>NC_134833.1:133353905-134553905 GCF_004210375.1 Tachypleus tridentatus | reverse complement strand
GATCGCAAGTGTACACCATGAAATATATCTATTATTATCATTCTTTATTTTGTCTTATATAAACTAAAAAGTTTCTAATTTTTACATTTTAAATACTTTTATAATAATATATAATAAATAAAGAATACACATTAAAATTTAGAAATATGTTCTCTACTGGGTCTTCTTTTTTTAATTTACTGTCAATAATTGATGACAGCAACATTTTTATACTGATGGTATTACTGCACTAAATCATTTTTTTATTTAATTAAATAATGTTCAAGAGAACACAGAATAATAAAGCACAAAAAATAGATAATGTCTTAAAACTATTCTGGCTTTCTAATAATGCAACAAGAGCCTTTAAAAATTCAGCCAAGCTTTTTAATATGGTTCCCATGGGTATAAAGTATGAACTGAAGTGAAAACAATATGTCATTTAATAAATTAGTTCTTTGGATTTCTATTGATTATAAATAATATAGTATTAAACACCAGTGAGAACTATTGGCAATTTTTAAAAGATGGGATGTAACAGCTCGGCTTGACACAAGAGTTTTAATTTTTCTATTTTATGGCTGTGTAACCAAATAATGTTGAAGGCTATACAAATTATGCTTTTTCTGAATGATGACAACATTATAATGAGTAATTCACATTAAATTTCATACTTCTTGGATGGGTGGTAAATAAATTAGAGAAGAGGCAATACCTAGAGATCAAATTTCACAATTGTTAAACTAGGGACAATTTAGTATTTTTTATAAATATTGCATTATAAAATTAAGAAACTAAAACTTATATAACATTAAAATTTTGATTATTAGTAACATTTTATGCCATGTTTATTCAAATACCATAATAATTAAGTAGTTTAAATATTGAATGTAACTCAGTAAAACCTTGAGACATGCACAGAAAAGGATGGTTGCAGTGGGAGGGTTCATAAATCTAATAAATTAAATAAAAATAGTATAATGTTATATATCATAAAAGCATAATTTTATTGAATTATTCCAACATTTAAATTGTCAGTAGTAATCGTAATTGAGGAAATTTCTTGGTTCACTTGTAATATTGATTGTGTATCCTAAAACTCATCTAAAAAGGACCTTTCAAATGGTAAGCACAAGACTTTGTACATTGTACCAAAGTAATGAAGAGTTATACAGATGACTGTGCAGTATTCCTTCTACTGGGTGGAAAAATTGTAATTGTTCAGGAGTTTGTACATAGTACCAAAATAATGAAGAGTTACACAGATAGACTGTGCAGTATTCCTTCTACTGGGTAGAAAAATTGTAATTGTCCAGGAGATTAATTATATGTTTGTGGCATTGAGTGAATATTTTTTTTAAATCTATTAACACAAATATAATAGGAAGAAAAGTTATTTAAAGAAAAAGATAATAAGAACATCAGTATTACTTGGACTTTTACTGTTAAGAACAGAATTATTAATGCAAGATATCAATACTCTTTTGTGTGGGCAAATATGTTATTTGATAACTGATGGTGAAAAGGTATCACAGATTGATATAATGGACATTGTTGCTATTTAAAAAAATCTTTTTTTTTCATATTTTGTTTTTCTCATACTAATTGTAATGTTAAAACAATAATAGCTGTAGCTAACAGCATAAAATATATTCTGGAATTGATTTGGTAATTTTTGCTTTTATTATTGGAAGTAAAAACTAAGACTAGTTATATAAATATTGATGTAGTGGAACTCTTAATTTTTCAGCTGATTTGTCAGATACTAAACAGAATGTCATCTCGATCTGGTTGTTTTGAGGTAGTTGTTAACTTAGAAGTTCGTGGTTTAGAAGCTGTTCATCATTTCCCCATTATAACAGCTGTAGTTGGTATCCTTGTATCTCTGATTTTAGAAAGTCCAAAAGAAAGGTAAGCCCTCAATATCATAGTATATCACATCTTTCAAGATAAAAGTATAAAATGGAATAGCATTATATCTCAAAGTAAATATTGTGGTATTCTAAGGTTTTAAAACAATTTTTGCCTTGAAAGTTACATTGTACAGGTGAAATTGATACTAGCATATAGTAATTTTTAGGCTAGATGATCCTGGTTTCACAGATTTACACTACAGTTCTGAAGAATGTTCATTTGTGTTTTGTGACTCTACACTTTGAGATTAGTTTCTTAATCCGTGTAACTAACATATTGAATGACACAGGTGAAAGTGAAGTTTAAACTCTCCCATGCTCATATGGTACATAAGATTTAGTGCTGAATCCTAGCTTACATAGATCAAGCTGTAAGAATGGTGAAAAACATTTCCCTGTACAAATTGCCAGTCTAGTGCAAGTTAACCTCAGCTGACAGGTAGAACCCATCATAAAATTGGTTAGATTTCAGGAGTTGAAGTGTTTTACTCAAGGATACAATAGCAAGCATCTGATTGTAAGTCTAAAGTGTGAAGCTGCTGAGTCACGCTGACCCAAAGAATGACACAACCCAAGAATTAATATCTCATGTCCTTAAGGCTTACATCAAATCTTTTGTAAAAAAAAAATCTAACACATAAAGTGCATCATCATTTCTGTATTTGTGGAAGATTTTAATGACTAAAATATGTAGTAAGACGTATATAAAAATGTTTAGACAAATAAAAGAAACTAACCTAACTCCACTTTTTCAGATCATTAATCAAATAAGCTCTTATGAAGATGGATGTGTCTAAGGAGCACATTAGGCATACAGTGATTCATGAGTTTAAAAAAGGCAAGTGCAGCAAAAAATAAATGCACAAAACATTCAAGGTGTTTATGGTCTGGAGTCTCTCAATGAAAGAAAATGTTTAAGGTGGTTTCACAAGTTCAGATCAAGTGACTACAGCCTAAGTGATGCGCCACATTCAGATTGTCCTGTTGCATGTAATGATAACTTACTGCTGGCTGCACTTGAACTAGCACAGAAGCTTAATTCAGCCCATTCACCAGTTCACCATCATCTGCAACAGCTAGGAAAGGTGTCAAACCTTGGAAAATGGGACCCCCATGATTTGACAGAAGCCAACCTTAGGGCAAGAGTGGGCATATGCACTTCTCTGCACTCTCGTGAATGGAACTCGCCATTTTTGGACAGGTTATTGACTGGAGATGAAAAATGTTAAGTGCCACAGACAATGGCTCAGTGCAGATAAACTGGCTAAAGCACAGCCCAAAATGGACCTCCACCCTAGGAAAGTCTTGTTAAGCATTTGGTGGGATATTGTTGGTGTGATTTACTTTGAGTTGCTGCCACTCAATGTAACGATTACATCAGACTTCTGTTGTCAACATTTAGAGCACTTGAATGTTGCACTGAAAGAAAAGTGGCCTGCTTTGATCAATCGTAAAGGTGTTGTGTTACATCAGGATAATGCACAGTCCCATACAACAAGGATCACATCTGCAAAGATTGAAGAGCTAGACTGGGAAAAACTTCCACATCCTCCTTCTTATTCTCCAGACCTTGCCCCATCTGATTATCACCTATTCGAAAGTTTGCAGAACTACCTTGATGGAAAAGAACTTGGAACACGTGAAGATGTCAAAACTACCCTCTCTACATTTTTTTCCTCCAAACCCCAATAATTTTATAGAAATGGCATTCAGAAGCTTGTGAATCATTGGCAGGACATAATAATAATGGAACACACATTTTGATTATATAGCATTGAAAGCATTTGAAATCCTTTCTCTTTTTCTGAACCTAAAATCAGACATTACTTGAGGGATGACCTGATATGTATGATTCATGAAATATTTACAATCAGATGTTTTTCTAGAGAAGTACCCACAGTGAGTTTATTGTAGAGCTGTGCTTTTATTGCTAAGAGTACCTTATTCTCATCAGTTTTTTTATCTATGCAGAACTATGCTTTGGTAGAAAAGAATATCTATGCTTGATGCAGAAGTGTTCAGAGTATGTCATCCACATCAGAAATATTGTGTTTATTTCATTGATTTGAGGTCTTATAACATGGTGTAGTAATTTGAAGTATTTCAAAAATGCCTTACAATTGCTTGGAGAAAAGTCCTTTAGCTCAGTTAGTAGAACTGAACAAAGCTTGGGGTGTGAACACACCAGGTTTAATCCAAGCTGAGGAAATACGTGTTAATTTCCACAATGGCAAATCAAAGAAAATTTCAAACTCTTGGTTTCTTTCATTGTTTATTTTTCAAATGAAAGTTGCTGTTATCCTGTGAAATGTTTGTTCAACAGAGTATATATATATATATATATTAATAATTCATGTTGCCATAAAGTTACATATGATTTTTAATTACATTTAAATGTAACCTACTAAGAAATTGCACTTATAAGAGTTTGTATGTTATTATTTATCTTTTTATAAATGAAGCCTATTGTTTACTATGCAAATATTTCGGGCAACACAAGATGTGCAGTATTTAACAGTATCTTTGTTATCATGTAATTTGTTTTAAATATGTAATAAAAACTTTCAGTAGTCAACTGGCTTTAAACGTGCTGCTGTCAGAACCGAGTTTTCAGCTCCATTCATTTGATGCCATTCTGGGTGCATCTGTTTCAACTGAGTCCAATACCAGCAATCTGAATCTCGCAAAATGTAAGGATTTTTATTTAACTTTTTAGATATATTCAGGGTTTTCCATTGTATCTGAATCTTATCGGTTATATAATGATCCTGTGAGTGTGAATTATTTTTTTCTGTTTTGCAGAAATATATTTGCTTCCTTGTAACCTATGGACAGAAGAAGACCTTTTGGGCCTTTCAGTCTGTTCAACTCATGTCAAATGCCAATCATTAGGTTATGTTATTGAAAAATATTACAGAAAAGATAGTAAAAACTAAAAATATTGACACTATTTCTGGATAATACCCCTCTTGCCATAAGTCATACACTGTTATGAAAGATAGATGTTCTTAATGTATTTAAAAACTACTATTTCTCTAATAATTTGAACAATTTTTCATTCTTATGTTAGACTGTAGATTGTGTTTCACAAATGCATATGTTACCTGTAAAAATTAGAAACCAGTAAGTTGCTAAATAACTGGTTAATGTTAATCTTAGGTTGTTGTTCTGCTGTGTTTTATTCACACACTGAAAATAAGATATTATCTATGTAGTAAATATCAACTGTTATTCTTCATGCATGGATAGCATGAAGAGGGAGAAAGTGTGGTTACAGTTTGATAATGTATATGTACTTGATTCTTCTGTGAAATCAATTTGTACCTTTACTTGAAATACCACTAAACCATTTTTCAGTTGCTGTGTGTGTCATTTTAATTATAAATGCTCAATAACCTGTATAACATCAAATATATGGTTAGGGTGCTTGACTCACCATCTGTGGGCCTCGGGTTCAAATCCATATCCCACCAAACATGCTCACCCTTGCAGTCGTGGGAGTATTCTAATGTGACTGTGAACTCCACTAATCATCAACAAAAGAGTAACCCACGAATTGATGGTGGGTGGCGATGACTAGCTAACTTCCCTCTAGTCTTTCATGCTAAATTAGAGACAACTAATGCAGATAGCCCTTTACCATCTTTGTGCAAAATTCATAACAAATCAAAACATCAAGTACACTGTCATAGTAAACTTTGTTACATTGGCTGTATATTGTGTGGTCTTCTGCATCGTGGTATTGTAAAGCTTGTACTTTGTTATTAGACACAGAGGTAACTCTCACAGAACTCTCCCAGGCCAGCCAGCTGATGGCAATGCTCACTTCTACATATCAACAAAAAGCCAGTGAGGCTAGTCAGGAGATAGAAGAAGAATATCTGTGTACTATCTGCTATGCCAGTCCAAAGTCAACAGTCTTTCAACCATGTGGTCATCAGTCTTGCAGGTATGTTTGTGTGTGTTATGTTACAGGATGCCCCATTAGAGTACCATAGAAAAAAGTCTTACACCAAGGACATTGTAACTTAATGCTAAGCAGTAAAATGGTATTTTTATATTGTTTAACCTATCTCCAAACAAAACAGTGATTAACCAAGGTTAGATTAAAATATACCAATGAATGAAAAGCAAACATGTTCTTGGATAAAATGGGAAAGGGCACAGTTTGTTCTGTTTGTTCTAGAAAAACATGAACTTTTAATGTTATAATAGTCTTACCTCTCCATACACTTGCAGTGAAACTTACATTGTAAACTTTATTGTTATGCACTATGTTAATTAGATAACTTTTGTCATCTGGAAGCATCATAATCTTAGCCAAACTGCCTCTATTTATAGACCATGGTCCAAGCTAACTTTACCATTTGAAGACATGATTGTTATTACAGTAGCTCCTCCTCATATCTGTACAATTTTTTTATGGAGAAAAATTGTGGACTGACTGGCTTTCAGTAACCACAGGAAAAAGAGCTGCTGACCATATTTATTAAACTTCACCAACTGGCTGAATACAAAGTCATGTTCACAGCAATTAGGGAAAGGTTTAACTAAAAGATGTGTCAATATTTATTGTTATCTACAATCTGAAGATAAAATGTAAATACCACTGCTGTACAGTTTATATAATAATTCACTCATGTCATACAATAAATAAGACTATGAACACTACAGTGAGTTATATTGTTTATGTATTCCTAACACTTCTGCTCTTTCAACAATTTTCCATCTGTTTATTATAGTCATATGAGCAATGTTTTCACTTTGTTTTGAAAATTAATAAATCACAGTGCCCTTTTAGCCTTTTTTCTATGACACTTTTTGTCATGTCTGAATAATGAAAGAAAATCATTGTGTACATTCATCTATCTTACAACATTCATTAGCACTTACTCATGCACAACCACAAGTTTAAAATGAAATGATAGTAGTAACAGGTAAACTTAATGGGATACCAAATTCAGTTCACTATATAGCTACAACTTGATCCACATTTAAAAAATAATAACCTGCAGTTTTCTTCTGTGAAGAACAATTAAAGTAAGACTATGAGATCTATACAAAAATGATCTTTCAAAAGTACTGCAGGACAAATAACAATTTTTCTTTAAGATGTGACATTGACAGTACCCTACCTTTCTTAGATGTTGGTGAGAATGAATCATTAAAGGTAATATATATACATATATTTAATGTTTATGACAACTTGTTTAGTGAAGTAATTTACATTAGCAAAAATAATTTGATGCAGCCAACTTCTTATAAATCATATTATTTTGTGATTTTTAATGTTGCAGAGCTTGCATATCTCACCACCTGCTTCATCACAAAGAATGCTTTTTCTGCAAAGTTGTAATAACTAAAGTTACTACAAATGATGGTACTGTACTACATGAATCAAGAGAAGATACAAAGGAGTCCTGAATATTCTCAAATCAGCAAAAATGCACTGACTGAGGTTTTAATTTATTTATTATAAATAGGTAGGTGAAAAATAAATCCCAATTTCTATGTGATTTGATTTTGTTGTGATTTCCAATCCTTGGAATGATCTCTTAAATTTTAAAAGTCCATGAAAATGAACAAAATAAAATATTTTAAATAAATCTGTAAATTTAACTACAATCAAGGCTACTTTTAAACCATTGGAGAACTACCATTTTAGGGTACTTGTACACAAAGTACAATGCAATTTCACTGCAGGTTAACTGAAGCCTGATTTTCAGGGGTAAAATATAAATCTAAGCTTTAATTACAATTCTTGGTCACTTTTACAAATAAAACATTTTCCTGTAGCAGGAGCAGTCCGGTGTATCCTTTCTCTGCATAAACATGTCACCATTGTTACTTCACTTCAGAAACATTGGTTTAGCTAAATGTCCTTAACCAGAAAAAATAAATAAATTTTGGTATGAAATACAAGGAAGCAACATGGGCTCAAAGTAGTTTCACTTTCAATGAAATTAATTATAACTGTGCAGTAGACTCTTCCCCTTTCTTTGGTGAATGTTAATTTAGTATTAACAATTCATACAAAATATGTAATCCAGTAGATATGACATACTCATACTCCAAACTTAGGCCTGTAGATTCTGAAGGCAAGCAAAATTAAATTCCAAAAGTGAGAAATGTGTACATTTCATACAACATATATGAAGATGCCATAGAACAAACTAGCATTAAAATCATTAATATCATATATCAAAATATAATCTGTACCTCATAACTAGTAACATTAAAAGCTTAGTTTATGAGGTGATATCAAAACTTCACAATATAAACTATATTACTGTTCTTTTAGAAATGTGTGTTACTAGGCTTGGGCTATAGACTACTGCAACATATTTTATCTAACAACTTAAAATAAGGTCAGACTTATGGCAGCCTATTATGAAAACAATATCCATAATGTTAGCTTTTCTTGTCTTTCTTCAGTGGATATATAATTCTTGTTTATTAGCATTCAAGTTAATGATTATAGGTTAATTTAATACAATACTCTGATTTTATGATCAACAACTGTTCTTAAACCTTTTACTACTATGGATCAGCTTGTTGCCTTCCTAAACTTTAATGAAGAACTAAAATGCAAGTACAAGAAAAAAATGTTGTAACTTACATACCAATATTTTTTTATTTTTTGTGTGAAATTCCACCAATTAGTTGAAAATCAAAAAATCACTGGCCTAGAACATTTAACTGTTTTCTTTTGTTATTCTCAACTACCAAATTATACACTGACCTGTAAAAATATTTTTGGATGTTATATTTAATTGATAAAAGATAAAGTTTAAAGTCACATTCAGACGTGTAAATGCCTACTATATTTCATATGAGAGAAAATATAGTTTCTAACATGACAACCTCAAAATCAATTTTTAAATACATGCACATAAAGCTAGTAAAAAATGTGCTCTTTAGCAAACCAATAGAACACTTGTGTGAAAATTCAAACAACTGCATATCTCAACTGCTGCCACATCATTAATCATAAACAGCTTAAATATTTATACTGTAACTGTTAATGCAGTACACAAAATTTGGTAAACTTTTAATAATGATTCCAAGTCCTTTATAGACGAAAAATCAGATATTTTAATGAAATATTTTTACTAAATATCAAGTACGTTACATTACCAGTCTCAGTGAGGAGATTTTCATGTTGTAATGAAAACATTTTTCAACCCCCTCCACATATTAAGTATTATTTGTGTGATCTCTAAAACTTCCTAAATTCATTTCAAATGTTTGTTTTTCACAAAACTTTTATGTTCTCTACTCTAACTATATATGGGATCCATCAGTTTGCCTCATGTTATGCTTTTTATAACAACTACAGAATACAATACAAAAACACAAATGTTTAGTCTAAGTAGCTTATATCTTATAACATTGTATATTTACTATACTGCCCTTTCAGCAGTACCTGGCTAACAGTATAGATGTTTCAATGATATGAAGCATGTGCACCTATGTGACTGTACCCAAAAATATAAGACTGGTCTTTATAAACTGACAGATATTAGCTGTGTTTTAGTGGACTAGTACTTCATAAAATAGTCATATTTTAGTTTTAATGCATTATATATACATTACACACTATTACTGTTTAAAATAAATTTCAGTTATTTTCCTTAAACCATGGAACAGTAAATGAAGAAGTGTATAAAATAATTATCTCTTGTAGTTACTAACTTTGAACTCATTTGTTGTTTGCAGTGAAATTAATTTTTTTTTTAGGTTTTATATATACCTTTTCAAACAACCAAAAATCATAAATTATAACATTGATACCATATAATTCAACTAGAATTTATTGAGCTTAAGTAACTATGCTGTATTTAGATTTAAAAAATATGAAATTTCAAACTAATTAAACATTCACCTTTATTATTTGAAATCTGCCATGAAAACAATGAGTTTTCCATATAAATACTATACAAAGGCTCAGAGAACTATGTTAACAACATTCTGAGCTTTTGATTGGTTATTCACACATCAGAGACAGAAGTAGGTGTATGGAAGTATTTTGGAAAGTGGTGGGCAGGTCCACTGTTTTTGATACAGTAGATTTAGAAATATTTCAGCAAATATGAGAGACAGGAGGTTCTTATTTTAGATTCTAGCTTGTCAATATCAATAATTTGAGCCTAAACTTTTATTATGACCCAATGCTACATTAAGGATAACAATGCAATACATAAAAATTTATATTTAGGATTTTCCTTTTAACATTTAGTTTCAAATTAAGAAATGAACTAATGGATCGTACTTAAATTTTACTTATAACCTACAATTAGATATCACAGCTATTAACATATATTCACAAATAGTAGTTCAGTACAATTTTGAATGTAAGTCAACAAAAGCAACATAACATGACCTTTGACCCTTAGCAAGAGGGTTAATTTTGCAACTGTCATGTGATTAGTATTAGCCTACTTTTTATAAAACCATAGTGTTTTATACTTAAACTCTGTATACATCACAAAATTATATAAATTTAGCAGAAAGTTATAACAAACCAAGTAGTAACAGAAAGTTGTTCAAATGTCATACAATATGTGGCATAATTACTCTTTTAAAAACTTTGTACAAATAATTAAACATCATGTTATGCTGAGTTTTATCCTAAAGACTAGATTGTATTAGTCAAGTTAATAATAGGAATTATTAGTTTTATATGGTGTTATTCTTTTAATAATTGCCCTCAAATGAGACTGCCTATCTTTGTACTTCACAAATTACTCCAGCAAACACTAACTTAGAAGGTAATGAAGAGCACATTTTACTGTCTGGCAAGATACAAGTGACACCAATACTAAGCTAGATATTTTTCCAGGTAATTAAAGGAAAATAAGTAACTGCCTATTGTAACTCTATTTGAATTGTCCTAACGATATGAATGTTCATGTTTTTATCCTTGATTGAATGAATTCCATGTATAAGAATAATCTAAATATTTGTACAAGAAAAACCCAAAACTAAAAACTTGTAGTATTTGCTCCAGGGCATTCAGAGGCAATGTGTTATTCTGCCAAAATTGCAAATGAAAATTTTCATTATATGCAGGTTTAATATATTTTGTCATGGTTCGTTTAAATATGGCATCCTTATGCCCTGTTACTATGCTTGTCAATCCAAGGTTGATGTTAACAGTTTTGTCTTTTAAATGTATGTTGAATGAATTTTTCTTGCTTGTATAAATCTTAAGAAATATGGTAACATTATGATCAAAACTTTACTATATTCTAGCTATTTACTATTCAAGTCCTTTATAATTAATAAAAGGGTTTTATTTCTCTGATTGGATATTTTCTTTGGAACTAAGAATTTTCATTATATATAACCAATTTTTACTTAATATGTAAAGAAATTTGATTTTTCTAATATTGAGATATTAAATGTATTTGGGAATTTTTTATCATGCATATTACAAATATATGAAATTAATAATTAAATGACAAGAATCTGTTGTAATACTTCATCAACTACAACTTATTTAAATTTTTAGAAACTGCTTAATTCAAATCATGGTACTTGTGTATGTATTCTGTGAAAAATAACCTGTCTAACTTTGATAAAGAAGTTCAAAGTTTGTAGAATCCTGGTAAATTAAGCCTGATGGGGCAGTTAATTCAAGTTAGTGAGACTGTATTAGTCCTAATTAAGTAACTGGTTAAACACTAAAACAAATAAATTTGTTCATCCTACCTTCCTTTCTGCAATTTATTCACTGACACCTAAAATGGATATCATAAAATGTCCGGCTCAAAACACGAGGAAAAGCATTGATAACATCTACAGTAAAAAAATTACATATTTACTGCAAAATACAGTGAAGTTCTCAAAATTAATCATTGGCTACCTGACATATAGTAAACCCTACACATACATTTATTGTTTCTTGTGTCATAGGTCTTAAATATGTTATATAAACATAAAAGATATTTACTAGCTTCTTATATTAATACTGCACTTTTCTAACTTATTTTTGTGTATGTGCTGTTTACACATAACATATGATCTAGAGAGCCCTTAAATTGTTCCACTGTCATTCTCTACAGATGACACTTGTTTTGCTCATTGTGGGTATGGCTATCAATAATATTGACAGCTGCATCACCTCCTCTAAGCTGTGTTTATCCTTATCACTATGTATACTGATTTTTTTAAAAAATAAACTTAAAGTACACAAACACTGCAACCATCACACACATAACTCAGTACTGAACTACTTATTAATAACAAAAACAACAACTGCATAAAATTCCTATTAGAAATGGGAATGAAAAAGAAAAAAAAAATCATACTATTTATTGTCTAAGAACTTTGGAATATGATTTATTCCTTTTTAGTGCTAATATGATTGATATACCTTCATTTTCCTACGTAATTTCAGAGGGACAATATTAATAGTAATTCAGTACATTCTGAAATGCAGTTAAGAACCTGTGATAAAGTCTGAGTAAAAATGAACAATCTTACAGAGAAAATGCAATGATTGAAAATCTCAAAAATAGCATGCACACAGATTGTTTGTCTGTTCTTTTTCTGAATTTTTATTGAACAATTTGATTTGCAAGAGCACAACCATTCAGTAGGACTAACTATTTTGCCAAATTGTGTTATTCTTTCTTAAAATTTGAGTGTTTTAGAGATTGAGAAACTAGTGACTCTCACAACAGAACTGTCAGTGTTTTATTCTCTTTACGTTGTTTGACAATTATAATGCTAATCTTAATTTTTCATAATTATGAAAGTGTGTAATATTTAATAGTGACATACAAAATTGATCTTGTTAATAGGATTTAAGAAATAAAATAAATAAAACCTGTTTTTGTGAATGAATGTTTCCAGCTCTTAAGCTTCTATAAAGTATCCAAAGAATTTCAGCTGATTGGCTCTCTAATGATATATTCCTTAGTGTTTCAGTTGAGGTAATAATCCAAAGAGTTGCAATCAGTATGCCACAATTAAAGATAGCTTATTTATGCTATTATTTTGTTTATTTGAGAGATAAATTAATTTAAAGCTGAAACACTTTACTGGGCTACATCCCAATATAGGTGCAATGGTAATCAATAAATTCATCTGTAGTTTAAGTATGTACTATTTTAATGAGTTATTTTCACTTTTCTGTACTTGTCAAGATTGTTATTTATTCTGACATTTTAGAAACATTATGGCAATCAACATGTTTTGTTGACATGTGCTTCGTACATATGCAATATTTCTGTTGAATGTGACTTTCAAAAGAAGAAAAGCTGTCAGGCTCAGGAATTTCTGCTACTTTTTACCAGAACCTACAAATATATTCTTCAGACTTATGTAAAGGAGCTTACATAATAATACATAATTGTGGCCAAAGGTTTTACAACACACTATGAAGTTGAAAGTATCCTGCTGAATATTCTGTTGTTTAAAGGCCAAAGCGAAGAATCTCAAAGGCTACACCTTGACCTTTTGGTACCCTATTGGAAACAAGCCTGAGCTCATTAAATATATTTTGAAAAACTATGGAATGCACTTCAAATGTTAACATTTTCCTAAACTTAAAATGTACTTCCAATAATACTTTCTCCTGCAGACACTTACAGCTTTTACTTGACCTCCAAGGTTTCTATTTCTTTGCCCTTATATGCATTGGTCTGATATTATACTTACTTGCTCCAGACTTTTATATGCATTACTTAATTGCCCTTTGTGATATTTGTCTTGTGATAATCTCCACTTATGTCAGTGTACCATCTATCCTGGTACTGTATATAAGCACCTCAATTCAATTAATTTTATCACTTTTGAAACTGACCCAATCCTCAGTCTCTAACCCTGACTTTTAGTGGTCAGCAGACATAAGTGTTATTGGAAATACATATTCAGTTAAGTGAATGCTAACTTTCAAACACTGACTAATTGTTAAGGTATGCACACAGTTTACTCCTTGTAGCTAGAATCCCACATTGAGAAGGTGCCAGCCAGTGAGGACAATATCCATACAGAAAATGGATGTACTAAGATAAGATTGATGTGTGAGTGAGGGAACCACACTACATCCAGAACACGTACAAGTTTCACACTGAACTTAGTTCTTATAATAAGGGTAGAATTGTACATGATCACTATGGGACAGTCCTAACCAGATAGCCAATGTTTAATTACTTGGGGTTGAAATTAAAGTCGTGGTGGTTATATTCTATGTTAGTGGCTAGGGTAATTGGACTGTGGTAACACACACACACAATCAACCAAATCTCAACTTGTAGCCACAGGTTGATGCATTCCAAACCACTGGAATTACAATGAGAAAGTAAGCAACACCAAAGTGGAAAAACCCTCTCCACCACCTGAAAAAGCCCAGAAAACAACCCAGGGCTTGGAGTGATGGGATCATGTATACCATACTCAACCAAAGTAACAGAACTAATCAGTTCTAGATTGTTCAATATGCATCCTCACTCCACAACTGAGTGGGTAAGGAGAATTCCACTTGCCCCCAGATTTATGGGGGGGGGGGGTGGAACCACTGTGTTCAACCAAGGACCCAGATTGGGGCTGCTCTGAATTTGGAATGGAGATGAGATAGATGTCTTACGTAATACCACATTTATACAGATTCTGTTGCAACCTGTAATAGTGATGATAAAAAAGTGGTTGCTAGTGCATAATTGGAATGATAAAAGAATACTTGTTGGGCAACACTTTTCACAGTGTGCAATCCAGTGAAAAATAAAATAAAGGGAACCTAGGGAAAAAAAAATAATTGAGACACCAGAAGGAGGAGGAGGGGACTCACCTTTTGTTAGGATCTCGCAGATGTGGTCAAAAACAGCCACGGGTGAAAACTCTGAGAAGAAGAAATTTTCATACTGTGTAAATAATGAGAAAGAAAAGTATTGGGATAAGTACACTTACCACCCTGCAATGTCCTTCCAGTGGGCAGTTAATGACATTGAAATATGAAGAGACTTGACTTACAGAAGAATCCTAGATCAATTTGAAAAGCCACCTCATCAAGGTAAATGGGCATAAATCACAGGAAACTGAAGGATGCCAATGAATATAGAGCCTATTTCTAGTACTCCAAAAAGAATTAGTGTGAGCCTCATAACACCTAAAGGCCCAAACTGGGTATAACAGATGGTTGTAAAGGTGATAAATAGTCTGAACACCCCCAGCTGGGAAAGTTGAATACCTTTTCTCAAAACTAAATATCTGCCATAGTTGTTTTTTTTATTATTTATTTATTTATTTAAAGAAATAGCTAGCAAATTAATTGGTAAGAAGGACTTATCCTCTTCTCTGGCTGCCAATGTCTTTGGAAGGAAAGACCTATCAAGACAGACAAGATGAAGAGAGTCAGTCCTGTGCATGACCAATGACATCCACATGCCAAAAATACATCTTAAGAGAAAGGTGATACACAGAAAGCAATGAAAAGACAACACATGTAAAATTACCATAAAATCCAGTTAGGTAAAGGAAAAGACATTTTGGGTTAAAGGGCATGAAAAGATTTAAGTAGGCTGGATATCACTGGGCAGGGGTCACAAACCTTCCTATGTTTAGAATACTAAAAAAGTAGTAGATAAGGACACTTTATATAAGGCAACAGTATAAGAAACAAGACTTTTTTTCAAGAAGCCAAGTAAAAAATTTGGATATGGTAGACACATTAGGATGAAGCGGGTTTAATTTCCTTTTGATACACCACTGGTGACAAGTGTGTCATTTTCAGTGATAGGTGGCCATAGTGGGAGGTATAAACATATATGATATATAACTTAACCTAACCTATGAGTGTCAAAAATAGCAATCATTGGAGATCCAAACTGAGAGCAAATCCACTGGAGAACCTTATGATGTAGCAATCCATTCAATTGGTAGAATCCAGAAGTGCTGAGACAGATGATCTGCTATTAAGTTCATTATCCCTGGAAAATGACAAACCATAAAACTAATAAGCGAGTTGCAGCAAGTAGACAAACACCTTCCAACAACATACAAGTCAGGAAACCAAAGAAAGAACAAAAGATGTGAAGCTGGCTGTAGTGAAAATAAGTAAACGCCCCAACTTGTCCTCAAATTAATGTGGGGAATGTCTAGAAGCTTCTAATAAAAAACCGAAGGAAAGACAGATATCTCAAGACAGTTGCAAGGGTCAGATGATTTTAAGAAAATTGTGATATGTTTTAAGTGGTCACAGGTTCCACTTCATAGCCTCACAGGTTCAAACGGGTCTCAAGTTGTTGGGAATCTTCCTGGTGGTGATAAGCCAAAGGATGTTGTTTCAACAAATGTAGGGAACAAGGCATAGCTATCCTGTTATGAAACTGAGTGGAAAATCAGCTCCAAAACCCTCAGGAGAGACACCCCCAATCTGAATATATGTCTCCATCTCACTATGCATCAAATCACGGACAGCCTGGACTGAAAGTGGTCTTTTCTTGACTGTTGAGAGATACCACATAACAGAGGTGGAATAGGAGAGGTCTGATTAGCCTCCCTGCTGGAAGCATTAACTCAGGAATTCATGCTCAAAAATTAGTGTATCAAATAAATTTTTTGGTAAAACAAAATTGTGTGGAAAACCACAGCACTCCTATAGAGAAACCCATGTGAAACACTTTGTCAAGAAAAAAAGATTAATATTATCTAAATGAGCTGTTTACATAAAGTACCAGAATAGAAGGCACATTGATGTA
Source organism: Tachypleus tridentatus (assembly GCF_004210375.1). NCBI lineage: Eukaryota > Metazoa > Arthropoda > Merostomata > Xiphosura > Limulidae > Tachypleus > Tachypleus tridentatus. The sequence continues at coordinate 134,537,308 of NC_134833.1, read as the reverse complement.
AATGGAAAGTATCATTGAAACAAATATTGCCAAGGGCAATGGAGTGGGGTATAAAACACTGGAGCAAGTGACAAAAAAATCACACCAATGCTCAGATGGGCAAAAAAGTAGAAACCATAGAAGTTAAGAAATAGATTTAAGTGTCAGCAGATGGTAAGTAAATTTTGGAAACTAAATACTATGACATCTGGTAGACCTTTATTATATCATTTTATAGTTTCTTTGATTAAATTATGTTAAAAAAAATTGTTTAACTGTTTCTCATTCCTAAAATTCTAGGGTGATACAGAATTCTGCCATGGTTGTATAAGTCAGATAACATGGATTGGCCTTGTAAAACTTGAGGCTTAAATTTTACAAGCTAACTAGTAATTGTAAAATAAAGTCTCATTTAATACTTTGGAACAGTATGTCAGGTGTTAACTTTATTCTTCTTTGGTATATTTTGGTTTGACCCATCAAACATTTCTCTTACTGATAGGTGTTGAACTAAAAGTACATGACTACGATAGAAAAATGTACATGCTGAAGTACTAGTGACTACAGAAAACATTATTTTATTAGAATAAAATTCCAAATTGTCTAATTAATTAACAACTAATGAAGATAATCAAAGTAATTTCAACTTATTTTGTGCTGTAAATAATTTCTTAATTGCACTCTAATATAGTAGCTGCTATTATTTTCTAATAAAATCAAAAATATCAAACAAATAAATATTATGGTAAAATAAATTACCTTATTAAAAGGAAATAAGTTGGTTTTTCTTGACTTCTATTTGACAGTCATACTGTGGTTCAGTAGAAGAACTGAACACAAAAAGATAAGACAGTCATAACATAATACACTACCTTAAAAAAAAGTTAACAAAGAAATAGCATAACTTGTAACAAGAATCAAAGTGCAGTTTTTCATAAGAAAACAAAACAAAACTAAACATATGGGGAGGGGGATATAAACACTTATTTTATATACAAATAATGTCTGATTGTTATAATATTTGAATGAAGTGAAAGGAGATGTCATAGTTTAAAAAATTACAAATAATAAAAATATATTTTAAACATTAAGATGTATAATCACCATCAGTGTTTCATGGTGTGTTGGTTTTTTAACAGAAACTCAACCAATTTTAGTAATAAATCTACCATGTTAACATAATTCTGGCACAATAAAGCATTGATAGGGTTATTAACTTTGAAAACTGAAATAAGAATCCAACAAATATCTATAAGAGCTAAAAACTGAGAATGTTCCAATAAATTAATGGTAAGCATAGATAGGTGGCTAAACATTTAGGATTGATTTATCACATCAGAAAATTTCAAGAATAATCCAGTTAACCTGTAAAAATGCAGTTGCCGTTAACTCACAAGTATGAAACTGTAAATTCATTGAAATCAAAACACACAATTATGGTGGGGAATTAAAAAATTGCAAAAAGAAAAAAACTGATTTGCATTAAATAAAAATAAATAACATTTCAGTATAAAGGTGATAATATTATTTAAAATGAGGTTTAAAAATAAAATATTGCAGAATTTCACAACATTAATGTAAAATCAATAGAATATGCCATGTCATCACTGTTTTTTAATAATTAATACACCAAGGTAAGTGGTTATTGATTTAAAAATTTTAATAAATACAAATTAATTCATGCCAATTTAATTATTAATGGTTTTAATTAAAACCCTTTCCTTAATTTTACATTTGTTTATATTGCTGTCCACATTATTAAACATTTTATTCTATATATTTCTGAATTACCTGAAGCTTTAAAAAGAATTTGGGGAGATGTTGTTCAAAATTTAGACTTACCCTTAAACTGTATATTCACTTTTACACATATTAAACGAAAAAAATTCTCTCTTTTATGTCAAAAAACATAAGAAAGACAGTATGTGAAATACATGGGACATTATCTATCCACAACATTGTTAAACTTTTGTTTCTATACAAAGAACAATTTAAAGAAGATAATTTAAACAAACTGGCAAGAGTTAATCAAAATTTTTTTTTTTTTATTACAAGACTACACTACCTTGGCATATTTACTGAACTGTGTCATCATTAATGCAGTGAAACATTATGATATTTTGTGTTCTTTTTTGCTGAACTTTAGTGTGAATTTTTTTTATCTCTTAATTGTTTAAAGTGTATGTTCCATCAAGCAAAATATGACTGAACAACATTTGGATGTTGTTCAGTAGACCTCAACATATATTTTAATAAAATTATTTGACTAGCATCTGAGATATGGCACAGATAATAATTTAGCAATATTAGACCTGAATAATAATAAGTATTATCATAACTAAGTAAAAATCAGGAAAATTCAATCATTTGGTTAAGATTTAGGCATTTCCAGTTGACCTTAAGGAAAATACTCAAGTAGAATCAGGACTAACACCCATTGGATGATCCAGTAAACTTGAGAAACAAAAAACACTTAAGTGTGTCCTGTAAAATCCAAAGACAAAAGAATTACTGATAAGCACTTAGTTAACAATTAGGTTTAGTGCTGTAAAAGCAGGAAAAATAAATAAATTCTACAAGCATCTGGGGGTAATTCAGCAGATTTCAGACAGAGAAAAGGCTTAACTTATGGCATAACAAAATGACACTGAACTAACTAAATGTTGAGGTTCCTTTGACATCAGTAATCACTACAATAGATTATGTTCCAAGTGTGATCAAATTAGCTTCGGAGAACAAAAAGACAGCAAACTGAATTTCTGGGTGTAGTTCAGAAACTGTGAGAAATGAAAAGAAATCAAACCAGCATCTGATGTAATCCAGTGGACTTTGATGGACCTCTTGATAGGCAGTGCGTAGAAACAGATATCTTCATAACTTACTGAAATAGCAAAAAAAAAAAAGGTATACTTTTGACCTTACAGGATGTATTTGGAGATATTTCTTAAATATGAAAATCCTACATAATAAGTTTTGAACACATTCTTTAAAATTGTGGTGCATTTCTTCTAAACATTGTTTTACTTTAACTCAAAGAAAACATAATAAAGCATTATCCAGTATTTTCAATACTAAGACAGAAAAATAAAACCATTGCAAGGTATCAGACTCATGAAAGACCAAAACATAGACTCCTCTCCTCCATCCTCCCTCAAGATGACTCTAAGTTTGCATGGAAAGGACTTTCACATAATAAGTCACTAAAATATTTGGAATACTTTTTCAGCAACTGAAGCTCACTCCAATAAATTTGAAGTTAATCTTTTGTAATTCTGTAGAGGCAGGGTCCTCAATTATTTAAGAGTCCACCTTGCATCAAACATCATGGATGTGTCAGCTGTAAGAATCAAAAATTTGTTTGACATTGTTGGATGCAAAAAGTTCTTGAAAAATGTCTCTCCTTATGCTAAAGACACAGCCAAAAGGAGGTACAATGCAATGCTAAGGTCTGCAAAGGTCCAACAAATTTTCTTTGTAAATATAATTAAGCATTTCAATCAGTTAATTAGACACATTAGCTAATAAGGCATTGACAGTTGAGAAAATCTCAAGTCACCAACACCAATATCATCAATTTTTACAGCTAAATATTTGCAATTTACACTTGCAGATGTTTGCATCTACAGTCTTTCTCATCTCTCTGACACTAAAATGAAAACCAAACAAACTGTAAAAAAGGCTCTAGCCAAGAAGAACTGTTGTTCAGACTGGTTAGAGCTGTATTAACTAATGACAGAAAAAAACCTTGTTCATATCTCTCCTTGTGACTTTGGACGACATCTAGACTATACCATCTGCAATTATACTATTACTTTGTGAAAATTCAATATCCATTGCTTGCTTGGAACATTTTTTGATGTGTTCAAATCTTTGTATATCAGTTAGTCTTTCTGGTTATAGTGCTTGGTAATCAGACATCTGAATAACTTTTATGGGTTCTGATTATGATTCAGGTTCCTCTGATTCTGTTTGAACATTTTTCCACTTTTAACAGACTTTCTCCAAATCCAGCATCTCATAAATTAAAGTCAATATCCCACTCTATAAAGCACTTTGTCAACAAAAATAGGAATTTCCTCATTTTCTGCATGTTTCAATGCAAAGAGCATGGTGAATTTAGGATATCCTATTTTTTTACTGTGAAATCTAACCTTCTGAGCACTTTTGAGATGTGAGAATTTTACTGCTACTGTGGTATCATTCACTGCATGTATAAACTAACATGTAATGCATAGGTAGCAATTATAAGAATCCAGGAGTGAAAACAAAGAAAAAATATGTTAACATTTGTCAACCACACTACATATGCTACATCAAGTAGTGAAAAGGCCTTATTTTCATATGTAGTCAGTATCAACACAGGATTCTAAAATATTCAGACACCAGCTAATTGGATATAAGCAACACTGCAAGCTTGTTAAGATTTGCAAAGAACATATGGGAATATAAAAATATCCACCACCAATCACACACAGAGATACAAAATTGATTTACAAACTAAAAGTTCATTACAGCTAATTATTGTTAGGTACCTGTTAAAAGGTAGTAATGACAAATTTCAATGTAAAAAGGCAATTATTATTTTGTAATAAAACACATGTAGTACATCACAGATTAACAGTTCAATACTTCTTTGCTAACTAATAAACAATGGAGTTCAACAAACAATTATTCTAAACTACAATGTATGCAAACACACGGTAGCATTTCTAGGATTTTGTTTTATTTGGGAGGGAATTAAGTACACAGTAGACTTATTTACCTTTAAGACGTGTCTATATATTATGTTTAGCAAAAAAACCTAACATACAAAACCTATCTTTGTACAGTTTTATGGGTCTGATGCTGTTTCAAACTACCATTAAATCTCCCTTCTCAGATCTCACATAATTACACATTTCTTGTGTCAAGTTACATAGTATGATAATTCTATTCTTACAAAAGAAAAAAAAAAAAGAAATTAACATTTTAATATCATTGAGAGCCACAGTATAGGATGAAGTTATTAACATTTTAATGTCATTGAGAGCCACAGTATAGGGTGAAGTTATTAACATTTTAATGTCATTGAGAACCACAGTATAGGGTGAAGTTATTAACATTTTAATGTCATTGAGAGCCACAGTATAGGGTGAAGTTATTAACATTTTAATGTCATTGAGAGCCACAGTATAGGGTGAAGTTATTAACATTTTAATGTCATTGAGAGCCACAGTATAGGGTGAAGTTATTAACATTTTAATGTCATTGAGAACCACAGTATAGGGTGAAGTTATTAACATTTTAATGTCATTGAGAGCCACAGTATAGGGTGAAGTTATTAACATTTTAATGTCATTGAGAGCCACAGTATAGGGTGAAGTTATTAACATTTTAATGTCATTGAGAGCCATAGTATAGGGTGAAGTTATTAACATTTTAATGTCATTGAGAGCCACAGTATAGGGTGAAGTTATTAACATTTTAATGTCATTGAGAGCCACAGTATAGGGTGAAGTTATTAACATTCTAATGTCATTGAGAGCCACAGTATAGGGTGAAGTTATTAACATTCTAATGTCATTGAGAGCCACAGTATAGAATGAAGTTATTAACATTTTAATGTCATTGAAAGCCACAATATAGGGTGAAGTTTCAAATCTCAAAACATTTGAATCCTGATGTCTCAAGTGGGGAAGAAGAGGGCTTTTGAGATGCAGAATACTATCTTTAACAAATTGTTTCTTTTTCCATATAATGTCTTCACAGAGAAAGAAACTATGTATGAAAAACAAAACTTATATACACAGAAATACAAAAACAGAGGAGTTCATACTCAGCATTTAAGTTTAACACCTGTATCATAACTTTCATTTCCCATTAATTATAAAGCAAATAACATGAATTTATGCATTTTAGAAAAAAATTTATAAAGTTTCTGCTCACATTTTAAATTAAATGCAACTTCATAATCTGACTTGTTCAAAAAAATTTAGATTATGTTACTTTATACAAGTTTTTTTTACTTATATTTATAAACACCTTTAAATACTTACCTCTCCATAAGGTTTTTTTGAGTTATTATTGCCTGATAGGAATAGGGCATTTTCAACTAAGCCTTTTTTCTTTTTGAGATCAAAATCATTGGGAATGTATTTGTCTTTATTTGCTGATGCAACCTGTTCAAAATTTGTTTAAAAGTTGTAATAAAATTATTACATGTTCAAAATATTTCTCTCTCTTTTTTCTTGTTTTGTTTTTAGTATAAACACACTATATATATTTTTTAAATAAAGGCCTTATTTAAACAAATAAAACACTGACATATATTGAAGGATAATATTTTAGGATTTATTCAGCTTTATAGAAATTCTAAATTGATATTCTAATACTGGTTTTAACACTTGTTTATAGAAGTGAAAATTCGTGCAACCAACTAATGACATTCAAAAATCAAAAAAATAAAATAATTTGTACTGCCAGAATAAGTTCAGCTATTTTCTTATTATGGGAAGATTTTAAATATGAAATTAATTATCCATGGATTAGAAAAAGATTCAACAATTCAATGTACTTCTAACAAAGCCAGGCACATAATGTATGGAGTAAAGCAACAGGAACTGACATGAAGTAACTGTGAAACATACAGAACAAGTTATTCATAAGAAATGGTTTCTGAACAAACCAGTTTCTAATTCTGATTAATCAGAATATAGTCTGGAATGAATTACATATTTTAATTGGATCTAATCTTACATAGTGCTTCTAAAAAAAAACACTAAAGAGGATAAACTGTATCCTTAATACATTGTATATGCTAGTCACTACATGATTTTACTCACTAATAAACAAGTACATAATTCACTGAAAAAATGACAGTTTTTGATATATTTGTTTATTCTTGTTCAGTAAATACTTTTTTTAAATGTCTTAGTGATTTAAGGACACAAAGTTATGAATGTTTGAAATACTGAAAACTTATGTTTAACATACATTTCACCTAATTTATAATTCAAATATCCCTGTAACTGTAAAAATGTTTTTCTAAGCATTTGAATTAGATTATGGATGTACCATATTTCTAAGGACAAAAATCACAATATCTGACTTACACCTAAGTATGTCCAGTCAATCACAGGGAAAATATTTGCTTTATCAGAATCAGGAATTATCCAATAATCTCAGAACAGGATTAAAACTGTCCAATGTAACATCTTCACAAATACTAATAATTGTAAAATATGTTAAAATATTGAACAATCAACATTGTATAACACACAATTAAAACTTTATTTAAAAACAGATCAACAGTTGTAAAAAGGCACTCTGCACACAATATCAAAGGGAAGCCATATTGACTACTGTTTACTAAAGACTGAACAACATATTTTGAGAATTGTAATTTAATAGAAATATCATACAAAAATGAGGAGACAAAGTTTACCACCATTACCAATTGGTGAAGAAAATTTCAAAAGAAGAATGAAACAAGTGAGAGAAAATTATTTTGACATGTACTCAAGGAAAGTTGGAGATGTATAATTATTTATTAAACAGAGACAGTAAAAAGAAAAAAAAACTAAATGAGTTATAATAGCTACCTGAACTATATGCTACCTTCATAATATAAAAATAATTAAGAAATAAAACAGTGTATTAAATGAGAAACAGGTTCATTTACTTATCAAAGGGATAGGATCTGCTTGTATACTAAAAAATCTTTAAATGGAAAATTTTATTACAGAAGCAGAAACAGGTTTGAACAAAATTAAGCATATTAATAAGTTTGATATAATTAAAGCTGAATAGAAATAGTAAGTGATCTTAAAAGTAAATTTAAGGAAAAATGAAGATGTACAAGTCTTAAAGTCGTTAAACAACTTGGATACTGTAATTTGTAAAGCTGACAAAAGAAGTCAAATTATCTTCCAAAATAAAAAGAATTACACAAAAAATGTTTAGAGTTAAGGTTTGAAAAAACTGTTTCATCAGACTTTATAAATTAATTAAAAAAAGTATTAAGCATTATATTGGGTTGAGGAATAATTCGCGAGCGTTTTTTCAAGTTAAAAAAATATATTCATAAATGAAACGCTTTCGCAAAATATTTCATGTCATTTGGTAGATAATTGTTTGCTCTAATAGATGGTGTGTTTGATTTTCATATGTCTTTAATTTTTGCTTTCATTTTCAGCTCATTAAATGGAATGTCAAGTGGACAAAATCGAGCATTTTCGACACCATCTGCTTTTCGCATTTAATTTCTTGCAATTTCGTTTAAAACAATGCATACTATATACCTAGGTATTACATGAAATAAAGTATCATAATAAATGTTTTGGATGTAATGTGTTCATGCATTGAAGTATTGTATAGTTGTGCATGTAATGCTTGAATGAAATTATTTAAAAACGCTCACGAATTATTCCTCAACCTAATATATACTTAGCCCACAGAGAAAAATAATATTTAATTTAAAGTAGTTTTGTAATTCCAAGACTTTATGCTTAACCCAAAGTTCACAAAACTGCAGGTTCCAATAGACCTACAGTATCAAATATACATTCATGCTCTATTAATGTAACTAAATTTGTAGAAAAAAAAATTGGTGAGAGTAAATAATGATGATATACTTGCATCTTTTAATACTGTCACTAGTCACAAAAGTAATTATTGATAAAATTATTAACTGTTTTTAAACCTAATTATGAATGAATAATGTGCTGGCCATTGAAATTTTAGACATGATAAACTTGACAAAAACTTTTATGGCAAATTAATGTTTTTGAAGTTAATAAGGTCTATGAACAGACTGAAGGCCTAGATACAAGTTCTCTATTATCTCCTTTGCTGTATGATCTTTTCATTAGATAGACCTTTCTCTCTTCATGTTTTCAAAGAGTAAACTGAAACAAAATTTGATAAAATAGCTAAAAAAAGGAATGTTGTTTCTACTATGTCCCAAGTTTGTCATATCAAAGATTTTACAAATTTATAAACAAAGCAAAAATATCATTCCCATTTGTAGACTAATGAACAAAATTAATCATGTACTAAATAAAACTAAAGATAAAATCAATTTAATAGATAGAACAGGTATTTCAAAAATTGAATGTGAATGTGGTAGCGTATATATATACACTGCTGGCCAAAATCTTGAGGCCAATGGACAAAGAAAAAATATGCATTTTGCATTGTTAGACTCACTCAACCATTTATTTGAGTAGAGCTTCGAAAGATGAAAATAAGAAAAGGGAAAATAAAAATAAAAAAACGTTTTTAGCATTTAATAGGTAAATGAACATTAGAGAAATGTTAAAAATGAAATCTCTGCACCAGTTGTATGCTGTTAATTTTATCCAGTTGGAAAAAAAACTGTTATTCTGATTCAAGTGAATAATATGATTGCTAGATATATTACAGAAATCACAGAAATAATCACATGACAATAGCTTTTTTTTGTATTATATATTTGGCAGCATTTGTTTCTCACACTACCGAGGATGCCATGAACCACATGAAAAGTGCCTTTTTTGACTGCTGTTCAGTTTCTAAATAAATTTCCAATTGGATATTATACAATGTTGATTATTGAATATTTTAATGTATCTTAAATATTTATATAAGTTTCCTTGAAATTTATTCATTAATAATAACTGTGTATGAAAACAAACACGAGAAAATTAGTGTTTTCATTCAATATTCAAAGTTTAATTCAGTGTCAAAGTTTTATTCATTTTTTTTCAATGTATAATGTTATTAAGATGAGAATACAAGACTTGAAAATAATCATACGTGAAGAATAACTAAAAAGACAAGAGTGGAATACATGCATTGACTATGTGTAACTAGCACACAAAATAAGGTCAGAACATCCATTATAAAAGTGTTTATCTAAAAAGTGTTGAAACTTTTGGTGAACAGTTTATCTTTCTAAATGCACACACAAAGAAAATATGGTAGTTTATCATATAATACAGCATGATATAGCCTGATTGGTTGGTGGCGTATCCAGAACATTAGGTTTCATTCACCAATATTTTGTCAAGAAGATTAAGTGCAAAATATCATGGTGCAATTTTATTATGAAGAATTATGGGAGGAGAATGACAACAGAAATAGACAAGATTAACTGGAAAATACTTGAAACATCTCTGTGGGCAGAGATTTTAAAAAAGCCAATTTTTAATTCTGATTAATCATAATATGATCTCCAGTTAAGTACACAACAAATTAAAATACAATATGAGGTGGAATAAAAACCTAAAATATCCAATGAAACAATCTTCGTTAGCTATTTATTATTATACTGAAACACAGTAGACAATTATTTGAGTCTAGAATGAAAACAAATTTTGCTTACATAGGAATATACATAAAAAACAATCAGCGAGAGTAAGAATACCAGTGGTTTCATTAGTGATGTAATAAAGATCATACACAGTTAGTCAAACATTTTAATATAAAGTTCCAAAAACAAAAACATAGCTAGAGCTCCAATTTTTTAGTGCCACTTAATGATTTTCAGTGATGTCGAGAAACCCACTTGTTGAGAAATTTATATGCAAAAACGGCTCGTTTGGGTTGAGAAAATATTTTACATAGAAGGTCGAAACGTTGTTCACTCTTCTATGTAAAATATTTTCTCAACCCAAACGAGCCGTTTTTGCATATAAACTTAATGATTTTGTTTCATGAAAAAGCCATAAAACTTCAATAATAATAATAATAATAATGCAAACTTATTTCAACTAAGTGTGAAAAACAGAAAGTGAAATGAAAATGTTAAAAACGGAACAAAAGGTTTTAAAAAGACAAGAAAATGTCGAGATTAATATTTAATGGAAGACAAACAAATGCAACAAAGATCCATGTTTAAATGTAAATATACAAAGAGAGCAAACAGAGTAAAAAAAAAAAACTCACCCTACTCTTTTACTGCATCATGTATGTGGGACTACTCTCAACCACAGGAGTAGAAAAACAGTCTTAAAATAATAATACAAATTCAAAATTATCAGAAAAAACATAACTTTAAATCAAAGGAGGAAACAGATAAGACAGTGAGGTGTTTCACATAATCTAAATCAGTTTTTGACATGCAGATTATATATTAAAAACACTGAATACCAAGACCATAGTTTCAAACTTTTTAAAAATAAAACAGTATGAATTACCTGAGCTCTCTTGTAATTTTTCCTGTAAAAATCTCCAAACAAGATAATGAATGAGAATGTGTAAGCAACAAAAGCATATTCCATCCAGCGAGTGAAAGGGCAGTTCGTAACAATAGCATAAATACCCAAAGACATAGCAGCAGTAAATTGTGCCTGTAAAAAAATATTTTCATTGCAGCAAAAAACGTTTTTAAACAATTTATCAAGAAAAAGGTACCTTAAGTGACACTGTAAAGTGACTTTGAAACTGTATTTATTATATGAAGTAATTAGTAATGGCACTTAGAAGTGTGAGTTCGACGCCAGAACTCAATCGTTCACTCATAACTGTTACAACTACCCAATGTTAACACTTGACAAAAAAAAAAAAACGGTTTTCAACATTACATACTAAAGACATGCTTCATGCTATTGTCTCTCAAGCCTTACCTTGTTTACCATAGATGGAGGGCACATTGAACATTTGATGCAAGTTGCATTGATACTACTATTCTTAAGATGTATTAAAATGTAGTCTTTTTCAAAGTCACCTTGCAGTGTCACCCATGTTCTTTTATAATTATAGAAATGTATTCAGCACATATATTTACATACATATCACCTTGCAAAGCTGTAGAGTATTTTGTACCACAACCTATAAATTATTCTGAAACTTTATTTTGTGTCAACTCTGCATTATATTTGTGAATACTATACTTAAATATATGTATATACACATTAAATACAGTCTTTACAAGTTTAACACATTAGTTCCATTAATTTTAGTATCTAAAGAAAGAGGACACAATACAACAGAATTTCTCTATTAGGCACATTGCTGTGGATTAGATAGAATACAAGTTTGCTCATCAGTCAAAACTTAAATTTATTTTCACTGTAAGCAGATATTCTAAACTTGATATGTTGACCATTCCAATATCAATATGTCTAAACAATTCTGAACTTTCTTTAATAATTTGCTATGAATTTATAATACAGTGAGATCAGACAAAACTCCATATAGTTCACACTCATTTTTAAGTGTGGACACTCATATGTAATGTTTGAAATTAGAACCAAAATATACATGGCACCAAATATTAATTACTAGGATACAACACTGGTTATATTTTTGTTCTGAATATTTTGGGCTGGGATTCTTCTACAGTAAGTGCCTGTGACTTGTTGGCAATAAATTTAAACAATAAATGGACAGCACCCAATCCAATTGTTTTAAAATAATATGTTCAACACAAGTCAAACTTCTGTATAAAAATTCTATAAAATATATATATGTCACAGTTATATTTAAAACTCTAAATAACTCTCTTTCTTGTGAAAAGTTCACACAGGATGAATAAATTATTTTTACAGTTCAACTGACAATTTCTTTTCTATGCTCTGTGAGTTACCACAGTTGTATCTTGAACTTCAAATGACTGTCTCCTTAAAATATCACATTGGCTAACATTACATTTTCTGACTGAACTTAAACCAAATTTTCCTCAAATGGTCACATATATTTATATAATGTTCACTGAGGCCTCGGATGTTCTATAAACTATGCGAGTGACACCATAATGTAACAACACTCACTTAAGGTAATAAGAAAAATACCAAAGAATCAAATAACTTAAGTGTCAACAATACTACAACAATTGAACCAAACACACACAATGTATGACACTTACCAAGTGAAGCAACCAAACTTGTCATAACTACCTTCTGTAAAGTAATTACTTTTAACTCTCTTGTTATGAAAAGTAAATACTCATGTAACATTAGATCACTAAATAAACTAAATAATAACTCTTACACTAAAGAGTCTATATTCAACAATTGTGAACAATTAAGTTTTAAAACATAATTGTTAAGTTTATACTGAGGTGTATTCATAAAATTAACAAAAACATGTAAATCAAACAAAATTTGAAAACATTTTCTATACTTGTCTTTCATAGAGAATATTCTGCTTTTGTTCCTTTCCAGATGTATTATCACTTGTTAAAAAAAATGAATATCTTTAACTATGGGATCAATCCAAATAACATTTCTATCAGATTGGATTTCATTGTAAAAAAACTATTACTATTTGAATCAACTTGAAAATGCAAGTCTCAAGAAATTCAATTTATTATCTAAAGTAACCCAATACAATAACATTTATTTTGAAATACGTTGCTCATGTCAGAAGAAAATGTTGAACAAACTTACCCAACAGTACATACATAGAAGTTGTAACTTTGATTTGTTAAAATGTTGTTTTATCATGTTAAAAAAACAAACAATCCCTACTAATACTCTTCTATAGTAATCCCAGTACCACCTGAAGTAGAACACCAATTTATTTGTAATATTGCAACATGACTAATAATGGCTGACATGTTGAAGTGATGCTATTATCAAATGTTTACACAAGACATACAGTGTATTATAGTAAAACAAAGTATGTATATTGATTCAGTTTTTCAGAAGCATTCAGTACTGTATTCTTGTTTTTCAAGAAGAACACAACTGTGCTAGATGTTAAATTGTATAAATAAGTGTGGTAAAGTAACCAGCAAGCCTCTGATGATTGCCATCAACATGTGAAATTAGTAGTACAATTAGGATTCAAATAACTGGCTTTTGTAGTGATAACATAATGGCTATGAACATTACATTACTCACAGAGGAAGAAAATTATATACAGTTGTGAATAACTGAAAATAACTGAATAACATGATAACTGAAAATATAATGACAAACCTTTTAGGTCTCAGGTTAGCATACTGTGTGTGCACATATATAGCAACATATACACACTTACTGAATAACTTAAACTTTATGATATAATTTAGTTAAAACAGGTTGGGCAAAACACTATCAGAATATGTTAAATTTCTTTTAATGGCAACTTAAAATATCATATTTTAAAAGTTATAAATTATTGCAAATTAACAAATTTCTAATAATTTTACATATATAAACAGTGGCCTGTTCATCAGGATTGTTTATGAATACATCACTCTTCCCAATTCAAAGACCTGTATGTAAATATGCAAGTAAAAAAAATTAGCAAAGTAAATTCAAAAGTTTTGTTTATTGAATAATACTGTAGCCTAATAAGGTACATGCATTAGTTTCTAATGAATATTCTGTCTTATCTTAAACTCTGTGTAATGCAACAAAATAGATACTATTTTAAAATATTTACTTCAAAGCACAGTTGATATAAACTGGGTCTCTTTCTTACATTAACAGCTACTTCTTGTAAAAGTTTTCAACTATTACAAGCAAACAAAATTAGTGACAAGATATCAAAATTCATTTTCCTTCACGATTAAAAATACAGTCTGGAAGTAACGACATTAAGGCTAGAAGATCCAACTGCTAAAACTAAAAATATGATGTAGCAAACTTAACTTAACTTACAGCTCTATATAATGAAAAATATTTTTACAAATGTGAAGTTTCATTAACCTAAATACAACTTAAGTCTATGAAGATAGCTCTAAGCCTTATGGTGAGAAATACAATTGCTGTTAAACAACATGACACCCATGGTATTACAATTTGTTTAAACTGTTATATAGAAATATCTTGTATGAAGTTTCTGTGCAGAGTTCTGATTATGTTAGTAGTTAAGTTTCCTTAAAGTTGAAAAAACTGAATTTTAAAGAGATCATTTTTCTTAGTGATCAAAACACTTAATGTTAACAATCAAAATTGCAACAGGTATAATTTATCATTACAGATATATGCAGTAATGCTCTTTTTGTTTTTTCTATGTGCACGTATTTCATGTAACCTTTGAATATTTAAAGTACAAAATGTAATATTAGTCACTAAGTACATAAAACCAGTGTTACTTACTAGTTGAATGATTGTGATGTACTTCTTCCAGCACAAGTAGGGTTTTAATGTAGGCCCAAAGGCAGAGAGTGCATAGTAAAAATACATGAGGACGTGAACAAAACAGTTTGCCATAGCACCAGGGACAGCTGAAAAATAAAATACAGCAGTATAAGGATTAGTGCATGGTTATCTCTACAAAATAATTAAAGCTTTTGAAAATATCCCAAAAAATTGAGAAGTCTAGGAGTCACCAAGTATTCAGTGAGAGTTGTTCAGGAAAAAAAGTTCTAACTATGAACATTTTCTATTAGCAACAGAAAAAAGAAATTACTATTTTTATTAAGTTCAATACAACAACCTAATTTCTCCAACTCCTGTTAAAATTCACCTCCCAAGTGAAATTCCAAGAGCTTTAAATTTGCCAACTATAACTTGAATTTTAGCACACCAGTAGAAATAATTTTGTCAAATTAATTTTATATTTAATCTTATCACAGTGGTTTTATCAATACTATTCGATGCCATATAACAATCAGGTTGGATGCATTTGAGTGATTTAGAATGATGGAGTTTATGACCATTATGGTAACCTCCTTAGGACCAATTATCAACCTCCAACTACTTCAACCTAAAAAAAATGTTTTCAAACTAAACTCATATGGATTCTTTTTTTTATTCCAATTAGTGTAGTTGATGTTAGTATTAATATGTATATTAAAACTTCAGTCTGCACAAATTAGCAGTGTGGATTCATATAAAATGTGGGGAAGGGAAAATACTATAGTAGTAGTAAGAATTTCAAATTAATTTCACCACTACATAAATTTAAGTTTGAAAAATAGTACCTGAATTGCACAGTAAATTGTTTTTATAAAAATAATTAAGAACTAAAGGCAAAACAAACACTTTTAAAATCCATAAGAAATTACAGTTGTGAGTATCATCAGCTGAAGATTGAAGATATAATACCTCTGTAGAAGATAAAAGAGGAAGACAAGAAATGGTCATGGAATAAGTGCATGAAATTAAGGCAATCAATTTTGAAGTTAAAAACTGGAGAAGAGTATAAAACAAAGTTTCTAAAGTGCATGGTAACAGATGAACATTTGCAAGAATGTAGCAGCATCTAAGTGAGAGGAGAAGCCAGCTTCTCTAACAAAGGACTGCATAAAAGCCAGTAGTAAAGATGCAGTGACAAATGTTGTTGGGAGGATGTCTGAAGCTAACATGGATGTTCCCAAAAAAGTAATGGAATGGAATCCCTTGAGATAAACACAGTAGTAGAAACAACAATCAATCACAACAGAGTGGAACAATAAGAGTAACTTGAAAAATCAACACATTCATCTTGACTAATACCAAAGTAAAAAGGCAAAGAAGAATAAATGGTTTCTAAAGATTGCCTTAAAGCATATACCATAAAAGAAATAAGATCTGGAACTGGGAACTAAGAAGGTTGAATAAAATGGTTAACTGCTGTAAGGCTACAATTTGAGTGAAATGCATCATCAGCAGTGGATATGTGGTTAAAATACTATTATTAGGAATAGATAAAGAATATTGTGTTCAAAAATATAACTTAATACTAATGTTTTATGACAGGTGTAATTAGTTATTATCACGCTTTGCCAGCTCATAAAAGGTGTTTACACTATAACAAGAGTAGGAATGCTTTATGTCCATGTTGAATTACTTGAAGTTCCAAAAGATTGATGTGAAAAAGTAACTCCTAAGAATACCAAAGACTCTAAAAATAACAATCCCCTAATACCTTATTAAATCCCTTGAGAAAATCATCTGTGAGAAACCTGAATGAGGTGGAAGAAATGAGGAACTTACAATAGTAAATTCTCAACTGAGACAAACTTAAAGGTAATCAAGAGTAGAAGGAGAAAAATAAATTTCTTGACACAATTGGTATGAAGAAAGAGACCACTTGAAGGCAAGATATCACTAGAGATGTCTTATAAGAGCAGAGCTCAAGAACATTGCCTCATATAAAGAATCCATCACTCCCAAAACAGAGAGGAAAGAAGTAGGCACACCCCAAACTCCAAGAACTGTTGAGTAAAAGAGATGGGTAAAAAAATTCTTAAAAAGTATTCATACAATATTTCAAATACATCAGACACTGAATAGGTATTGACTAAAACTTGTACTGTGAATAACATATCCCAAAGATAAAGCTAGCTTGGTTGGTTGACTGAATTCAAGTCGTTTATGAAGAAAAATAAGGCAATTTTCCATTTAATGATGAAAACAAGTATTGTGTGTAAAAGGCAGCTACATCTTTAACTACCCAAATGGTAGTTTTTGTGAAATATTTGTAGTCAGACAGGATAATACATAAATACAATTTATAGCCTATGTGGCTCATGCAAGGTCATCATTTTCTGCCTGATTAGATGTAGTGGATATTTACTTCTCAGTCAATAATGACAGTAAGACAGAAGGACAACATTGCTCTTTGGTCATCTTGAAAATAGACAATACCCAGAAGCAAAAAAATAATGAGAATCTTAACCTTTTCTCAATGGACTCAGTATAATGTACACAAGTTTGTCTACACATTTCCACATGTTAAGTATTTGCACTATAATTTTTGATACAGTGCATGTATCTTTAAAAAATTTGGTAGACTTTTAGTAAATATTACAAGTTTTTTGTACACACAAAACAATTCTTGAATGAAACATTTTAAATAAAGATTTGTTTGTCAATATATTGAATCTTTTTCATTACTAGTTCAAGTGCAAAATGGTTTCATGTCATGATTAAAAAATTATTCGTCATCCCAAGAATATCGCATATTATTTGTGTAATCTCTAAAACTTCCAAATACAGTTCAAATGTTTGTTTTTAGTAAGGCTTTATATTTTATTTTCTATACCCTATCTATTTAGGGTCTGTCAATTGACAACCTTGTAACAAACATAAAAAAAATTAGGAAATAAATATAAATTACGCTTTTTTCATGCCAGAAAGACTACATATTATAACACAAAAATACTAGTTTAAGCCTGACAACTTTATACATTTACATATAGTTTAATTATTTTTTAGTATACTAACGTTCTAGTCATTAGATAGCTTGCAATGATGCAGTGTGCATGCACTCATGTCATGTACCCAATAATATAAAACTGATCTCTAGTTTTCCTTGTCCTGGCTGTGTTTTAGTAGACTAGTATTTTGTAATATACAGTCACATTTCAATTATTATACATTATATATATATATAGATTATTACAATTTAAAAGTAAATTAAAGTTTTTTCTTCTTAAAAGACAGAACAATAAATAAACAAGTACAGCAAACAACTATCTCTTCTAGCCACAACCTCTAAACTCAGTTTCTGCTGGACATAGATTGCTAAGCCTTTCAAAATTTCACACATGGAGGATATCAAGCAAAATTTTTAAAGTTTTATACATGTATAAAATAACAAAAAAAGATACTTTATTGATAGCAGGAAATTCCACTATAATTTATCAAGCTTAATAACTGAGCTGTATTTTAGGTTTAAAAAATGACACTTCAAGCAGACTAAAGACACAACCTACTTTCTTAAAATCTTGGTTTGAAAGAATTCAGTGACCTTCTCACAGATTAAAATGTCTGGAAAAACCACTAGAGGGACATTCAAAGTTGTAAATTAGTTATTCACATGTCATATATTGAAGTAAATGTATATAAGGGACCATTTCAGGAAATAGAAATGATGTGAATAGGGCCACTGTATCTGATTTATTACATAACCCATATCTCCGAGAAATATAAAGCTGTGAAGTTCTTATTTTTTATTCAAGCTTGTTGATACTGGTAATTTGAGTTCCTAATTTGTACAGAACTACAGACTTTGTATTTTGACATCACAGAGATGTAATTTTAAACACTGCTACATTCAACATACCACATGAGACACTAAAATTTATATTTAGGTGTATTCTTTTAATATTTTCTTTTAAATTAATAAATTAACTCATATATAATCAAAAGAATAAAAATAGGTAAGAAATAACATTTGTGAAAAAATACCTTCAAAACAAGACAAATCATATGGATTGGCATAGGTACAACATGATAATAGGTCAAATAAGTAATATGAGAAATAGACATAAGGTTTAATTAATTTATTAAAATGTTGCTAGCTTCTAAAAGCATCACCAACAACACAATTATCAGGAGACTTTGAAAGAGATTAGGAGGTCCATAACTGAATTGTCCAACATGATAAACTAGTACCAAAGATTCAACATAGAATATAACAAAGAGAAATGAGATTAGCTGAACCTGTTAAAGAGTATAGGGCGAGCAGAAAAATCCTGCTCTACAAACATCAACATGAACAGACATGAACAAAATCATGAAAAAATAGCAGATGCTATACAAGTTGAAATCCACTAAAAATACCAATGGAGAAGTCAACATTAACAGTCCAAACACATTGATCAATAACAGCTAATGATGCCAGCAAAGAATCTATCTGCATAATAAAGGCAGAATGTTTTAATAAGGCCTCCAAGGAAGTTAAAGAAGTTCCAATATCCTTGAAAATATTTGCATAAGAGTTAACAACCTGATTTTCAACAATAAAATATGAATCAATACATGAAGGACATTTTGAATTTGAGTCACATTTGTTGACAGCATGACAACACACTCAACAAGGAAAGGATTTTGGTATTATCGAATTAAGTGAACCTTACTTGATATGAGTAGGTATAAGATGTGATTTATTGAGGGCAATATCAAAAGACAGAGGATGAAAATAGAAATTTCAAAAAGTTTTTAAACATTAACTGTTGTTGCTTAAAGTTTTATTACTGGTATTTTTTTTAAATTCATATTAAAAAGATTGATCTACCTTTAACTTCAGCAATTTTAAAGTTTCTTACAACAGCCTGAAAATCTTTATCTTCTTAACAACAACTAACACAAATCTTAGTATTTCAAAACCAAAGAAAACTGATAAAACACTTTAGTTATGTACAGCTCACACAAACCTGATCCTCCTGGTACCCATTTAACTCCAATCCACCAAAGTCCAAACATCGTTGAATGGTGATAAACATGAAGGAATGTCAGCTGTCTGTTCTTTTTACGTAAAATGAAAAATATTGTGTCCAAGAATTCAATACATTTGGAAAAGTAGTACCACCAGAGGGCTTTGGCAATCTAGAAGCAAAAAGTAAAATAAGGTATCAAAAGCATTTATGTGATTTTACAAGGACAGAAAATCTGTACTACTTGGTTTGACATTGCTTTTCTATATACAGAAACTAAAAAATACATGCAGTGAAAATTTATTAATATTTCACATTAAATATAAATAACTTGTCTGCAATTAACTATTTCATAATTACCAATCAATGTGCATGCCACTAGCCTTGAAGCAATTCCCATCTTACTTTCATGCATTTTAATATAAGTTCCACTGCTTAATTAGGATATTGTCATGCAATGAAAGCCAATGCACTTTTACTTGTGATGACTTCATGTGCACCAGAAATTGGTAGGTCAAGTGATACTGTGTGAGGAGGTGTGTTCATCAGTAATTTTTGGATTAGAAAAATCTTAATTTCAAAGATAACTTACCTACACAAATAAAAAAACTAGAATCCCACTCCAAATTGGTAGAGGAGCCAGTAAAAATTGTACATAGAAGAGCTCCCTTCCAAAAATGCCAAAGGGAAGTCTCAACCAGGGTATACTTTTCACCCAGATTACAGGGGGAGGGAGACAAATGAGACCCATGTGTTACAGAGATAGGTAGGAGAACATAACTGTCCAATCACTTGCACACAATTGGTTGATGATCTGATGTGTGTAGTGTGGTTGAAGTGCATTTAAACTATACCTTATGTGCTCACCTCGATTCTACAAGATAGATTCATCTGCAAGTAAAGGGCATTTTAGTAACTTAGTATGGTTAAGTATGTGGTCACCATGACTCAACTGAACAGACTCTATGGGACAAATTCTAGCTGCAGGAGGAGGGCACATTAGTCATGCAATATGGTCTTGAAGGGTGACCCACACTACACTGATAGTGTGACCACCACCCCACTTCTCACCACATTGTGCTATGTTTAATGGATGAAGATTCACTGTTAGAGCAGACAGAAAGTAGCAAGTGACAAAGTTCTCCTGTGCCCTACACAAAGAAAAAGGGTAGGAGTATTCACATCATGGAGACCCAGAGAAGTGCCTGGATCTCCACCAGACCTCCAACCAGAAAGGTCTTTTTACAAGTCAGTAAGTGCAAGTCAAAAAATGGGCAGAATACATCCTTAATGCTGGCTTTTTCTATGATATTTCATAGAATAGGTATGGTACGAATCAAATAATTTTGTAACTATACATATAACAATATACCTCAAACAGCCTTTGTAGAACATGCCATCTCAGATGGTATGAGCATTTTCCATTATTCTGGATCAATGAAGATTTTTGGTACGTATACCATGGAGGAAGGTGACACCAGGTACCTGGCAGAAGTCTATAAAATTAAAAATGGTTCTGAAGAAGAAGGTAGATGTGTTATTCTCAACAATAGTGGATGACTGAAGGAGATGATTTCTCTTTGGAAACCATGAATTACACCAATCTCAAATGAGAAGGAAAAGGCTGGGCCCTAAAGGGAAAGGTGTTGATAAACACTCCAAAATGCATTAGATACTGTAAGCGATCAACATAGGACTTTTCCAGATTCAATAGCCATCTCACACATGCAGTCTTCCTATGGAAGGAATGAATATGAGTGACAACAGCTTGGTTGTGAAGCAAGCAAGCAAAAGCTCTAACTGCACAATAGAATATTTAAGGCACCAACTCCACACCAAAGAGTTGAACATGTTATTGGAAAACTCAACCTCAGTGAATAAAAGGTAATGCCTAGAGAGAGAAGGATATAAAGGCATGTATCCAAAATGTCAACCTTCATCATCTGAAGACCAAGAGTGAACACCCATTTAAGTGTGAAGAAAAATTCTATGGTGAACCAAGGAAGGTTGATGTTGGATATGCTGATCACAGGATGCCAATTCCTAGCCTTTTTTGGAACCACAGATAGCTGGTAACAGAATCCCAGAGAAGAGTGATGTACCTGTTCAATAGTATTCTTGTGTAAAAGATCTCAAACTACTCTTGAGAGATGCTTGTGTGAAATGAGATCCTGTGTGGGAGGGAATGAGATGGGAAAATTAGATAATGGAAGGGTTGGGGAAATGAAGGGAAGTCCTTCTGATAGAACTTGGAGAATGCAGGGACCTATGGAGAGTGGATGCCACAGATAAACGAACCTATCCAACAGTGCCCCAGCCACTCCAGATGACTATGGGATAGTTAACAATGCAACAGGACACTGGTAATAGGGAGGAAACAAGAGGCTGAAACATGGGAATTGAAGTAGGAGAAAACTGAGAGAGATGGAGAAACTATAAAGATATGAGATGGATATTGATAAGCACACTTCACCCTTGACCCGAACGCATCACGAAAATCTCCAAATACAGACTGGTGCAAAAATAGACATCTCGTAAATAGAAAGCAGGGAGACATAGGTGTGGTGAGAGTCCCTGCCAAGAAGATCCCAACAACAAAGGAGCCATGTGTAAAAAGATAAGTCTGAGGAAGATAAACATGCTAATAAGGAAAAGAGAAATATAGGAGTATTTGCTGCAAACCCCTCTCAGACATAGTGGAGAGCATCAGAAAGGAGGTTGATAGAAAAAAGATGGTGGAGGACAGTAGCAAGTGTAAGCCAAAGACATAAAAAAAAAGGGATGGGGGAAATAACAATGTAGTTTCTGGATCAGATCCTCATGCCTAAATCTAAGACTCCAAGGTCCAAGAATGCAAAGCATAGGAGAAGATGAACATGGAGGATGAGGCATACTGGCATGTGAATTTAATTGGGTTAAAAATTGATCAGTATGGATTCTAATATAAGGACAGGAAAAACACTAAATAATCTGACAAAGATGCAGAATGCCAAATCTAGAAATGATGAAAGTACTCCACAGTATAGAGGGAGTCAACTGTGTTAAAAGGATGTGTCACACTTTTACTTGCAGAAGGTTGTTACAAAGTTAGTTACATGATACAATGCAGCAACACCACATGTAAATATGATGAAAATTGGAGTATCAAGGCTAGTGGCAAGTGTAAACTGTGCATATTCTCTATATTCCAACTTGTGCTCTCTGCAGCACAAGTTAGAATAGGGTATTTTGTGAGCAGAAGTAAGATATCGTATCAGACCTACACAAATATCCTATGGTTTTCAAGCTTTTAAAAGGCTGTGACTTTTAAATACCTCTACAGTTGGTTCCTTTGTTAATTATGATTTTTCTTATAAATAGCTTTTCACTTGAATTAAAAAATATCATTCAAAAACTTCCAACTGCTAAAGACTGTTGTTCTGTAATTTTTAAATATATAACACCATTTACTTTAGTTTCTTCACATTACACTTATTCATTCAAAAAAATTCTATACATTACTTAAGAATTAAAATCACTGAAAAGACAAGATAACTACAGTCAGTTATAAATATAATTTTACTATACAAATATTACTCACTTTCAAACAAGTATAAAATTTTTACTAAAAAACTTGGAAAAAAACCAACACTCACTCGCACTTCATGAGTATTGAGAGAAGTATCCACAAGCTGACACAACCAACTGTATTTTTGATACAGGGCACAGTATAAAAGCTGTAATATACAAAAAAGGTTTAAATATACAAAGATAGAAAACTGATGAAAAAGTAATGTATAGTATATGCCAACTAATTCTGACTGTAGGAATTACATTTTACAGTGGAAATCTGAAAGTATATATACATACACACTGCTGGCCAAAATCTTAAGGCCAATGAACATAAAGAAAAAATATGCATTTTGCATTGCTAGACTCAACCACTTATTTGAGTAGAGCTTCAACAGATGAAAATAAGAAAAGGGAAAATAAAAATAAACTTTTTAGCATTTAATAGGGAAAATGTGAATACTATGAAATTAGCCTAAATACTAGCTGGTCAAAAGTTTACGACCATACTGAAACAAAACATTAATCGGTTAACACATAACGAAATTTAGTCATTTGTGTTCAAGCATTAGCATTGTCAACATCTCCCACTGACATCTCCTGTGTTACATTGGGTAAAAACATGGCAAAGGCTAAAACGTTGACAGAGTTTGAACGTGGCAGAATTGTCGAGCTGCAAAAGCAAGGTCTCTTTCAACGTGCCATCGTTGGTGAGATTGGGCGTAATAAAACTGCTGTTGCAAATTTCTTAAAAGACCCTGAGGGATACGGAACGAGAATTTTAAGTGGTCAGTCCAAGAAAATTTCGCCGGCGTTGAGCAGGAGGATTCGACAGATTATCTGGCAAGACAGCAGCCAATCATCGAATCAGATTAAGGCTCTTGCAGATGCAGAATACAGCTCAAGAACAATGAAATGGCATCTACAAGAGAACGGCTTTAAAAACCTTAAACGTCTTCAAAGGCCACGCCTTCTTCCACACCATGAAACAGCTCAGTTAAATTTGGCTGAGAAACACCAAACATGTGACGTAGAAAAGTGGGCAAAGGTTTTGTTCTCTGATGAGAAAAAAATTTAACCTGGATGGTCCAGCTAGCTTCCAACATTACTGGCACGATAAGGATATCCCACTGGAGACATTTTCTACACGACACAATGGAGGAGGTTCCATCATGATCTGGGGTGCTTTTTCCTTCCATGGAACAATGGAGCTTCAGGTTATACAGAGTCGTCAAACAGCAGCTGGCTACATTGGCATGTTGAAGAGAGCATCCTTATTGACTGAAGGCCCTTAATTGTGTGTAAATGACTGGATCTTTCAGCAGGACAACGCTGCAATCCACAATGCTTGCAGGATAAAGGACTTTTTCATAGCAAAAAACGTAATTCTTTTGGACCATCCAGCGTGTTCGCCTGAAATGAACCCCATTGAAAATGTTTGGGGGCGGATGGCAAGGGTAATCTATAGAAATGGACATCAATTCCAAACAGTGCATGATTTTTGTGAAGCCATCTTCACCACTTGGAATAACATACCAGCCAGCCTTCTGCAAATGCCTACACGTTATTCACAATGATGGCCGTGGAACTCACTACTGAGACCTTTTGTGGGCATTGTTTACTCTGTTTAGGACTTCTTTTTGATATGGTCTTAAACTTTTGACCAGCTAGTATTTAGGCTAATTTCATAATGTTCACATTTTCCCTATTAAATGCTAAAAAAGTTTATTTTTATTTTCCCTTTTCTTCTTTTGAAACTCT
The DNA here is from genome assembly GCF_004210375.1 of Tachypleus tridentatus. Taxonomy (NCBI): domain Eukaryota; kingdom Metazoa; phylum Arthropoda; class Merostomata; order Xiphosura; family Limulidae; genus Tachypleus; species Tachypleus tridentatus. The sequence continues at coordinate 134,512,041 of NC_134833.1, read as the reverse complement.
ACTCAAACAAGTCGTTGAGTCTAACAATGCAAAATGCATATTTTTTCTTTATGTTCATCAGCCTTAATATTTTGGCCAGCAGTGTGTGTGTGTATGTATATGTATATATATAAAGAGAAATAGTCTACTCTGAAAACCTAGTTAGATTTCTTGTCTGTGACAGTCTACTTTGAACATTTCACAAGGCATAGCCTACACATATTCTTTCAAAACTAATACTGAATAGCATACAATTCTTTTATAGAAGCTCAACAGAAATTGTGGAGCCTATAGAAGAATTAACACCAATTAGCAGAATGGCATATATTTGTCTTATTTCAAACTGATCAGTTGTTAATTAGCTACATGTGTGATTTATTTCACACACCTAAGACATAAAAGAAATAAAATGTATTAAATCCTATGCTCCATGAAATTTGTTTTTATGTAAGTAAAATAATAATAATAAAAAAGAAACCATAATAACAGTAAATAGAAATTCTACACCTTTATTAATACTAAGATGTATTAACAATTTTCATTTTGTCCAGTAACTATTCATGGTGAAATTAGCCTCATTGATGAAAGGCAACTTTTTCAAATCATACCAATCATTACATTCCTTCATCACACAAGGTAAGGGAATTAAAACTCTCATATTACACAGAGAGAAATGAACACACAGCTTCTTGAATAACACAGAACCCTGAGATACTTGATACTTGACTAATACAATAAATTACTTCACTATTCCCTTAAAATCAGAAATTAAACTCATGACTGGATATTTTAGTTCTTACATGGGACTGTCTGTTCCTCTTGTGTATTAGATGGATAAATTTTGTTCACTTCACAGCACATCCCAAACCTAGCCACTAGAGCTGGGCAATAAACTCAGTCAATGAATTAACTATGAGTACTGATTAATGTCACACAAAATAACTGAGTAACTGAAATTACAATTAAACTGACTGATGTTGTAAATGTAACTGCTGTTCTGATTATTACCATTTTCAATTTTACAACTATCCAGTATTGCCATTATGATTGTCATTATTACTTTTGATTAGTTTATCTTTGTTCAGCTTAATCATTGAATGTTCCAATACATGAAAGCAACAACAAATCACAATTAGATCTTTGATTATTTCTATTTTTTATTATTCCATACTAGCCTAAAAACGATAAATTATGAATTAATTTTTAAAAAGAATTACAGTACTAAAAATTTGATTTTGATACGTGTAACAGCCAGAGCATATATAGCCTGATGTATACCTTTTAATTAAGAACAAATATGTCAGATCTGTGGTGATCTAAACTTAGTATTGTGGGAAAACTAATCACTGAGCCCATGTTTTTCTGTGGTTATCTTTTTTTTCCCCCCCTTGGGTTGGGGCCATATGCAATACCTTTCACATACTGAGTAAGTTGAAGGGTTAACCCATTAGATATCGCTAGCTATGGTGTAGCCAGCATCAAATACATGTGGATGCAAACATGTGAAGCCCTGTTGGGGGGTGGGTAATAACCAGCATTATATTAAAATAAAATTTGAATGAAGAAATGGGAAGACATTACTTTTTGTATTTCTTTACATTTTATGTTCATACATTAAATACATATTATACATCTTCAAACAATTGTGAAAACAATGTACATGCTTGAACATACAAGTAATACATGATAGCTGTGTCAATGGCTAACAAAACATTTCCCTTCTTCTAACAACTGAAACTACCAAAAAAGTAGACCAGCATTCCAGACTCAGAAGGTTAAAAAACTGAAATGAAAAAATAATCATTTAAACCACTGAATTTTAGCTGTAAAATATATACGTCAACAAATTCCAAATAATGAGCAAGATGACATCCATCAGCTTACAAAGAAGAGAGACAATGAAAAATTGAAAAGAGCTCATCAAAATCAAAAAGGAACATTGAAAAAATTTGAGCAGAAAAGACCTGCTGCAAAAAACATCAGCCAATAAAGATAAGGAAGATAAAGCAGAGATGCAAAACGTGAGATCTTTAACATAACCTCAGCTAATTATAACATTTGCTATATCTAAATGACACAAGAAGAGTAAACAAAACTGAAACTTAACATCAAGTGTTGAAAGAATGCCATCTCCAGCACATCAGTAGAAGAAAGCTCAACCATCTTCCTGAAGAGGTACCAGGCATCAAGCAAAAAAGTAAATTATGATTAGAAAAAAAGTGTTACATTTAAATAGAGACAAATAATACAGAATAGATACAGTTTCCCTCTGTAAAAGTTAATCATTTATCATGACCCAAAGAAAAAAGAGAGTTGCAAAACATAAAGAAAAAAGTATATCATTAATGCAAAAAAAGCCAACAAAAAAGCAATTTGAAAATATTCTATCAAAAAAACATAATTTACAGTAAGGCCATTAAGAGACTCCAACAACATTCACAAACCACTAGAAATTCTACTCTACAGCTGAATACTGGTGAAACATGCTTAATGGTTGGAATTCTTTCATGAGTTAAGTGTTTCGAGAATGTGTGAAAATGTAGAAGGAATAAGCAAGAGAAGAATTGTCTAATAATTATTTATTTATATAATTAATTATCTAACTGAAGATCTACAAATTAATATACTGATGCATATCTACATTTATGGAACAGGAATATTTTTTGTACATGTTGTCTTCAATTAAACTTCAATGAATGTGAAACAAACTCAAATCGGGAATGATTTATACATAACTAAACAAACCTTAATCTTTTATTTACATATGTTACTGTTATCTATAACTGTTTCCCCCATATTCAGGCACTTCTCATTTCCTGTAAGTTAAAATAATTACACTTTGATATAATTGTTGGAAACTTTGAAACTGCATTCTCTTTTAAAGTATATAATGACTTGTTAATTCTGCTAAACTAGTATTGCCAGTTCCTATATACAAACAATAATGATAACAAAGTTGTTGCAAGTTGTTAAGCACAAAACTACACAAAGGGCTATCTGTTATCTGCCCACCACGAGTATAGAAACCTGAATTCTAACAGCATAAGTCTGCAGACACACTGTTGTGCCACTGGGGGGGAATAACAGAAAGAATAAAATAAACTTGTCTAAACCCATAATTTCATTTTCCAGTGTATCAGTTTTACAGTAAACTAGTTATACTTACATGCCCAGCATGATATCTTTGGTATTCTACTGTTTCCTCATATGTAAACCACACATATTACCTAACTCATATGTGATAGTATATGATAGCTAAAAGTGGTTGTTAACTTGAAAAAAAAAAAAAGTGTCTTTGAATGTAGCATTTCTATTATGATAATAACCAGAATATTCAGCTAATACTTGCTATGAAGAACACAGACTGCTCTGGTTTGTCACTTTTACCAGGTTTATGTTTATATTTGGTTGTTGTGCAGCATAAAGCTACATAACAGGCTATCTGTGCTCTGCTCAATATGAATATCAAAGCACAAATTTTATAGTCACAACCCTGTGTGGACCTACTACTGAGCCACTGTGTTGCACATTCATATCACCTATTAGATTATCCAGAAATAACTGTTGGAATTTTCACAATGACATTTAGAAGCTGAATACTGAGTAACTTATCGTTGGTTGGTTTAATCCAATGTTTATTGCTTATGAGATGTCTAAGTTGTCTGCTGTTTTAACTCTATTCAGCGCAAGTTTCACAACCCCCAAGGGCACCATGGACAAAAGGACTTTCGCCTGATTTTCCTCTATGACTTCAATCTTGGATGAAAAGCTACCAAACCTACATGAAACATCGACCAGACATTCTGCCATGGATCTATTACTGAACGTACAGTTCAGTGTTGGTTCCAAAGGTTTTGACATGGAGATGAAAATCTTGAAGACCATGAAGGTTGTGGAAAGAAGCCATCTTTAGATGAAAACACATTAAGGAAAGCAGTTGAGACACACCCTCGCACAACAGTACGTGAGCTTGCAGAAAAGCTAGGCACAAACAAATCAAGCATTGTCATGCAGTATCCAATTTTCATCGCATGTCACTATCCATTCAAGAAATGGATAATTTTGGTTCTGCAATAGCAGCATAGAGCAGGTCTTGTATCGATTTTGTTGATCTTCAGTCAGCTCATGCAGAACCCACTTATCCAACTTTGTCTTTCCAATTGCACTCAGGTGGTTGGCAATCAGAAATGATCTGCACAATGGCTCAATTGCAAAACAGTCCCAAAGTCCAAGTTTCACCAAAGAAAGGTCATAGTGACTGAATGGTGAACTGCAGCTGGCATTCACTACTACTTTTTGAATCCAGGGAAAATAATCACAGCAGACAAAAACTGTCAAGAATTGGCTGAAATGCATCAAAAGTTGCACAAGAAACAACCAGCTTTGGTCAATTGAAGGAGCCCTATTCTTCTTTATGAAAATGCTAAATGCTCATCCCCACATATCAAGGATGACACTCCAAAATTAAATGAATTGGAAATTTGGGTCCTGCCTCATCCACCTTATTCCCCAGATCTTTCCCCTACAGATTATCATCTTTTCAAGCACTTTGACAACTTTTTGAACAATAAACGCTTTCAAAACCAGGCAGCTGTAGAAGAAGCTTTCAGGAAGTTTACTGACCATAGAAACTCTGATTTCTATAGCAGGAGCATAAACAGCATTGTTACATCTTGGTAAAAATGTGTTGAATCAAATGGTGTTTACTCTGATTAAAGCTTGTTTTACAACACTGGTTTATACTTTTCCAAACTTCATAGTTCAAAAACAACATTTATTTCTGGATGCCCTAATGCATATGAATTACAATTATCAAATAGGAATAATAAGTTCTATTTATTTTCAGCAAACCTTTTGTAACAATTTAAAATTTAAGTAAATAATTGACTATGCTGACTCAGATTTGAGCCCAGGATGTCCAACTTATTCTCGTACTCTGAAATTGGTACTTTTCCAACCAACTTATTAAAGCAACAAGCTCTAGCAGACAACTGGTTAATTAATCAAGATACTTCAAGTTCTAAGAAGAAGAAACAACTGCTGAAGTTGCACTTAACAAGTGATCTCATTCATAGATTAATAATGTAAAATTTTAAAAACATTTTCCAAAAAATATCCTTTTTTTCTTCACTTTGAACATTTAGAAAGCCTATAATACTAAATCAGTAAACTCTACCCATGGATACAAGTAACGTGCAACCACGATAAATATAATTTCAAAATATGTAATCTTAAATCAAACTAACTTCCTTACTTTGAAGTTAAATTTAAAGTTAATGAAATATGTTTTTAACAATTTGGAATACAAATAAATCCTTAATAAGTTTTTAAACCACATGTTACTTTATTTAGACTGCATGTCTTACACACATATATACATGTAAACATAACATAGCTTTACAAGGATAAGAAGAGTGTAATAACAGAAAATATGATGCACATGCAGAAGTTGGTTAGTTGGTTAAACAGTAACTGCAAAGCAACAATTTTCACATACAAAAAATATATCTTCAAGAACAATAATAATAAGAACTAAAATCAGCATTTCTAGCTTACCTCACAACCTATATAAAGATTAAGCAGCATAACAGCAAGATTGTAGAATACCAATATCCATTTGAGCTGAAAAGGTCTTCGACTGACCATCAATTGAGGGCCCAACCACACACAAGAAAGGTACAATAAGATAAGGGCAATAGTTGGAAGAGGGGAACTCATGAAAGGCCAATCACCAACACGAGGGTCTGTAGTTAATAGGAAGGAGGGATGAAGACTGTTAGTTTAACTTTTATAATGACAGTAGTAGGAAGTACACTAAATTACCAACCTAGTACAAAATATATGATTCTTACTATCAACTAATGAAAAGATGCTTTAATGCTTCAAAATGGACAAGTTAATAAATACATATTGTTTTAAAATTTTCTACAGTGCTTAAAATAAACAGTTGAATTTTAAGAGTAGAAATAATCACTATTGTTTCATGTTACCGAAACCCCACAAAACTAATGAGACAAATGTTTTATTGAACAGCATGGAAAGTAAGTTGAGTAATGGATATTGATAATTAATTTTGTTCTATAAAGGTTTAGTTTTATCTACCACTAATAATCTTTATCAGCACCAATCACCCAGGAAAGATGTGATATTTAAAATAAACAAATATTTGATAATACAGTAATATTTAACCAAAGTAACAAAATATTTATCTTACAACAATGCACTGGCAAATTTTATCATTTTCTAATATTTTTGAAAGACATCATTAAGATATTAATGAAACACTGTTTTAAATGTTGCTAAGTATAATTTTTACTTCTAATTTTAGTGATTATTTGTTCAGGTTTTTTTTGTAAGCACAAATCTACACAATAAGCTATATGTGCTGTGTCCACTACAAGGACTAAGTCCTGAAATTTAGTGTTACAAGCTTTCAAGTTTACTGCTGAGCCACCAAGACCATTTTTAGAATCTTTTAATAACAATCATTATATTAAATGGTAAAGTTCTTTTCTTCAATAATTATTGATTTTGGATTATAAAGAATTAAGTTACATTACATACAACTTGTCTTCTAATCAAACTAATTCTTAAAATTCTTTAAAAAATTCTGCATTATAAAGAATTAAATTTTAATATTTCATGCATCTGTCTTCTAATTAAAGTAATTCTTAAAATCCTTTTTTCATTATTATCCAAAGCAGCTGACTGCAAACAGCCTGCAGTTTAACTATAATTTTTTTTTGTTAAATATTTTGTGTGTTTAAGGATTTTACATAATATACACAGAGAGCTAGCTTCACAAGAGCATTCCTATTTTCAAATTATAGACTAGAATTAAGGCAGTTAGTCAACAGCATTCACCATCTACACCTTGGCTAGTACTGTCTCACCCAAAGTGCAAGGTGAGCTTCTGCAGAAAGTAGTAGTTAAGAAAGAAAGATTAAGGGTTTGATTCACACTCTGAACCAACCTGCTCCTCCAGTTTTTTAATAAATCCATTATAAGATAATTTAACTTTACTTCCTTCAATAGTATTACTATCCCATTATGCTATGGCTCATTATGTTACTTTAACTTTTAAATGAACTAATCAAAAACGAAAACAAAAGAAGCAGAAGGGATTTAGAGCTAATTACTTAGTGTGAATAGATCATTTGTCCAACTGCACAATTCACTTAGTAGTAAATTTAGTGAAAAAATGTTAAAGAAATAGCAGTGAAACATCTTTACACATCAATTTTATGTGTTTGTGTGTGTGTGTATTTTCTTAACTGACAAAATGTCAATGATATAATAAATTATTTTGAGCTTGTTATTAGTAACTGATTTAAAATTTAAATTTATATATCATAAGTACTATAATCATTAAGTTTTCACTTAAAATATTCTATATTTATTAATTTTAGATCAGGATGTTTAGCTATGTTTGCTTAAGAAATCATTCATAAATGTTGAAAAAATATTTCTCACCTGCTAAACTGAGAGCCCATATATAGTTATCATACAGATAACTTTCATACAAAATTCCAGAGATCAAACCTGAAGTACCAGCCATCTGTGACAGAGAGAAATGAATGTATTTTCTTTAAAAACAACAACACACACACATGGTTCAACAGAGTGCAATACAACACAATTAATTTTAAAAAAATGGTAACTTAGCAAAATCTCAAGAAATAAAAGAAACTGCACTTCTATGAAAGTTTCTTAAATTATGGAAATATTGAAACTTACTTCTACATACATAGTTATACAAATGTGACATACTAACATACTGTCTCTATGTCTTATCCCCATAACGATTCTTCTAATACTTTGCGTTTCACAACATATCACTCTTTTTGTTACAACTCATTAAAATGATATTAGCCTTACAAGTACATGAGAATATTATCTAACTGTGACATTGTGTTGTAGTAGAAAAATAGGTACACCCTTAACAGTTCCAAGAGTAAGACTCAGATAAAATATTACAGTGTGCATCTTTTGCATAACTTTGTATAATTTTCCAACTTAACTAATATTTGGAAAGCAGCTGACAAAAATTATAAGAACTTGAATTCAAAAAGAAACAGACATATGTGATTCACCTGTATATAACATCAAATATAAAAATCTGTTTACAATGATCATGTTTACAGACATACATAAGCTAGAACCTTTCACTGAAAATCTAAAAATAATGTGTTCAGCTATGACTTGAGTGGCCAAAGAGCAACAAGAATGTTAGTTAAAAACCAATCATTTCTTTTTTGCATTATGTTATAGTCAGTAAATAATAAATACTATCTTAAAAATTACAAACTGGTTTTAAATGGTTATTGATGAACTTAAAAATATTTGTTGATTTATGAAAATGCTTGACAAATAAGATAAATTCCTCTTCTACTTAAAGCATCATTTCTTTTCTAGTTGAACTTTTATCTTAAGCAAACATTGAACTATAGGTTGTAACTGATGGAATATTCTAGCTAATCACAAGCTGCAGTCTTTCAAGTCAGTACAGTACCAAGAAAAAGAATAATCATTTGGTATATAAAAAGTGCACAAGGGGAGTACTGTGTATAGAAAATATGTCTCTTTCCAACTGGTGGAGGCACATAGTCTAATGGTAATAATATCATACCTTAGTGTAGTACACAACATGTAGGAGTGAGAATTTCATTTAAAGACTTAAAATGTGCAAAAACACTCACCTGTGGCATGAAGTGTTGGTTATTTATTCTGTGGAGAGGTGATAACAATTTTACACTTCATTTGATATTCTATTTAGCCCAAGAGTTGGCACTGAGTGCTGCAAACCAGTTGCTTTCCCTATCTTAAGCAGTTTGAAAAGAAGGATGGTAGCAGATAACCGTAGTAACTTTTCCATAATTCAAAAAAAAAGGCAAAAAAACAACAAAACAACAACAAATATATACAATGACCATTTCCCAAAAAGTGTAAGTATACTTTGTGCAACAAGAATTCAAATGGTACTTTGCAAATTAAGAAAAACCTGAATACCCTTGAAATAACTGAAAATAGTAATGATCAGAAATATTAATTTTGAGTTAGTTAATTATTTGGAGACAACCTGTTTGGTTATAATTTTGATTAACTTACAATTTTATGCAAAAATAATCAATGTAACAGATGTTCATAGGTAATTAATTATATTGATTAATTAATCAGAGTAATCACCCAGCTCAAACGCACGTAAATACACAAGCACAAAAATAAAACAAATTACTCCTTCAAGAGAACAAAAAATGCACACATTTTCAGATTAGCAACACTGTTGATTGATTATATACTAAAGATGAAGATAAAAAAAATTATAAAAATGAGCATAGAATCATAGTGTCAGAAAGGGAAAACTCATTGTGTATGTCACTCACTCTGAACAGGACATTCTAGGGGGTCTCATTTGGTAAGAAACTGCATCCTTTTCATGTAGGGATTACACTTTATCCAATAAAAATGACAAACCAAGAGTAACCAAAAGACCATCTGCATAGTGCTGAAATATCATATAGATGTGCAGAATGTAAGATTACTCAACTGATCATTATTTCTCAAGCTGTTGGCTAAGCATAAATGTGTAGGGAGAAACTTTCCCAAACCTGTATTTGATAAAATAATATCAAATATTTTAGTGTGCAAGGTGCAATACCAGTATTCCAAACTGAATGGTTGTATAGTAGGGAGTTAAGAATGTATACCTGATCAGGCAATTTTTTACTACTGAGTGGGATACAGATATGCAATAAAGGCCTGTCACACATATCGTGTGTATGTGACTGGTCCAGCTCCAACCAACACCAATACCTCCAGGTAATCAGCCACTAGATGTTGGTGGGAAGAAAGTTGCCCAGCTGGAGAGGTGAACAGCATTTTGGCACAAATTTTCCAGTCCATAACCAAGTAGCATATGGAACAGTACACATCAGGTTTGCAGTAGAACTGCCTACACAACATCTACACTAGCAGAACAATACCTCCCTACTCTCGACTCACTGAGCAAACTCAAAAGGAAGCCTCCATGGTTCAGCAGCTAGAAGATAGTAAGTGGTAAGAACTCCCATACTCCACTGGAAGAAGTGAGGAAAATGCACTGGAGAGTCTAGAGGAACACAGCACTGGAGACAGTGCAAAAAGTTGATCATGAAGCACCATTTTAAAAAGCAGACTGTTCCTGATTCAATGAACCAAAGGAATGGCAGGAATGGGTAGCAATCCCCTTTATTCTTGCTAGTTCATAAACATACAATCTGGAGTGCACATATTTATCAAGCAAAACTGCAATGAAAACTTACAAGCATTCTTGTAGAACATCTCATCTCAACAGTGGGTTTTATTGAATTGAATGGTTGTATAGTAGGGAGTTAAGAATGTATACCTGATCAGGCAATTTTTTACTACTGAGTGGGATACAGATATGCAATAAAGGCCTAAACAAAGAAGAAAAAAAGAGTACCTATCAATTGACAGAAAAAACATGGAGCTCAAAATAGTGATGGAAGGCATACTGTACCTTGTAAAGCAGGAAACAGCTAGATGACGAAGACAATGTGAAATGAACATATGGGGAGTGGTCCAAATGCTGGAACAAATAATATTATTTAATGGATGACAGAATCAGGCAGCCAGGGTCATGTGAAGTTGATGGGAAGAAACTTGAAATAGATAACAATCACTGGGTGACAAGGAAGAAGAAGCCAGGCAAAGAAGCTGGCAAATCCAACATGTAAGGGGAATAGAAGAAAAAAGGAATAATCATTACAAGAAGACAAAAGGTGGTAGATATACCACTTATGATGGTAGACTAATAGAGGGGAAGGTTCAACAGAATGGGAAATTAGGATGAAGAAAGATGTATGAAAGGATAGTTGATAGGAAGAATCCTGTTGGGCTCAATACACAATCCACAACCAGATTCAGAGCACCTGGTACATGAAATGCTAAAACGTGAATGTGATACCTGTGGGCCCAAAACAGAAGGCCCAACACAGGGAAACAGAGAGACCTTGATTGACTGCCCCTTTGCTAAGTGATGTATCAGACAGCTGTTGATTTGTTGGAATGAATCATAAACAACTAGTTCCAGAAATACAGAAGGAAGTGAATCAAAACACAGTGGACAGAGAGCAGTTCCAAAAGGTTCATAAGCAGAGATGACTTGTCAATACATCAACAGTCAGAAATCTCCTATGTGTCCAGACATATACCCCAACCCAAAAGGAAGCATCCATAAAAAAGGTGAATCTCAGGATGAGACGAAGGAAAAGGAAATCTACTGTGGTGTGGTTACTGTTTTCAACCATAAGGTGATTTCCACATGAAGGAGAAGGATTAGGACATCCAAGGGAACCCAAAGTAGGTTCCACTAATCATATAAAGCCCACTAAAGAGGTCACATATAGGCTTGACTGAGATGAATTAGGGCCTCCAAAGAAGCCCATATCTCTAAAAAAATATAGCTTTTTTCACAATTTTGCCATTGCAGAAAATGGCCAAAAGGAAAATCTCCACATATTACAGGTGAAGGTGAGAAAGGTGGACTCCACTGAGACTGGAACTGAATAATAACTCAAGATGAATAAGGTACAAAGTGAGGAAGAGGATGGAATTCTCTACCTTGACCAGCCAACCTATCTTTGCAGCTTCTTGATGAAAGAATTGAGTGTGAAGGAAAGAGATGGAATGCTTACAAAAAATGCACAAGTTTTTCAATGCTATTGTAGATTAAATCAGAGATTTAAGATATTAACAATCAAATTAAAATATGTCATGTTATCAGCTTTTTATTTTAACTGAACACTTCTTGCACTATCTCTGAAATATATTATATATGATAATTCTGAATAAACCTAAAAAAGTTCAAAAACAGTACAAGAACATTTTGCTTAACAAGAAAAATGAAAAGTATATGCATTGCATGACAAAATTATGGAAAAAAAAACACCAGGATAAATGAAACAGAGAAAAGACAAATGACACAGTAAAATGAAGCTTCTGAAGAAACAAAGTGAATTGATGCTAAAAGGTATGCAAATACAATTTAATATTATACATCATTCAACAGATTAAGACTTCGCATTTCTAATTGTCATAAATGACATAAAACATCAGAGAATTACTGGCAATATATTAAAGGGAGGATGTGATAAATGAGCAATGCAAGTGGGTCTGATTTACTAGGTTATTATTGTAATCAAATAAGACTGAAGGCTATAAAAATTAGACTTTAATGGACAATCAGAAGATATCAGCCAGACTAGTAAAGATGTTTTTGACAAAGTTAACAATATATATATTTCTGTAATCAATCCTACTTTTTCATTAGCATCACTTTTGCTTTGTTACTAAGGTCTATGAAAAAAAAAAAAGTTATAATGTGGTACTTATTCATGATGACCAAAATGTTATAAATATTTTTGTCCATTGTTAGCTCCTATTAAGTTCACATTTTGCAACTGCTGTCAAGTACTACTTACCATGTGTTTCATCAAATCTATCCACAATGAGATATCCTTAAAATATTGCAGGATTAAATTATTTGTGGATTTTTTGCCTTTTCTTTAGTAGCTAATAGAAATGGTTATTCTCAATTCATTTTTTAGCACACCTGCAAATACAAAAATAGGTTGTTCCTTTGTTTAGGTATCACTTTGACACTTGTTCACTGTAAAAGAAAGCACGAGTTTATAAAACTTAAATGTTTGATCTAAAAATGTTTCCTCAAACTTTGTTTCAGAAAAATTGTAAAACACAACACACTAACAACTGACATTATGTAAAACAAGTTAAATGAGAAGATAACTTTGACAAGTTAGACAATGCACATTTCCAATCAATAAAACCCTTACCATTGACCTTTCTACTCAGATTGACCAATCCCTGTATTACTTTTATTTAATGTGAACTAATGTTTCATTTTACAGGTTACATTTTTTAATTAAAAAGTAAATTAAAATGACTTGTTTACTTCCAAGACCACATACTCACAATTAAAAGAAACTTGAATATCCTAGCAAACATTCACACCTTTTGTAGTATAAACATAGCATGAAAATGCAGTTTAGAATTCAAATTTTACTAAATTTTTAGCTTTCTAATTTCAAAAAGGAATACTTAATAAAATTCTCCTGCATATTCCAACATCAGTATTAATATGAAAGACAAATTATTGGATAGAACTCAAACGTTTTTTTTTAACATAAAATATAATTACAGTAAAAATACTGGATTAAAATGAAGAAATGTGCAAAAAAACAAATTTTAATAGCTTATATATTATGATAAAATAAATGTATCAAAAGAAACAAGTTATTAAGCAGGTATAAATAGCTATGTGTAAACACAAAATATTTAAATACAAAATATAGGTAAATTATCTTAAACTGTATATTTTTTTTTTAATGCAAAAAAATATCTGGCTACAATTGTAAATTATCTTAAATGGTACAGGTGAAATGCTTTTCAACTTTTGCTGTGCATTTACCACACAAAAGTCTTTCACACGGGGCAAATTTACCTGAAGTTCCATTTTTATTGTATTCAGTTACCTAGCATTGTTTTACTTCATGAGTTTCACTGTATACAGCACTGAATTTCAGCTGAGATGCTTGGTGTTTTGCAGTTTTCTCAAATATCATTTCTTGTCAGAGATCTGAGGTTAGCTTTAAGATGACGTCCTCCTACTTATATTTTCTCCAGTGCATTTCTTGTACAAAACAAAGGAATTGATGGTTTCTAGGTCCAGGACATTGTAAAATACAGGAAATTGTCAATTATTAAAACCAGTTTTTACTCCATACTGAAGAGCCATCTGGTCTTCAAAATCCACTCTGTACTTTGGATGTAGAAAAGCACAGTCTCAAGTGTTTTCATTCTCTGTAGTATAAATGCTAATTAACATGTGAAAACAGCTGAAATGCAAACATTTAATGTAGCAAAGTTATGGTGTTTCAAAATTGTACTGGTGTGCAGGTCTGGTTCGAAGTTTAGTACAGGTGGTGGAAGCATGCTTCTTGATTTATTCACTGTTCTAACTTGGCTGTTTTTGTCTACAATTTGTTTGCCTATTCAATTAAAAAAACTGTTTGTTGTCATATTTCTCCCATTTCCTGAGTATGGTGCCATCAGTCTGAGTACAACACTGTCTGTCAGTCTCTGACCAACTATGTGAGTTGCCCAGACGGGTAACGTTTAGTGTTAGCTAACACTTTATTCCAAATTTAGTTGGTTTGTTTTTTCATGTACTGTATCCAGCAACAACACACTTTTGTGGGAAACAACTGCTTATTCACAGTAATGTTTCCTTCTAACTTGTAACAAACAATACTGTTTTCAGTGAAGTCATTCCAAATTTCTGATGCAAGGACAAGTTTGTTTCAAATCAGGCATTTACCACTACTTTCAAATCAAAATGCAAAAATCCCAATATTTCTCAAATTTAATTTTGAAAAAAAAAAAAAAAAAGAAAAAAGAGGCAAATGCTTTTGCCATTATAGGCCCACCAAACATTCAGTACAGCAGTAAAGTAAACATTTAAAATTTCTCCAAAGGTTATTTTAAAAGGAATCATCATTTTGCACCAAATCTGCCTCTGCAACTTTCCTCTAATGGACAACAAAGATGAGAAGCCAGAGAAAGAGTAAGGTGTAAGATTGGAGGGAATGACAAATGGAACTAGTTTGAGAGAAAGAAGGTAGGGAAGAATAAGCTATTTTAATCAAAAGGTGGATCCAAGTAGTAAGGGAAGAAGACAAAAATCAAAAAGGGATCATGGCTGCTAGGGAATGAAGAGCCAAGTTTATGCATACTGTAAGGTAGGAAAAGGAACTCTAAAAGAACAAAGACTGGACACCTAAACCTATCCAGATCCAGTGAAAGGTAAAGATAGATATAGCAGGATGGGAAGTAGGAGAAATAAAGGAACAGTTATCCTGAGCTGATTAGGGCTGTGGGAGGAGGAAAGAACCAGATAAAGAAAAAACAGGCAATGGGAGAAGGATATGTGAAACATTAATGGCAAACAAGCTGATCATTGATGTCCACAGGCTAAGAGAAGGAATTATTTTGTATGAAAAAGATATAACATTGAACATGAGGAAGTGGTTCAAACAGAGGTAAGGTAAAAAAATTATCACCCATATGAATGACCCAATCCAAGAGGGCAGAACACCAGTAAGGGCAATGTATCCTGAAGGAATGTATGAATATGAGAAGAACGAGGGAAGTAGAAACACTACAGTATTGTAAAAAGAAAGTTATGGGATAGAGACCACCTGATATCCAGAAATTGAGGAGACTGTAGACCAACATTCAAAGAACCAAGGAGAAATTTCTGTAACATAAGCCACAGTAGGCCAGTCAGCAGGAAACACTCTGGAAGTAAATCACATGTGAAAGACCTGCTACATGCTTTGTTTACACTATCACATAAAATGGATGGATGGACTTAGTTAACAAGGGAAGTGACTTGAAGTGTGAAATTGGACTGTCATGCCAAGGACCTATCAAATGGTTGGCATGCAGACACAGAACATGAAGGACAGAATGTAGAACATAGGATTGATGTTGACAAAGAAGGGAGGGAGAGCGGGATGAGGCATGGGAGGGGAATCAACTTAACCTCGGAGCCCAAGGATGATCTGGTGAATAGGGAACAATCAAGAGAACTGGAGTGAAGAAATCATGCAATAAAGTAACTGGATGAATGAGTAGACAAAAATACTTGTGTGACCAATCCAGACTAAAAGTATCAACTATCAGAGCTAATGGATGAGGTACAGGCAAGAAAAAGAGAATGAACCTGGTATACAGGCCAACAGCAAAGGCACCCATATGTGGAAAATTCCATCGATGTCAAAAACCTTGAAAACAAGGGGGATCTAATGCCTAGTCAGTGGGATATGTCTAGTTGGGTACAAAAGACGATCCATAACCAGGTGAAAAGCACAATGCATGGGTATTATAATAATACAAATGTGTTGTGTGTGTGTGGCCCCAGCAGAAGAGATCTGATGACCAGAACATAGATCTCTGGATCCATTGCCTCTTGGTAGGTGATATGTGTCACTGCCACACAACTGTCTGAAGGAATCATCCCAAGACAATATTGGGTGAGAATAAGGAAATGATGTAATGCCTGATGCATGGACAAAAGTTCAAGAAATGACAACATGCAAAATGCTGAGCAGACCACCACTGGCCTGAAGTATCATTGTGATTGATCCATACTCCCATGCCTGAAGGGTAGCATCAATAAAAGATGTAGATCTGGATGCAGAGAAGGAAGCAGCACACCTACTGATATATGGGTGTTGTCCAGCCACCAATGCAGATTGTCTTGTAGGAAGCAAAGAAGGGATATAAAGATGGAAAGAGAATCCCAATCAAGGTTGTATCAATCAGTGAAATGTCCTCTGAAAGCATTGTAAATGGGCATGATGGTGGGTGACCAGTGATGTCATGGAAAATCAAATCCCCAAATGAAAAAGAACCTTGTAAGTACAAAATGACTGAGCCAAGACAGCATAGTGAACTAAAATTCTATTAAATAAACTTGTGAAAGAGAAGGCTGTGCTCGAAAGATATTGAGTGAAAAAAGACTCACAGTTGGACAAGATAACAAGTGGATTGGAAAAAGGACTTCTGCATTTTCACCAATCAGCTCATCTTATCCATCATGGAAAATAGCTGCAGAACATTAGTGGCTGGTTTCAGTAATCTTGTTAGAGGAAGTGGCTACCAAATCAGAAACCACTTCTCACAGGAATTGTTATGACTACAGGCAGACAATTAAAATAAATTCACATCAGTCTACAAAAAAACAAATTTTCTTTGAGACTTCAAAGGCTAATATATATATAATCAAATACTAATGTAATTAAAGAGCTGAGAATTCAGTTGAATACAAGAATAACAACAGGCATCTATACTAAAACTGAAGGCTACTTAGAATACTAAAAAACCAAAATTGTATGCTGTTATAAATAAAAGTGTATATTGTAAATAATAGCCAAAGTAACAGGTCTTTGTCAATTCCATAAAAAGTGATTATGTCTATATTTTATTAACCTACCTTTATAACACTGTCAGGTTATTTAATAGATGGATTTGGGTAAAAGTCATGAATGGACAACAGCACATTTTACACAAACAAAACAGCATTTAAATTTTGAAACCATCAAATTGACAGCCTTGGCAGTTTGTGTTAAACCAGCTAAAGAAGCACTTCCTACCTTTTCCAGCATTTCAAATGAATTATTCACTTCTGTATACTTGTTTGATGGGTATGTTGAAAATCAACAGAAAGAGCATATCCAGATCTAATAAATCTTGACATAATTTATTTTTGTTGGTGAAGGGCAGAAGTTGACAAGTTACCATTTTCCTTAACATAAAATTTATTTAAGCTAGATACTCATACTTCTGTGAAGATCTTTGTGCATGCTGAAGGTCTTGAATGAAGCTCCAATCCCCATAAATAAACATTAAAATGTAATGCACCAGTGTATGATGTAATTATCATTTGAGTATTCCTCTCCATCAATAGGAAGATAACATATCCTCCATGCACAGTGAATCCATGAGTACTTACATTGTCACAAAGGCTCATTCTTGAAAAGACTAAAGAAAGTGAGGAGAAAGGATGGGAGACTGTGCACAGAGTCTAGTACATATCTGAAATATGCTGCTGCATAAGGAAAAATTTAATTCCAGAAACATGTACACAACTTTTTGCACAACAAAGGGCCACAACAACACACTGATAAAATAGTGGTGGAAACAGTGCAGGTAAAGAAAATACACAGATGAAATCTTCTGTGAAATAAAAGCATCACAGAAACATTCATGTAACATGACACCAACTGGGACAAGCCAGCATAATGAAACACTGTCTGCCAGGAGACTGCATCCTTCTCCTAGTAGGACATCATTTGCCAGGAGACTGTATTCTTATCATGTTGAAAATACTCTTTATCCAATAAGGGTGACAGAGTAAATGATACTGTCAAAAAAACCTGAAATCTAACATAGGTTGGTGAATGAAAAAAATGCTCAAATTGCCATTATATTTCATTTGATTGAATAACTTTGAGTGAGTTGTGTGACTATGTTAATAAATCACGCTGTACCATATTGAAGAAATTCTTACTAAAATAATCAGATGTAGAAGAAAAAATACTCTAGACCTATCTAATTAGATTAGCCACCAGGAATGGCTCACCCCACTGTATAGTAGTGTGAGCTATACCACACTTCCAGGTAACAACCCAGCCCTACTTCCCATTGAGAAGTACATCAATTTACTCCCAAACCAGTGGGATTATACAGACTCAATAAGAAACTCTCTTGAAGAGTTAACCAATCCACCCAAAAATGAAATGACTCCTGAAGGAGATTGGAAGTAGCAACAGTCTTGTTGAATGAAGCAAGGCCAAATGTAACAGTAGGCCTAAGGAATGTAATCTCAAAGATGTTTATTGGACCCAATGTAGGACATACAGGCCCATAACAAACTCAAAAGAAAGAAATGTGAACTGAGTGTTTAACCTTGTGAGAGGGTCAAAGACAGCAATAGGAAGGCAGATATATCAGAACTTGATCAAAGCATTTGAAACCTTGATCCAGGTCATGCACACGAAGGAGAATACTCATGACAAAGTGAGAAACCTATCCTTCTTGAAACAAGGATAGATCAAAGTTGTTTCCTGTGAAACAAACTTATGACATGACTCCAACTTTAAAATTAAAACTTATTCTATAGCATTCTTATCAGGTGAGGTGAAGAGTAGAAAAACAAATAAAAACCCTTGAGAAATAAATCAAGTAACCCAAGGCTTGGAGCAAAAGGTGTTCACAGCTAAATAAAATGGGATAGTCAAGCTCCCACCAAACTCCATATGTCCAGCCCTCAAAGAGGGATAGAGCATTGGATAGTAACAAAATGACAAAGCATAGAAGGGGTGATGCCACAGGGCTGTAGAAGATGAGAAACCTGGTGGACCTTAGGTTTGAAAAGTGAAGAATCCAAAGTGAAAAGAAATGATTGTTAACAAAGTTTCTCAGTGGAAGATTGAAAATTATAGAAGCTCAAAAAATATTTCATCGCAAAGAAAAGAAGGCTACTTGAGGCAAATATAGAAAAATACCACATTCTGATGAAGTACATTTCAAAAACAAAAAAACAAGTTACATGGGACATAATGAAAGAATAAAATGAATGGAAAGGAGAAATACAAGTATGTGTGAAATTCCTGAGTAAAGTAGACAGTCATGATGCAAGGCCACTAAAAGAAGAAATATGGACAGATAGCAAAGAAGTTAAATAAGAAGTAACAAACACAAGTAGATGGAGAAGTATACAAATAAGAAGGAAAAAGTGGTGTTCCCCAAGTGAAAATAACAGTAATGGAGTTTCATATAATAAGGTAACCCAAAGTTCATCAAAAACAAATGGAGAAAGAGAAAACAAAAAGCAAATACCTATATAATTGTAAGCAGTGAAGAATGGTGTAATTACCTGATTCTCACCAGAAAGAAGGAACTAAGAGCAAAAGAATCATAGAAAAAGTGCTGAATAAACTCATTGAGTATAATGCCAGACTCAGCTGAAATACCAGTAGCAGGAAATTAGGAATCCTTGACAAAAGATCAGAAAGACACAAACTAGCTTGTGCACAATGGTGACAAATTACTGGTCATCAGAATACTTCTGTCACTGCAATATTGGATGACTCATCTTGAGGAGTTTCAGAACCTCAGGAGATATCAGAAACATGGGAACATAAATTTACAATTGAAATGTGCCATGAACCTTATTTGTTAGAAATAAAAATTGGTTTGTTATGTTTCTAGTGCAGAGGCCTGAGTCACTGACTTAATGATGACTTTGAAAAGTACTTAAAAAAACACAATGCTACATTAAAACAAGTTGTGGTGCAGTGAGAGAAACCTCTCACCACAGGAAAAAGACATAATAGTGCCCCAAAATTAGAAGTTTCATTTTCAAAAAATCAAATTAGAGGTAATCCAAACCAAGTTCCTAACAAAAATATTCAAAATGGGGTTTCTTTCTTTCTTATAATCAAGAAAATTACGGAAATACTACATACAGTTTAAAATAAACAAGTGCAAAGATGCTGTTAATTCCAAAGAAAAAACACATTTGAACAAAGCAATATCAAAGAAAGAAAGAGCCAATGCTAGTGCACATAAGGATTACTGTGCATATAGGATGTGTCATCCCACTACTGGTAGAGGGCTACAGTCTAATGATAACTACATCACAGATTGGTATAGTGCATATTAAAATGGATAGGGGTGGGAGCTTGGTTCAAGGTTTGTAGCAAGTGCAAAAATTTTAATGACAGTGGAACCTACCTAATACAAAAGCCAAAATGGATCTATCCAGATAGAATAGTTTGATCACTGTTTGCTCATTATGATTTTAGTAACAGCGGTGCAAGAAAGTCATTGAGGGAAAAGTGTCATAAAATACTCCACCTGTAGTGAGTGTTGGTATAATAAGTCTAAAATAAAGACACTCTATAGGATCACCTAGCATAAAACCAAGTGCATAAGATTTATAATGAAAGTAAAAATACTGATTCAATTTTAAACTTAAATCTTTCTGAATTAAGCCATTTCTGTTACATCACCAACATTTTATATTAAAAAACAAACCTTTCCAATCTTTTTCCAGTTTTATTGTTTATCTCATTTTATACTTTCAATACATAGAGCAACAGCAACATTAGGTTATACTTTCGTTGCTAAGTGACAATGACATAAAAGCAATAGTAGAAACATAGCATTAACAAAATACGACGACTTTTTTCTATATAGAAGTTGTCAATGTAATTGATTTTTACCAATAGTTATTTTATGAATACTCCATGAATGATCTTAATTTTAATTGGCTTGCAAAGGAATTTACCATTGTTTCACTGCATCAGTTGCACTTTGCTGCCTCTATGTTGATCAAGCTTGATTTGGCTAAATTAATTTCAGTTAACTGTCTGTTTGTTTGTTTTTGAATTTCGCACAAACCTATATGAGGGCTATCTGAGCTAGCCATCCCTAATTTAGCAATGCAAGACTAGAGGAAAGGCAGCTAGTCGTCACCACCCACAGCCAACTCTTGGGCTACTCTTTTACCAAAGAAGAGTGGGATTGATCATCACATTATAACACCCTCATGGCTGAAAGAGCAAGCATGTTTGGAGCAACGGGGATTTGAACCCGCAACCCTTAGATTACGAGTCAAATGCCTTAACCCACCTGGCCATGCTGGGCCGTAGTTAGCTATGAAATGCAAAATTAGGATATACTATGTTGTGGGAGTGCCCAGTAATTTTTGACATTTTTGTCTGTGAGGCAACAGTTCTTGTTATACAGAGAAGTGGGTATACATTTTGGTTTGTGGTGAGTAATGTCGGTACTCAAGCAATACTGGAATTTATTCAACATCTTTAAAGTATGAGAGCCAGATAAACAATATTAGTTTTAGGAGATACTATTCTAGTGCCTGGTATTTATTTTTTTTGTGTTTTCTAAAATGCACATATGAAAGCTGCACAAATGATATTGAAGAACCAACATCAGAAAAAAGTAGGATTACTGAACCATGACATCTAAGCACAAAGGACCTCAATACAGAAGTGCTAAATTTCTTTTTTAAATTAATTGCTATGTTTTTAAATATGACTCTAGTTCACAGTGAGTCATGAACTGTTATGTGAACTTCCTACTAGAAACATGTAATAGACTCCCCCTGTGATAAACTGGATTTCATAAGTATAATGAATAGAAAAATAGCAATAAAACAAAAAAATATATATGTACATAAAAAGATTAATTTAAATTGTGAAGATAATTAAGTTAAATAATTGGAAAGAAATGATACATTCATTTTATATCGTATTTCTAAACTTTTAATTTCACTGTATACTGGTTATTTTGATATGGGTTTCAGATTGAGAAAGCAAGAGATGAAAGACAAAGTTTTACAAAAAACAAAAACTTTTGATATTCATTTAGGATGTTCTAAAAGTTATTCAATTGCAAATGAAACTATAAGATTAAAAGGAATATTTTTATTCTTAGCATGAAAAGTCATCAATCACTAAGACTAACTAGGCAAAAGTTCTGTAAATGTACAGACAAATATTTTGTAACAACACTTCATTAAGAAATCTGAGTATTTTATGTACAATGACTTATAATGTTTAACAAAAGCCTGCCAAATTTCATAAAGATATACTTTATACATTCAGAGTTACAATGTGCAAAATTTCACAGTTACAAGGCTGCTCAAATTAACCAAGCCCATATAAAGAACTACAGATCTCACTCGTGACAATAAAATGCTTATTTATAGCTACTTTTGTTTTCCTTAATACATTTTATTGTTTCTACTCACTTTCAATCCAATATTACATGAAACTAACAACTTAAGAACAGAAGATTTCTGAAAGCAAACTGACCATCTTCATTTGAGAATATATATATATATATATATAACTCAAACAGATTGGCATAAATATTATCAAAGTAAGAAGATCTAGTTTCTTGAAGGTTTCTGTTTCTGTACAAAACAATATTCTCTTTAAAAATGAGTGAATTCAAAATATCCTTTACTCATTTACAAACAAGAAGTACAGACCAGAATCTCACATTATTTAATAATAAAGCCACTAGTAATCATTTCTCAACATATTCCTCTTATCCATAATATTTTAAAGGCTGGGAGAGGTGGCTGTATAGGAAAGTAAGGTATAACTGTTGGAGATTACTGAAAGAATCAGCAATCTAATTTGTCTTTATAATATGAATGTTCACCCTCAGGTTTCAAAGCTTTGCCTTCACAATTTGACACCAAAAGTATTTTAGCTCCAGTTTTGAAATTAAATGTAGAACCCTGCATTAACCCGTTGTTTCTCATAAACCCATTTTGATTTCCTAATTTTTTTAAACTAATCCTTATTTTATCCTTCTTCTCTTTATAAGAATTCATGCATCTTTAATAAAATAAAAAGCAATTTTCTTTAGTTTCCCTACTCTAGGATTGAAATTCTGTTAATATTCAGTACCAGGATTTATTAATCAACTCTTCTTCCAAACTGAATGCCTTTTGTCACACTGACAGAAAATGGACATGTCAAGACATGTGGAATTTAAACAATCATTAAGTATGCTTCACATAAACCACAAGAGACATTAAGAAAACTTTATAGCAGCTTCAATATCTGTTATTATTAAATCAATTGGGTAGTCTCATCTGACTGTGTGATTTTATTGGCTGATATACTATGGTAGGAAATCATCTGTGATAATAAAAAATTCCATCAAAACTAAACACTGACACACAATACAGTGTTTTAAATTGAACAAGTGTCCACCTAGTTTCAATACCAATAGCTTGAAGAATGTATAAATATAAATTGATACAACAGATAAGAAAAACAAGTCCAACATTATATACCTCCTATATGTGCAAATGGGTAACCAGAAAATTCACGTATGTCTGCTGGAAATCTTATAGAACACATCAGATGTTTCCATGCAAAAATTAATCAAAGAACATTTGATAACAAACAAACACTTCACTTATGAAATAAGATAAATATTAAATAAACTGGAAGACAATTTTGTGCAAGAATAAAAAAAAAAAAGACTGTAGAATTCTATCCTTGCAGAACATATCATGTGACTGCAGGTAAAGCACACATCAACTCAGACAAATTCTTGAAAACAAGAAAAATCAAAGAATCTTTGTACACCAATATGATAAAACTATCACTAAATAGACACAGGCCTGGATATCAGTAGTTAGTCACAGCCATTGGTCAAATCATTTCCAGTTCTATGTTAAAATGTTAAATCATGTTAAAAGAACTATAAGCCAATCACAATGTTAAGTTCAATCCTCGAGCATATAAGTGTCTGCAAAAAACTGTTATCTAATCCAGCAACTAAGTTTATATTCAAGCCTGAATTAAAAATTATAATTAAATTAGTATTTTATTGCATTTTATTGGAAAAAATTTATATTAAGCATTATTCATTCACCACTACTTCTTACAGTTTAAAGAATGTCAACAGTAACATCTATATACATATAAATAAGTCCTAGCTCCAAGATAACTTATATATGAAAAAAAAACACTTTAAATGAACACATATATAATCATAAAATTCAAGAAAAAAAAAGGTACAGTTGGTTCTATTATGCTGTCCTAGACAATAAACAATAAAGCCAGTCCTTGTAATTTAGTTGTTTATCAAAACTTCCCTTAAATTCTATCATATTTGCTGTATCCACTACATCCAAAGGCAACCCAGTCCAAAGACCAATTACGTGTCACAAAAAAGTAGCTCTCTCACGTGAATAAGTCTCCTAACATTCCAAAACATTTTCCTCAATAAGTGAAAAAAACAGATAATGCATCAACATTATCAAGTATCCTAACAATTTTGAACACCTCAATCAGGTCCTCCCTAACTTTTTTTTTTAAGATATACCAATTTCAGAAATCTTAATCTCTCTTTGTATGAAAACATTTTCACTTCAGGTATCATTCTAGTAGCCATGCTCTAAACTCTTCTCAACAATTCAATATCCTTTCTAATGTAAGGAGCCCAAGAGAACTAACCATCAAACCATACAATTTAATTATAGCACCTTTAGCATTGTTTTCAATATTTCTGACCTAAATCTAATTTGCCCTACCACTAACAAGTGTGCACTGGTTGGATGGCTTCAATATTTCTGACCTACCACTGTGCACACTGCTTGAATGGCTTAAGAGACTGATCAAGCTGAACACCATGAAATGCTGTTAAGGTTATTCCCATCTAAATTATACTTATAAATTATAATAATTTATTTTTAACATAATTCAAGTCAATCTGCTATTTATTCGTCAAACTTACTAAATACTCTAAATTCGTTTGCAAGCATTAGCACGCAATAACAACCAAAACATTAATACCCACCATCAGTAAATTGCTTAAATTTACAAAGTTCAGTAAAACTTGTTAACAACAACCCTCTGCTTTCTTTCAATCATTTTTCTATTTGTAACATTAAAGATCAAGGGACATTGTGGTCCACCTAAACTGTCCTATCTACTAAATCAAAAACTGTAAAGGTTGCCCTTATCAAGTTAATAATTACCAATCTTTCTGTTGAACATGAAATCAACTGCATCTACCACATTTAAAGACAACTCTTTCCAAATCAGAAAGGTTTTGTTTGCCAAAATATACGTTTGTGTCTCCAAGTCATACTATTCTCATCATTAAATATGAAAAAAATGATATATCAATACTATAAATTCACCTAATAATTTTAAACATTTAACTTAGATTCCTGTTGATTTTTTTTAAAGTTCCACAATTTTAATATGCCCTTGTATGACAACCCTTCCATTACAGATATTCTAGTAACTCTCCTCTGAATCCTTTCCAACAATTCAATGTTCCTTCTGAGGCAAGAGCTTCATATTTGGCCTAACCAATGACCTATACAATGAAGTTATATCCTATCTAGATGTGTATTAAATATTTCTGTAGATACAGCCTCAAATCCTATTTGCATGGATAACTTAAGCAACTGATCAACCAGAACACCAAAATATTTTGTTATTTGTTTTAAAAGAAAGCCACACTGGGCTATCTTGAACCTCAGATTTTAGCACTGTAAGTCTATAAACTTACCACTGATCAACCAGCAGAGCACCAAAATATTTTTCTTTTACAATATTGTTAAAATTATTCTCATCAACACTGTATTCATAATTTTAAATGTGATACCTCAAATGCATTAACTTGTATTTATCATAATTAAAAACCACCTGATATTTATACAACCAGCTTATCAAATAATCCAAATCCTTTTTGTTAAGCAGCATATCTTCATAGCCATCATTAATGTAAATCAAGATCAAAAGTCCTAACACTAACCCTTGAGATAGCACACTCATGATATTAATCCAGTTTGACTCAACTTCATTTATAACAACCCTCTGCTTTCTTCTATCAAGCCATTTTCTATCCAGTGAACTAATTTATCTTCCACATCTACAGAAATTACATTTTAATAAGCCTTTTATGAAGTCTCGTCACATGTTTTCTGAAAATTTAAATATATCCACTCCTCATCTACGTAAGCAGTAACCTCTTTGAAGAATGTCAAAAGATTGGGAAAACAAAATTTTCTACTACTGACTATCCAACAAAATTTCAAATGTTGTTGAGCAACTTTGCAAAGCATCTTTTATCAGACTTAAAAAAAAATCCATCACTTACATAATATTAAGAGCCTATAATTACCAGAACAATTTTTATCACCTCCTTTGAAGGAAAAGGAGTAATATTAACCAAATTTCAATCCAATCTTCTAGCAATCTTTAAAAAATGTTTCCACAATAAATAAAAAATAGCATTTTTCTTAGTAACCTCCCTGATAAATTGGTGAAAAAAAACCATTATAAATGGTTTTTAAATTCCTGGCTAACTCAGTCTTGGTTTGACTCAAAATCTCCCAATTTTTTATGCATACAAATAAACTCTTCCACAATTACAACTTCATTAACAGTTGAAATCTTAGTCTCAAAATAAAAGTTTTCTTTAATTTCATCTGTTTCATCTAATGGTCTAAAAATAATCCATCTAAATGCCTTTTTATCCTATATCTACAAACAAAAATCTAAATAGGTTCAATCACTCCTTGTTATAGTGTCTTTCATATCCTGAACCTCAACAGAACTAACACAATTCAACTGAAGTATAACTGTGTGCATGTGTTTTCTTAGAGCAAAACCACATTGGGCTATCTGCTGAATCCACCAAGGGGAATGAATCTAACCTATGATTTTAGCGTTGTAAATCCGTAGACTTACCGCTGTACCAACGAGGGACAACAAGTATAACTGTAAAACCAAGTTATGACCGTGATTGTTCATGATGTGACAACTCACAAAGGTAATTACGTATTTCAATTTACAGTCATACACTGCTGTATAATACATTGATACTAGTCATGTTAGTGAATGAGAAATGTTAACACCATAATGGTTCGTACACTCGGTTAAGGACTAAATCACAACTATAACACTTAACAATGAAGATAAAAATATAAAAGAGATGCATGTATCATAATGAAATTTCTAACTTAAAAAAATACATGTAGTACTAAACACATTAATAAGAAAAAATTAATAACCTGCTTAAACTAAATGAAATTGAATTTATTTCTATCTTATTAGAAAATAGAATTTAACATTTTTAAAAAATTATTTTACCGGATCCTCTTCCACCTAAATATCTATATCCTATACAAGAACTGCTAAATGAACATCATAAACATTAGTGATTTTGACAAGGCGCCCTCTAAGCTTCCATTTTATACAGAAAAATATTTCTCAGACAGTTTCAAATATTATGTTTGAGTATAAGAAAGAAAATCAACCAGATACCAGTAGAAAACATTATTTCGACGCTTTCCTGGCTTTTTAAAAGTTAACCCTTTATCAATGACAAAAATACTCTTTGCTAACAGCTGATACAATTTGAAAGTTCAACAATGCTTTCGTGAGAATATTATAGAAGTATTGTAATTTTAAATTTTGAAGAACAATTTTTGTGAATGTTTTTCAGAGCGAACACAATGTGGGTTGTATGCTTCTAAAGCACATTTATTGTAATTGTTTACCGTTGTAGTATGGTATACAGATTGTGGTATAATCAGGGAATAGTATTTAATAGCAAATGGTAAGTCCGCTGAGAGGTGTCACGGTCAACGTACCAATCAAGAAGTACTACCATACGTACACCTGAGTAAATAAATCATGAGAATGGATTAAATAAAGAGACTGGACAGAAAGAGTAACACGGAACGAACAGTCTTTATTATATCACACGTAAAACACAAACGTGCTTTATTAACATGATATGATTTTTATTTTATTTTTACTGGATTCATTATCTTTAACTGTTCTAGCTGAATACATGCACCGGACTCATTAAATCCAGCATTCCTTACTTCATGAAAAAAGTTATATTTACCTAGAACGAATGGTGTTCCACTCATGTCCTTGTCATTCTCTTTATTAAGTATGTGAAATCGTAACCTCTAGACATCACCTGAACTGAAATTTAAAGATTTGTTGTCGTCTTTACTGAAATAACTTTATCCATGGTAGAACAGGTACTATTTACTCTAAAATAACAAAGAAATGAAGGTAAATAGAATAAAATCAACTGAACAGCTTCTTTTTTTTTTTACATCTTAATAAAAAAAAGTCAAATAATTAATTCAAGGATCCATAGAAAAACTACCATTTAGCATTTAGAAAGCAGGTATACAAAGACCTAGTTTTGTCTTTGATTTTAATAAAAACTGTTTTCGTTTTGTATTATATTCTGCTATATTTCTACTTACTTTGTTTCATTAAACTCAGCATTAGTTCATAATTTATCCTGTTGATCCTCCTATTATAAAGTGTATCTGCATAATACTCTGAATGAAATCAGTTTAACATGAAAATACCATAACAGTATATATCCTAAAGTTCTAAACAGTATCTACGTCTTTCCAGTATGTTTTTCGTAGCATATTGTAATGCCATAAAACAAATTCCTTCACGTTCATTCACTGGTAACACCAAGGTCAAATGAAATATAACTACTTTTTTTTTTATTATTCTTGGAATTCATCTGATAGTATAAATATAATGTTAACCAAATAATTTTAACAGATCATTCTGATTTCTTTATTACTCATAACGACAGGCCAGTTTCCCTTATTAAACTCAAGAAATATATTGCATATAATAAAAGTTCCACATTTTTATTGGTCTATTAAACATTTCACATGTACTTATTTTACCAGGTTTCTAACCTTCTAATTTGTAACATACACTGGCCGAGGTCACATGAAAAATTTGGTACTTTCTGTGGCACAGGCCAAGTCACAGAATTTATCCACTGTATCATGACATATTTGTATTGTGTTTTATCAAGTCCTTCTTTGCCTACTACGTACCTGAGACTGCTCTATGACTGTTGAACGGAGTAGAGATATATTAAAATATGTATATATATGATCCAATTTTCCAATTGGTCAGCTACAAATAGAGAAAGTGAATTTTAAATACAGTTTTAACTTTTTCATAAAGATTCGTCTCAAACTTGGAATAGATAAGTCTCATCTGTAAATCCCCATTTTTATATTTTTCAACTTTTTTATTATGTTGGTTTAGTTATCTAGCAAAACTATTTCAGCTTAATAACTAATAAACTTTGTTTTTATTAATTTTTAGTGAAATACAGTTTTTATTAGAAGGACCTCCGCACTTGAAGGTTGTGGGTGAACTATAAGAGTAACAATTAAATCCAGGGATGAAATTCTCTAAAAGAAAAAAAAAGTAGAGATAGTCGACTGAGTGAAGTAGATCTGTTTTGAAAAAAAAAACTATGTGTAAAAGAGTAAAAACGACAAGCTGAGTGTCAACAAATAAATGTTTTCTGGCGAAACACAAGAACACACGGTAACCTGAAAAAGCAGCTCAAGTAAGTCACGGTAGTAGTAACGCCTTAAAATATGGTATTCAGTGCTGGTGAGAATCAGATCAAATCCAACTATTCAGTCACACAAGAGTAATCTAAGAGTTGGTATGGGCTACTTTTCCTCTGATTTATAAGTTCCAAATAGGGATAAGTTACGTTTGTTTGTTTTCTTTTGAATTTTGTGCAAAGCTACACGAGGGCTAACTGTGCTAGCCGTCTTTAATTTTGCAGTATAAGACGAGAGGGAAGGCAGCTAGTCATCACCACCCACCGCCAACTCTTCGGTTACTATTTTACCAATGAATAGTAGGAGTCACCGTCACATTATAACTCTCCCGGAAAGTTATGTGCAGATAGTTTTTGTGATGTTTAATCAAAAAATCTAAATAATAAAACTTTTACTTATCTCTTTCTTTAAATACAGCATGTTTTCATTCAGTTGCACAACCAAATAGTCCTTCAGACTTTAATTAAAGTAATTAGTTAACTTTTCATTTATTCTTCTGCAGTAAATGATGTAAATACTTTTTTATTCATTTCACATAATGACTTGTCTATTTCATTTAATCTGCAACAAATCACAACATCTCTCTATTTGCTCTCGAGGCACTCGACTTGTAATCTGAGGGTCGCGGGTTCGAATCCCTATTGCACCAAACATGCTCGCCCTTTCAGCCGTGATGGCGTTATAACGTTACGGTCAATCCCGCTATTCGTTGATAAAAGAGTAGCCCAAGAGTTAGCGGTGGGTGGTGATGATAAGCTGCCTTCCCCCTAGTCTTACACTTCTAAATAAGGGAAGGCTAGCGCAGATGACCCTTGAGTAGCTTTGCGCGAAATTAAAAAAAAAAAAACACCTCTTGTCTTATACTGCTAAATTAAGGACGATTAGCGCAGATAGCTCTCGAGTAGCTTTACGCGAAATTTAAAACAAATTGCTCTCGAGGTTCAGTAATTTTATTATTGTGACAACCATATAGCCATCTTAGGCTTTTTCTTGACATGTAGATGATTTTTAGAATTTTGAAAAATACTAATTACATATCAGGTTTTTTTTGTAAATAAATGAAAAAAACTTATAGTAATTTATTAATAAACTTTATAGATTTTATAGATGGGTACGTTGGTCCATAATTGTGATGGTAATTTTAAGAGTAAAATTAACCAGAAAAGACAGTTTTTGGCCTGTATTTTAAATTTACCCGATATATACGTACATTGTTCGACCAAAACTTTATCAAAATTCCAGTTCATTCTGTATGTTCAGTATTTGTGTACACTTGTTGTCAACATCCAGTAGGTGGCTAAAAATTTCTATAATAAAGCAAGTTCCATAAAATTACCCAGAGGATATTTTGTTGTGAACAGAAAGGGAAAAGAAACAATAAATGAGCAAATATAAAAATGTTTTTACTCGCAACACTTCTTATATACGTTAATGACTGAACTTATTGTCTTTTTACTATTTGTCTTCAAACTGGCTGCTGAGGCTAGCGGATGTTTCTAAATATGTCCATACAGGACAAGAGCAGAGACAATATCATGTCATACTTTCAAGAAAATAAAAAGTGGTTCCAGTGTGTTATATAATCGAGACATGTGATGGGACCATGCATTTGTTATTCTCTGAATTAAATATGTAAAATTTTTGTGATTTCTAAGTCGCTAAAGTAAACAAATTAACCTCTTTCTCTGATATTATTAAGCAAACATAACATTACAAGGAAGAAGGCTGGCACTTCATTATATTTTGAGACAGGTGACTAATTTTTCTATCAACTAATGGGGTGATAGATTGGGGCTACTGAATTTTAGGGCTTGAATAAGAGGTCATGTGTGTAATAAGCTGACTGTGAGAAAATGGGTTATTTTTGTATCACTGTTGTGTTATGCATAAAACTAAGTTCTCCTTTATTTAATATATTTTGAGATTTTAGACTTTTAGAGATTTTTAATTTGATTTTTGAAATGAGCTGGTTCTTAATTTTAACATTGACTTAGAATTATATTTCATTGTTTCATGTTAATAAAGTGGAAATGCTATATTTTAAAGTTTTAATTTAAGTTTAATCTTCTGTAAGCTCACAACAGGGAGGGCTTCTGCTGGACTGTTAAGGGAAATTTTTTAAATGTTGTTAAACATTTCTTTTACCAGTTAAGTACACTCATTGCAGACTTGTTCTTATTTTGTTTTGGTGTAATATGTTTGTTTCCATCTTTTTTTCGTCAATAAAGATTATTGGCTTGCATTTGTATATGTTGCTTTTTTCCTGGTCAATGAAGTCATTCAGAGTTTAATGAAAGATGCACACACAATTTGCAACAAGATATTTTGCCAACCTCAATTTGGTGGATTCTAACCGTTGCTCTGTGGGACATAAACAAATACATTATAGAATACTAAATAATAGCATGGAAAGGGATATGTTGGTGCTGTGATCAAGGATAGTGTGCAAATTTATACTCTTTATGAAAGTGTAAACAACTAGGCTAGTCAAAATCACAGTGAATATCACAAGTCTGTTTTTTTGTGTGTGTAAAAAAATGTCATTTTTGGCAGGACATAAGATGTGATAGATTAAAGAAATCAAAGTAATGAGACAAAACAGGATGGCTTGCTTGTAGAATGAGCAGATTTGATGGGAGTTCTCTCTTGAATCATGGACATTTGTCAATTCCTCCTTGTTCTATGGAAACCATTACCCTTTATCTTGAAATTTAGAAAGGAAAACAGATACCATCTGTGTACACAGGAGACTTGACTAAGTTATTTCCCTGAGTTGACCAAGAGAGTGGCCTCAGTAGATTCCCTAGATATTGTCAATCAGAAAGTCAGAGCCCCATCTCTGGTAAATTGGACCTGCACAGGAAAGAAGTGAAGTGTCACTCGTAAATGAATTCCTCTAACTTGAACTGTATTTCTTGCAGGTAAGACAGCAGGCACTCTCCAAGGAAATTGATGACTGGTAGAACACTGGAAAAATCTTTCTGTGGCTGTAGATGCCATGCTAATCCATAGGTCAGACAGGAACTACTGTTGATAAATGATATCATCTACCAACATAGGAGATAGCAAACATTCGTGAAGGAGAATGACAAATGGCAGGGTACTAAGGAACTTCTCCATGATGGGAGGTGTCCAGCCTAACTTAGAATCAGAGGCAAGGTGCTGTTAGTGGAGCTCATCCACAAACAAGAGCTTTTTTACCAGCAGGTGTGATCAAGTGCATTGGCACAATTTAGCACAGCTGTTGAGTCAATGTGCAAGACACTGTTTTCTTTTCTGTCCAGAAAACGGGCAACGGTAGCATAGATAGTGATCTGTCATTAGGGGCAAAATCCCAGAGTTGCTCTGCAATCATGGACAATTCACATAATTGTTGTTACTGGACAACAAGGCATTACTTGAAAAAACAACATCTGTTATTTTTATTAATGTGGGTTGGAAATTTTCAATTTTGAAATTTAAACATTCGGAAGATAGTGAATTTATGAAAATATATACATTAAACTATGTTCTAGTGTTGGCAGAAACACTTCAGTTAGTTTGAGCTAAAATGTGTGTAACGTGAAATTATTTGTAGGAAGTAAAAATCCATAAATAACATCACGTAGAATAACACATGTGAACTTTGTGTGCCCAAGGTTTTATTTGATTATATAAAATATTTTTGATCATGCACTTTTATTTCCAGAGCACACAATTTTCTTAACACGTTCTAAACTTTTCCATACAAAGCTAGTTACACTGTATGAAAATAAAAGTTCTGCATGGAATGCTGAAGATAAAAATAAGCACCTTCATGATAAGATGTACCTATTCTCCTCTGTGTTGAAGCAAATCACAAGTTAAATGAGATGTAGCTGTTAATAAGTTTACATGGTTGGATAAACCAGGTTAGTGCCTTTGTAGTGTTTGATCTAATTTGGTTGTCTGAGAACTATACACTGCAGTCTCACCTATCCTATTTTTATGTACTGGGCATGGCCTTGTTTCTATAGCAACTACATTGTTTTGGAGGAAATGCAGTGACACTGCATGACACCTATAAGCCATCATGACCTTGGAGTTGAGGTCTTGGTCAAATTCGAGACCAAATAGTGCCTATACCAATCAAGCTGTCCACAGGTTGTGGGAATTGTGTTCTACAGGTAGGTTACACATGAACATACATAAGTCTGTAAACATGGAGCTTCACTAATAGTTTATTTTTGTATGTATTCTTTTCAGAACTTTCAGAAGAGTGTAATTTTTGTAACTGAGAAGTTATGACTTAAACCCACACTCTTGACCAAATTTGACTGACCAATTGAAATTATTTTGATCCTAAATTTTCAATTCTGATTTTCTCTATTTATTCTCTACTTTGTTCAATGGTTGTTTTTGTGCTTGATTTTAGTCAAAAGGTTTTGTGTGTGATGTATGATATATTTCTTTGTTAAGGTTATTTTTACATATTTTACTTTGTTTAAATATATTTCAGTTGTGTTTCTAGGTCATGTATAGTGTTTTGGATCACAAAAAGGAAGTTGGTGAGCTTTGTCAACTATTTCTCTTATTGCTTTATTTCTGTAAAGTTTGTTTTACCATTATACTAATTAGTGATGTTGGACACACAGTTTTACAGGGGTTAAGTTGTTTTTGAGCAAAATGCAAGTAAAGCTCAACTTTTACTTGTGTAATTTTAGAATTAGAGATGGCTGGGTCAGCCTGTAAGTAATGGTGGTAGGAAATTTGTGATATATGTTTGTACCAGACATTTAGTAGATTTTGAGGCTTTTAGAGATTTTTGTTGTTTAGAAAGCTTGTTCTCAATTTTAATTTTGTCTTGGCAATCTAATTTGCAGGGTTAGTTTTATTTCAACACTTTAATTTCTTTTTCTTTTAGCACACACTGGGCTGGTAGAAGAGATTGTTTTGCACTTCTCTTACCAGATCAATACATTAATTGAAAACACTTGCCTTTATTCTAATTTGATTTATCATGTTTGTTTCTCTGTTTTAGTCAGAAACTATTGATGTTTTGCATATTTGTTTGTTGTTTTTCCCTTTACAATGAACTATATGAGAGTTTAAAAGATAGATACAGATACATACTTTGTAACATGATCTCCAAATCTCCAGTTAGTGGTCCTTAACTAAGCATTCTGTAGAAAATTATTGTGCTGTAAAGTACTACACCATAATACATGAATTACTTACACCAACTACACTTCTGCATTAATCAAAAGAAAATATCAATAATTATGCAAATTATAGAGCTATTTGTATGTCATCAGTATTTCCTAAAATACAGCTCAAAGCTGGTTGACTAAGCTTTCATCCAAACAAAACTTATTTTCCATAAACCAATTCACAGTTAAATTCTGAAACTGTTATATCCACATTTACTATTTATAAATCCTTAGATAATGATAATAAAACATTGAATATTTCTCAATTTTTCCATGCTTTGTTTAATGAAATACATAATGATATTTCTTGTTGTTTTTTACTTAGGAATACAAATTAATATTTTTGCTCTGAGATTAGTATTAATATATTGTTTTCCAGTATTCTTTGTTACATTTAATGGAAACATTATTGTCGCCATTTTGCCAAGTTAAACAAGACTCATCTATGTAGTTTAATAACTAGTGAGATAATTTTATTTTATAAAATCTAGTTCTAGTAATGTCATTCACTTCAACATACAGCATGCCTTCAACTATTTATTTCCAAATATAAAAGTTTTTGCTAATTAATGTATTCTAAAGCTGTCATATTTTTATAGCCACAGCTTCTTGATTTGCTCTTTCAGCCCTTTATAAGTTTGCCTGAATTCCTTAATAATGTCCTTGTACTTTTTGCCGTATTTTTCGAGGTTTGTTTCAAAGTCCAAGATCATGTGACAAGGGGTGTTTCATAAGATGCTCAACTTTTTACCACAGTGACAGCTAATGCATTCCATACCACAAGGGAAATCAAAACCATCAACAGGAAATTTTACTGTTGTGCACATAATATCATTAAGTGTGATAGTTATAACAGCAGAACTGGTCAAAAGATATAACTGATTGTATACTATTAAGAAAAAAAAATATATAAGTACAGGTCTGGCAATAATAAGTAACCATAATTTTGCTATAAATTTTCCAAAGAAATATAGTTAGGCCCGAGAATAGTGGTATGCCAAATAAGTGTTGTGTTCTAGGTTGCAGGAGCAATTATAGGGGTACATTGTATTCATGAAATTTTAGTTATTTCAAAAGAAAACTACAGCCATGTGTAATAATTTGGTTTGTGAAAACAATTTTGAAGAACAGTTTGTTATTCACAATGATATACCTCTAACTAAAAATGGAAATATTAACATTGCAAGAAGTAAGATATAATTAACTGATTTTATTATTTAACTTACCTTCATATCTGAGTAATAATTTTTGAATTAAAAAAGAGTTGAAATCAATGTTAGATATAATCAGAAGTTTAAAAGTGATTTTATGTTTGTAACTGAAAGCTATTCAATTTCAACTAGTTTGTGGCTGATAAAAATAACATTTCCAAGCTTGATGTATAAAAATAAAAGTAATTTTCTTTATTATATATTTACAAAAAAACAGTGTAGGACCACTCCAACTTAGAGAATGTATAAGGATATCGAGTAATTTACAATATACTTCCCAAAAATAAACTTCCAAAATTTGGATGTACCATAAATGAAATAAAGGCATGACATGAGGTACATTATTTAATGGTGATGA
This sequence comes from Tachypleus tridentatus, assembly GCF_004210375.1. Classification (NCBI taxonomy): domain Eukaryota; kingdom Metazoa; phylum Arthropoda; class Merostomata; order Xiphosura; family Limulidae; genus Tachypleus; species Tachypleus tridentatus. The sequence continues at coordinate 134,475,744 of NC_134833.1, read as the reverse complement.
TAAAAAATGTAATATATGAAGGTGAGTTTATTGTGATGTTATGTTAACAACTGTTACAGCAAGAATCACAAAAAGTAATTGGTATCACTAATGATTCTTCAGATGAAAATTATTGAGAAAAAGTAAATACTCTAATACAATTGAGTTTCTTCAATTTATACTCAAATGATACTATACTCTTTGCAAATAATTTTTTTAATGAAATTTCCTTCAACATACAAGTTCATTTGGCAGAGTGGATTATTATACCTACTACTACTTTATCAAGTCCCTGAGACATACGTCTAGGATGTTAGCGAGTTCTTCAGTGATGGCAAGTACAAGTTTTATGCTAAACAGAAGATGAGTATGACAGTTGAGGAACAAAGAAGAGAGAATGTGCTATAAACTTGAGAATACAAAGATGGTCAGCTTATGGGTTCTCCTTGGAATGACAATGATGAATTGGCTAATTCAGTACATGTTATTATGTTCACACCTATGTTAAGATAATATATAATATCATATTATCCTTTTAAATCCGATAGCAGAAGAGTTATACAAATATGAGACTTTGTATTATTGAAATTGAAAATATTAGGTGTAAGGTAATTTCTGTTATTACAGATAATAATACAATTGAATGAAGGATGTTTTTCTTGTTTCTAGCTAGCACTATATTTCCAAATCCACTGGCTTGTAACCAAGTGGGATTAAAAAACTACTTTTTTTCTAGTATCTAACTTTATGCATATAGTTTAGTTGGATTTCACAAATAAATCAGTTTATATTATCTGTTGATGAAAATACAGAAGTGTATTTGTAGATTATCAGCATTCTCTAAATATTTAAAAAGTTGAATAAAATACTGGTTAAATATGCATCTAAATTATCACAAGTTGTTTTATTTTCATCAAATATGTAAAAGCAGAATGTGAGTTTTGGTGCACAATTGTTTTATAACAAGCACTGTCATCAGAATCCACACTGGGTGGGCAAGAGGATGTTGTTTAATTTGAGGAAAGAAACAAGACGAGCATTAACCATCCTCTTTAAGGTCTTTGAGAGACAGCTTGGCAAAGCAATTGGACAGTAGTTTGAAGGAATCTTGGGATCCTAATATGTGTGTGTGTGTGTGTGTGTGTTTTCTTATAGCAAACCACATCGGGCTCTCTGCTGAGCCCACCAAGGGGAATCGAACCCCTGATTTTAGCCTTGTAAATCCGGAGACATACCACTATACTAGCGAGGGTCTCTTGGGATCTTTCCCAGGCTTAAAGAAAGGTAGGACAAGAGCTTGGCACCATGCATCAAGAGAAATATTCTCTTGCTAGATCCAGTTAAAAACAACCAGAAGAATAGCAAGAGAGGCAGAAGAGAGATGGTGCAAGATCTCATAGTGTATATGATCAGGTCCAACTGATGTACTGCTAGACCAATGAAGAGCTAGTTCCACCAATGTAAAGAGGTAATTATTGTCATAGAGACAATAATCCTGAAAAGAAAAAGCCACTCCCTCTGCCCAAGTCTTGATGGCTAAGAAAGTGGAGGATGAAGCAGAAGTGCTAGATACCTGAGAAACGTTTTTGCTGAGAGTATCAGCAATGCACTGGACATCAGCAACTTTATGGCCATCAGAGAACAAGATTGAAAAGGAGACAGAATTATACTGCCACTAACCTTTCAAATCTCTTCCTGTATGACTTTGGAACTGGTGGTAGAAGAGATGCTGGTTGTAAATTTAATAAAGATTCCTTCTGGCTATGAATTCTCACCTACCGAGTGTGTGCATGGGCCTGCTTGAAAGTAATGCAGTTTGAAAGTGTGGAGTACCTAAGAAAGGTATCCAGGCCCACTGCAAGAGCAGTGAAAGAGGACCAAGTTGGCTTGATCCAGCTTCCACCATGGAGGTTGAAAGACTTTTCACATGGTCTGAAAATGATTCCACATTGAGGGGAACAGCAAGTGCAAAACTATATATTACATATTTAGAGAATTGTTGAAATTAAATTCTTACAACTGCATTTCAACAAACACATTTAACCTGTGTGGTAGTTTTTAATTAAATGAATTGACCAACTGAAATCTATAAAATTAGAAATTTGCTTTATCATGTTATACATTATTTCACAAGTTTAAAATTTTATATAATTCTGAAAAAGATAATTTTATGAATACAAATTAATGTGCTTCATTCAAAACTTTTTACAATAGTTTTATAATCAAACTGCATATCTCACTGAAATGCTACTGTGTTATTTTTATTACTGGTATTATGACTGTACACTGTTATATTTTGAAACTGTACACAATTATAAAAACGTAAAAGACAGAAGGTATTTCTTAATGTTCAATATAAGTTAAATATTTTGTTCTTTTGTTGAATTTATAGGTAATTTTAGCAAATACTTTACAGATAATTTTAGTAGTACATGTTTTCAAATAGTTCTACTGTATTTCATTAAGACTTCTTTTGATGGGGTCAAAAGGCACCAAGATCAAGCAGTCTTAAGCTTTGGATTTGTTACACAATGTGCAAAATCAATACATATCCGTAGTTAAATTATCCTGAAAACCATATTAAACACATAATTTAAAGATTGTCCAATTTGTATGAAACATATCACAGCAATTGTTTTAGTACAAGGAGCAGTGTGGTTAATTTATGATATTGTGGCCTGAAACCATTGTAAATGCACAGCTTCTTTTGCTTATAGTTTACAAATCATTTGGCTTATGGTCACTAAGTTGTCAAACAAACTATTTTCAACCATGGATTCAAATCTGTGCTACACACATACAGAATATACAGGGTAGTGTTATGTTTAATAAGTTCCCTGAGCCACTACTAAATATCAAAATAATGTAAGTTTCTATAAAAGATTGAAATGACATTTATATCTGGCTTTTTTAGTATAAATAATCAATAGTTTACACAAGTCACTTTCTAACCCATCAGTATATATAAATTATATATATAATTTTTAGTTCTAGACTTATACAATATTTAGACCACTTAAAAAAACTGATTTTGTACCCTCTTATAACAAAAACTACAGATTCTGGGGAATGATTACATACAATAAATAGTCAGTGTTCTTTCTAAGGAATCAGTATAGAATTCTTAAAGATGGATATAAATAATGCAGACTAATGATCACCTACTCGTATAAATTAAAACAAACGTCATTTTTCTAAGTAATGTCTTTCAAAAATGCAGCTGTGTGTTTTACAGCTGTTTTGCAAACAAAACAAAATACCTTTTACAAATTAATTTTAATGCAATAGAATTATACATCTTTAAAGCATGTGTGTTTGTATCTTTCTCTTGGTAAGCATAATACTTCCTAAATAACCTAACTTAATATATTATTCCTTGACAACCTGTGACATACACATTACAAATTACATTATTACTTTACAACTCCCATGATTCTAGACAACATTGAAGTTATCGAATTAACAGAAAAACTGTAGAACCTTCAATCATTTGCATTTAAATTCTTTTTTTTTTTTTAATTTGTAGTTTTTAGCTATATAGGTAAACCCTCTTTAGAAATGAAATGAAACATATATGTGAGACAGTTCTCAGATTTTCACATTCTGGAATATGATTCATAAATCTGTTGTCATTTACAATGTTTCACCATATTCAGTAAGAATCAAGAAAGATTATTAGATGTGTTAGGCCTTTTAAGTTACATCATTTATCAGTACGTCTGCACTGTCAAATGCCCATTCCATCACTGGTGAAAAATATTAAGTGTTAAGCACAGATCTGTTTTGTTTCCTTTTATTTAGAGATCAAAACTTTCTGGACAATATATATAAATTTAGTGAAAACAAAAGAATTTTTTCACATTTAAATGCCCAGCATGGCCAGGTGGTTAAGGCACTCAACTTGTAATATGAGGGTCATGGGTTCGAATCCCTGTCACACCAAACATGCTCGCCCTTTCAGCTGTGGGAGAGTTATAATGTGATAGTAAATCACATTATTCATTGGTAAAAGAGTAGCCCAAGACTTGGCAGTGGGTGGCGATGACTAGCTGCCTCCCCTCTAGTAGTCTTACACTGCTAAATTAGGGATGGCTAGTGTAGATAGCCCTCGAGTAGTTTTGTGCAAAATTCAAAACAAACCAAACCAATATTTAAGATATAAAATCACTTTGTTTCCTCACTAAAGAATATCAAGTTAAACAAACCAGGAAACACTGATTTTTTATAACAAAAAATTCCAATGATAATAATCAACATCTACAAATTAAAAAACAATACAATAAAAGCACAATTCAGATGTAGTGTTAAAGTTAAAAAAAAAAAAGGCAGTCTCATTATTAATATTACCACACTCAATAAAACTCTATCCAAAATAGTTATGATTAATAAACTTTTATTTAATCACTATAAATACATAACATAATATTTACATCAGTAATGCTTTGGTGTTTGTTACATGAAGAAGTAATATTCTGCTTAAAAAATATCTCTGTGCAGTGCTTCTTGTTTCTCAGAGATTCCTTGTAACTCTCTAAGGCCCTAAAAGGTAGTATGGTAAGACAGACATTAAATATATTTTCTTTTTTTAAAATATTACTTGTTATATTCATTAACAGCATTTTCACTCAATTACTTTAATTCTCTAGGTCTATTGTTCTGACTTATGTTTCAAGCAAGGTATTGTAATGTACTTCCAGGATATTTCAAAAAATCTTGAAAGTTGGAATTTAAGAAATACTCCTTGACACTGTTTTAAGTGCATTTTCTCACTCAAGAAACTCACTTCAGTTTCACAAGTTTTGAGTAGATCATCTTAGTTAACTCTCAGTGATAAGTTTACACTCTCTATACAAATTTCATTTTTCAACATAAATTATCATGTTCAGAAATTGAGAACCTTTAATGAAGATTGATCTATTCCTATTTTTTGTTTTGTTTTTTTCACTAAAGCCTAGTTAGTAATGCTAGCTACAAAAAAGCTGAATGTAATGTGTCCCAGTATGAAACTAATGATTACATTTAACAAAAGAAGGTAAAAAAATAAACAAAAAAACTCTCGAAACATATCAGTTTCTATTACTCTTGGACTGTTAAAGTTATAATTTTCCTACACTGTAAATGTATTACTGATAGGTACTTATCTCTTCTCACATAAATAGCTATTGTCATTCAGTGCTACCCTTCAGGTGTAAAAAAATGTTTTCATGCATGCCATAAGCCTTCTATCTCCCCTTCATTGGAATTGACTGTTTCCAATGAGTGTCTCACACAAATTATCATGCATCAACAAGAATGTGACATAATCTCATGACACATGCGACTCTCTCTATTAACCTCTACCAAACTATCACTTCAAATTTTGACAGAAGATGGTGGCACCAGATTTGACCAGGGAGGAAGAGTGGGAGGTGTGAATGGAGTTTAGTACTTATCAAAAATACATTTTCACTGTAGAAAAATCATAGCTTCTGATACAGTGCATTACCTCCACTTACATAAATAGCTAGAATCCTATATTAAATAGGAAGAAGAATTGGTGCAAGGGAAAGCAAGAAGCACCTGGAGGACATTCCCTAAAATGAAACAGTAAGATTCTACGATCTGATGCGGAGAACTGCACCATATCCAAAACAGGTATACTCTTCACCCATCATGGAAAAATGTTGCATATATGGGTGAAAAAGAGAGAAGCACATTCAAATGGAGAGAACTATGGCCAAAAAGTGATCTCAACAATGCAATATTTAAGAAACTCAGTCTTAAAAATTATAAAAATAGGTAGTAATAAAAGGGATGTCAAATACATTTAAAATCCATGCTGCCAGAAACTGACATTCATACATTCATGTGGGGGTAGGAAAGAGGATCATACCACCAACAAATTGACCACTGCCTTACTCTCAACTAATTAGTTTTATAATTGTATTCTCAAGACAGTTGGCATGGGTATTAAAACTTTAATTAAAATAAAGTACAGAACAACGTTTCAACTTTCTTAGGTCATCTTCAGGTTAACAAAGAAAATTTGTAACTGACCATTGCTGGGCACGTCTTAGGGACGAGAACATAAATGAGTATGGGATTGTATGGTCATTGTAGTTAGATGTTAGGTTATTAATTAGTATAGGTATAAAAGTATTCCTTTATATTGGTTTAATTTTGGTTTGAATTGTTGTATAAGTAGGGCTTCTTTGATTTTGTGTTTGTTTATATTTGTTTCCCTACTTAGTATCTGAATGTTTTTTATGGTTATCTTGTGCTTATTTGATTTGCAGTGTTCAAAAATGTGTTGTTGTTTTTTTGTTCTTTGAATCTGGTTTCCATTTTTCTGCTTGTTTTTCCTATACAGAAGTCATGGTAGTTGTTCCATTATATTTTATAAATAATGTTGGTGTTGTGTTTGTGTGGTTTTCACATAGTATGGACTTTAGCTTTGTACCTGGTTTTTGAATAAATTTGGTGCTTACTGAAATGTTGTGTTTTGTTATAATTTTTTTTTCCAAATGTTGGTTATATTTTCATTGATATCAGAAATATATAGTATGGCACAGTTTTATAATAATTTCTATTTCTTGTTTGTATTTAATTAACACATTTAGAAAAATGTTCCTGTGGTTCACCACCCCACTTGATTAGGAACTGGAAAGTGGTAAGGACTCTCAAACTCCACTGAAAGAAAAGGAAGGTCAAATATGGTAAAGAGTCTGAAAGAACAACAGTTCAATGGGTAACCACACCAATTTATTCAATACAAGGGATGGCAGGGATGGGCAAACTTTAAACTTATGAAGCAATTCTACTTCAAGGATGAACCTCCAAGTGATCTTATGGAACACCCCAATTCTGCACTGTGTGTCATGTGGCCATGGAATTATAACATGCAAGTTGAAATAGCTTGAAAGTGTGATTTGAACTGACATCCACAGAGGAATAGAAGGAAGGAAGAAAAATATAAAGAAAGTTTAAATAGGAAGTACTGGGTGACTGGTTCAAATGTAGACAAAGTAAGGCAATGCAGTACCACATTAATATTCCCATCTAGAAGGGCAGCCCACTGTGGCAAATGACAAATATTGAAGGAACACATTCACAGGTAAAGTATAGGAGAGGTAAGTACTTACAGGATTGGCAAAAATGAAAGGTGTGGGACTGGACTGCCTGAAAATCTGAGACCAAGAAGACAGAAGACCCCTGATTCTAAAGTCAAGAGAGGAAATTTGCATTAGTGAGAACAGTGGATTGATCAGGGAAAAACTCTGGACCCAAACATCAATGAAAAATTGCATTTGCATTGAGAAACTCTGATGCAGGAAGGGCAAATGAAACAAGTCATAAAATAGAATAACTGTTGGTAGAAGATGGATCACCTTTTCAATAATCAGAGGAAAGCCAATCGTGAAGATAGATAACAAGGTCAGGATGAAACACTGATGACTGAGAATGGTGAAAACAGATGAAAAGGTAATGGAGGAGAATGTTGGAGCTGGAGAACCATAGAAATCACAACTGAGATGGCCAGGAAAAAGCTATCAGAAAGACTGAATATGGAGTGTCAAGGGTGAATGAAATTACTTGGAGAAGAAGAATGGGAGGATATTCAATGTTTAGGTTAAGTCCTGGCTGAAAATATCAATAACCACAACAAGAAGACAAGGAACCAGAGACCAAAACCAAGGCAATTTGTGGTTATGGGATGTAGCAAAGATTCAATGCGAGGAGTAACCCTCTGAAATTGGATAAAAATTGTTCAGACAGGAATTAAATCCATAACAAGAGCGAAAGCACCTGGAACACAACATGCAATGATGGGAATATTGAGCATATTGAGCCCAAACAAAATATCCAACACATAAATACAGAGGGATGGAGAATGGGTATCACCTTGTTGATTTCAGATAAGCAACCACTGTAAAACAAAAAAGTCATAATAACCACCAAAATTAATCAATAGAAGGAAGGGTAATAACAGCTGACAAAGCTTTTTAATGAAAAGCCCACGAAAGTCTGAATGGTAGTGTGTGAAACAGAGAAACTACACTGTGGAGAATAAAGCAAAGAGAGGGTTACAAGTGATGAAATATGGGGATTTGCAAATAATCATTTGCAAAATTCCTCTTGTCATCAACAAACCTGGAGAAAAGCTCACCTAAGGGTGAGAAACAACTCCAAGGTAAAAAGGGCAGATTGAAAATTAGACTGAGGTGGCACAAACCTAGTACAGGATGCCAGTCTTCAGTTTGGCATGAGGACATCAATCAGCCTGAAATTAAAAACCTGGAAAAAGATGATGAACAGGTGCAATTGACTTTAGAAGCAGAAAATCTTGCATCTCCTCAGACAGATTGAGGCTGGTGGCAGGATCCCAAGTCACAGAGAAGAAGAACGTGGGGAAAAAAATAGTGGAAGAAGTCCTTCTGACAATACCTGAAGAACCCATGGAACTGTACTGGAAGGACACCACTGAGTAACAAAACAGTCAAGCTACCACTGGACTGGAACCCTCTGGTTAGCCTCTAGTACTATGGTTAACAAGCCCTACAATGCTGAATAAGAAAAACAAAATGAGAAACAGGTACAGTTAGATAATGACCAGAATAGAAAGGAAATAGGGGTGTGTCATGGTTCCAACTGCTTGGAAAGGGTCATATACTGATACACATATTACACACAAAATTCAAAAGTCTCAAATAGATTATTGTACAGATATTCCCAAAGGAGAGAAAACAGAAATCCTGAAAAGAAATAGGCAGCAAATGTAATGGGAACAAGACTGTATCACAAACTACAAAATAACAATTAAGTGAAACTACGTGTGTGAAGTGAGACTCAAAGATGACAAATGAGCCAATATGGAAGTGGAATCATAGAAAAATGGGAATTGAATGAAACATAACATACCTGAGAAATAATGTCAAAAATGACATAATAGGCCTTGTTGATTTTGCAGGAGGGATAAGAAAAATACATCAAAATCCATGTTTATAAAATATTTGTACAGTCAAAATTTATTTTGTGAATACCATAGTATTTTTGAGGAAACAACTTTATGGATATAATGCACTAAAATTTCTCTGGACATAAACTACAGAAAATGCCTTGAAAAATTTTTAATTTAACCCTAAACAACTGAAATTGAATTTATTCTGGCTATACAAAAACTGAAGCAAAAATACATTTTTGTGAGTTTGCTGAGAAACACATACATCTGGCTGATGTATGTTTACACACCCACTAAAAACTGTTGCCTTTTCAATTTATCATTACAGTTTACGATGGTAGATTGCTTTGAATATTAAGTTCCAACCTCTGCTTCTATCACTAAATAAAAATTCAGTCTAATTATCAAGAAAAAAGAAAGTAAAAAGAAATAGCTAATTTTTGTCTGTGTATTTCTTATTTATAGACCTAAAGATGTTTTAGAAGAGAACAGTTAAACCTACATGTTTATAACTAAAAAAAACAAAACACACAATACAGCAGAGTTTACAGACAAGTTTCAAACAAATAATCCTCTTATTTTAAACATATTACATGTGAGCTCCAATGCTCATATCTGTTTTTCATTGTTAAGATTAAGTTTTTTTTCTTAGTGTTCATCTCATAACAAAGATAAGAGTTAATATCTTGAAATGCAAATGCACAAACATGTGGTAGATATCTGAAAATTCTGTTATGCTATCACACAGTACTTACCTCATAAACCATTTTTATGTGAGCTTTTATTTTGCAAGTGTCTTTTGTCAACTTCTCCAGCTGCTGATTGAGTTGCTCTACTTTTTTATCAATGAAGCATTTTGCTTCTTCCATTGTGAACTCCACAAAAAAACCAAAACCAACATGAATGAAGATGTGGGAAGTATTGGGACTAAAGTAATAATAATAATTTCTTGAAATACATAAAAAACAAAACATTACTGACAACAAATAATATCAAAATATTATTGTAAGTGGAAAATTTCTATCCTTTTTTGTATTCCTCTGTTTAAGCAAAATCAAAGTTAACAAAGTAACAGAAAAAATGTTGCCATAAGCCATAGTCATCAATTGTAAGCTACATAAGAAACTGTGTAAACAAAACACATCAGTTTATATATACCTACAAAATGTGAGTGTATGTGCAGTCATGCTTGAAAATAATTCTACTGTAAGCTCTCAAGAACTTCTTTTAATCAACATAATATACAACTAAATTGTTAATTTCATGCTCTAAATTTCAGTTTTAAAGTTAAAATCCTTCAATATTCAGCACTGGTTTCAATATATATATAAATATAAATGTGTACATCTGTCTTAAGTAAGTGTAACAAATTTTTATTTGAGTGCTTATGAATTTATTAAAAGATTATATCCACATATCAGTTGGATAAATAACATGAGTAATAAACCACAGAGCAGTCATCTTTTAAATACTGATGCAGTTATTTATAACCTAGCAAATAATTAATGATAATTAACAGACAACTTTTTCAAGCACAATAACATACACACTATTTTGTTACCAAATCCAGTTTAAGAGTGTGATGATGGTCTATCACATGTCACAAAACTACTTTCTGTATTTAAGAAAAACCAACAAAAACTTGTCATTAAAAACTGAATTATTTGTAGCATAAATCATTTTTTAACCAAAACAGAATATTCTACAAAACAAACATATACCAAAATTTACTGATTCTTTTAGCTGAAGGTAGCAAGCTAGAGCCAGACTGTGCAAGTAGAAAATATTAAAAACAAAACAAAAACTATTTATGAAAAATATTATATTATTATTGCTGGGTACACTATTTAGAACTTCAAGTTTTGATATTGAATGTTCTACTTTGAAAAACTACATATGAAGACAAAATTTGTTATAAATAAAACAGTTACAAAGACAAATAATAACTATTATTCATCAAGTATAATAACATTGTTGAAAATTATACATTCAAATGTTAATGACACACACACAAAAATAAAAACTTACACAACTGCTTTGACATAAAAATTGCAACCAAAATCAATTTCAGTTTTCAATGATTTGCCCTTTTCAGAAGTTTCCTAACAGAAAAATCAATAATAATTATAAATCTGAAATACTTAAAATAATATCTGTAAAAATTCTATTCACTGTATCAATAAAAAAAGCAATTTTGCATACTGTATAAACAAAATTCTTTATCAACTAAATGAGTGCCAATTCAAAACAAAAACCCACAGAGTTAAAAATATTATACTAATCTATAATGTTTTTGATTGCTTACTGTGTCATCTGTCCTCATTTGTGGATGCTACATTTTACTTTTGTGTACCTCATATGTAAAAATACACCGAGAAAAATTAATTATTCAGCTAAATGTAAAAAATATGTTATATTTCAAAATACTTTAAACATCAAAAGATTTTTACGTTTAACCCTATGTATATGGGAGGGTTAAAAATGCATATACCATGCATGACCTTTTACAGATTCCCATTCAACATGGTATCATATATTTGATAGTAAAAGTCATCAGTTATTCCTTTTACCATACACTGCTGATTTAGTAACAGTTTATGACAGAAGAGAGTACATACCATATAAAGTATACAGGAATATAGGAACAAACTGTATATACAGATTTTAGAAGTTAGAATGGTTATGTAAATGCAATATGCAAACTGTAGGATGGACAAAGACATTTTTATTCTTTACATGAACATGTCAGGGTCTGAATCAGACTGCCATCATCATTTCACAGGTACATCTTGAATGGGACATTTGATTTTTTTTATGTACAGTAGACTTGTACATCTTACTCAAAGCCAGTCATTCTTAAGTTTTTATACATAGTAAATACAAAATTACAGAAAACATTCCAACTACAACTGTTGTAAAAGATGTTAGCAATACTTACAAGTATATTTAAAACAGCTTAAAGAGTTGATTCCCAAAATCAAATAAGTCATAGCTATTAAGCAAGTTTCCATCTGTATAAAACATGATCCAAATTTTGATAACCCAAATGAATTACCTTGTATTTGATACAATCAAATGTCATTTTCCACTGTACCAAATAATCCAAATCATTCTGTATTTTAACAACCTCAGTATAGTTGGAAATTTAATTTTCAATATCAAACTTTACTAAATATGTCTCTACCACTTTTATTAATGCAGAAAAGCCCTACACTGACCCCTCACATACTCCACTAGTAACAAGAGTCCATTGATAACAACCTTTTGTCTTTTCTAATCCAACGAGCTTAGAATCCAACAAGCTTATTGTAAGCTTTGTGAAAATCTAAGTACACCAGTTTTGGCTATTATCAAAACTCTTGTCAATATAAATGATATATTATCAATGTGATGAACAAGAATAAACTAGCAGCTTTCTGGAATGAGATATTATTACAAATTGCAGAGAAAACTAGATGGTTAACCTTTAAAATGAATTATAGTTTACTATACATAATTATGTGAAACAGAAAATGTAATATTTCAGTGGAATTTTTAGAGCAGAATTTATAAAAAGTGTGCTGAATTTTCACATTTTTATAGATTGCACATACATGGACTGTACAAGGTGTGATCAAAAAGTTCTAAGACTTCACTTTTATTCTGAAGAATAATGTACATGCATCAGTATTATATGTTATCCCCTTCAAAATAATCTCCCCCAGCTGATACAAACTCATTCCAACGTCACTGCCATTTTTGGAAGCAAAGCTATAGGTCTTCAACTGTTATGTGACTATATTCTGCTTTCTCATTATTAGGATGACTGGAATGTCATGAAATCTCTTTCCTTTCAGGGTCATAGCCATACATCCTTAACTCAGCACCAGTAATAATGATGTTGAAGAAATCACGATAAACATTTAGCCTTCTTTTCAGATTCTTTCATACTTGTTGATGGTGAAACTTATAGTCATCTGTCAACAGCCTTGGAATAAATTTTGCAGACACTCAATGCATGCAGAGTTTTTCAGTTAAAATTTCCCAATGTGATCCAAAGGAAATGTCCAGTTCATCAACAATTTCACAGATAGTTAGTCATTGATCAATTTGAATTTTTTCTTTCATCTTAGCGACCGCTTCATCAGTGAACAACGTCAATGGTCAACCAGAACGTGGGTTATCTTTGAGCGAGTCCTGGCCATCTTGGAAGCATTTTATTCACTTATGCAGTCATGACCAAAGGCAGTTTTTAATATGTTGAGGATTTCTGTTCCTCCTTCAACATTTTTTGCACAAAACTTGATGCAAACATGTTGCTCTTCTTTTCTGTCCACTTTCATTACAACAGGGGCAAGAGATACGTCTGTCTTTGAACATGCTTTTCACAACACAGGTATAAGGTCTGAAGGAATGGCTTGTTGATGGGGTAGATCCCTATTCATACTTTGTACACACTTCAGTGAAGCTCACTGCCTATGTACTGGCACCTGTAACAGCAGAAGTCTTAGAACTTTTTGATCAGATCTCTTATAAGTAGATGACCTATGGTTTCAGTGCAGATGTCTCCATGGGGTTCTAAGTGAGTGCAAGTTATTTGTAGAGTTTGCAAGCTGGAGAAAATGGAGGCTATCTTCATCAGAGTAGAGGCTAGAGACTAACAGAAGTGTAAACCATGGGAAACGACAGCATAATTTCAAGAGGAACTTAAGTTTTTATGTACAAGGGATACATCAGTGAACAATAATTTTCAGGAAGTCAGAAATATTTCTAGTAAAAGCAGTGATATTACTGTATTTACAATGTCATTACAGAGGGTCAGAATCATTACTAGTAAAAGCAGTGATATTATTGTAATGACAACATCATTACAGGAAATTAGAAACATTACTTGTGAAAGCAGTGATTTTACTGCAATGACAGTGTTCTGTTTAAAAACAGATTTCAGCCCTCAGCTTGTGCAGATGATAAATTACTGAAGGGAAGGAAAACAAAAGGAACAGAAAAGTATGTGAATGACAAACTTAAAGTGGTTATAGTCATAAGTGACTCTTTGACAAGGCATATGAATAAGATAGTTTGTAGAGTATGTAATGAGAAAATAATTAGATTATATTACCCAAGGGCACAGGTGGAGGATGTGACTGGCAGACCAAAAGATATAATAAAAGGGGCTAGCAATGATGCAGTTATGTTGTGCACATGTGAGTTAATGATGTATGAAAATGTAGGGCAGAGGAACTAATTAATAAGTACAAGGGGTTGATAAAGATATTTAAAGAAAAGGGTCATAAATTAATTGTGTCAGGGATTCTGCTGAGAATTAATTGTAGGGATGAAATTACATGTAGGCCACTAGGGCTAAATGTTAAACTTATGTTAATATGCAAGTTGAGCAGGTTGGACTTGTGGGATCAATTTAATGGGAGGAGGGAGCTTTTTGGAATGGATATTTTTCATCTAAACAGGATAGGGGCTAGCACATTTGTTATAGCTATTAACTTAGTTGTAAGAGAAGTTTTAAATTAGGACCAGTCGACGGTGAGGAGCAGGATAAACTAAATGCAAAAACATTAAGATGTACAAAAACGTTTAGCATAGAAAAGGAGTATAGAAGTAGTTCTAAAGATAGACTTAATTGTTATTATTGTAATGCTAACAGTATAAAAAAATAAAATAGATTACTTTAGAGAACTAGTAGGAACAGAGGATTTTAATATAATGGATATATCTGAAATATGGTGAAATATAAATGATTTTGATGACAAATTTCAGAGATGTATGTTATTTAACAGAGATAGAATACTAAATATTGGGCTAGGAGTGGCCTTATATGTAAAATGCAAGTTACATTCTGTCCAAGTTGAGAACATCAAAGATCTATAAGCAAGGAGATTGAATCTTTTACATTCCTATTAATAGATATAAAGGGGAAAGGTTGTTAGTGGGATTTGTTAACCACCACCAATTAATACCGATGAAATTAATGAGCAACTTTCCAATGAAATTAAGATTTCAGCTGTTAATGAAGTCATAATAGTCATAATTATGGTTAATAACCCATAATTATGAAATTAAAATTTAATTTCAGGCATAAAGATTGGTAAATGTTAAAGTCAAATCAAGAAGGGGAAATGTTTTTGAAAACTGTTCAAGAAGGGGTTCTTTATCAATTGTTGAAAGAACCTGCTAGAAACATTCCAATTTTAGATTTTTAGTACAAAAGAAATGTAACATATCTGAGAAGTTATGATGCTATTTAATACATGCATAACTGAAGCAGTTATGTTATACTCAATTTTAAGCACGGATTTCAAGCATGAGAAGCTTTGGTGTTTGTGTAACACAGTAAAGTTGAGTTTACTTTAAACAAAAAAACTGTTTTTTTTGGAGTTTAAGCACAAAGCTACACAATGGGCTATTTGTGCTCTGCCCACCACAGGTATCAAATACCAAGAGTCTAGCATTGTAAGTCCACAGATATACCACTGTACCATTGGAGATAGTCTGAAGTAGAAATAAAATGGTACAATAATGATATAATTAAGGAACAAGTTATCTGAAGGGAAGTATCTTACCTTATAAGGCTATCTTCAATATTTACTGGAAGAAAATGAACTTTTAAAAATACTTTGAAGATTTACTTTCTTATACATTTCTCAACTTTTGATCTGATCAGACAACAGGAAGCCAACAGCAACTCGTGCAGACATACACATGCAAAAAAGTATGACCATTGGTTGATTGATTGATTTAGTGTTTTATGGCACAAAGCAGCTAGGCTATCTGCACCAAACATCCAGTAAAAAAATAAAAAATTAAATGTAGTAAAATACAGAAAAGGAAATGAAGGTAAAACAAAACATCATTGAAAAACAGAAAAAGTATAAAACCAATGTTGACATCTAGTTTACAATGTTAAGAGAGAAAGCAGAGTAAGAGAAGTTGTAAAGTACTTACTCTAGCAAAATGGTAATGATTATAACCCACCAGGAAGACTAACAGGTAAGTTCAAGAACCACCGTCAGTCACCTGAAGTTGGCCTTTCCAGTCCTGGTTCCAGGTTATCTGTCGTAGCAGCCATTATCAAAAAGTACAGTATGACCAAACTGCAACACAAGGGTACATATATATGTATTCTCACGACAGCTGGTATGGGTGTTAAAACTTAAAAGTTTTAATACCCATACCAGCTATCTTGAAAATACATTTTTACTTCAAGTACGTTTCTCACCAACAAGAAGGTACATATATATGTCCACAAGTGCATAAACACACACACACACAATTGATTCACATACTTTCAAAATAGGTTTCTGAAACATTTACATAGCTTTGTGGTGAGTTTTAGGATTCTTACCAGTCCAAGTCAAGAATGAGAATGTTTGCAAGTGCAAGTTGTGATTATAAAACAATTAATACCATGTTACAACTAACTGTTGTATTAGTAAAAAAATGCTCTAGCCAACAGAACTATGATATATATCAGCATTCTCCACAAGATAACAGAACCGGGGTAAATTTCTCTTGTATGTCAAGTTCTGGGGGTGAAATCTTAATTTATTAGTGACTGTGCTGACAATTATGTCTTACCTTATTGTCAAAGTGATACCCTATTAATTTTGGATCTGTTCAGTGTGTATACATATATGTGTGTTGATGTTTGTAGCATTGTGAAGTGTTTTAACAAATACTTTGAAACAAGATAACAATTTTCACCATTTTGAACCAATAAAGTGTGATTATTACATGATACTTACAAGTCTGAGTGGGCATTATTTTGTTTAACTAACAATGAAGTTGACTGCTGATTACAATTCATCTTCAAAGGTGCAACAAGGAACAACTCATGTCAGCCATCAAACACTAAAAACAAGCTGTTTGATAATTCAATTAAAATTGTATTCATTTTTACTGCAAACTGTATAGACATCAAGGCCAGACTAACCAAATGTGAACAATTAACAGATCATTTATTTGACAGCTAACTCATGAATATGTAAATAAATCTAAAGACATTCTGTCATTTCACTAGTAGAAGCATGACTGAGTTCTCTACACAGATAGAAAACAAAGGACTTTTGTGAGTTTAGCTATTGGTTACATAGGTCAAATCAATTTGTCATTTATATTATGTACATGTGCCTAAGACCCAACTCAAAATATAACTGTTTGACATCAAAAGTTAAAGTTCAGTGACAGTGCTGAATTAATATATTTTTATTTGCTTTCTTTCCCTGTTTGAAACAAAACTTCAGTATCTGAATATACTTGTGTGATGCAATGTTATGTATAAGCCTGCAAACCTGTATGCAAAATACTTGGGGTTTCGTTGTCTAAAGAATGCTGATATATGGGTCATTCCATGTCAGATCATCCAGGGGACTGCATGCGACCCCTTCAGAATGCCTTGAAAAAATTCACATGTGCTCATCTACCCATATAATGAAAAACTACCAAAGATTAGATCAATATATCTAATAGTTTCTGATTTACAGTCCTGTAATTTTTTTTTAATTTTTGGCAAATTCATTTTTGGGCAACTTTGGCTGCTTAAAGCTGCAAGAGTAATGGTGGTAGAAGGCTGACATTTGCTACACTGACTGAATTAATCTCACATAATTCAAAAATGGTCTCAAACCAAGTTTATCTCTCTCAGGATTTGCATAGTGAGGCTGTAAAATCACCTGAAAACCCAAAATTGTAACAAACATTGGTTTATTTAATAAGCCATAGCTCTAAAACTTAATATGATACAAAGCTGAATTTTTTTTTCTAATATCCTATAATATATCAGTTTCTAAATCAGCAATTGTTATAATTAAAAGTCTGTTAGATCTCCTGTAAAAAAGTTTAGCTGCATGCAACTTTTTATGATTTAGCTAAAAATAGCCCTACTTCAGGTCACAGTTTGACCATGTCACCAGTTATTCAGCCTTTTCAGATTTCTACCATATATTCTTACATCTCTGAATATGATCTACAAAAAAAACAAGATGGTGTTAAACCTACTTTTTGAATTATAATTTTTTAAAGTATCCTCTGACCACACATTTTTTATTTTAAAAAAATTCAGTTCAGGTGTGTTACACTGTGCAAATATATCCATACAATTTTGAAAAATACCTGTCAGAATTTTATGAATCCCACCAAAATATTCTAACCAGCCTTTTACAATGTTAAATAATGAAGTTGTAGGAAACAAGAAAGAATTAATTCATTTCTGAACAAGTTTATTGGCATAACTAATTAGATCACATGGCAATGCAAATATACTGTGTATACATTACAGTTATGCAGATATGGCTGAGTTTAAGATTCATAATATAATAAATACAAAGGTAAATCAGACACAAAATGCACAGTGCTATGGATAACTGAGAAAGATTATAGTCACACCAAACTAAAATAATCGAGACAATGAAATGTTACAAAAACTGCTTTGGCAATAAATTAGCCTTAACAACAACAAATAAACATTGCTTTATTGAGACAGCTTGAATAAATTTCTGAAATATGAGTTTGATTGTGTTAAGATCACTTTGACTTAGAAGTAAGTGGCGAGCACTACTGCCTTGAACGGTAGGTGCACTTATCAGACAAAGAATATGTTGGAAAGGAATCCAGCTTTCATCTTTACATGACCTTGCAGGCCATGAGAATAGTTCATTTCTTGATTTCTTCATAAATGACACCAACACATCAGAATGTTCATCTGATCTATCTTTTATGTTTCCCACATACCGTTCATGATCGTATAAGCATGCCACATATTTTCCTGGCTGATTATTGTCATTGCTATCATTAGACCTATTTGAGCTGCTGCAGCATCACTTTCACTGCTACTACCAACAGTTACAACTGTGTACACATCATCATCTGATAACCTTCTCATATACAATTTGTTGGTATAGTGGGGAATAAAGCTATGATGTGACCTAATACCTGACAGAGTTTTGTGTTTTTTCAAAGCGCTCAAGTCGGTCAAACTTTACACAATTCTGCAGGACTGATTCCCAATTAACAAGGAAGAACTGAATGCCCTGAATGTAGTTCTTTGCCCAATGGTACACATCAGAGACACTTAAAATTTGATTATTTATAGGCAATTGAAGGCTTGCACGAGCCACCAGCCTCTTCACCGTACCCTTAACTCCATCGCATGGACTTTTCCCATGACTGGTGGCAAAAAATGTCATTCAGCAGACAACTGATAATCTTCAAAATGGTAGCAAAGATTTGCAAGATTTTTAAAATTCTTGTATTGCGAAGCTACACCATTGCTGAAATAAATGATATTTTCTGTGTTTGGATATTTCTGTTTAACATGGCTTAGTACTGTGGTAATGAAAGCATGAACAGCTACTGTGTTGTGTTTCAGACAATCTGACAGAACACACATGCTAACAACACCGATATCTTGAGATCATGTTCAGAGATGTAAGAATATATGGTAAAGGCTGATTAGAATATTTCAATGGGATTCACAAATTTTTTCAAAAGTGTATGGATATATTTGCACACAGTAACACACCTGAAGTGAAGTTTTTTTTCTCAAGTAGAAAACATATGGTCAGAAGATACTTTCAAAAATTATAACTCAGAAAGTATGTTGAACACCATCTTGATTTTTTTTTGTAGATCATATTCAGAGATGTAAGAATATATGGTAAAAATCTGAAAAGGCTGAATAACTGGTGACATGGTCAAACTGTGACCTGAAGTAGGGCTATTTTTAGCTAAATCATAAAATGTTGCATGCAACTAAATGTTTTTACAGGAGATCTAATATACTTTTAATTACAACACAATTGCTGATTTATCAACTGATATGTTATAGGAAATTTGAAAAAAAACATTCAGTTTTGTATCATATTAAGTCTTAGAGCTATGGCTTATTAAATAAACTTATGTTTTTTATGATTTTGGGTTTTCAGGTGATTTTACAGCCTCACTATGCAAATCCTACGAGAGATAAACTTGGTTTGAGACCATTTTTGAATTCTGTGAGATTAATTCAGTTAATATAGCAAATGCCAGCCTTCTACCACCATTCCTCTTGCAGCTTTAAGCAGCCAAAATTGCCCGAAAATGAATTTGCCAAAAATAAAAAAAAATTACAGGGCTGTAAATCAGAAACTATTAGAGATATTGATCTAATCTTTGGTAGTTTTTCATTATATGGGTAGATGAGCACATGTGAATTTTTTCAAGACATTCTGAGGGGGTCACCTGGAAAATCTGCCAAAATCTGGATGATTTGACGTGAAATGACCCATATTCAGTTAAGTACATGCATATGCGTACAGTAGAGCTAGGCAATATACTTGATTACCTACAAATATCTAATGTATCAATTAGTAATATGTACAATAATCCATAATTGAATTTACAACTAATGTCTCAAAAATAACAAACCAATGTTTTGAAATGTTATTGTTTTCTATTATTTAAATTACTTAATAACTGATAAAATTAGTGCTTCTAATTATTTCAACCATTCAGTTACCAATCTTTTGCCAAATTGGTTTTTCATTACTTTTGATTAATTCAATTTTGGTCAGTTTAATCAATTAGTGGCATAACACACAACAATAACCAAGGAACCAAAATTAAGGTTTCTGCACATTATTATTTGTTTGTTATTAGGTCTAAAATTATACAAGGTGCTGTCTGTGTTCTTCTCACAGTGGGTAGAGAAATCCAATTTTTAGAATCACAAGTTTTTGATTCTTTTAGCCACCTCTTGAGAATAATTGATCAGTTTAATGTAATTGATTGATGAACTTGAAGAACAATCAATCAGCATATTCCACTAATCATCCATCTCTAGTGTACACATCAAAATCACTCAATAAATACCTCAATTCTACTAATCACTGTTTTCAGTCCCTCATATTCTGCAATTCTTGTGCAGATCTTATCACGTTCTAAGAGAAACTTCCTATAAAAAAGTGTAAAAATGAAAATCAGATAAAAATCTTACAGAAATATGTATATAACACATAAAAATTACACATATTTTTCTATTCATCATTTATTTGCTAAATATGCTCACAGCTAATAATTAACATACAAGAAATGTTTCCTTATTTATTTTGACTTTTAAATTTAAAGAAACACTCAAATATATTGTAAAAGTAAAGAAGTATTTTGATACAGTACAAATTCATGAAACTGATGCATAGATGTTGGACTTGAAAATTAGAAATATGAATTTTCCACCAAACAAAATAAAGTGAATAACTCTAACAAATAAATCATATAAATGTACAACTTTTCTTGTGTGTGGCCATACATTCAGGAAAAGGCTTAAATTTTGTTTGTTTGTTAGAAGTGATATCACTAAGCTTGGAAGAAATGTTTGTTCGGGTTGAACCAATTTCAAAAAATGGGGGAGAATAAAATCCTCATTTATAGATAGGCACTTTATATAGCCTATATGATAAAGTTGTTGACATTAATGCAAATTTGTAAACACACTAGAATAGGCTGTTAATTTATTATACTGACAGTGAAAAAACAGGTTTGTTATTATGAAAAACAGTAATTTTAGAGATAATGAATGGATAAGGCTGACAAGGTGAAATTTTAATTGAAAATATACTTACAATTTACAAACAAACTTAATGTTATGTTGTCCTGAGTATAACAGTCCATTAATCTTATTTGTATATTGGAAAATCAACACTGATTCACTAAAGAAAAATCTGCCTTTAACAATCTGGTAATTTTTTCCCGGGATACTGTGTATATGTTAACTAGATAACAGAAAGGGTCTGGACTTCAAGTAATTATATTTTCAAAGCAGATTGGCCACATACATATATATCTAGGCTAACCAAAAGGTAAGAAGAAATCCCCTTTCAATAAGATTGCACATTTCATTAACACTAGTCAAGTAAAATTCCACCACATATAATAAACACCAGGTTGTAATTAAAGAAATGGTTGATACATAATACGATAACTCTTCTTTAACAAAACTTGGCTGGTATTTAATCCTTAACTGGTAAAATATTTGTATTACAAGTGGTAGGGTGGATCAAAATGGTGCATGTATAATATATTTCAAAAATATTATCTTTATAACATTATGAGCCCAGAATGACCCACAAATAAAAAAATATTACAACAGTAAGAAAGAGAACTGTGTCAGCTTATCTGCTGTGCTTAACAGTCAAAAACTGGATTGCAAATAGAGCATAGAAAATATCAGGTAGAGAGCAGCACTAGCCAAGTTGGAATATTGGCTTCAAAACTGATATGGGTCATTTTGAGTTGAGGATTAAGATGCTATCTATTCTTACACAGTCAGACTGGTTAACTTTCTTTAAAAAAAAAAAAAAAAGAGAGAGAGAGAGAAAGAGACTAGATTTATAATAAAATTTACCCTTAAACTTGAAATCCTTTAATGCATATTGTACACTTGTGAAAAAAAAAGGTTCAGCAACATTTATATCACAAGCTACTTAGTACAGCAGCTAGTCTTAACCAATGAAATTGCTCAAGACATGCAAGTTAGCTAAAGCTAAAATACAATTTGTTTCTACTTAACAGCCAGCTCTACCTTTTCAAAATGTTTTTGATGAGGTTTCATGTCAAAGATTAGCTTTAAAAAATTATATCATTAATGGTTGTGAAAAACTAGTAACCTGGGCTGCAGGATGGTTGAATAAAGAAAATAAAAATGTTATGTAATATACAGTCAAGCTAGACCCTTGGAGTGTCTTATGTGTTAGTGTATGAGCCTTTACTTTTTCTTATACTGATTATGTTGATAAGGCTTAATTAGTAAAATGTACAGATGAGTTATGGTGTTTCTAGGTGTAACGAGGATGTTGAATATTAGAGAACAACCTGGATCACTTGGTTAGTTATCAAACATTTGGCAAATGATCTTTAATTACAGTACGTGTAGATGGATTTATCCTAACACCAATTATAATTAATATTGACAGAAACCATTCAACAGTGTGACTAAAGTATAGAACTTTGACATAGTTGTAAGTCACTCAAGCCATTTAAGTAATGTTTTGTTGCTAGAAGCAGAGCTAATAGAACTTTAGGGTGTCTTTAAAGATATAATGATTACAAGTTATAAGGGTTAATTTTCTCTTCAGTCACTCATTGGGCCTAACCTTGAATACTGTGTATAGTTTTGGTTTTTCTAATTCAAGTGAGGATATTGATTTATTGCAAGGGGTCTGGGGAGCTGCTAGAATTATTTCAATGATCTAATAATCTTATATGGACAGATTTAAATCTCTTTATTTTATATACAGAAAAGAAAGGTAAAGGGACTATCTGGAGAAGCAATAATATAAAGCTACTAATTTCTTTCTGCTATATTCTAAAACAATAACAACAAAGAGCAATATTTGGAGAAAGATAGGTTAAGATTCAGAAAAAGACACTTATTTCTGTTTGTTTTTTTTAATTTTGCACAATGCTACTCAAGGGCTATCTGCACTAGCTGTCCCTAATTTAACAGTGTAAGACTAAAGGGAAGGCAGATAGTTATCACCACCTACTGCCAACTCTTGGGCTACACTTTTACCAATGAATAGTGGGATTGACCATTACATTATAACTCCCCCACGATTGTAAGGGTGAGCATATTTGGTGTGACTGGGATTCAAACCCGTGACCCTCAGATTACAAATCAAATGCCTTAACCCACCTGGCCATGCTATGCCACTTAGTTTTGTAACAGGGTGACTGGCTTATGAAATTAGTTTCACTTTCCATTAACAATGGTGTGATTTGTGTGTGTGTGTTTTTTTTTATATAGCAAAGCCACTTTGGCCTATTTGCCGAGTCCATCAAGAGAAATACAACCATTGATTTTAGCATTATAAATAGAGTGATTTACAAGTGGAATCGATAATTTCCTGACATACAATGGGTGAATTTTGATTTTTCTCAAAGGTGGGTGTATCTTGGTATCCATATCTATTGTGAAGTACTTTTACGTTCTAAATTTAAATAATCATGCCTAATTCACAAATAGTTATACAATTTAAAACTGTTTACCTCAAATCTTCCCTGAGGACGTCATTTAAAAAATGTTCATACTTTAAAACTTTAGCTGAAACATCAATTTCCTTTCCTGGTTTCGTGTTGGTACCTTCGCTGAGAAGCTCTGGAGTAAAATTATTACCATCATCCATTATTATTATTATTAAAATGTAAGGGTTAGCATAACGTTATTCAACCCCTACCAGTCTAACCTGTAAACTGTAACTTAAAGCAAACTCGAGGAGTAAGCTGTACCATAAACACCTTTCAAAATCACCCAGCCTGTAGCATAATAACGAATATGACAAAAATATAAGCCTCTATCTAAAACTTTGAAGTACAAAACAAATTTTCTAGCGTATTAAGAATAACAGTATTAATTATTTATCATTCTTCAACAGTAACCACACGTTCTGCACACTCCAGTAATCATATTTACTCGTAACATAGGCTGTACGATAGTAGCGCCATTAATTTTAACATTTTTGTTGTAGTTTGGTTTAGTTAACAAAAACCTGAATGTGACATGAAAATGTCGAAACGTTGTTCTCTACTTTATTTTAATAAAACTTTTAATACCAATACCAGCCGTCTTGAGATAGGTTTTTAGTTCAAATAGGTTTCTCGTCTTCACGAATCATTAAGATCTGCAACTCATTTTAATTAATATTTAAATTATAATATTAAAAATATAGCTGACGACACCACCACCTGCTTGAATTGTGAAAGCCCTTGAGCAATTTTAATTTAAAAAATGCGCTAAACTATCCATTAGCCAAATATTTTTGTGTTTTTTTTATCTTTCAAGGCCTATGGTAAATAAATGGGATGGTATCTTGTCTCACGTTATCACTGGCTGTCTTGTTGCTGGGAGAGTTGTCCATGAGTAGCAAGTCAAATTATTTCATTCTTGGCTTTAACCTTAATGATCTTCTGAAATGAGTTTCAGTAGAAACTCTGGGCTGCTCACCAAGTTAAGTTTCCACTAGCAAGTTCTTCTATAGAGTTACTCGATTGGCCATTCTATCACTAGTGTATTTACAAAGACAATTATAATGGATAACCTATGGTTTGGTTTACCTATCATTTTGTATTCTTTAAATCACATTATTAATTATTTTCAGTACAGTATATGTCCACTTCTAGCACCTGTTTCATCTTGGAGTTGGTCTTTTCTTACAACAGATTTGTGATGAGAAACCCACTCGAAGTAAAAATGTATTATCCTTAAGACATGTACCTGGCAACGGTCACTTGCAAGCTCTCTTTGTTAACCTGAAGATAACCTAAGAAGGTCAAAACATTGTTCTATACTTTATTTTAATTAAAGTTTTAATTAATACGAGCAGTCTTGAGAATAGATTTTTACAACAGATTCATGCAGCCATATAATTTCACTTTGATGGAAGCAGATCTTATGAGCATTAACATTATAGATATTTTTTCGGTTTAACATCAGCTGATTTAACTTTTTCTCAAGTAAAGTCATATTTGTCATTTACGGTGTTTTAGACTCTCGACATAATTCTTCTGAGTGACTGTTCTCCAGAAAAGAGTACAACGGGTCCAGTGGTATTTTAATTTCTCTTTTAAATATCAGTGATAACTGTGTATTGCTAGTGGCTTTGTGTACTGTTGTACTATAATCCATCAGTCCCATGTTGTCCGATATTCATTTATATATATATGGGTACTTGATTTAATGACCCAACATGGCCAGGTGGTTAAGTTGCTCGACTCGTAATCTGAGGGTCGCCGGTTCGAATCCCCGTCGCACCATACATGATGGCCCTTTCAACCGTGGGGGCATTACAACGTGACGGTCAATTCCACTATTCCTTGGTAAAAAGAGTAGCCCAAGAGTTGGTGGTGAGTGGTGATTATTAGATACCTTCCCTCTAGCCTTACTTTGCTAAATTAGGAACGACTAGTGCAAATAGCCCTCATGTAGCTTTGCGCGAAATTCAAAAACAAACAAACAAACTTCATTTAATGATGCGTTTTTGTATCTCATCATCCTACTTCTAAGAAAGTTGTTGTCCTGATCTTTATGAATTTCAGATCCAACACATTTCTGCAAACAATTCTTATTCAATATGCCATTTTTTATCTGAATGAAGTCCCATGGATGCACCAAACCTCGAAACAAGTTTGTTGATGAGTTTCTTTACACGAATTTCTGCTTCCTGTTTAGGAACAGCATCTGGTTATTTTGTGATATAGTACTTCATAACTATGATGTATCTATTCCCATTGTTACTATGTGGAAAGGAGCAAAGCGCATCAACAGTAACTCTCTCTCCATGATGTTTCAATACAATATTGCTGTAACTGTTAATATTGTTTCTTTCATTGATTTTTTCCACTCACATCTTAGTTCATGTGTTTTACATCAATTCTAACCGAGTTTCAACTCTCATCCTAGTAGAATCATTTTATTATTTGTTCCAGTGGCTCTTTAACATCCAAACGTCTAGCTGTTGGAAGGTTGTGGAGATGAAAGAGTGCTTATCAATATTGAAATAAGGAATTATCTACTGTAGTCATAGTTTCTGTCTACTGCCAACAAGATTGATACGCACAATTTTCTTTCTTAACACAAAAACAAGACAAGAAAAAAAAACACAATACAATTTACAATAACGGTTATTAAAAATAGTTAATATAATTAGCTCTTTATATACAAACATTTTACAAACAATAGTATTCTATTGGAACTTAATATTCTACTGATAGTCCAGGTCCACGAGGCGCAAGTTACTTTTATGTTGATACACAGATACACTTTACTGGACGGGAATGCTAGCTAATTCTATTCTTGTTTGGCTTCATGTGGTTTACAAGTTTACTTTTCACAGGGGAAGATGGATATATAATGTCATCGTAGAAGTACTAACATCCGAAGTTAATTCTGTGAAGTTGAACGGTTCGTAATGTGTTGACATCTGTAAACGTTTCTGGTCAGATTCTATAGTTTTCCGATTGATAAGTATTAATCAAAATTTTAGCTTCCGAGGCTTATAGCACACTGATTGTAACTAACAAATAATATAAAACCGTCTCTTGGTGCGTCAATTTATAAATTTTTAGGCGAGGTTCTAGAATATTCAATTGATAATAATACTGACAATTGTTGTTGTTGTTTTGAATTAAGCACAAAGCTACTCAATGGGCTATTTCTCCGGTTTATAGCGTTGTAAGTCCACAGACATACTGTTGAGCCACTGGGGAGCAATACTGACAATCACTAGTATTTTACATATATCGTACATTGTTGGTTCTTCCTCTCAGGAATCTTCTACAAATTTAGAGAACGGGTAGGACTTGTGTAATACACATTTAACAATATACATTACATGCATCAACCTGAAACGAACGTAGGTATTAAAATAAATGTATAACAGTAAATACGTTAAAAATTAAAACGCTCATTATCTTGCAACATATAGTTTATTCTTTTTAGTTCTTCTAAACTGTCGACAATGGGACTTGATGTTTCAACACTGCTCAATCTGATTATCCAATGGCTTCGAAATGGTGTACTTCATAATTTATTTGCAACTTTAATGGATTCCAGTTCTGTAGCCAACAGCAGAGCTTTTTAAAGGTTGGAAACCAAAGTTAATTTAGATTAATTCTGATACATTTGTTTGTTATGTTTTTTTTATTTGGTCACGTACCAATGAATCTATCATTACATGGGAGTTCCAAGTAATATAATTAACCAAGCCTTTCCACATCTTCTGCAAGTTCGTCTATTTCAGAACGTTTTTCTAGATGGTTTTTCAAACTATGCTCCACGGAGCCCTTAGGCTCCGCCAAAGTTATTTGGGGCTCCGCGAGGAAATTTTAGAATGTCAGTATTTTTTCCTAAAACTGTAAAATTGAATATGAATACGCTGTACAGAAAAGTAAAATATATATTTAATATAACAAGTTTATCGCATATTGAGCTTTTTAATAGTATTGCAAAAACAGGTGAAACGTATATAATTGCAGAATATTTGATAAAATCCCGGTACATTTCTCAGTCTGACCTATTTGTATCTTATTCTGTTGCATGAGAAGAACCACCCTTGCTAGTTATAGGTCCTTTAGGTACTCTTTTTGTAACTCTTAAACTTTTAATTGTGAATCCTGTCGTTCATTCACTTGCGAAATTTCCTACTGTATAGCTTTTCATTACTATGACAGAGATTCCCAGTGGTACAATACTTTTTTTTGTAAACTTATACCACTAGAAATTGGGTTTCGATACCAGTGGTGGACAGAGCAGAGATGGCTTATTGTGTAGCTTTGTGCCTAACGCTAGACGATTTTATTTAGCTAAGGGGACGTTCTCGCGGTGAAAGTGTTAATATAATCTCAATTAACTTCACAGTGGCACCATCTCAAGATCGCATGCGTAATTGGAGATGCAAGATAGCCAAGCAATTTTCGTATGAAACATCGGTCAATCTTGGGTAGTGGTGCTAACTGTTTTTAAAAGCCAGATATGAATTAGTGACTAAATCTCGAACGAAATGAAACTTGACATCATAACTGAAACTTGTCCAAATTTGAAACATTGTGGTGCAATGAGATGCGGTATCAATTGCTTCAATTTCAAAGTATATTTACATGAAGTATAATTATATTTATGATAGTTATAATTGATAGTTATGATAGTTTAAGTTAAGTTAGATTAGTTGTAGTTTAATTAGACAAACTGGATACCAATGAGCTCTATGACATCATATACCCACATGACGTCATGTTTCATTTCGTTCGAAATTTAGACGCACGTCAGATCTGTCTTAATATTTTGTTATTTGGCTTACAATTTGCTGTTAAAAAAAAAACAAAAAAAAATAAAAATAAAATAAAAATAATAGGTTACCCCTTTTCTTTAGAAAAATATATTATTCTAGTGGCCTAGCCTTTTTTCCACAAATCTTTATTTCTGACTTCGTTATGGCAACACTGATTTTAGGTTTGTTTGGTTTGTTTTGAATTTCGCACAAAGCTGCATGAGAGCTATCTGCGCTAGCCGTCCCTAATTAGCAGTGTAAGACTAGAGGAAAGGCAGCTAATCGTCACCACCCACCGCCAACTCTTGGGCTACTCTTTTACCAGCGAATAGTGGGATTGACCGTTACATTATAACGTCCCCACTGCTGAAAGGGCGAGCATGCTTGGTACGACGGGGATTCGAACCCTTGAATAACTGATATTCGGTCACTATTTCATTGTATGATAATAAAACTCAAGTGCTTGAACGAGATTTCATTAAGAAGCTATTTTGTGTCTGTAAAAATATTTTTGAAGTGCCAAAGTTATAACAATAATTTTTAAACAAATTAATAATTAGTTGTCTCCCTTATAATGGATAAGTGGCTGAATAGCAGTAATAAATCTGATACGAATAAAAATCTTTCTAGGCCTAATACGAATTCATTGGCGGTATCGTCGATTGCAAGCACTTCAACGCAGGATGATGCAAGAAGTACCTAAACAAGAAAAAAAGAAAGTGTGATGAAAGTTTTATTGAATATGGTTTTACATGGACAGATAATGAAGATGGACCTGGTAGGTTGTGTGTTGAATGTGGAACAGTGTTAAGTAACAGTAGTTTGCATCCGGCAAAATTAAAACGGCAACTAGAAATCAAACACCCCCAATTAAAAAATCCAACTTCAGAGTAGTTCAAAAGAAAGTGTGTGCAATTAAATACAAGGAAAGCTACATTTCATTCATTTGTCAATTAGGACAACAAAGGTGTTCTTATTGTTTCATATCGTATTAGTTATCGTATTGCAAAAGCAGGTAGAGCTCATAAAATTGCAGAAGATTTGATAAAACACCGGTATATTTCTCAGTCTGACCTATTTGTATCTTATTCTGTTCCATGAGAAGAACCACCCTTGCTAGTTATAGGTCCTTTAGGTACTCTTTTTGTAACTCTTAAACTGTTAATTGTGCATCCTGTCATTCATTCACTTGTGAAATTTCCTAGTATATGGTTTTCATTACTATGATAGAGATTCCCAGTGGTACAATGCTTTCTTTGTAAACTTATACCACTAGAAATTGGGTTTCGATACCAGTGGTGGGCAGAGCAGAGATAGCTTATTGTGTAGCTTTGTGCTTAACTATAAAAAACAAATACCATGGTAGATGTGGTTTCATCTCCTAATACGCCTGATATGAATTGGTAGTTAGAACAACTAATTGTAAATATTCTTATCGTGAGTTCGAATCCCTTCTTCGAACGTGCCTGTCTCTTTAGCCGTGGGAGCATTATAATGTGATGGTTTTATCCTACTATTCGTTTTTAAAGAATAGTTCAAGAGTTAGCAGTAGATAATGTTGGCTAGTTGTCTTCCATCTAGTTTATTATTTTAAAATTAGAGATGGCTAGAGCAAATAGCCTTCGTATAGCTCTGCACATAATTCAAAACAATCAAACAAACAACTTACAACAGTGTCAATAATTGGGATTTAATGAATGGACAGTGTCTCACTATGTAAAAATATAATCCACTTCCATTACCACATTGCAAGACCAGGCAATATATGAGTGAATTACACTCCTTTTGTGCTGTTATTCAGCATATAACCGCGTATTAAACAGTCAGTTTTCTTGTGTCAGGATCTTGGCACTTTAGTTAAGACAGTACTGGGCCTTAGTAGAGCAGGATTTACATAGATTTAGAACTTTCATAGAAGTACAAAAATTTTGTAAGGAGTATTTCCATAAACTATGATATATTTTGACATTACTCAGTAGTTTTTCAGCGTTTCTACTACTTTAATTTCTATGGGATAACTATTAAAGTACCATTTTTGGTTAGGTAGCAAGTTAGTACATTTTTCTATTGTTTTACTCTCGGATAATTTATAAACTTATCTTGTAATAATAGTTTCAACTTTCATTTTCATTTATGTGGACACTTTAGTTTTTATTGTTTATATTCACTTCGAGTGAACTTTCTTCGAGTTTCTTCATGGGATAGTAGTGCACATGGTAATATATAAATTAGAGATTATTTTTGTTGTTGTAAACTCCAAATAGGATCTTGGATTTCACTTTAGTTAAAGTGAGAAATTAACTTTATTTTTCTATATTTTAACTTTGAGAAGTGATAGCAGAGCAAGACTGATGAAGACTTTAGTAAACAATGATCTGTCAGTGTGAGCTCTTTTCCGTTAGAACTCACACTTGTTTACTAAAATCGTCATCAATCTTGCTACTCTTACTCCAGAAGAGTCATTAGGTACTTAAAATGTCCGGGGCTCAGGTATATAGGCGTGAGAATTTTCGGCGTTTCAATGTATATATGATATCGCTCATGGCTTTCTGTTCTGATTTTTCGAAACATCATCTGGGGATTTGAGACACGGGCCCCGTGTACCAGTGCTCAGTGATGCCTCTGTCCTGCACTTTCCTTTTTACAAGGCCTGGCATGGCCAAGCGCGTTAAGGCGTGCGACTCGTAATCTGACGGTCGCGGGTTCGCATCCGCGTCGCGCCTAACATGCTCGCCCTCCCAGCCATGGGGGCGTTATAATTTCACGGTCAATCCCACTATTCGTTGGTAAAAGAGTAGCCCAAGAGTTGGCGGTGGGTGGTGATGACTAGCTGCCTTCCCTCTAGTCTTACACTTCTAAATTAGGGACGGCTAGCACAGATAGCCCTCGAGTAGCTTTGTGCGAAATTCCAAAACAAACAAACAAACCTTTTCACAATAAAATAAGTGAACTTTATGACTGCTTATTGTATTATAGTGTCTTATTATTTGTATTTTACACTGTGAATTTATTATTAAACAATTATTCTCTGTGGAAATCTGTGTTTAGTCTTCTTCGATATGACCCAAATGTCGTAAGTCATAGAAAATGTAAAACCAAGCCCGAAGTACATGAACCTCCAGTTACTAGCAAGCTTCACTCTTCTGTTTTGCTGATCATTTGTGTAATACCACATTCATACTACAAAGCACAATAATACATAAAAACAAACCTCCTTTAATACAGAATTACATTAAAATATTCTTAAACACCAAACACATTAATACTATTTAACTAGGAATAAGCAATATGTAAGTATACAGTTATATATAAACGCAAATATTCCCTATAATGAAGATTTAATATATATATAGAAATCTTTGAACAACGGATAACCTACTTTTTTAGAATAGGGTTACCTGATAAGCTAGGACTAAACAAAACTTACAAAAATCTTCAACACAGACCATCTGCCACATTTAAAAAGTGATATAAGTACCTAAAAATCGAAATATTTTAATTATCATAATAAAAAACACAATTATTCTTTTTATGATTACTCAATACCCAATGCAAATACAAAGTATTTTATAACATAGAAACAATGAAATAAAAACTGCCACGGCCGCAAGAGATTAAAAAAAAATAAAGTTATCAAAATCTGTGCACAAAATAATATTTTAAAATCAAATGGTTTGTTTGTTTGTTTTGGAATTTCGCACAAAGCTACTCGAGGGCTATCTGTGCTAGCCGTCCCTAATTTAGCAATGTAAGACTAGAGGGAAGGCAGCTAGTTATCACCACCCACCACCAACTCTTGGGCTACTCTTTTACCAGCGAATAGTGGGATTGACCGTCACATTATACACCCCCACGGCTGGGAGGGCGAGCATGTTTAGCGCGACGCGGGCGCGAACCCGCGACCCTCAGATTACGAGTCGCACGCCTTACGCGCTTGCCCATGCCAGGCCCCAAAATCAAATAGATATTACATAATAACATAATAAGAATGCAATTCAATGAGAATGAAACCTTTTACATTAATTTAAAATACAATAAGTTAAAATACAAAAAAAGAACTTCATAATAAATACAAAGATAAAGGCTTTTATTGTAAAACCACTACCACTAAAATTTAAATACCACTCGATAAAATGAGTGTTTTGCACAGAATCATAATAGGAATAAAAAAATGTGAAGATGTAATACATGTACACAACAAATACTCTTATATATATATATATATAATAAAGGAAAAAGCATAAGAAATACTCAAGACATACTTACACAGTTCTCATTGAAGAAAATGATATTGTGACTTCTATTTACGGTGGAATTTTGGGCACCTGCCACCAAATTTTTAGCTTCAGCAGACATTGGACACAATGTCTAGCAATGTCTTCATTGTTTAAAAGGTAGACAGACTGACAACTAGCTGTTCTGTTTTGGTTGGCATCTCCACTCGACTCTTCTGTAATGTTATTTTTCTATGAAGCAATAGAACTTTGGGAATATTCAACAACAAGGGGTAGAAGACCAGAGGCTAGTAAAGGAACATGATAGCTAAACGCATCCATGATTTGATTTTTTGACGAAAGTCCAGATTCCATTGTAAAGTCAGTTGAATTCCATTGGTCAAAAATTCAGTTGAGAGTGTAAGATAAAATGTGTCAGAACATGTGATTATACCCTTGAGTACTACGTTAGATCCTAGCAAGCGACATGTCTATAGCTTAAAGTGTACTCCCTCATTATAGCACCCATAGATTATACACTTCAAGAACCTGATAACTTCCTGAGCCCAAGCTTTACGGATCTTTATCTGATCAGCTTCATATAGCAATGCTGCTCTCTCTTCTCCTTTCATGTCAACTGGAGCACAAGCCTTAAATATGGCCTCATTTTCTTCTTACTGTCTGGTTGTACACAGAAATTGTTCAGTTTAAGTAAGAAGGAATAGAAGTTAAGTTTGCAACTGGTTTCCTCACATTTGAGTTGATTTGAATTAAAATCAGCCACACTTTTGACTATTAGCCTTTGCCAATGCTTTCATAGTCTTCCTCTATAGATTTTTTTCCATATATAAGTTATATACTAATTTTTTGTGATGTGGGTGTTACTTCCTTCTTCCCGTTAACCTTTTAGACATGTACTTTTTTAACATGTTTAATTTTATACGCGTGTTCTGTAATATAAAGTACATCTCTAAAACCATTCGAAGTAGCTCATGTGGAAACAATTGTTAGGTGCAACCCGAAGATTTAAGTTCGTCAAATGATTTAACTAATTTTTTTTATCTGATGACATTATATTTCCAATATAGTGGTCATATTTGAGATATCTGTAGTTTATTCATTTGTTTTCTGGCTTGACACAAATAAATCATTTGGTTTGGTCCTGGAAGTATACGTATGTATGTGTAGTTGTAAACCCACCTGTACCAGCAATGACAACAGTTATGTAACTATTACGTTCTGCACAATGTCCATGAGAACTCCCTTGAAATTTGGCCCTTTTAGAAACTTGAATCTCGTAACCACCATCATCACTGGCTCCCACAAGCCCTGCTTAGGCATCACTAATATAACTGTCCAAATCAGTATCAGTTATATTACGCTCAAAATCATCAAGAATTTGCATAAGTTCAATTGTCTCTTTAAACATGACTATTGAAGCAATTTGATGTAATTTCGAGACCGTTTTCTCATAAATACTAAACAATTTTCGATGTAAATATTACCGATAGTTGGAATAGCAACGTACGCCATGTTGAATACTAATTGGTGGTTGAGATTATGAACTATGCAGAATAAGCTTTGTACATTAATTTTGTTTTCTCGATTCGTTTTTCTAGTGAGAAATTCGAACCACATTATGTGTACATCATACGGTGACAGGTGCGTCTAAATGGTTAATATACATACATATCCCTTAATATTGCATCTTGTAATGA
The DNA here is from genome assembly GCF_004210375.1 of Tachypleus tridentatus. Lineage (NCBI taxonomy): Eukaryota > Metazoa > Arthropoda > Merostomata > Xiphosura > Limulidae > Tachypleus > Tachypleus tridentatus. The sequence continues at coordinate 134,441,105 of NC_134833.1, read as the reverse complement.
AACAGTACAAGAGAGACTATTTGCTTATTAAGAAATATTTCAATATACCTCACTGGAAATGTCCCACTTACAATAAAACAAATCATTGGGTACATCATTTGCATATTTGTGCTAACATGTGAAGCACTTTCTATAGTCCCACCATGGCCAGGTGGGTTGAGGCGTTCGACTCGTAATCTGAGGGTCGCGGGTTCGAATCCCCATCACACTAAACATACTCGTTCCTTCAATCGTGAGGGTGTTATAATGTGACGGTCAATCCCACTATTCGTTGCTAACAGAGCAGCCCAAGAGTTGGCGGTGGGTGGTGATGACTAGCTGCCTTCCCTCCAGTCTTACACTATTAAATTAGGGACAGCAGTGTAGCTTTGCACGAAATTCAAAAAACAAATAAACGCTTTTTATAAATTTTGTTTACCCCTCATAATTTTATTTACTGGTAAATGTTTAATTCAACATTTAAACATTTTTTCTAAGTGTAAAAAAATGTGAAACTAGGTTTTTCTTTCTCTGAACTATATTCCCGATCCTCTTTATGCTAATTTCATAAATATGATATAGTAAATTACATACCCAGCGTAAATTTTACTTTCAAACTTGAAAGGTTTTTCTTTGTAACATTAACGAAAAAATAACAAATACACTACGTCTTTGAATAATTTTTCTAGATCAGTTATTATAAATAACCTAATATGCATCTATTTTTTTACTGCTGAGACCAAATCCTTTGCCTCCACGCTCTTTTTACTTTAAATATCTCCTTTGTAGCTTATAGATTCAGCACATCCCAAGTAATTAGATCAAATATTTAGTGAGGACAGAATGGTATGCTACATAGAGTTTCTGTCCACTCAACCAAAGTATGGGAGTTATTCTTTCAAAATATTGGATTACTTTTTGCATCAGAAAACTCACTCTGTGATTTGGAGAGCAAAGGGTCACAATATCCTTTCGATCACTTATTTTTCTATCTTATGATTCTCCTACCTTTGTAATCGAATATAAATCACACAAATATATTTATATGTTGTATAACCACCTGATAACTTGGAATAGCGATCATGCAGATAATTGAGTAGACACCATCTAATATTCCATAGGTATATTATTTAGTAAACTCTGTTTCAAGCTCAGAAAGCAAGAAACGTTAATGTTTTAAGTCACTAATTACTTAGTGATTGTCTTTGTTGTGAAGCAAATCAAGCGATAAACACAAAATATGGGGCTTGCATCATATTTAAAATGTCATCTGATAGCTCAGTAAGCAATTAGCACAATTTCTTTTCACATTTCAGTATTTCATTTTAATTATTGTCCTAGTTTAAGCCCACTGTACCTTTTGCCGAGTAAACAACTCTAACTGACTGAGGTCGTCCATAAGTGACTTGTTTAGTTCTTCTTGGCTATTTGTCCTTAGATTATACCAGAGCTGAGGTTTTGGTGTTCTGGCCAGTGACAGGTGTAGTACTGTAGAGGCCTTCACAAGTAATATTGGATTTGAAAGGTGGAAATTTATGTTGATCACTTTCATATGCCCCTGCATCCCTAAACTCCTCCTCTTGGTAGCTTCAAGTACTTCTATATCTAGAACAATACATTCTTTCTTTAAATGCATTATTTTAAACTCTTATCAACTCAAAAGATCAAGTAAGGGTTAGTATGCATTTTTCCAATAACAGAAAGTCTGAAATATATCTTGTAATCACAGCAACACAATTTTCTCTTATCCAAGAGGCAAGCACATTAGAAAGGTCAAATGGCAGGATTCAAAACATTATTCAAGCCACCCGTCATGCTAAAAACAGGCTTATATTTGCTCTCGACTTACCAGTGTCCAGAAACTAGACCAAGTATATTAATTTATTGCGGTCATTCTCAGTTTATCCAGACATTCGTTTTGTTGTGGAAAGGCAACAACATGAGTTACCACATATCAACTAAAATCAGTCTAGAACCCGAGTGTACCTTTCTTCTTATTGGCAATGGGGTGGTTGCTATACTGTGTAAACTGATATAATATTCTGGTGGATAAGTTACGCTATATCCATTTCTAGTCGGAATTTCCATAAACTTGCGTGCAGCTATTTGTATGTGACCTGTAGCTTTACTAATAGAGGTAGATTTACAGCTACCACTAGTAGAATATAAGGAAATGATCAAGTGCTCTTTAGGGGTTGTATAGTCTCACTCTTTAACATTTACTTTTCCTAACACTGGTCACGTCCAAGGAAAGCTGTTTGTATAATTAAATATACGTATTATGTAACTGTTGTTCAAGACAACTGACCATCTGGTTTTACAAATTTACTGGAATATTCAGCCAACAAATCATTAACTTATTTCCTCTGCATTAAGTCAAGATTGTCTGTACAGTACTAAATAAGCATTCTCAGATGTATTGGTAACCACATATTCACTTTTAAATGTATTGCATCATATGCAAATCTAACGTTTCTGCTAGCGTTAGTTCCAATCTTTTTCTCTTGATTATGACCATTCCAAAGTAAAGCTGGATGACAAATTGTCCACAACCGCAGAATAATACGTGGATTTTATCCTTCCTTGGAATAACTGTTTGAAGTAGCGTTGATTACCTGCTGGACAGAAAGCAGTGTACGTAATACATGGGATCTATCATTATTTTATACTTCACCAACATATTATACCCCATTCTCAGTGAATCACAGAACACAACTATGTATGTCAAGACACTGTAATCCTCTTAATCACATACACACATGTAGTTCATTGTTCTTGAGCAAAATTTAGCTGACTTTGGATAAATTTTCCATGGAACATCAGTTCATTAATTGTACAGAAAACTGGCTGATAGTTTCTGCAGCACGTATATCCTCATGATGCCGGTACCAGAACCAGTATCATAGATGAATACCTTCACATAGCTAGAGACTTGTCTCTTCATTTATTTCTAGTCTGTTGTCATTTGCAGGGACAAAGTTTGTACCCATTAGCTGGAGTGCTAGTTTTGCTCAGAAAAACAGCGTTTTGGCCACTTTTGCACCAATCAGGAACTTCATCTTTTGCCTATGTGTTATTACAAGTACCTACCAAATTCTACTCAAATCTGAGATAGCTGGGCTGAACATAAAATCTTCTGGTAGAAGCTGTCTCTTGTACTTATCCAAGTCGGTAGGCAGACCGACTTAGGTCTGTTAATTTTCTACAGCCATATCACCAACATTTACTGCTTGCTGTTGGCTTTCGTGAAAATGCTCAGTCTTAAGACAAAACCAATAGTTTTGTCAACCTGGTAACTCAGCATGGTACAAATAGTTCACACCAAAGTGATTCAATATGCAACATATAACGCATTTATTTTGTTCCTTTTCTCCAGAATGACATCTGGATGAAGGCATCATTGACATAGGTTGCAGCATAAGAACTATAGAAATACCGTTATAACCCTGTTCATTTACTAGGTATTTTAAAATGCCACATCAATGTCCAAATGCATAGTTGGTAGTAAATTTGGGGTCACTGTACGAAAATTGTGGAGACAGTCCAAGTTTAGACCACCGAAGAAAACTTGGAAGGTTCATAGTGCAGTTTGCAAATGTGTTTGTTTGATGAGATGACTGGCAGGAAAAAAGAAACACCATCCAAAGTCATATCGATAGAGGACATACAGTATTAGGCAATCATCACAAAGGCGCTCTTGAAGAATCATGGGCATATTCAGGACTGAGATAGCTTGGATGTTGAAGTGTTAAATCATTTAATTTTTAGATAGTGTTTTGTCATGCCAGTAATAATAAATAAAGAAGAAAGGAAAATCATTGTAAGGTCTAGTACGGATTTTCAGTAATTTGGAGTAACAATATGCATTGTTATATCCTTGTACTGATTAGTTTCTAAATGTGGCAAAAGGATCCTTATGTTTTAATTCACTAGATATTGTGTTTGGCTACTGATAAGTCTAACCAGATGATGAAATAAGAGCGAACATTGCTTTCAGCTTTGAAAAAGCATATATAAGTGTCAGTTTATGCGATTCAAACTGACTGACTGCATCAGCTACTTTTGTCTCACCGATATAATAGAACATACAATCACAATAGAACCTATACAAATCAAGAATATTTTTTAGTTCGGTCGCAAGTTTCAAGCAACAATTTTAAACCTGGGTTGGAATTTCAATGTGTACCACAAGTAAGTTTTAATTTGAAGTCAGAAAAATAATATCTCTTACATGCACAGAATTTCTTGAGTATATAGTGAGTAGGGAAAAGGTGTTTGTAGATCATATTAAAACAAAAAAGCAGTAGAATGCTCAAACTTAAGAAAAAATAGGAAGTCGTAAGCACATTCTTGGCTTTTTCATCATATTATTAATGCTTTGTTACTATAGCAGCATATAACCATTGGCGTTAACCATTATCAAATCCTATTGTAGATTAATAGATTGTACAAAGTGGTTCTAATTACATAGCAGTTGTAAAGCACTATTTTATGGGAAAGATCTACATCAAGAGTAGATTAGGCATCACTTGAGTATTTCATGGATTTTGGAGAAATGGAAAGTATGAATATACATTGGAAAAGAACTTTGCGTAAGTACATCTGCACTGTAGCACAATTGACAGCGTCAAAATTCAGAAAGACTTACTAGCTAATATATTAATATGTGGGTTGTTGTTTATTTGGATCCTGGATATAATGCTGTTTTGAAATCTGAAATTTTAATTATGAAAATGAACTATGCAGATAAGCAAGATTACACTGACTAATGGATTCTCAATGTGAGAAGAAAGAAAGAGTGGAGCAGTTAAAGGACCCAAATTCCCTTAGATCTTTCGTGTATTGTAGTGAAGCTAATATGATTGTATGGAATGAAATCAGTTAGAAAAAGCCAATTTTGCATAGAAAACTTAACAAAACTAATATATGACGCTTACTAAAACGTTTATAAGCTAGGAACATTTTTAAACTTTAAGTTAAATGTTCTTTCGAGCTGTTATGAGACAAAATATACAGAACATTACTTACTTTAATACTCTGTAGTTACCTTCTCCCTATACACAGGCATGTGTAAAAGAATAAAACAGACGTGGAGCACTGATTTCTGCCTCGCTTGTAGCAGTAAAGAGAGAAGTAAATAGCTTGAAAATTTTCTAATAGGTCATGCAGCATCATAGGTGATTCTTTATCATACATAAAGTCACCATTTTGATGTTTTTACTGCAACAAGTTGATGGTAGTTAACTGCTTGAGGGCTATCTGCACTAACTGTCCCTAATATGGCAGTGGTAGACTAGAGGGAAGGCAGCTAGCGAACACTATCCACTGTCAACTCTTGGGCTACTCTTTTATCAATGAATAGTGAAATTAGCAATAACATTATAACAACCTCCAAGCCTGAAAAGATGAGCTTGTTTGGTGGTAAGGAATTGAACTCGTTATCCTCAAGCTGAGAGTAAAATGAATGAACTAATAAGCCATGCAAAGCCTTTACTTGGCTAAAACACTGTCAACTATTAAATTTGTCAAAATGCGTGTGCCGATAAACACTGAACATTCTCACAGTACTCATTTTTCAGGTTATTTCTCTATTTAAATATAAGGAAGAAGGTGAAAAGCTAAATAATCAGACATGATCAGAATTGCACACCTTTATTTATTTCTTCTGATGATCTGGATGCATCACTTACTACATTTCAGAGGATACCATCCATATGTAAAGATCCATATGTCTGTTGGATGCCCATTGGGGTGAGTGTACATGAAAGATATATCATACAAATGAAATCTAGCCTCACCTTCATTGGGTGTCAGATTCTGTATTGGGCAGAATTTTTATAGTAGGTGTCTGTCACTTGTTGACGATAAATTCAATCAATAATAAACTTGTTTTTAAATGATATATTCAAAGCAAGCCAAACTTATGTACAAAAACTTGTTACACTATTAGTTTTCACAGTTCTATCTAGAATTTTGAATGATTGTCTCTTTTTCATCGAAGTCCACACAGGTGTGTTCACTTACTTTAGAACACCCATTGACAATACTTCTTTATCTCTGTTGTTAAGATACCATTGTGAAATTCACTTTAGATAATGACTCTTATAGCTAAACTAAAAATTACATAGACTAACTTAATTTCTTCTAACTTACTTTTACTTCCCCTTATAATACAGGCAGAAAAATCCAGAAATGTCTAGCCTTCTAGTGACGAAGATAACGAGAAACTAAAGCTTCGAGTTATATGACATTAACAGTGCTTACAAAAGCCTAGTACAATAATACAACTGCGTACATAACGTAAACTAATACAGAGTTATGTAAATAAACTTGCTTTAACTATCGCTTTTAAAATAATTAACTTTTAACACTCTTGTAATGAAAACTTAATAGTAATTAAATTTTAAATCACTAAGTAAATTAAATAATAGTTCTTAAACTGAAGAGTTTTGTCTATCCAACAGTAGGGGGATGGCTTATGAAACTGAAAGAGTAGTTCAATGGTCTGCAAGATAAAGAATCGATAAAAGTCTCCTGAAGATAATTGTAGAGGAATCACTCTCACTAAAGAAGGTCGGATAGAGAAAGTAAAGATAAAAAGACAAAGGATGATGACTGTTGTTACCTCTATATCATCCCCACTGATATCACACTTTATATCCTTCACTGTGGATCATTAATCTAAGGTTTTATATATGCTGCATTGGGATACTGCCCTGACTTAATAATACGATATTTTATTACCAGTATTGTTATCTATTTCGCTCTTGTCTTATAACAACGAGAATAATTCTTGTCCTTGTCTTTATTTGAAATGGATGTAATTTTTATTATGCTGAGGCCCAGCAGCCAGCTAAAATATTTTAAGATATTGGGAGCCATCATTAAGCATGTTAGTTCTTAGTATGTAGGGATGGGCATAGAAAAAATAGCCGTCTCATATTATGTATTGCTGATCATAGTCTCAAAACTCTCTTATAGCAATGAAAGATATTTCTATAGACATCTAACACGGTGCTTGTTTCAGTTTTCGGAATCTGCGTTTTGTGGGTAGTCTTATGATAGGTAGCATTATAAACAATGTATAAATATATAAAATATTTTGAGTAATTGCTTAAAACTGATTATACATTTATTTGTTGGTTAAATAAAATTCACACTTAGTTAAATATGGTTATTATTTTCCCAAGTTTTCTGAACTTAAGAATTGATCGTTCAAATTGCATTTTATTGAAATTTACAAAAAAAAAAGAAGTTGAAACATAGGTTACCACTGTAAAGTGTTATTATCAACATTATTAATATCAAGATATTTGAAATGATAAATTTTACGTGATACATTTAGGAATTATATTCTCGAATTGTACATATATTTCTCTTTATAAAATTGTATATAGATGGAGCTGTATTTGTATTTTGGGTTCAATTATATGTGATGGTACAATAAACGCATATTTACTCGTTAAAATCAAAATTTTATTTGAATGTACATAAACTGCTTCACGAATATCCCAATTTTTAAAAAAAGAAACACTAAGTGTAAAGGAACTTCCATCAAGGACAAACAACAATACGAAACAATAGTAGTATTAGGAGGCCTGTTTTCATGGATTGAAGTAAGACCGTAGAGTAGAATTAGAAAATTTATCTTAAACTCATGTAAAGTGCTATGCTCTACCGTTGCAGATGGTAATTCATTCTGTAACCCGTTAAAACTGTTTAGATAGGACCTATCTTGTTTTTTCAAAATCTTAAACTTGTGTCTACTCATCGTTTTATTTTCTGAATACAGCCAAAGAAATTATTTGCAATTATATTATCAAACTTTCAAGTTACCTTGCAAAGATTAATAAGATAACATCTTATGTTCTTTTCTTAAGAGAAAATAAGTATTTTAATCTATATTTATAAGATAACTATGCCATCCCAAAAACCGTATTGGTAGCTCTGTTATGAATTAATTTGAATAAGTCAATGTTCTTTTTTTAGATAAGGAGATATACTGTACATGCTATTCCAGTTGATGCTTTGCTAGTGATTTTTATAGATGGTTTGACTGAAAACTCTATCATGATGCCAGGATAAAGATATTTTTTCTTATCATACTATTTGAGTTGATTTTCATCCATTTTAAACTTGTTATCTAGATTATGATAACCCAGATGTGTTATCTTGTACTTAGTGTTGTATGCCAAACATTTGTCTAACTTACTAAGTCATTCTGTAATGCCTCAACATCCTTACTAAAGCTAAAGATATCCAACAGTTTAATGTCATCAGCATATTTTACTAATTATGCCTATGTCATTATTATTAGCATAAATAACAAAAAGGAAAGGTACAAGCACTGAACCATGAGGCATCACTAATAGTATGTGTTCAATTTTACTGGACTCCATAATTAAGAACCTTGTATGGTTTACCTGATACACACTACTTGTAACAAATGAGATGTAAGTTTTTGCTATTAGCAGATATTTTCAAATGAAATAATTTTTATGCTGCTTCCATATTTGTCATCCTTACATAAAAATTGGAGATTGCAAAAGAAAGTGAATATGATTCATTAAAATGGTTGTTTATTACATTTCTGTTTTTTGAATTTTCAGGTAGATGTCAAAAACAAATATTCTGATAGTTTTTATTGGTTTTTTGTTAATCATAGATTAAGATCTTGTAAAGAATGAAGAGTGAGATAGATATTTCTCAGAATGAAGATTTGTTCAGACCACCCGAAGGAGAAACTGGGTGGGATAGATTAAGAATGATGTTTATGAAGGAGTAAGTATTTCTTTGTACATCCCATATAAAAGAAAACTTGTATACAAACATGTAAAATAGTACTATGCTCTTGTAAACATTTATTTTTCGTGATGAGTTGTTTTACATTTCAAAAAAGTCTCATCATGGAGAATACAGTAAACATTTTTAATGTTCTACTCTACCAAGTGACATTATGCCTACGTACTTTAATTCTAGTACAAAAGAAAGCTCAATGTTGTGGTCATTTGGAGGTGTTTTAAGTGCTGTAACAATGACAAAATTATTCAAACAATATTGTCCATTACCTTTAGGAAGCTTTATTAATGTTCTATTTGATAATTTTGTCATTGTTACAGCACTTAAAACACCTCCAAATGACCACAACATTGAGCTTTCTTTTGTACTAGAATTAAAGTACGTAGGCATAATGTCACTTGGTAGAGTAGAACATTAAAAATGCTAAACATTGCTTGTTTAGCTGAAATATCTGAATTATTTCCAGCAACTGTAAGGCTCTTAATGTGCAAGGTAACGATGTTTACACTAGGTACCTTGCTGGTTTAACTGAAGCTTTATTAATGTTCTATTTGATAATTTTGTCATAATTAGAAACATTGTACCATAAGCAAATAGTTAACACTGGTTTATTCCTAAATATAATCTAATGAAAGCATAAGCTGAAATGGCTGGTAAAAAATAGTATTTTTGTGTTTTGAAGACAGTGATTGTTCTTTAAACAATAACTTCTCTGTCTTAAAAAAGTTAAAATTTAATTTTTTATAGCTTAGGAACATAAAGGAAGAAACAGTGACAGAAGACTATTTGAAGCTTTAAGATAATTCATAATCCACCAAAAATAATGAACCAAAGCATCAGTTGAGTATATATTCCTTTACACAAGTTTACTTACTCAGCAAAATTATGAAGGAAATTAAAACAAATCCTTTCACGAGTTTTTGAATTATCAAAGAAATCCTTTTGTTGAAGAGTAAGTTTAAATTGGGGTCTCCAAAATTTAAACTTGTTACCAATAATAGCATGTTGTCCATTCTCTTTATTATTCACCTCAATTAAGTCACACATTGATAAGCAAAGTGTTTCTTATAATTTTAAATATTTGAATCATATTACTTCTAGTTCTTTTGTGCTTGAGAGAAAATTAGGTTAAGCAATTAAACCTTACATTGTTCTTCAGATTTTAAAAATTAGTTATATAAAACTTTTACCAGAATCTTTTATCTTTATACACATATTATTCCAAGTTTGTTTTGATGGAGCACAAATTTAAAGCATTTACTATGAACATAAAGGTAAGTTGAACCCTTCTCCAGCTTAACCTCTTAATTGAGGTATCTGAAGTATTACCAGTAACCTTAAAGCTCTTAATATGCAAAGTAACAGTGTTTACATTAGGCACATTGCTTGTTTAGCTGAAATATCTGAATTATTTCCAGCAACTGTAAGGCTCTTAATGTGCAAGGTAACGATGTTTGCACTAGGTACCTTGCTGGTTTAACTGAAGCTTTTAATTTTTTTTAAGTCCTATGAACAATTTTTTTAATGACCTTAAGTTTAATAAGGAAAAGAAAATAATTTTTGGTAGTGTTAGTTTGTTAATCTGATTATGATGTTAACTGTTCACCTGGTAGTTTCATGGATATGGATTAAACAGGAAATCCTTTAAATATTTTAATAATAACATTTTGGAAAATCTCAAAATGTAAAGTTAAAATATTATTATCACTTACATTTCAACACTTACAGCAAGTAATCTGGTTTTATCAGGTAAGGGAGGTTTATGTTTTTAATATGGTAACTATATTCTAACAATCTTGTTCATCACTAGAAAACTTTTCATTTTGAAATATGTTTGGTTATTATATGAGTGTTGCTTCTCTTGTTGATATGTTATTTACCCTAATTTTCTCTGATATATTTGGCTGGATATTACTTAGTGGTTAATGTACCAGGATGTGGTCCAAGGGTATGCATCATGATATAGGCACTCTGTACTTTTAATTTTGGTCATGTTATAAGAATGAAAGGTAATGTAGTTTGGTTCATAGCTAGATGACACTTGTAGTAGCAGGTGCTTCTTGGGGTTTTCTATCTGAACAGTGGTTGAAAAATTAGAAAAGGCTATATTTGAACCTAAAAAGTTTCTGATTTGACCATTTAGCTTACATGTATTTAAGGTACTATTTACACTGAAAATACCACATACCCTGATGTCATTGTCATCTAAATATTCCTAGCTTTTAAAATATAATGCTTTTTCTATAATTTTAAACATATACCTTCACATACCTCTGGAATAATCAAGTTTATTTTTCATGTAAAAAGCAGTTGAATGTCAAATGTTAGTGGAATATGTAGGCTACAAGTAATAGAGAAAATAATAGTGTATCATAACATTTAATGTTTATTCCAAATAACATCAAACATGAAATCTGCATATCAAGAAAAAAGTTATTTAGATGAAAATATCACACATGCAACATATTAAATCATACTTGCATAACAGATGTAGACTTTGTATAGATCAATTTTTATATTTTAATTTACAGTTTTATTAGGGAAAGACAAGGTAGAATTTAACTTGTGGGTAAAACTGAGAGATGCATTTTCTTCAGCTTTACATATTAAGTGTGGGATGATTTTTAGAAGCTTTTCAGGAAGCAAATTGTTTTATAGACCATAAAATATGGTATTTTATAAGAACATTGGGATATGGAATATGTCTACATGTTACAGACATAGATATATGAACATATATTACTTAAAGAACATGAGTTAGAAGTTACTTTGACAATTATAAAAAACAATGTATAGATATATTCACACACACACACACACACACACACACAGATACACTGGTCTACAAGTTAGCTAGTATGTGCAAATTTGGATGACATAAAAAGTTTCGTAATAACTCATTACAACTAAAATTATATGGCAGGCAATTGTTTGTAATTATATTTTTGATGAAAAGATATTTTATAATGATATATTTATTTTGACAATAGTAACTTATTTTTCTTTTTGTCTTCTTGTATTCAGTATGTTTGGAAACTCCAGTCCAGAAATTAAAATGATCACAAATGGAATAAGTATGTCCTTATTCTTAGGCGCTTGTATTGGAGGAGCAGTATCATCCAGGAATGCAATAGAAACTTTCCTTCGACAAAATCAGGCAACACAATTCAACACACAGCTAGAAGCTAAGGTGTCTGTCTTTTTTTTGTTCAGTGTATTTGAAATGTAAAAGCTACAACCATGAGTAAATAATGAGTAAAACAAACTGACCATATGTTACTAATAGAAAGACAGAAAATCAAATGCAGTGTTTGTTTTATCCAATGATGCTGAGTTTTATTTTTTATTTTCTAAACCTAATAAAAAATATCAAATGTCTATACAGTTCAAAGAGTAGTGTATGTAGAAAACTTTTTAAACTTTAATAAACTATGTAAAAATGAAATTAGGACAACATCCCCATGTATGTAATGGAGGGGTGGGTGTAGGTAGTACTGTGTATTGCTCAAGTAAAGGTATTTGGGGAATGACTGTCATTCCTCAGAGCTATATCTGAGACAGCATTGTTTAAGTGTAAAGGATTTATGTGTGAATTTCTTCATTTGTTTATAGGTACTGAGATTATTGGTACCATAAACCTGTTTGTACAGGTTTTGGAAAGTCTTGGAATGTCAGATATAATTTTCAGGGCCTGAAAAGTTATGGGAAAATTGAAAATTCAGGCATTTTGAAATAGATGCACATTATTAGCATGTTTGTTACATTGTTATTTCTGTGATTCCTTTTGGATATATCTATAGAATTAAATGGTAGTCTGGGCACTTGCCATTATGATCAGAAAAGGAAGATATGAAGGCAAGAACCATGCCAAGCATGTGTCTGTTGAACAAATCCTGGCTTGAGAAGGAGGTACACTGGCTGCCTTTCAAAAGATTCTCAAAATGATCAGTGCAGAGCCTGCTATACCATGTGCTCTAAAGTATTTAATTTTGGGAATATGGAATGAGAAATCTGTATACTAAGTCATCTGTGTGATAAAAGACATGACTTTAGGTTTAAGTACCCAAAAAGCTCAACAACAGTAACACTAGTACAGCTTGAAGGTATAACAGATCAGGTAAGACCTACATTTTATAAAATTTTACATCCTGTCTAACTCCTGTGATTACTACCAGCAGGCAGAAATATTAGGTCAAGGCCAAATAATGGGAATGTAAACATCTGCAAAGCATGAGAGTGACATTATGGACTGTGTAAAATTTGTTGCTTTTATATTTTAATGTCATAATCAATTATTTATAATTAAAAAAAAATTTTTGAATGTATGCAGGGTTTTTAGATCTGCCTAATCAGTGACATTTCTTCCTCATTTTATCCAAGTTATTTATTTTACAGCTGTATAAAAATTTGATTATTTTCTAGCCCATTAATTTGTTACTGAGTCGATTAAAAATGCAGTTTGAAGAGATGACTACTGGAGAGCTGAAGTATTGTGGGCCATGAAGACTATTGAATCAAATTATTCCTATAAAAGGTGTGATAAAATAGCTTATTTCAAAAAAGATCCCTGATGCCAATATTGCTGAAAAGTTCATCTGTGGAGAAAAGAAAAAAAAATGCTTGCACTGTTTGTTTTGGGTTTTGCCCTTACTTTCAAATAGAACATATGGAGAAAATTAAATGTTTGTTTAATACTTGTTTGCAATACCCAGGTTTTGAAAGAATCGCTAGTCTTAGTATGATACATAATCATTTCAGTAAAGCCATATTTAATTTGTCATGGTCTAAGGCATCATCAATATCATGCCTGCATATACTTGCAGGTATTTTCCTGTGAAAAGAAGGCTGAAATGGACTGCCAAGTTGCTTTTGTCCCAATTCTAACTTTGGGTGAGTCTTTAATGATTGTTCAGGAAAAGCATTCATGTCATTTTTATGTTTGTCAAGTTTGGGCAGCTTGGATTGGCTGGTTCTGAATCAACTGTCATTCTTGGATCCTTCTTCTGTAGGTTGGGCTTTTTATTCTCAATATATGCTCTTATTCTTTCTATTTCTAGTCTCTCCTTCCTCCCTATTTTTTTCACTCTCAGTTTGTATTCTTATTCTCTCTATTTCTAGCCTTACCTTTCTCTCATTTTATTCTCCTTTCTTTTCTTCTTTCAGTCTTTCTTCTTCTCTTTGTCTCTCTTCTGTTGACACTCTTCTCTCAGTGTGGATTCTCGTATGTGGTGGGGGACCTTCCAGAGAAGGTTCTGTTCTTTCAGAGTACCTTCTCTGGAATCTAAACATCCACCCATGTGTTTCTCATGTGTGGCAACCTATGAAGGGGAGGAGAGGATCCTGGTGGTTCAGAGGTCCAACCCTAACACATCACTTTGGCCTTGAGTTCACAGTCTTGGAATGTCCACCCATGGTCAATCGGCTGGTACAATTTGGCTAAGGTCAACCAAGTATCAGTTTTGGATGCTCTCAACAGGTGTTGTGGACATTGTATCTAATACTGATGTTTGGGTATAGTGCTCATGAAACTTATTATACTTATTTTAATGCACCTGGTCAGTCTTTTACTGTTATTGATCTTTCAGTTTGCTCCCCTTCACTATTCTCCCACTTTTTTTGGAGGGTTGACAGTAACCCATGAGGCAGTGATCATTTTCCTATCATTTTGAGAGAGACTGGTGGTAGTCGATGCCACCAGATTTGCATGCCCTGGTGGAAGCTGAGTCAAACTAACTGGCCCTCTTTCACTGCCTTCACTGATGCCGTACTGTGTGGTCAATGTGAAACTTAGGTTGTAATAGCCCACATTTTACTGTCATTCCATTGTTACAACTCTCAACAATAGCCCCCTCGGTGTGGATTCCTGTATGTGATGAGGTGGACCTCCCAGGGAAGGTTCTGTTCTTTCATTTTATCTCCTCTGGGATTTAAACATCTACCCCATGTGTTTGCCTGCATGGCAACCCATGAAGGGGAGGAGAGGATCCTGGTGGTTAAGGGGTCCAACCCTAACACACCACTTTGGCCTTGAATTCCTGTAGACAGGCGGCCTTGGGGGTGGCCCCCTTGGGTTAATCAGCTGGTCCACTTGGGCTAGGATCAACCAACTACCAGTGTTGAATGTTCTCAACAGGTGGTGTAGACATTGTATCTGATGCTGATGTTTGGGTATAATGCTCAGGAAATCCTGGCATTGCTGCAGTGTACTTGTTTTACATTGTAGTGCATCTCTTCGTAGGGCTCCATGGTGGATGGGATCAGTGGACGCTAAAATATTCCTTTTTTATTAAGGATCTTCCAAATAAAAACTTAAATAAAATAGTGAAAAACAGTCCATGGGTAAACAACCACGTCTTGAAGATTCTGAGCAGCACTCTTCAACATCTGTAATGCATGTTGTACCTTATTTTCTTATCCTACTTTATCTTTCAGACAAACCTTCAGGGCAAATGTCTCTCTTTTTTATTTAGAAGGAACTAGAGGGATTTGCTGGCTCTCCAAAGTCAGTAAAGAAGCTTAGATCTAATGACTTATTGGTGGAAACATTGACATCTTGACACAGTGAACTCCTCTTGCATTCAAAGGCAATTGGGGATATACCTATTGAGGTTACACCTTATACTACTTTGAATTCATCATGAAGAGTTATTGTTGAGAGGGATTTGAAAAACATCCCCGAGTCAGAGATTCTCACTGGTTTCTCCACTTGCAAAGATGGAATTACAATTCTGACCAATATCCTCATTCTGACATTTACATCATCATGTCCACCTTCCACCATCAAAGCAGGTTATCTTAATTGCAGGGTACGGCCATACCCTCCAAACCCTCTCCGATGTTTCCAGTGTCAGGCCTTGGGGAGCAGATCGATGTTCTATACTAAAAATATATCGTGCTCTTATTTGATCAAAACTAGACTATGGATCACTGGTCTACGGCTCTGCCAGGACCTTGGCCTCAAAGTAGCTGTACCCCATATATCTTCAGGGACTTTGGCTCTGCACTAGGGCTTTTCACACTTTCCCAGTTCAGAGCTTATACACAAAGTCTCATGAACCTCCTTTGCATCTCCACTGTTTGCAACTGTCGTTACTGTATGCTTCAAAACTTCAATTCCTTACCAAAGCATCCCACCTGGAATTGTGTTTTCCTTCCTCGGCAGGCCATGCTTTTTTAGAACAGATGATCTGCCATTGTTCCTTTTGGCCTTTGTATCCAGGTGCAGTTGGATGAATTGGGTTTGTCCTTGGATAACATTGCTGTATGCACTGGTCAGCCCATCTCACCATGGGTTATTACAGTCCCCAAATGTGGCCTATCTTTAAATTATCTGAGAAAACAGACACTCCTGATTGGAAATACTGTCTATTATTTGCTGAACATCTTTTGAACCATCCTTCCACTTCTGTTTGTATGGATAGTTCAAAATCAGGTGACTCTGTGGGCTCTGCAATGGTTTGTTGTAGTTTGGTGATTGCACGTAGAATCCC
This sequence comes from Tachypleus tridentatus, assembly GCF_004210375.1. NCBI lineage: Eukaryota > Metazoa > Arthropoda > Merostomata > Xiphosura > Limulidae > Tachypleus > Tachypleus tridentatus. The sequence continues at coordinate 134,424,837 of NC_134833.1, read as the reverse complement.
TTCTACAGCTTCTGTGTTCACTGCTGAACAGTACATCATTTCTCTTGCCCTGGATCTCATAGAAGGTAAGCAGTAGTCAAATTGCACTATTTATACTGACTCGCTTAGGTTTTTACTGACCCTGCAATTGCTTCATGTTACTTCTCACTCTGTTCTCGCCGATATTCAAAACCGACTGGCCTATTTCTCTTTAACATCTATTTCTATCCAATTTTTTTGGATACCAGGCCATGTTGGTATTCATTGGAAGGGACTTGCTGACACCGCAGCTAAATCTGTCTGCTCTGGTACTATTACCGATGTGCCTGTTCCATACACAGACTAAAGTCCTGTATTCAAGGCTCAGCTCCATGCCAGTTGGTAGTTGATTTGGAGTGAGCAATGTGAAAACAAGCATTTCCAAATAAAACCCTGTATTGGACTTTGGATGTCTTGATTCTGTAAGGATTGGAAAGAGGAAGTTGATCTTACTAGGCTACATATTGGTCACAGTTTTTTAACTCATCATTTCTTTTTATCTGGAACTGATGCACCAATGTGTTGTCTGTGTAACACTTATGTCACAATAAGCCACATTTTACTGTCTTGCTGTCATTATGATTCTCAACGACAGCACCATTTTAAAAGAAGTTTTGTCCCAGGGTTTATCCGTAATGTTAGACAGTGTTATTGGTGATGGTGATACTGTCTACCTCAGATATGTTTTTATTTTTTTAATGCCATTTAAGTTTTTTAATTTATACATTAGATATTTTTTAATGTGATTTCCTTTTAAGAACCAAAGTACATCTTGTTCAATTTGAAATTAGAAAATGGCTGTAATGTAAAATAACTCGAAACCAGCACTGGAAGGGCCAACTTCAGGTGACTAACATTGCTATTTGTATTACCCGTTAGTCATCCTGGTGAGCTATGATTATTAAAATTTTGCTACAAGTATTTTAAAACTTTTATCACTTTACTTTATGAAAATGGCTGTAACATCAAATAACTCAAAACCAGGATTGGAAAGGCCAACTTCAGGTGACTAAAGCTGGTTTTTGGACTTACTCATTAGTCATCCTGGCAAGTTATGATAATTACAGTTATGCTACAAAAATATCTTTCCAACTTGTATTACTGCTGTTTTTCTCTTATCACTGTAGACTAGATGTAAAAATTGTATTTAATGTTATTTATGTTTTTAATTCAAAAATTAAACTTTGTTTTGGTTTAACCTTAATTTCTTTTTATAAATTTTAATAATTTTACTTTAATTTTTTTTTTTGGCCAATTGTTTGGCACACATAGCCTAGTTGCTTGGAGCCATAAAATACCAAACAACTAACCAACAAACTCTCGTAGTAATTTATCTTTTGACCCAAGACATTCTTCTCTTTCTATCATATATTAAAATTTGACAAGGTTATTTAGTGTTGTTGTAACATCCACAGTATTTGCACTATTACCATAGTTGTGTGCATCTAAGCCTTTTTATTTTCACTGTTGTTCATGTTTCCTTCTACTGCTGGTAATCACTGTATACTCCTGACTATGGCTCACCAAATGCTGATCATTAATTTTTGTTTTTTTTGTGTGTGTGTGTGTTTGTGCATTTGTATATAAAATGCAAATATATGGGTGTGTTGGATATTCTGAGAAAAGCCTTAAAAGTTTTGAACTTCTGCATTTATATTTATCTGTTCTGGTAATATCTTACTTAAAAAATATAGCATTTGACAAATGACTTTATTATCAGGAGGTATATAATAATAAATCTGAAACTTCACATTTGATGTGTATTTTTATGTTTGATAAAATTCAGTATGGTTATTGTATTCCATATTGAACAGTTTAGGCTTACTTCTTTTTGTCAAAGTGATTTTGTTTCTTCTTTATTTTATAGAGAAGGTTACAAGATCGATTAATGTTAGACATGGTTAAAGGAGCTTGGAAATGGGGATGGAGAATGGCATTGTTCAGTGGGTCATACATGTAAGTATGTTAAACCATTGGTTTCTTATATTAACATTTAATGTACTCCAGTATTTTAATATACAGTATTTACTGTAACATAAACTGGTTTAAAATACTCCATTAAAAACAATAGTATTTAGAATGTTATTTTAATTAGTTTATTTTTGAATGAATGTGTTTCACTAAATACTTTCTGAAACGTTTTCACTATTTTATTCAAATGAGGACTGTAGTGATTGATCAAGCCAATAAGTGTTATAATCTATGTCTTTTAGTGGGGGAAAAAAAATTGGTAGGCTTGAAACTAAGTTTTCTGGGGACTGTACTATATGGATTAGTACAAGTGATTTACTTCAAGTTTTTCAATGCTTGCAAGTAATCAGTGAAACTTTTCAATATTCTTTAATAATTAAAAGAGGTTTGAGGTTGTCTGTTTATTCAGGTTTTATTTTGCAGTGACATAGATTACAATATGATGTGTAATCGGAATTTTTTACATTGTGAAAAGTGTAGACATTTCTTACTTTTTAAAGATAATTAAAACATCTGTTAATTAAATACTTCATATACTTGCCCAGTTTTTACAGATACTGTAATTTCATTGAAATGTATTTTTCCATACTAATAATTTCTACTTTTTGGAAGTATAATATTGTGCCAATCAAAGTTCTCATTATTGAATATAACAGAAAATCAGGCCAAAGGAACATGGATGTTTTCCTATATTGGACATTTTTGTATAGTTCTTATAATATGCTGAAACATATCAATAACAGTAATTTTTTTTTCAAACACATTGTCTGTTGTAACAAATGAATATTTCATCTTTCATTGTGTCACAAAATGTCAGTTTTTGTATTTTTTACTCTTAATAACAGTAAAGACTCAACTGATTAATTAGTGTATTATTATCATTATAAATTTTTGTTTCTTGACTAGTAAGTTTGCTACATCATTGATTTGGTTAATTTCTAGTTCTGATCTGTTTAGGTAGCTTGATTTAATGAGAAGTTATTGATTATTTGTGAATTTATAGGTTTAAGGTCTGTTATTTGCAGGAAGATGATGCATTATAGACTACTGATGAAAAATAAGCTAGTTATTTAGATCTGATCAAGAATAAGTTTTAATAATATGTACATTAATAAAGGCTATTTCACCAAGTGACTATAAATACATTAACGTTTTAAACCAGTATAACTAAAAAACTGAAACCTTTAACAATTAGATTGTAATTAATCGTCAGGTGTGTACCCTTATTGCTTAAACTATATTCTTTTACTTAAGTTCATAAAATGTTTGTTATAAAATACATCTAAATTCAAGTTAGATTGCAATATTTCAACTTTTTTGTGTCAAAGAAATAAACAGTGAGGTGCCAGTTTGCCATAATTTACCAAGTCTTATTGTTTGTTTCTTCAGATAGATTCTTGTATATTTTGAAGGGAATTCCCAGAGAATGTTCTATCTTTCCAGTTTATCTCTTTGAGGATCTCAGTATATAGTGACTTTTAAGGGGGAGAGGATCCTGGTGGTTGAGGGGCCCAATCTCTCAACACACCACTTTAGCCTTGCATTCCTGTAAATGGGCAGCATTGAGATGGCCCTACAGGATCATTTGACTGGTCCTCTGGAGCTAGGGTGAACCGAGTACCAGTGTTTGGCATTCCAAAAGAGTGTTGAGGACATTGTTTCTGATACCAGTATTTGAGTATAGTTCTCACGAAACCCTTGTAGGACTTCATAGTGAGTGGGGTTAGTAAACACTGAATATTTCTTTTTATTATAGATCTCCCAAATCCCAATAAAATATTAAAAATCAGCTCAATGATAAATAACCACGTTGTAAAAACTCCTACCATCAGTCTTCCAGTCATTCTATACCTGTACCTTTTTTTTCACATATTCCATTCTTTGTCAAACAAACCTTTAGGGCAAATATCTCCCTTTTTTATTCAAAAGGGATTAGATGGACTTGCTGGCTGTCCATGGCCTGTCGTGTGTCAATCATTGAACATGAGACTTATTGAGTGGCAACTTCATACAGCCCTCACTTGCATATTAAAGTGGATCACAACAAATGGTTTTATCTCTTCTTTATCCAAAACCATTTGCATGTACTTGTCCCACCAACAGAGTATTTACCCTGATCCCGAGCTCTGTCTTGATAATATTATTTTTTCTGTGGTCCATGAGGCAAAATTTTTGGGGTTTATCTTTTTCTGGAAGCTGACTTTCATTCCACATGTGAAGCAGCTATGTGTCAAGTGTATGAGGGTACTGAATGTCTTTCATATCCTCTCTTTCACCTCTCAAAGAGCTGATCAATATTCTATGCTCAGAATCTATTGTACTCTTATTTACTCCAAACTGGACTGTGGGTCTTTGGTCTATGATTCTGCCTTAAATGCTGGATTCCATTTTCTATCTTCTGCTCTGCATGGGGCCTTTTTGTACTTTTATAGTCCAGAGTTTGTACACTGAGTCCTGTGAATCTCCTCTTCACTTCTGATATTTACAACTTTCTTTGCAGTATGTCATTAAACTTTGATCCTTACTTTAGCATTCCTTTCTTATTGAACTACGCTTTTCTGAAATAGACAGTCTACCATTCTTCCATTTTGCCTTCATATCCAGATGCAGCTGGCTGAGTTGGATGTGTTATTGGATGACATTGCTGCTTTCTCTGATCAGCCCATCCTATCATGGTTTATTACTGTTCCCACCTCTGACTTTTCTTCAAGTCACCCCTGAGGAAGGCAGATACTCCCAATTGGAAATACTGTCTTCTCTTTGCTGAACATCTTTTGAACCATTCTTCCATTCTCATTTATACTGATGGTTTGAAATCAGCTGATTCTGTTCACAGGATCTCCTCTGCAATTTTGTTTACATTGCTGAGTTGTATGCCATTTTTCTTGTCCTAGATCACATAGGAGCTATGAGTTACACAGATTGTACTATTTACACTGATTTTCTTAGCTAGCTCTCTGCTGGCCCTGGAATTGCTTAGAGTTAGTTCTCACCCTATTCTCATAGATATTGAACAATGGATGCTCATTTTTCTCTATCTTCTATTTGTATCCAGTTTTTCTGGATACTTGGACATATTGGTATTCATAGGTGTGAGTCCGTGACGCTGTAGCTAAGTCCATCTGCTCTGGTGCCGTTACAGTCATGCTTATCCCATATATGGACTGTGGTCCTGTATTGAAGACTTGACTTTGCATCACTTGACAGTTAACTTGGAGTGAGCAGCATCGTAACAAGCTTTTTCAGATCAAACCTTCTGTTTTTCTTTGGCCATCTTTTCTCCATAAGGATCAGAAAGAGGAAGTTGTCTTAACTAGGCTATGCATTGGTCACAGTTTTTTAACTTATCATTTTCTTTTATCAGGGACTGATCCACTGGTGTATGGCCTTTGTGACTCTCAAGTCACAGTAGTCTATGTGATTTACCCCAGATGTTGAACAGTCATTGGCCATGGTGACACTGTACTACTTGCTTGTGTTTTTAACTTTTTATGAGCCATTGGCCTTTTTAATTCTATTTGTGTCTTCATTTAAGCTTGATTTATTTTTACATTTTATAATAATTTTACATTTATATTTTTTTTACCAGCTTACTTGTTTTGCTATTATAAATACCAGTGAATCAGCTTTTGTTTTTCCCTTTGTATTCTGTGTTAAATGATTGCTTAGGAAAATCTGTAGGCATTTCATGAATAGTACTGTTTACACATGAAATTTGATTCTGTAATTTGAAACCAGTTTCTGCTATTTATAAATTTCTGTAGCTCTGATTGAATGCTAAAAGAAGAAAAAAAAAAGGTATACCTGAACCCTGTTGATTGGGGGGGTGAGTTTTTAAAGGTAAAAACTACCATCATGGAAGTTACTATTTTGGATGGTACTGGAGGAAATTTTTGTTGTGACTGCATTAGACAAGTACTAATTTACAGATGTAGGGCAGCTTTAATGTTACAGGTTCTAGTAGAAATGAAGAACTGTTTGTAACAGATGTGTCATGTTTTTCTGAATAAAAGACTGTGAATCACAGGGTTTGATTCTTTTTCATGGCCTTGTGCTCAGTATGCAAATCTATGTTTAATTAATTGAAGCCTTAATTTTCTCCTTCATTATGGAGTTTTGTGGACAACGAAAAGCCATTCAGAGTGTATCTTTCAGTTAATAGCTTTGTTATTTGCTAACAGTCCCTTCAGAATGAAAATACAAGATAGTAGGTTCAGTAAAATATAACAATGATTATTTCTACTGTAGCATTAAAATATTAGTTGAGGTTTTTCTAGGCACAAATTGTATCACAATGCATATCTCTGTTTTACATCCAGGTACATTAAACTTTCAGTTCTTCATAATATGGTATTGTAATAATTCAAAGGCACCAGTTAGCTTCATAAAATATACTGGAAAACTTACTCTGTGATTTTCTTAGGTATAACTACATCAGTTATTCATGTTGTTTTTTTTCATGAGATTAAGTATAAACCAAAAGGTCATACTTTTGGTGACTAATCAGTTTTTACAACTGTGCTGTAATAAATAAGTTTTAAAAAGATTTTAGCAACACTATTACACACTATGCTGGTGTAGGTTGCTGTATAATGAATTATCTTGTGCTGATTGTGAAAACATAAAAGAAAAGTATTTAGTAAATTGTTTTAGAGTAAATTTACTCTTGGAAAGATTGTAGTTTTTTAATGTGTATACTATCCAGGTGTTTAATAAGCTTTTTTCTGTAAGTGAGCTCTTTCAGTGGTTACCAATATCTTAGTAGCTAATGTTATGTGCTATTATTTTACAAAGTAAATAATACAAAGTATAGTTTTAGAACTTCAGTAACATGAAGAGTAAATACTAAAGGTTACATTGGCAAACCTTATTCACTAGTTGGAAACATGAAAATTGGAAAGTTTTACACATTTCCAGTAAGTGTTGCCTCTTCACTGATAATGGGGATGTAACATTTCACGAGTTAAACTAGTCTTAAGCACAGACAGTGGTGTTGTACAGCCAAAATAGACATGATTTTAAAGGGTTTTTGTGGTTTTAATTATAAATTATTATAGAAATATGTAAATTATATCAAAATATAAATTTTTAGACTCTAAGCTTTTGCTTTACTAAGTGAAATAAATGCAGTAAAATGAAACTCGCGTGTCACATCCTTCCTAGCGCATCCTGTCATTGTAAAATATTGATAATTTTCTCTGACATTTTAATTTACTTAATTGTATTAGGTTAGGATAATTTAGATAACTAGTTCTGAAAAGTTTTTGTTCTCAGTGTCATTGTCTGCCATCTTTGGATATTAGCTCATCCAGACATCAGAATTATTTTAACTCATTTGTAGTTTCTTTTGAAAAACCAATTAAATTGTAGTAGTTTTAGGACATACAATTTTTTATAGATGGCAGAATTTTGTATTAATTTACATATTTGAATTAAAAAAAAACATATGTTACAAAACCTAGGCTTAGTTTTCTTGAGGGACTTCTTTTATACAAGCACAATTAGTTGAAAAAGACATTATCCTAGACATAAGTATTAAAATTATTACCTTTTATATTTTTTTTATTTGTTATTATAAAAGCAACTAAATTTTAAAAAATTAAAACTTGTTAGGGGAGGTAAAGAAAATTAACTAAATTACTTATGACAGCACATACATTAACCACAAGATGCAACTGCATAATTCCATGTGCATGCTGGTAACACAAAGGCTTCTTGCTTAATAAATAGCTTTTGCTATATTTTGAGATGGTCTAAATGCAACAGTAAAACAAATAAATGAAAAATATTAGCTTTGGTTCTGAGAATAAGTACAGTGTAATTGTCTATTAGAATGTGTAGTTATTCTAGAAAGAACAATGGTATATTAGATATCATATTCAACTTTTTTTTTACTTTGAATTTTTTATTTTAGTACAGTTGGTGTTACAGTAGATAAAATAACAGATGAAATTTAAAGTTTTGTTAAAAACTATTCATTTAGTAGGATTTAAAGATTATGCAAATGAAATTTGAAAATTGTAAGATATTAAAAAGTATTTTTATTAATAACAACCTCAGACAGTGGTGTTGTACAGCCAGGATGGTCATGTTTTTAAAGGTACTGGAGGAAATTATTGTACTGATGAAAATTATTATGGTTTGAAAACTGCAAGGTATTAAAACTATTTTTATTAATAACAACCTTTGTTTGTGACACAATAATGACAACAAAAAATTCACATATCTGAACAGACATGTGTTTACCTGCTACTAGATCAACACATTTCTCTCTTTCAAGAAAGATCTCTGTAAAACTTGTCTTGGTGAAAACCAAATTGTACTGATTATAGAACTAAAGCTTCATGCTTAGAGATAACCTTTGTCATGATTGATCATTCTCTAACAACATTCATTTGTGCCAGTGAAGGGGTGTTGCTGTCATTCTTCACAAAGAATGAAGTTGTAGCAACGTCTTCATGAGTAAAGTAGATACTTTCTGCTTTAGGAAAAACCAAAGGTACCTAGACAAAAAATAGTTTCATCAGTGGTTTTTATGGACATGTTTATTCCAAAACTACATAGATACTGAACAAAAAATCTTAGAAATGCCTATTTGGATAAATATGGTGAAAATGTATGATATAACCTGCATGTCACTTTTACACAAGACCTACTGTTTTATCTACAAGGTTAAATTTTTTAATTTGTACTTATGGGAATACAGTGCACTGTATTGACAAACTGTATAATAACCATAACTTAGTATGAAATGTGGTAGGGAGTACCTACTGTAACTTTAATGAGTGGTGGTGTGGGTGACTTTTTAGTCAGTATCAACTTAATTATATGATTAAGTTTTGTTCAGGAATACTATTAAAAACATTATAAGGAACTAAATATAGTTTGTTAAAAATAAAAACAAGTCCAAGACAAGTGATCATCAACTTAAAACCTAACTCAGTTCTTTCAGTAAAATTGTTTTATTGATGTATATCATATTTATATTTATCTCATTTTTCTAATTTTTTCAAATTGCATATAAACTAAGTGAGATTTTGAACTTTTTCTCAGGCTATTCATAACTTCAGTTGGTGTGTATAGAAATAAAACAACTGTCTGGGAACATATTGCAGCTGGAGGTAAGTTTCTTATCTATCTCTGCTAACATGTGCTTTTCATTACCTGTAAAAACTACAGACTTAAGCCTTTTATGGAAAGCTGTCATGAAATAATTGTATATTTTGAAGTTTCTGACATTTTACACCTGCATTAAACAGTTAGAACTTGTAACACTATAACTATGACAAAGGAGTAACCATTGTTATAAAATGTTCTTAATCAACTCCCTCAGTTCATTGTTGTGTATATCAAAGGACTTGAAGGTTAGTACTTGACATGTTAATGATTTTTCATTAATTTTATGTCATATATAATTGATTCAAACACTTGTTATTTTGACATTCTGGACTGAATTATAGAGTTTAGATTGTTTATGAACCTTAGCTAGACCTTAAAGAAAATATTACATGTTTCAGTCATGTGGAGAGCCTTTAGATGAGTGGAACAGTTGCAATAGACTGTAGCAAATTGGCTACAAGTCTCATTAGCAAAGTGTAGAATTGGTTATAAACTAATAGTTTATTGTTCAAACACTGGGAAAAGGCAGGCCATCATCAAAAGCATAAGCAGATGAACTCTGTCCATCAGTTGTGGGTCACTGTTTGTGGAAAACCTTCTTTAACAAAGTTAAATGCAAGTAATTGTAACTAGATAATGCATCAGTTTACAGTTTCTAAGAATTGACTTCAAAATTTTTGCCTATGTGATAAGTGTGCAATTTACTAGGAGCAAAACACAAAAGAGATAATCTACAATGATGCCAGTAATTAATGACAATTTTTTTTTTTAGATGAATCACACTCTACGGATAATTAGCAAATGTATACTATCATTTGTGGATAATCTAGAACTAGATCTGACTTCTGTTTTCATACAGGAATGTAATACAAATGGTGGTAGTGGAAATACAATGTTGGAAGGGGATAAGCAGAGTTTAATGTACCAATCTTTACACCCTTTGGATAATATGAAAACCATGCATTATTGGATTCACATACTATTTTTGTGTCATCATATATAGTGCAGTTGATAGATCTTGCTTTCACCATTTCAAACATGCAAACATTTCTTGAAGACAAAAGGACTGACTGATTGGAGCAGCTTGCATGCTTATCAGACTTCAGTCCCTTTGAGCATGTTCCTGGGAGACACCTTGTCCGTTTAGTGTTTTCAGTACTACAGATGCTCTGAAAAACAGTTCTCTCTCGAGGAGTAGTTGGGGATACCTGAGAGCATTATCATGGTTCTGATTTTGGGCATATAACATCTGCTTGCAGTGGTGATACCCTTTACTGAGGTCAAATGTCATGAAATGTAAAGATATAAAGCACCTCTTGCCAAATGTTCATTTATGAGTGTAGGCCAAATAATGAAATCACTTGCATTTCAGATCATATAATAGAGCACCATGTGCCTGATTTGAATCAAAATAAACTTAAGATAGTGACTAACTGAATGTAATATCACTGGTTTTTATGTGTTACAGATAAAATATTTTAAGTTCTAAATGTTATTTAATTATTTTATGCAGTATAAGAATACATCTAAAAATTTTTGTTGTCATTTTTAATGAACTTATCTGATGGAAGTTATTAAAATTAATTTAAATGTAGAAATTAAAAAAGTTTAGTAAAATGGACTGTATAATAAATTAACTCTGAATGATTAGCACTTGTGTAATCATTGAAATCAAGTTAGTGTTTTTTATAATACTTCAACAAGACCTAACTACTCTATTTTTCTAAATAATATGAATAAGTCTTAACATAACAGCTAATAATATTAGTTCCTGTTTTGATACTTGTACAGCAGTGGTCTTATTTCACAACTTATCTGATCAAAAAATCAAAATGCATGTGGCCTGGTTATTGATATTTCATTAACATTAGATGATAAAACGTGGTACACCTTTAATAAGATATTGTGTGTTGACATTGTTCACATATGCTTTGCTAGTCATAATTTTGAAAACTAAATTAAGAAATATATGAAGATATTTGTTTTCTTCCCAGCAACGTGTGGAACTTTATGGAAAGCCAAAATGGGCTTAAGAGCTATGACTGTTGGTGGTCTCTGTGGTGGAAGTTTGGGGTAAATTTTACATTGAATTACTAAATTAAAACTATCTCTAAAACCTATTTTGCATGAGAAAATGTAGATTTAATTCTGAAGGCATATCTTTTGAGGATAGATATTTATTTTGGTCACTGTTTTAACCTGAATTTTTTTATTAACACAGCTAATGTCATATTGTTTAAAATTAATTCAAATATTATTTGTTATACTGAATAGGCACAAAATTTGCTTCTGTTTATTATACACTGCTTTTGCTTTAGTAGAAGTAGTAAAAGGTGGAGAAGAAAGTGTTTAAGGTTTCTCAGATGTTACTAAAACATCTTCAGAAATAATGTATTGATACATTATTGGCTTAAGCCATATGAATTAAAACTTTTGATTTCAAAACATTCATTATTTCCATCAGTGCTGTTTATCTTTTTTAATAAGTCATATGAACTATAAGTCTAATTATTGCGTTATTTGATCAACAGCAGATTTGTGTTTTAATGGCTTCCTTTTCAAGTATATTTTAACAACAAAAAAAGACATGTTAAAAATCATTGTTATTAAATTCTGTCCAAATGTGTATGTCTATTAGTTTGATTTTTATGATTGTCATAATTTTCTGTTTCATTCCTGGCTAATCAAGATAGCTGGATGTTGAAGGAATATTAACCATAATGCATTTTTCATGTTTTATTTTAATTACCAATATTAATACTGAAACCTTTTTAATTTACTTATTTGATTAAGATGTCTTATAATTAACCATTTTCAGTAATTGTTAACTCTAATATTTTGTACTGGTTGCTACAGGAAATTTTCCCACAAAGTATTGTGATCACATTGGCCTAAATCTGCAATATGTTTACTTTTTTTTTTCTAAATTTTATATTTACTTACATGTCACATGTTGCCTAGTGTCCTGAAGCTAATAGAACTCTTTAAATAAGTATATCAACTACATCTGACAAAGGAGATCTACATGGCACATAAGATAAATAAAGATAGCTTGTGTTATATATTTTACATATATCTATAAGTCACTTACATTAACATTTGTTGTTTTTAAAGGTCAATTAATTTTAAAATACATTTTAAGTACAATAACTATAACCCAAATTCATCTGCCAATAATTATTAATTCCTAGCTTTTATGTATATTAATGACAGTTTATTTAGACCTTTTAAGGGAAGGAATGAAAGAGTTTTCCTAAAATCACATTGAAGAGATGTTTCCAGGTGTTTAAAAATGTTCTTTACCTCACAAAATAAAATGAAAAAGAATGCTTTACAGATAAATTGTATGTACACACAAATACACATGCAAATACAGTTGGTTTAAAGAGATGTTATGTTCATTCAGAAGTAATAAATATTTGCTATTCACATGTAAGATTTTGAGGATAAAAAGTACAAACCTTTTTGGCTGAAGGTAATTTATTGTTCATATTTATTAAATGTTTTTTTTTTAAGAATATTATTATTTGATTTTAGGTAATTTACTGTAGTATCTTTCATAAGTATAAAAACATGTAAATAAAACAGAATTATGATAAAGATATATGTATTTACAGATTACTTGCAGGCTGCCTGTCTGTTGGTGCTTTGTGGATTAGTGGTGTAACATTAGCAGAAATTCGATACTGGCAACATAACTACTGGTGTGAGCAGCACAAGTGAGAAATTGTTATCACATATTTATTTAGTAATACTGTGAGCATATTGTGAAGAACTATACTTTAATAATTGTATTATTTATATATTTTTCATGCTATTTTGAGATCTTTAAGATAGCAACTTTTGTTTTTAACTGTAAACAATTTGAGAAAAAGTAAAGATTGATAACTGTATTAGTATTTTTTGTACCATTTTTAAACCTTGGAAATTCAATCTTTTACAGATTGTGTTATTAAAATGCTTACATTTATTGTAACCTTATGTTTATTGTCCTGCTTTGTAGTACCAAGTTTTATGGACACATAGGTCAGGTGAAGTTTTAGTTATAGGAACTTGCTACTTGCAAAACTATTGTCTGTCAAAATTTAAATGATTCAACAATTTTTTTTTTATATTTTAAGTTTCTGATGTTTATTTCTTCAAAAGCAAGACCAACTAAGTTTCCAATTGGAAAAAAAAAAAGGCCATACGTTTTTTAGTCATATACTACCACTGCAAGTATTGAAAGTTTAGGGAATATAGCAATATCTGACTTGTATTGACCACTGGTGGCAAATTAAAACAAATTTAAAGAATTTGAAAGTATATTTATAGAAACATAAGGTATATTTCTTCAACTTCCAAAGTAAGCAAGTTATAGTCTTCACACAGATAGATACAGGATTTTATTATTAGTGACACAGAGTAAATACTATTTTGTTTATGTGTAAAAACATAAATTTAGATAATGGTTAAAAGGTAAGGAAGTAGCTACAGTAATAATTAATGTTTTTTATGAAGTTACTATTAAAAACTGTTTCAACTGATCTGGTCTTTCTTGTATTGGTTTTGAACATTTAGTATTTACAAAAAACTTGTTTTTGTGTCATTTCAACTTATGCTCACCATGAATTATTAAAATTAAAAATGTATTTACTTTATTTAAAGGAAACGAGCAACTACTGCCAAGAAAAAAGAAACAAGTGAAAATTTGCTATTGAAAGATCGAGAAGAAAGGTTAGCCCAGGAGACTCAAGGGCAGAAATCATAGACTTGTGTCATTTAGTACAGTAGAAATGTTTTACAAGCTGTTATCTTATGTTTCACACTTTAGGCTGTAGAAAAATATATAAATGAATAAAAGTAGTGTAAGGTTAAATCAAATTATTTGAAGGATTCTTTACCTTACATTGCACAGATACATTTACTCCTGCATTTTTACGTTTATATATGAATATACATATGTTTTACAAATATAGCTTGGAGTGGTTTTTAGTTAAATATTGCAAGACTTAGTTGCTATCAAGCTTTCCAGATAGATTTAATATTTGTTTACTTTCTTGTGAAACTTACCTAGAGGCATAAAAAACTACATATAGTGCTATCTGTGATTGACCTACTTTGGTTTATCAGAGTTGGAATAGCTCAAAACTGTAGTTTCATAATATTGGTTTTGTTACTTAGAGTTACTAGGTTTTCATGTTATATTTCATACTAACATAAGGTGAAATAGATCCTGAGCTTCAACAAGCTAAAAGTTCTTGTTCAATTTTTTGCAATGAGAGAACGAGTGTTTAGTTATAAGTTTGGTCAACAGATTTTAAGCTCATGTAACCTTTCATTAACTTAAAAATGCAGAAGTACTTATACTTATAATACTTATATACTTATACTAAAATATACTTATACTAAAATACTTATAAGCCCATACAAACAAAGAATTTATAAGTGTCTTTGTTACTCTCTTTTATTTATGTCGAAACTCTAAACTAAACTATGATGGTGGTTATTCCTTGAATTTAGTACGGTTTAAGATTTTTGGTTTCCAAAGTTTCTTTTATACAGATACACTCTTCGTTGTCAACTACATATGCAGTCTTGACCCAAATGCATGTAGCTGGAATTACTAAGTTTTATACACTTCCAAGCCACATTATAGAACCCACAAATCTCATCTGCAGCAAGAATAAATGTATTGATAATTGACAAGAATAAAACTATCGATGAATAACGCGTAAGTGTTTAAGTTTGTTAATTTTGTCTTTTATCTCAAAAATACATTTTAGAGCCATATACCCTGAAATTTGTGGATAGTCTGGTTTCAAGAGATTTATAATTTTATTTCTCAGTTACTGTTTTTTACCCATAAATATAAGACTAGCATAAATTTGGAGACATTAGAGTTTGGTTTCCTAGGTGTACTTCATTTAAAAGTATTTTAATATATCAAGTTATGAAAGATTAGGATCTTTTTTATCAACCTTTTTTTTTTACTCTTTCTAGTTTGTTATGGAATTATTGATAATTACAAGGAACATAAAACTGTCAAGTTAACTATACAATTCTGTAATTGTTGGTTTATGATATATTATTCTGGAATGATCATCAGTGTTGTTAATATCTAACTCAGAATTGTTTTTTTTTGGATATACATAATCATCGGTAAATATTTATTCAGATGTTCTTTTTTCTTTATAAATGACAAAGATGTTGCCAACATGCCCGTGATATTTAACAGGTTTAAAACTCTCAGCACATAGCATTGCCATATGTTTGATCATAATCATAATTATTAAACTAAAAATGAGGTTTTATTCTGCCAAATTCAATAAAATCATATGATTAAGTCTTGTATCGTACAACTGTATTGCTTTTAAATACCAAATATGCTGTTAGTTAATGGTGTTTCAGGATAAAAGCTTGCAGAACAGATTGGTTCATTAAATCATAGGTTTTAAATTGTTAAGAAATCTCAAAATATCCTCGTTTTTTCCAAATGTTTTAAGACAATTAAAAAAACCTTTCCATTTTCCGATTATAGGTACATGTATTTAAAAAACTCACTGGTCAAATAACCTTGTATACTATACCAATATGATATAATGTTTTGGAAAATTATTAAAAAGTAGGAAAATAATTAATATTCTCTAAAACGTAAAACTGAAACTTTCTCCTCCGGAGATTTGTTTTTTTAACAAACAAGCTTTCTTTATATAACCATCATTAAATGATTACATACATATGCTATAGATTTCTTTTCAGTTTCAACAAAAGTAAAATTGAAAGGAGAGTATGATGTAGAGACCTAACGTTTTCTTTGATTGACCGTACCTTCAGCTGTGGACTGAAGTTTCGACTATTTGAAAATTTGAAGGCACATCAGCACAGCTTGGGTTAGAAAGTCAAAGAAATAGTTAGGCCTCTTTTAACGGTGAGTTGTATAGAACGATAACAAAAAATGTTATTAAAGTATCACAAGCTTTCAGCACTTACTAGAGCCGTCTTCAGGTAAGATCATAGGCGTTTTTTTCTTGTATTCTAAAATGTAAGTTTACTTTAGGTATAGCGAGTAAGGGAAAATTCAAACACTATGCATAGAATCCTATTATACATTATTGTTTTTTATGATTTCTCTCCCATTCTCCTCGTAATTAAGAAATAAGGTAAGAATAATTTTTAATTTCTCATTTGTGTGAAATGTAGCTGTGAGTATTTTTTACAAGACATCATCATCACCTGTGGGTGATTGTATTGACAAACATTTATTATAATTTTTTTTTGTCAGAAACTGTATTTTTGAAATACGTCCTATTAAAAGAATCTAGTTTAATAAAGAGTTTATGGTCTAAATATGCTTCCAAAACAGGTATTGGTAAAGTGTATAGGGATTATAACTGAAATAACAACAATCAAGTATTTTTTGATGGTTAAACACTAATTATGGGAGAAAATGTTTTCAAAAATTGGGCAATTGTGTACAACTAAGGAAAAGCTTACATTATAATTTAATGGAAAACAAACCAGTTGCACGTTTATTGTAACTGATTTAAAGATGCTTTGTACCGAATTCTCGATTTATTGGTAAAATCAGAAATATTTTTTTTTAATGCACGTTCTTGTTGTTTTTTTAATTTCGCACAAAGCTTCTCGAGGGCTATCTGTGCAAGCCGTCCCTAATTTAACACTGTAAGACTAGAGGGAAGACAGCTACTCATCACCGCCAACTCTTGGGCTACTCTTTTACCAACGAATAGTGTGATTGACCGTAACGTTATAATGCCCCCACGGCTGAAAGGGCGAGCATTGTTGGCGCGACGGGGATGCAAACCCGCGACCCTCAGATTACGAGTCGCACCCCTAAACACGCTTAACCATGCCGGGCCATTTTATACACAATTATAAAGAAATGCCAAATTTAGTATAGAAGAAATACCCCAGTGAAAATGATATAAAACAGTTATGATTTCCACAGTATTGCCTGTTGGTCATGCGTAGAAGCGTAATTACTACTTTACAATAACTTATCACCTCTAACAGAAGCAGTGGTGTAACAATAGTGTGGCCGCATTGATTCAAGGGCCTCAGGGCTAATGTTTCCAAGTTTGCACAATTTAGAAAATATTAGAATAAGATACTTTTAGTATTTTAACACTCCTACGAAAAGACGTTTCTAGTCCTGATTTCTCCAAGCCCGTTCCCCTGGCTGTGGTTTCGCTAGATAGTAGATAGGGACAGTGGGAATCTCGTTAATCCATTCATTAATGGATTTAAATGGCAATTTCATTTAAATACAAAATTATTAGCCTAATATTAATAACCTTTCAAGTTGCTCTGGGGCCTATTAGGCCCCACTTTTCGTAGGAGTGTTAACATTTAACATACCTGCATTCCACATAAGAAACTGGGTGTTCAGGCTAAATCTTTCACTGGTACTACTGCTTCGGGCTACAAGTCTGATTCTTTCTGAATTGGTTTTGTAGTCGCTGAAATCGCTTTATTTCACTAATTTTATTGAGTGTTTTTCTTAATATTAAACTATATTTTTTACACAGAATATATATATATATATATATACGTGTTGTTTTTTTAGTTTCAGTTAAATGTAACATATTATAGTTTTTAACTTTTTTGCATGTTCTCAAAGAAATATCTAAGGAAATCGAAGAAACTATGCCGACGCTAACCAAAATTAGTGCTTTATTTTCTTTTGTTGGTCAGAGAAGTGAAGTTAGGAAGAACAGTAAAAGTGGTGATAGTATATTTACTTGCCCAAATGTACAAGTAAGCGATAACTGTGAAAACGAATCCAGGGAACCCATTTTTGTGTCAGCAGATGCCAAGGGCAAACTTAGTACTTGTTCTTCTAAAATTATGTATCTGCTTTCTGTCAGTATAGTCGCCTGCTGGAAGAACGGTAAGTTTTCGGGTTTACAACGCTTAAATCGGGGGTTCGATTCACCCCAATGAATACAGCAGATAGCCCGATGTGGCTTTGCTATAAGAAAACACACGCACTCGTCAGTATGCTTGAAGTATTTTTGAAAAAAGGAATTATTCCCTAAGATTAAAAATGAGCTTAGTAAGTTGCTATTACAAAAATTTTAGACTGAATTGATTTGTGCTATTGAAACAGTCCCATTTGCTTCCATTATTTTGGACACAATCACACGATATTTTCCAATGTTGAGTGAAATTTATCGTTATTGTTCCATCGAAAGTGGTAAAATGGCAAGCCAGAGGCTCTATACATAAACGAATAACTTTCAGGTTTGTATAAAGTTAAGGACCAATCAGGTGCTCCACTATAAAAACAAATTTTGCAAAATATTGAAGAAAAAAATTTCCATTCTGAAGTGATGTGGTCAAGGTGACGACCATGCAAGTAATATGAAGGAAATGTATATTGGTGTGAAGAGGAGAATTACTAATATTTAGTCCCGTGCGGTTTATGTTTGCTGTGCTGTTCGTAATTTAAATTTAGTAGTTAATGATGGAACAAAAAACGTGACAGAAAGGGATGTTTCATGGTAATGCTCAAAGAGTATATGTTTTTTGTTTGTTTTTTGACTAAGTATCGAAAGATGGGATATACTATCAGGGTTTAATTTCTGAATCTGATACTTAGGTAGGATCAATTATTAAAAGCCTGAACCCAGCTAGATGGGCTTGACATTTAGATGCACTTTTTGCTCTCAAAGTACGATTTTGAGAAGTTCAAAAAGCTCTGGCAAAAATAAATTTGTGTAGTTCAAAATCAAACGAACAGAATGAAGTCGCTGAACTTAAGAAATTCAACTTTGTTTGTCCTTCAGCTTTCCAGTGCTAACTTTTCAGTCTATAAAGTTAGTGTCGAAAGTGTGTCAGTCGGAAACAGCTGATGTGGCTTAAGCTGCAGAGCTCTTAAAGATGTTTTTGGACTAATTGCGCAACTACAGAAATCAATTTGAAGATCTAAAACAAGAAGCATCAAACATAGTGAGAGATTGGTAAGTTCTTCCTGAACTTGTGGAAAAAAAAAAGGCTGAGACCTGTAGGCGACATTTTTATGAACTTTGCAAAGACCAAAAATTGACAGATCTGGAAAGCTTGTTCCGATGAAACGTTTTTTTCTTAAATCGCACCTTTAACATCATGATAAATCAGTTGAACTTTTGTTTTACATTCCTTCCTAAAGTTGCCTCCAACTTCTCTTCGTAGTAGAATTTTTCAGACTTACAGCTGCTTAACCAAGCAACAATATTTGTCAGCATGTAGCAAAATCATTCACTCAGGAAATCAGCAGCATGATATTCGCTCTGAAAGGTTAAATCAACAAAGTTTCTACCTTTAGGAAACTTGCTAATTTACTGCTCCTAGATAATCATTCTCTATCAGCGAGTTTTTTCTGAGATTTGAACAGCCTTATTGTTTCTGACGACTGCAAGTACCGAGCAGCCTTCCTTAAAGTTAAAAATTATTAGAGAAGCTCCATGATTCAGCAACGATTACATCAACAGGCACTTCTATCAATCGAACAAGGTTTTGCTGGTCAGTTAAACTTTAATGAACTCATTGGTCAGTTTGCGGGAGATGAAAGTAAGGAAGAAAGATTTTTAAAAGACAGTTATTTTAGAATATTCATAAGTTTCATGTAAATATGTGTTAAACTTTTGTTTATAATTGCTAATACTGATTTCGTATATTTAGAAAAATAAATCTAGCTGAAATTTTCAAGTTAAATTTCTTAAAAACGTGAACTTGTCTTGTTCATTTATTATATTTGATTAATGAGACAGTGAAGTTTAATATACTTTACATATTTCAGTTCCTCCATATTAATAGTAAACGTTGTTAGTTTGGGAGGAAGCTCGTGGTGGTGGTGGAGAGGGACATCAGCGATACTTTGCTACGTGGCAGTATTTAAATATTTCACAGGAATACAGAAGTGCAAATTTATATTTGAAAATACCAAATAAACATTGTCGATATTCAGCATTGCTTTTTTTTTAACAATCAAAAAAGGAATGATTGTATACCTTCTCTTTTGTTTTGTTTCTTTAAATTTATTGTTATAATATAGAATAGTTTCCGAATTTTTAGTTATTCCTAGAATATTCTGGATCGAAGCTCGAGAAGAAATGAGGGATATAAGCGTTAAAAATTTGCAAGCTCAAGCCGAACCTGTACTGAACTAAGTAACAGTTAATAAATTATAAAAAATATTGGTAAAAAAGTTTCTTTTTATTTAAGATTCGATGTATTTGCTAAACCTATCACACTTCTCTTTCTGAGAGTATTAATGAGGCCCAAACAAATTGCACAGCAAACTATGAGAAACTTTATTGATCATATGCATTATAACTATTTTAAATAAATGTCTTCTGATTATACAAATAACTGAAATTGTTTTGTTCACAAAACAAATATTTTTCACCCAACTTGACTGTGCTTATTTTTATTATCTTCAACGATAATAGACATTTTTCACTAGACGTTTGTTTTATTTCTACGCTACAATATTTTATGACCTGTTTTATTGATTGGTACATCATTGACAATAATAAACGTATACAAGGTTACGCAGACCAACGAAATATACATGTTGATGCTAAAAAGATTTAACTTTATCTTTTCTAAATAAAGTGAATGATATTATATGGAAACATATTTCACGACCAAATAGTAATTTCTATATTCTACAACTAACACAAAACGTTATTGGCACACATCACTGGAGTTGCTGCCTTACAAGCACTTTGAATTTATATAAATAATGTATAGACACAGTAAGTTAATCCTGGTACAGCGTAAAAATTATATATTTCAAGAAATAATAGTGGATTATTCTTTAAGGTCTTAATTTAAAATCTCTGTTAAAATTCGATCTTTTATTCGAGATTCAGTTCACAATATATACTGACTAATTTTATGGAAAGAAATATGAATGATTTGACTATACTTTTATTCTTTGGTAAACAGCAAACTTTGCGAAAGGTGGCACTATTTGTGAAGCTGTGTGATCGTCAGTCTTACATCATCTTTACGCATACAACTCATTCTTACGCTGCGTCATTTCGTGCTGAAGAGGAATATCTGTATTAAGCAGTATTTTAATTTCTTCGTCTGTACGACGTTCCGGTGATGTTAAAATGGTTAATTTTTAAATGACTTATAATAAAGTCCATATTTTCAAGAAAACAAGTTTTTCTTGTATTCAAGTATTTTAATATCACGATAATTATTAGCTCGTTTCTAGTCAAGTAATATCTACATGAAATAGTACGGGAGGTAGGGTAATTGTGATATCATTCTACTGTCACTTACGATACGTGCTGTCCACGCCTATCAAGTGTTTGTAAGCCTTTATTGTTAGTTTTGTATGAAGGCTTCTTCCACTTATATGAGAATTTAAGAGAAGTGGAAATTAGTTTTAGTTATAATTTAAAAATCCAGTCGATACTGGCAAAACATGCACATTGTTGGATGACAAATTTGACTGGAGACTACAATATTTCAGAATTCTAAGACAATAAGTATATGCTAACCTAGAAATCAGTCTTCTTTGAAGAGATATTTTGTTGCCTAAAGTGTACTTTCCACCAGTACTTATTGATCAAGAGAGACTTGGTATTACTTGTTTCATTTTAAACCAGACCAGTTTAAAAATACCCAAAAACAACAAAATAATAAATCTTGTAGACAGTAACGTTCAGTTAAATACTAAATAAATATTGCTTCCTGTCCTCTGAAACCCCATAGCACAGCGGGACGTCAGAGACATCATTACATGGATTACACTTGCGTTAGCTTTGTGTTTTAAGAGGAATAAGCCTGGTATAAAAGTTGGTGTAAAGAACTGACTTCATTAAACGTTAAATTGGAAACAATACAAATTATTTGTATATAAAAGCAAAAATAAAAAATTACTGAACTTTAACTGATATTTGGGTAAATATACAAATAATTAATGATTGTTTTATAACAAACGTAATATTTAAAGACGATTTCTAATTTTTTTTTACATATTTTGTTTTGCAACTCTGGAAAACATTTAAAGGAAGCCCTTTTTTGATAAATCTAAATTATTATTTTTTAATAAATTTTTCAATTCATGCTGTTCGGTCAGTCACATTTTGGTTACCAAACTGTAGTTATCTTAACCGTTTATTAATAATTTAACGCTATCGATATGACGATCCATTATATAAAAAGATCAATTTTTTATCCTTATTTCAAAAATACTTTGAAAGTTAGTAAATATAATTTATTATACAATAATAAAGATTACTATTATTATAATAATTTGATAACTGTTGCAGAATAATAATTATCGTACGTGGAATAATGTTTATGGTTATACAATTTGCTATTTTGTTATATTGTACCTAAACGTTTTATTTGGCAGTTTTCAACGGACTACATGCAGAATTATTGGTGGATTTTTAAGAATCCAAAAGTGGGAATACTAATAAATTGTGCTTCAGAAGTTTATTACGATAACCCACATTATTTTTGAATTTTACTTTTTCATACACATCTTATAAATGCATAGCACACATTGTAATCATTTAGTTTCATCTATTATAAATATATTTTAGAATGTCCAAGAGAGATAGGATTCCAAATACTATTAAAGAACATTAACTTAGCTAATAAATTTAGTTGTTTAATTCACGATCGACGTCTTTTGTTTAAGCTCTATAGCAAGTCCAAGAAAAAAAAATGTCTATTTTGTATAAACTGCAACTAAAAACTATATTCAATAATTGTTGTCACCCTGTAATTCCGATCGAAGACACAAACAAACTTTTTAGTATAACTCTATACGGTGGGCAATGTGTGCTTCGCCCGCCTTGGAGATCAAGTCTCGGACTTTAACAGTTAAAAATCCTGAAGCATATCGATTAACCATCGGAGGGTTGTCAGGTAAAAATTGATAATAAACATTAATCACCTAGTAACTTTTTTTTTTTTTTTAACCATGCTAAAAGATAAGATACAATAAAGAGTGGTTCATTAGTTCTGACTGGCACGTGAATATTAACATACAAGTTGTAAACACAATACCCATAACTGTTTTAGTATTATTGTGAGATACAATAAAAACTTTGGCGCTAATGTTTGTTTGTTGACAGTTTTATGTTGCTACCCATTCGCGACAGTAACGTTTAACTTAAAGGTTGGACTAAGATTAGAGTCTAAGAGATAATTATGTGAAAATAATTCTAGTGCTTACGACAAGTTACTTTAACAATCTAATACACATTTCAGTAAATGCGCCTTTTTGTAATTCATAATATTGGGCTTTTATAAATAGAAGTAACCTTTGAATGTTACGTGTGGTAAAAAAAATGGCAAAAAAAACTCAAATAAATAAAGGACTGATAAACAAGTTTGTAATTTCTTTTATAAAGTTGTTGTTTTTCGACTCAATCACTAAAATCTTAGGTTTCTAGCGCCACGTTCGAACATTGAGTTTTTACAAGTCTGCAGTTAGGTGTACACACCTTAGATTGCTTTAACTTACCCGTTTCCAGTTTAAGACGTACTCTACTTTTGTTTCAAGAGATTATGTAAGCCGAATATAGTGTACTATGCACTATAAAAATCATAAGGAAACGATAAAATGCCATCTTCACTATTTACGACATAAAAACAATGTCTTGTCTACAATTAAGTACATTCATAAATATAAATATACAGAGAAAGAATTGAGTTATAAGTACAAAATAAATCACTGTGACAAAATCATTGATGTTCAACGTAAAAGAAAAGTGACTTGTCTACGTCAGTAAACATTTTCCATACATATGTAAAAACATGCAAATTGGAATTACATCAATATCACTTCAAAGGGAGGGCCGTAACAACATCTTATATATATATATATATATATTTCAGTTATGTTATTTTTAAAACATAAAATAGTGAACCAGAAAATATACTTTTGAAATATCTATCCTCAAGTTTTTTCATGACTTTACTTTAAAATCAAGATTAAAAATAAACTAAGACAACAGGGTTTCCAATCAAGTTGTAATTATATTGAGTGCGAGCCACACTGGTCTTTCGATTAACCCTAACACTTCTCAAGTCACTATTTCACTCTGATTCAGTTTAATTGGTTGATAAATAATTAAAGGAAGTAATATTATGTATTATGTAAGTATATATATAAATTGTAAAGTTATTATTCTCCCAACTGCTCGATTTCATAATGAACTTAAAAGTGACAGTTTGGCAGTTATATTCACAGAAACTTAACTATAAAACAGAATCCATGGTGCAAACTTTTAGAGACTACAGTTATCATTATTTTTTCACGTTCCTTATATACAATAAGTTTACACAAACTCAATTCGGAGGTAATGATGATTTTGTGACATATTTACAAACACGTGATCACATTAATCAGTTAAATACATAACGCCTGGACTCAGAATTTCCCGATTTCCTCCAAGTCGCCCGATCTCACTGCAGATCGTCATGATTCCTTCTTGAACTTCAAGAGGATCAGTTTGAGCAGCTTCATCTATTTGAAGAATTACATCAGGAGAATCTCTCAACAATCCACTGTCGACATGGTGCAGTTCTCCGAAGCTACCTTCATCTTTATATTCAACATTAGTTCCATAATAGCATTCACTAGTCGTAAAATGTCTCCTGTCACTAGAAACTCTTCTAATTTTTCCTTCTTGACGACTTCCTTTCGATGACATACGCCTTCGTGGAGAGCACTCATCAGATTCTAAGGGTTCGTATCCATTCATATTAGTGTTCAGGGAAAATGTAGAGCCCTTTAGTTTGTTCAAGAAACCTCTTGAACTTCGCTTACATTTTGAGTTGGTTTCGGAAGTTGGACTGTTAGCGGTTGATTTGGTCAAATCGTTCATGGAATGACTAAATGGCGCTCGTTTAACGTTTGAAACTGCAACAGGAGCTGCACTTTCTTGTTCACAATTATTATTTTGAGAAAGTTGGAGATCCAAATAAACAGCAGAATCTGGAGTTATGTCGTCGGTTCCACATGCAACATTAACTTGAACTGCTCGATAACCCTTCCTGCTGGTGAGATTCAAAGTAAGCGGTAACTCCTGGTGTTGATGGATGCGTTCAGCAAGGGGAGAAAAACTACGCAGCATCACATCATACCCATTAACTCTACCTTTCTTCTCATTATTTTCATCCACTACGTGTTCAGTTTTATTCTGTTCTTCAGAAGAAGGATTCAAGAAAAAAGTAACGTCAAAACTATTGGCAGCGCTTTCAGAACTGCAAGTACTTCCGTATTTCCGCAGGTGAATGTCTAAAGCACTACCTGATAGGCCATTTCTGGATGCCATGTTACTAAGTCGCTCTGATGACAGATTCACACTGTTGTCTGTTGTCTCCAAACTACACCGGCTCATCCGTTTAAAACGTGGGTGACATCCTGACTGAAAGAAAGGTGACAGTGGTGCTGATTCAGCATTGTCAACGAATAATGTGTGAACACTGGATCCAGCATATGCTTTGGTTGACTCGTTGTCCTCATTACTGAGATCCTCAATAGATCCATCTTCCTGATCAGTAAGTTCCATCGGTTGTTCTGGATCTCCCTCTCTGCGGAACCGTATAATACCTTTTTCTTTATATAACATTGAAGGAGGTTTATCACCCACCAGTCTGCTGTCTGAGGCAGATGACATTGTTCCTAGAGGAACAACAGTCTTCAGCGAGTTACTTATATCATCATTAGTTGAACAACTGATATGATTAGGTTTTTGAGAAGTCAGAAGACATATTTCGCTAGGATTAGTTCTATTTTCATTGGGACGTGATCTGTTTGGTAAACTTTTTAACGGAACAGTGTCGTCATTTTCCACTGAAAAAGTCCGAATTATTGGCAAAGAATTGCCTTGCTCCCATCTTCTAGGGTCATCAAAAGAGGCGTTGTTAAAAGCACCATTTCTGATCCCTTGATAATTAGCATAATAATAGGAATACGCTTCGTAATCCATCTCTTCACCTTTACAACAACATCCAATAAACACGTTACAGGGAAACCACAATAGAAGATTACAGCACTTACCATCACTAGATTCGAAATGCCTCATGGGTTGAGTTGCGATGAAAGACATTGTGAGGCACATTGCTAATTCTAAAATACGGCATCCAAGCTGGTAGGCCCACCATGGCCAGGGTTCTGGTTTATTTTTTACAAACACACCGTACACGCGGATAATGCCATAAAGCTGTAAAGCTGTCATCATAAGGCCAAATATAGCCGTTACAAAAGTAACTTTTACAGCTAAGCCTAACGTCGGTCTGGGCAATTTCTTCGGAAGTTTGGCACCATCAATGTGTAGCTTTGTAAATGTGACTCGTATCATTTCACTTTGTTTTCTTAACGCTGCTCTATATAGCTTGCTGAATATATGAAAGTAACCAACAGAAAGAAATAAAGACCACATGCAAAACATCACTTGGCAAACAAAAAGAAGAATACCAGCCTTTACAAATGAACCAACGAGGATATCAGTTGTCAACGAAAATGAAAAATGAAATATAATAATCCCAGCTAATACGCTTGGTTTCTGAATTTTTGGAGATAATAGTTCTACTTTTGTTGCTTGGAGCAGAGCAAGGAAAAGAATTGAAAACGCAGAGGTTAAAAAAGGATAACCACTATTAAAAACAAAATAAGCTAACACAGCTGGATATTTTCCTTGTAAATTATAAGGATCGTAAAGCAAGTACACTGCTCTCGAAACACCCATAAAGAACATCATGATATTCAAACTCATAAAGTATCCGCGACTAAGTAGTCTCACAAATGTCTTTAATCTTAACACACTCACAAATGAGTAAACGGCCAGAAGTGTAAACAATGATCCCATCATGTAAACATGAACATCCCAGGCTAAACCCCAAGTAGTTTTTGCTTTCTTCCACTGTGGGCCTGGTTCCGCAAATGGTATTGGAGATTCTGTCACAGGCTCTTCTGGAGTATCTTCTCTTAATACCTTAGGCTTTTGGAATGTTTCGATAACACTGGGTAAAAGAATATTTGGACCTCCATAAGGAGGGTCATTTAGCTGCTTATCAATATTTGGCAAAGATGAAGATAACGAACGTTCAGTATTCTCATCAGGTGATAAAGTATGCTTTCCCCACAGTACTGCTGGATGCTCTGTTTCTCGAGGTTTGGGAAAATCTGTTGACGTCTTAAACAACTGAACAGCTTTTTCTGTATCGGAAGGACCTGTAGAAGTCTGTAAAATCTTTACAGGTTCACTTGCTTGACTTCCGTCAGTATTCTTCAATAGATATGTTTTGTGAAAGGGAAATGATAAATCCGATTTCGGTTTCGCGTATAGCTTGGTATGCAGTGGAGGTGATTCTTCAGTCTCAGTTTTAACCTGGGTTTCCGTTGTGTGCAAAACAGGATTATTTTTCCAAGTTGGTAGAAATATTACATCTGACGGCTTTGTGTGAACAACATACGGGTTTTCAGTCATTGTAACTAATACTTTTGGAGTTACAGAATATAACGATTTGTTTTTAACATCCTTCTCAAACTGAGAATATTGCACAGTTGTTGCAGATGAGTCAAGATGATATTCATTAATGGATGAAGATAATGTTTCTTTTGGTTCAACAGAAGTTTCTTCCTCACTGCTAGTTGTGTGTAGTAAAAGTACCTTCAAGGCATTTTCTAAAAACATTGTAGTTGAAGAACCTGAATCACTTATGGACTTCACAGTGTTAACTGGATGTTCTGGTTCTGGAGAAGAGCTGTTTGTTTCAATTACATCATGTTGTGGCAACTGCATTACTTCTGTAGAAGTGTCGGCTAGGTGAGTATCACGTGAAAAAAATAGCGAACCATCAGCTGCTGAAATTTGAGTACTATCTTCAAAACTGCTTGAAGTATAAATGGAGGATGTTATAGTTGGATAAGTCGTAGCTTGCGTTATACTTTTTGTTACTGGTGGCAATATATGATCGGTAGATTCTTTGTTCTCAAAGCTCTGACCACTAGGCCAAAGTGTATTAGAGTTTAGAGTTATTTGTGTTGATGAATCTAGAGTTTTCATACCGAGATTATAATTATTTTTTACTCCATGAAACACGGAATCTGATTCATTTACAGTTGTGATGATTGTCAAGTTTTCATGAGAAGTTGTTAGATTTTCTGATGGTGTACTCGGCTGGAACGAGGAGCTACTAAGCAGATCCTCCCAACTCAAGGTTGACATATGGATATTATGTGGTGTTAATGCAACTTCTTTCATGAAGTTTGGAACTGTAGTACTCTCATATGTTATCTTCGTGTGGTCGTCGCTTTGGTGACTAGAATCAATAGTTTGAATATCTGTAGTAACATAATGTGTTGTTCTACTATTATTTATATGATAATCAGAAACACTCCCTGGCCACGATTCAGAAAAGTCGTAAACGTCAGAAGATGAGCCCACATCATTATACTTCGAGAAGTTTTGTTGATCAAAGGAAGTAAGCCTACTTTCTGCAGTTGGTTCCTGTGTTAGGGGCTCTAAAGATACTACAACACGACTGGTCTCGTTTTCTATAAAGCCTTCATTTCCGAGGTTAATAAAGGAAGAACCAACATCATGCTCTTTTGTTTCTTTTGAAGCTGAGTCGGTGGAGGAGAACTTAGCAAGTATCGTAGCCAGTGCTCGTTCAAGTCTTTCCATATTCCAAGAATCAAGGAAAGATTCTGATGAGGTTGAAGCATCCTCTCTATTATCATTATATTCTTGAACACCGCTTCCTTCGAAATTTATTAATTCTGAATGCGAAACAGAACCGGA
Organism: Tachypleus tridentatus; assembly: GCF_004210375.1. Taxonomy (NCBI): domain Eukaryota; kingdom Metazoa; phylum Arthropoda; class Merostomata; order Xiphosura; family Limulidae; genus Tachypleus; species Tachypleus tridentatus. Next base: position 134,395,954 of record NC_134833.1, on the reverse strand, counting down.
TGGCATTTTCCGAGAGTCATACAAAGTTCTATCTATACCTGCTAATACAAACGTACCGTATAAGCTTAAGAAAGATGCTAGCAATGTCCACCAGAAACGAAATAAACGATTGGATTGCATACTGAGCAGAGCCATTTACGTCATCACTTTCTTTGTTTCACGACAAATGTTGGTTCTTTACACTTTCACTCACACTTGTCGCGACGTCAATTATACAGTCTCTTGCTTGGGGATAAAGGAATATGTCAGGTATGCTTGTGCACGTGTCAGAATCGATATGTTTTCTTCTTCAACTTGTCGACCTAGGATTAACCAAAGGCATGAAGACGACATCCAGGCAGTCTCAGACCGCTTCTTAAAATTTTCTTTCTTAAGATATTTCAATAAAATGTTTGTTTATGTAAATGAGTATCGCTGTATTTCTAGTTGTCATGAGGAGAGGACAGGCTAGCTCGTAACTACTTCCGTTCGAAGATGCTTATTTAGATAATCGTCAGCTACTATATTCTCGATCCAGCTTTTCTTAACACCTGCAGAAGAAGAAAATTTCTCTTATTAACAAAAGGTATCCATCTTGTCTTGTTTTTATAGACAAAACATTATTGCGTGTAACGTCTAAATACTAGTGTTACTTAAGGTCAAAAACAGGGAGATCAACAGAACAAAGATGTGAACTAGAGAAAGCAGTATGATAATTATAAATCGTCACTTCAGTTGTCACATTCTTGAAATAATGTTACTTCAGTACAAAAGATTAGCGTATTTTAAAATAATACTGTTATAAATAATCAAATAAAGAGCGGGTTTCTTGAGTTGTTAAGCTGGTAACCTTATTTTCTCGTATAAACATGTTAACTTTATATAATGTGCCTAAGTAAATTACAAAATAAATAACTTCAGCGTATTTAATTACTAAAACGTTATAGCTTTTGTGTCGTTTATGTCACCTTCCAATGACAGCGAGTTAAATCTTTTTGTTCTCATAATATTAACTTCAAATAAGCAGCATATATATATATATATATAACGTTTAATCATATTTTAAGTATATGAGATACGACAGTCGGAACTGAAAATTTCAACCTAAAAAAAATCTTATGCGCACGTGAGCCGTACAGTCAGAGATACTAAGAATTCAGATCTATTCCTTCAGAATTTTAAACTATTAGCCCGAAGAAAGGTAGCCAGATAGCAGCAACTGCTAACATAACGGCTTTATCCAGCTCTGTAAACTGAATAAGCCAGTTTTATAGGGCTCAGCACATAGTCCGATGTGGCTTTTGCTATAAGAAAAAACACACACAAAAACAGTTTTATGATGTGCTCAGCGCTGAAAGTGGGAAACATTTTCAGTGGCATCACGTCTCGATTCTCGGACCCTTCAAACAAAACTTCGACCACTTAGCCACTAATGAACGCCTGGCTCTATGCAAAAGTAAATTTGTGGGCTTTAACTTTATTCTTAAATTGGCGATTTTAAAAAGTATACATATACCGTTAATCATCGGTAGTCTCCACATGTTGCTTCATATCGAGTAATTTTTTTTTTTTACCTGTTACAATACTCAGCGTAAGGAATTGACCATAACAATTGAGTGAAAGTTTATATGTAAGACGCACATAAATAGTTCAGCAGTAATTAAACGGATGAATTTTAGCATTGCTGGTATTTTTGTTTGGATTGTGTCTGTAAATCAACCATTACTACAGCCTCTGTAACCAATGGAGGCAAAGAAAAGGCACACAAGAAATTTGACGCAAAAATATTTTATTAAAATGTGCTAAAAAAGCCAGTGGGATTATGGGCTTCATCTTAAACTCTGAAGTTCAACGAGTGAAGTACAAACAACTTCACAGAATACAAGATGCCACATTTATTTAAAGTAATAGGTACGAAAAGTTCTAAGTATTTTAACTGAAGTAGCTAATTAAGTTAATTCGTAAACAAGAGAAACTTGTAGCTGTTTATGTTTTCAGACAAGCGAATATGTTTCACAGTTAAAATAAAATGATCCGTTGTCATCGCATCCACATGTCTGAAAGTTGTTCAGGGGAAAATATATATATAAACACCTGTCTTTTCATTTTATCGTATTTATTTTTAGTTACGATGTTTGGATTCACTACACATTTCAGAATATTCTACGCATTGGAACAGACAAGCAACAATATTTACCTTTACCAGAAATGACGTTAAAACCAAATGAACTTTCGCATTTTCCTGTTTTATGTGGACTCTAAAATATGTTACAATGGATGAACTATTTTATTCTCACTTCTAATTCTCAACTGAAAATGAAAGGTAGCTCTTAGTTCTTAACAAATTATTAGCCCAACTGATGAAACAATACATTCTAATCTATGTAGGTAACAACAGCTTATTTCATTAGTTATACTTCTTAAAGGATTCATATCGATTTTTAAGTAGCTTGTTCTTATCGGAGTATTAATTATTATTTCTAATGATGTTCTAAACCTTTACTCTTCCTAAACGCCTGCGTCTTTTTAAACCTAATTTAGAATCATATGCTATGCTCAGAGTCTCAAGTTAAGAATGTATTATATGGAACCTGGCCCTACCGTAATTTTATACGTCTTCCCCAGGACCTGAAAATTATCATATATAACTATAGCACGTGAATAAAATGATAAAATTACCGCCTGAGTTATCCGACACTAGACTGTACAACTCCCATCTTCCAAACCAAATTTACTCGGTGAGGAGGCTACAGAACAAACACCCCTCCAGCTGCCTCTACCCGACAAAGACCTATGTCATCTACTGGCTTGGGTACACAATTTGAACTGGGCAACAACGCTTTAGTTGTTAGTCGATAATTTTCCCCACATTTGTCACCACTATAGCCATCTGTGACTTAGAGTCCAATAAATAGAGCTTTGACTAATCTCTTTTTCCTTCCTAGAATTCACATTAGGAAACAAAACCAAACATCGCTCCTGTTTCTAAGGCTTATCGGAAAGGTCACTTAAAAAGAAATAAAAGGAAAAAGAAACACCAATACTGGAAATTATATACTTTGTATATAAAACACGAAATTTATTATAAACTATTAAGTACCCGTAAACACTTTACACCAAAATAAATTAAAATACAGTTGACCACAAAGAAATCACAGTGAGTGTTGTCGGATGCATGAAAATCATGTGATATTCAATAATAATTCAGTCGTTAATAAATTAAAAGTGATTTCGAAGACAAACCATTTACTACACTGAACATTTATTACAGATGTACGACTTTTTGTGTGTTGTTGGGAGATAATAAACAGGCTGAGGCACCCGTCGTATGTCCAGGGACATAAGGCCTTCAACTAATAACGTAAATGCTTGTTGGTACTCCTAGTGATTCTTAATGGACCACATTAGAAGCTCTCCCTTCTTCCTCGGCCAGAATAAAGTGATTTCTTGGTGATCTTACACTTGAAACCCCAAGATAAAACTTACCATGTAAAAAGTAATGGGTTTTCAAGTATATTCCTGCCACTTTAAGGGTTTGATCTTGTGCTTTGGTTGCCAGTTTTCCTGGCAAAAATGTGAATATGTTTGACATTTTAAATAAGAAAAAAAAAACTTTAAAATTTCCAAGAAAAACTCAAGAGAAACCCGAAACATTTATAGTTATTAAAAGTAGTCAAAAACTGTGGAGTTATTAGCTAAAACACATTTTTACTGTGGGCATGGCCCAAGGTGGGTGGGGCGGTATAATAATCACCCTATGGCATGCTCCTTGATCCAATGTATCATCTTACCAAATCTGGTTAATATTGGTACAAAGACAACGGAATAGTTCACGGACAAAATTTTTTTACAAGTTTAGATCGAACAAAAAATACTTTATCAAATGCTGAAATAAGATGGTGGTTATAATAAATAGTGGCTTAAAAGCTCTAAACAAAAATAAATTACAACTAAACAAAATCACATGGATATTCTTATAATGCTTTCATATAACGAATGAAAGCGTACGGAGTGGTAAACAGCGACTCCTCAGTTTGGATACAGTTTAATGAAAAATCTACCAGAGGCTACGTGAACAATTTTCTACACTATATTGTAAGAAAGAAATTAATCATTTTTGTTCCAATTTTTTTTTCATGAAAAGGCCTGCCACGATTTGCATACGTGCCCAAAGTTCGTAGCAGGTCGATTTATTGTAGTTTAAATCATACTTGTTTTGAAAAAAAAATTGAAGGTTTTACAAAGTCATCAATCATTGTCATTGGGGCACAGAACTAATCGTTTCCACACAAATAGTAGGGCTACTTCGGTGTTCTCAGGCAGAAAAAAAAATGAACATAAAAGATTTACCTCCAAGATGATCGTGTCGATCCTACGAAGAACGGAGATGTATCTTTATTTACATATTTCTAAATTTTAAAGAAACTCAAGAGTTTTATGTTAGCATCTGACATGTATATTAGATTATTTAAAACCAAATTCTCAACATTGATTATTAGTAACGTCGAATGTTCCCCACGATACAAAATTATATGTTTTTTGGACATTAACACATAGCTACTTAAGGAGTATTCTGTGCCTAACTTTGAACTGATAGACTAGAAGAATGGTCAGCCATCAGTATCGTCCATCAACTTTGAATTACTCTTGTTTGTTTGACCAAACAGTAGGATATAATTCTCCCTCGGTGTTAAAGAGCAGAGAGTGATTTTTTCTTTGTTTGCGATAAGGGGACGTGAACATTGGATCAACAGGTTCACAGTTCAGCATGATAACCACCGAGCCGTCCGTCCTCTGCCCATAAAATGAGGTTTTTGGCGTACTTGTGCATGTATCCGACAAAACAGGGCTCACGACCCCAATGGAGCCTTTGAGTGGTCATAAAAAACGTCGAGTGAATTAATTACCGAGCTTGCTTTTAACCAGTGGCTTAGTATAAATCAAGCACTTCCTCTAAATTAATGTGTAACTCTTTGTATTTTCTGCATAATCCAAGTTACCGTCGCAGAATAATTATTTAAGCAAGTTGAAAATGATTAGAAATTACCTACGTTCCACCATTGCCCAAGACAATCTGGCAGATTTGGGACCGCTTGTCCTGTGAACTTTCACACCATAATCACTTTAACGCAGAAAAGCCCTGAAAATTTAACTTCTAACTCACACACTTAATTTCGTGTATGCGTTGTTGACCTCACATACGTAAGCAACTGGCATAAAACACACAGATGAATTTAACGGTTAAGACTGAGGTTTGTATATACATATAAAAGTCTGGCTTATTTACGTCACACTATTTGAACAAAACACTCAAACACGGTTAAGCGCTTCTCTCCCCCCCCCCCCCCCCAGAAAAAAAAACACTTTAAGTTATGGTTTGTTTTGAATTTCGCGCAAAGCTTCTCGAGGGCTATCTGCGCTAGCCATCCTTAATTTAGCAGTAAGACTACAGGGAAAGCAGTTAGCCATCACCACCCACCGCAAACTTTTGGACCACTCTTTTACCAATGAATAGTAGGATTGACCCTCACTTTATAACACCCCCACGGCTGAAAGGACGAGCATGTTTGGTGTGACGGGGATTCGAACCCGCGACGATAGGATTACGAGTTGAGTGCCTTAGCCACCTGGCCATGTCGGGTCATTAAGTTATGGAAAATACAATGATATTTAAAGACAAATTTCCTCCTGTCAATTGGTTAGCCTTTTGTTTTTTTTAATTTTTTCCTGGTTTATTTTTCATTATCAAAGGCGAAAAACAAATATATCCCAAAAAGTAAAACAAAATATAAAATAATATGCAAATAATACAAACATATCAGTATAATAATATACTGTTTATTAAAGATACTGCAAATTTACAAATTATATTGCCAATATTAAAAACACTGGTGTTTAATGGGTTGCTATAAACATTATATATCCGTGCTACTTTGTAGCAATACAATATCTTGTACTTCACTTCAGCTTCCTACAATAACGTATTTTACTTCTTTGGATTTAAGCCATACGACACATTCTACAGTCAGTAAACAATTCGTTAGAATGTATTATTAGCAGGAATATTCGTTCATTCTCTAAATACTTGAGATATTTGGTTAATGACTGGAAGTTCGACCTGCGTGAAATCAAACTCTGTCAGCCTCTTTTCCAGTTGGAGATCCTTATGATATATAGTACTTCCTGGGCCATATAAACAAGTTTTATGACCATCCTTTGTGTTCGTAGGTTTACACACGTGAGAAGACTCCACACTTTTCTGCTTATCACGAGTTGTTGTTGATCTCCATCTGGATGGTCCACAGCTATCAAATCAACTACAAGTACATCGCCGTTATGGAAATTCGAAATCTTCGATAAACACATTTTTATTATCTAAGTATATGAATATTTTACGTTGGAAAAGGCTGTTACATACTATTCTCAAAAGCAATCAATATTCGGTGACACTGGAAAACAGTATCCATATTCAGTTACATTCCCTTCTATCGCAGTTTTACATCTGTTTGGTTGTTAGGTTAATTTCAGATTTACTTATTTAAAATTATTTTAATAATAATAGTCCTGTATTTTTATTATTACTAAAACTACCCTTTCGCACGATTATCAAGTGATCGCAATGTTCACACGTCATAATGGTCTTTCTTAATTAACTGATGAGTGTACTACAAAGACGGATTACTTCGGTGCTGTAGTGGCGACTTACTTTGCCATTATTTAGGAGGTGGGTAAGGGGGGAAGTACTTATTAATCCTCCCCTGAGACCATTAAATCTTTCGGTGGCCTTGTAGAAGCATAGTATGGATTAACGTAATTTATATACTGTATTATTACTCAGTGAATTAGTTATTATTTTGAACAATGCTGTGCAAGTTATGTTTTACAGTTGCAAGTGTTAGAAAATGACGTGTTACTCGCCTGGTTTGTGATATCGGGAACAATGGATTGCAGTACGTCACGACAAAAGGACTTTGCACTGATGTGCAACATCAAACCCTAGTCTTGGAAACTAAAGGTCAAATACACTGGTTGCAAGGTTCAAACTGAGTTTAATTATAAGGTTTAAATGAACGAGAAGCATTAAAGATAATCTTATAGTCATGTGTACAACTGTTTTTGATGTTTATTCATTACTAACAGAAGTTGTAATCAAACCCGAATTAACAAAAGTTACCTGTTCAATTAATTTAATGTTCAAACATATTGCCCTGTTTTCTTGACGGTTAAACATTACAAGCAAAAACTAAATTATTTGTTAACAGCTATCAGTATCTATACTTTCCCTGCTGTTAAAACTGACAACAATCAGTTTATGTTGTAATGGCCGTAAATTATCGAATCTGTATTTTGTATATTTTGTAAAGCCACTATGGCTGTCTGTCCTCATCCAGAATTTTTAAACTACAGACCAGAATGAAGACATTAGTCAACAGCATCCTACTACCTACCATCCACACTAAGAGATTGATTATTACTCTTATAACGCGCATTCACAGTTTAAAATGCGTGCAATATTTTGTGGTACATTACGAATTTGCGCCCAGTTCGACAATTTTGAGATATGGAACACTACCAGAAAGCTTTTTTTTTCCCCAGGTTATTGAAACATAATTCAGAGACTAATTCACAAATGACATAGTTGACAAAAGCTCTAATACAACTCATTGACAACAAGTCATAGCTTCAAAATATTATAAAGACACTTCCTGTTTGCTGTTAAATCGAATAGTTTTAAAAAATGAAAACAACAATTTTGGATTCAACTGTGGTGGAAAGCAATGTATCTCTTAACCACCAAACATGCCTCACTATTAAGCCGTGTAGTAATACCATGCGTAATAGGAGTATGTGAAAAACATCCTATGTTATCCTATCATTTACGCGTGTACACCAAATTCTTTAACACTCCTACGAAAAGACGTTTCTAGTCCTGATTTCTCCAAGCTCGTTCCCCTGGCTGTGGTTTCGCTAGATAGTAGATAGGGACAGCGGGAATCTCGTTAATCCATTCATTAATGGATATAAATGGCAATTTCAATTAAATACAAAATTATTAGCCTAATATTAATAACCTTTCAAGTTGCTCTGGGGCCTATTAGGCCCCACTTTTCGTAGGAGTGTTAAGCAAAGTCGTGATAATTGAAAAACAAAACACACATTTTGCACACCATCATTGTATTTGTTTTATTGATATTATTAGCAAAATAGTTTCTGGTCAAGAACAATGGCACAAATCAGGCCTACGAATTTAAACACCATAAAAGTTGTTTTGGTTTTAATAACGGATTTCCCATAATACACCAAGGCATATTTCAAAAATAATATTAATATTTTTTTTCTATAATTTATTTTTACAAATCAGGTATAAAAAAACAAACAAACATTTGCCTAGAGCAAATTTAAAACAAATTTACTACAAATAAGACAGAATATGTTAGGGTCATTTACACATCTCTTGTTGTAATGGCGATGAATAAATATTATTGAAAAGAAAAACAAATGCCAAAGTGCACGTACAAAGAAATACTATACGGAAATGACAAGTCACGTGGCCTGTTAATCGTTTATATACTAGCGGTGTGTTTCTCGTGGGACCTAAAACGATCGATAACACTCTCAAATCGCGATTGGTGTACAGACATCTATAGTCAGTGGTTGTCAAAATTGTAAGCGTAACAAAATGTGACCCAATTTCAATTAAAATGATTTGCTTACATAAAGATACATGTGACGTTTTGTGATAAATCTACATGATGGGGAAAATGGATACCTGTCTCGGATTCAGCGTACAGGAATTACTGTAGAACATACAAGTCTTTCACGACGATAAAACCAAGGCAGACCCAGACCCACCCTTGTAATCACTCAGCAGAAGCAAGTGTAAGAACCACAAAACCACCACCAGTAAATAGCTCCTGACACTGGTCGTATAGATACGAACCAAAACTTCCGTATAGTGTTTTTTAGCTACAGCGTAAAGCCAGGCATTCTTCCTTTAACCAATACTATTTCTTGATTTAGGGAGCAACAACACAACCATGGCGTTATTTATAAGCCAAAGAAGTGTGAAGTTACGTGACAGTTAACAGTTCACAAAACATAAACAAACAGCACAAATAGGATAATCACATCAACTGTGTTGAATTCCAGGTTTTCTTTACTACTATTTCGTGATATAGAAATGTCTGTTGCATAACATATATCCTGCTGTGCATTAAAGAGTATAATGTGTTCTAAAATGATTAACATGCAAATATGGTGTGGAGTATAGCTAGATCTGAAATCATATGATAACTGGATTATGATATCAAAATATGACATTTAGAAGAAAATTATAGTTCGTTCTGAAACCCCGTCAGATGACTTAACTGGATTATAATATCAAAATATGACATTTAGAAGAGAATCATAGTTCGTTCTGAAACCCCGTCAGATGACTTAACTGGATTATGATATCAAAATATGACATTTAGAAGAGAATAATAGTTCGTTCTGAAACCCCGTCAGATGACTTAACTGGATTATGATATCAAAATATGACATTTAGAAAAGAATCATAGTTCGTTCTGAAACCCCGTCAGATGACTTAACTGGATTATGATATCAAAATATGATATTTAGAAGAGAATCATAGTTCGTTCTGAAACCCCGTCAGATGACTTAACTGGATTATGATATCAAAATATGACATTTAAAAGAGAATCATAGTTCGTTTTGAAACCCCGTCAGATAACTTAACTGGATTATGATATCAAAATATGACATTTAGAAGAGAATCATAGTTCGTTCTGAAACCCCGTCAGATGACTTAACTGGATTATGATATCAAAATATGACATTTAAAAGAGAATCATAGTTCGTTTTGAAACCCCGTCAGATAACTTAACTGGATTATGATATCAAAATATGACATTTAGAAGAGAATCATAGTTCGTTCTGAAACCCCGTCAGATGACTTAACTGGATTATGATATCAAAATATGACATTTAGAAGAGAATCATAGTTCGTACTGAAACCCCGTCAGATGACTTAATTGGATTATGATATCAAAATATGACATTTAGAAGAGAATCATAGTTCGTTCTGAAACCCCGTCAGATGACTTAACTGGATTATGATATCAAAATATGACATTTAGAAGAGAATCATAGTTCGTTCTGAAACCCCGTCAGATGACTTAACTGGATTATGATATCAAAATATGACATTTAGAAGAGAATCATAGTTCGTTCTGAAACCCCGTCAGATGACTTAACTGGATTATGATATCAAAATATGACATTTAGAAGAGAATCATAGTTCGTTCTGAAACCCCGTCAGATGACTTAACTGGATTATGATATCAAAATATGACATTTAGAAGAGAATCATAGTTCGTTCTGAAACCCCGTCAGATGACTTAACTGGATTATGATATCAAAATATGACATTTAGAAGAGAATCATAGTTCGTTCTGAAACCCCGTCAGATGACTTAACTGGATTATCACATCAAAATATGACATTTAGAAGAGAATCATAGTTCGTTCTGAAACCCCGTCAGATGACTTAACTGGATTATGATATCAAAATATGACATTTAGAAGAGAATCATAGTTCGTTCTGAAACCCCGTCAGATGACTTAACTGGATTACGATATCAAAATATGACATTTAGAAGAGAATCATAGTTCGTTCTGAAACCCCGTCAGATGACTTAACTGGATTACGATATCAAAATATGACATTCAGAAGAGAATCATAGTTCGTTCTGAAACCCCGTCAGATGACTTAACTGGATTACGATATCAAAATATGACATTTAAAAGAGAATCATAGTTCGTTCTGAAACCCCGTCAGATGACTTAACTGGATTATGATATCAAAATATGACATTTAAAAGAGAATCATAGTTCGTTCTGAAACCCCGTCAGATGACTTAACTGGATTATGATATCAAAATATGACATTTAAAAGAGAATCATAGTTCGTTCTGAAACCCCGTCAGATGACTTAACTGGATTATGATATCAAAATGTGACATTTAAAAGAGAATCATAGTTCGTTCTGAAACCCCGTCAGATAACTTAACTGGATTATGATATCAAAATGTGACATTTAGAAGAGAATCATAGTTCGTTCTGAAACCCCGTCAGATGACTTAACTGGATTATGATATCAAAATGTGACATTTAGAAGAAAATCATAGTTCGTTCTGAAACCCCGTCAGATGACTTAACTGGATTATGATATCAAAATGTGACATTTAAAAGAGAATCATAGTTCGTTTTGAAACCCCGTCAGATGACTTAACTGGATTATGATATCAAAATGTGACATTTAAAAGAGAATCATAGTTCGTTTTGAAACCCCGTCAGATGACTTAACTGGATTATGATATCAAAATGTGACATTTAAAAGAGAATCATAGTTCGTTCTGAAACCCCGTCAGATGACTTAACTGGATTATGATATCAAAATATGACATTTAGAAGAGAATCATAGTTCGTTCTGAAACCCCGTCAGATGACTTAACTGGATTATGATATCAAAATATGACATTTAGAAGAGAATCATAGTTCGTTCTGAAACCCCGTCAGATGACTTAACTGGATTATCACATCAAAATATGACATTTAGAAGAGAATCATAGTTCGTTCTGAAACCCCGTCAGATGACTTAACTGGATTATGACATCAAAATATGACATTTAGAAGAGAATCATAGTTCGTTCTGAAACCCCGTCAGATGACTTAACTGGATTACGATATCAAAATATGACATTTAGAAGAGAATCATAGTTCGTTCTGAAACCCCGTCAGATGACTTAACTGGATTATGATATCAAAATGTGACATTTAGAAGAAAATCATAGTTCGTTCTGAAACCCCGTCAGATGACTTAACTGGATTATGATATCAAAATATGACATTTAGAAGAGAATCATAGTTCGTTCTGAAACCCCGTCAGATGACTTAACTGGATTATGATATCAAAATATGACATTTAGAAGAGAATCATAGTTCGTTCTGAAACCCCGTCAGATGACTTAACTGGATTATGACATCAAAATATGACATTTAGAAGAGAATCATAGTTCGTTCTGAAACCCCGTCAGATGACTTAACTGGATTATGACATCAAAATATGACATTTAGAAAAGAATCATAGTTCGTTCTGAAACCCCGTCAGATGACTTAACTGGATTATGACATCAAAATATGACATTTAGAAAAGAATCATAGTTCGTTCTGAAACCCCGTCAGATGACTTAACTGGATTATGATATCAAAATATGACATTTAGAAGAGAATCATAGTTCGTTCTGAAACCCCGTCAGATGACTTAACTGGATTACGATATCAAAATATGACATTTAGAAGAGAATCATAGTTCGTTCTGAAACCCCGTCAGATGACTTAACTGGATTATGATATCAAAATGTGACATTTAGAAGAAAATCATAGTTCGTTCTGAAACCCCGTCAGATGACTTAACTGGATTATGATATCAAAATGTGACATTTAAAAGAGAATCATAGTTCGTTTTGAAACCCCGTCAGATGACTTAACTGGATTATCACATCAAAATATGGCATTCAGAAGTGAGTATGGCTCGATTTGAAACAATATCAGGTAATGACAAGTTGGATTATCAGTTCCTCATATAGAAAGAGCTATAACTAGATACATACAACTTATTATATCAAGACAAGAAAAAAAAAAAACACTTCGAATTTCATGGAATATTCCAGATTATGGGACACATAAGTACACTTCATTCACAAAGTTCTAGCTTCCCGTATCATACCATTATCTTTCTCCAATGTTTTCTTGTGACTACGAGCTCAACACATGATGTATTATAAATTAAACATCTGTTGCTTATTCTTCATAATTGCGAGTTTGTTTGTTTTTGAATTTCGCGCAAAGCTACTTAAGGGCTACCTGCGCAAGCCGTCCTTAATTTAGCAGTGTAAGACTAGAGGGAAGGCAGCTAGTCTTCACTACCCACCGCTAACTCTTTGGCTATTCTTTAACCAACAAATAGTAGGATTGACCGTCACATTATAACGCCTCCATGGCTGAAAGGGCGAGCATGTTTAGTGCAACGTGGATTCGAACCCGCGACCCTCAGATTACGAGTCAAACGCGGTAACCCACCTGGGCATGCTGGGCTTAATTGTGAGTAATACAGTTTTAAATGTGACCAAGGATACACTGATGGCGTCGTGTTTTGATTGACGTAATCTTTAAATTTTCAATTTGGAAACTTTCTTATCAGGGAATCGAACATCAGATTTTACTGGTTTAAGTCGGTAAACTTATCACTATCCCACCGAGGGACAACTACACCAGATGTGTAAGTAACAATGAATGTTACAGTAAATCTGTTGAAATTTTTCAAATATACGAAAGCATGTGTATAGAAGTCATGCGATTTTTTTGAAAGAATATCTACATATTTATAATCCATTTATAGCTACGGAGTTAATTTAAAACAACAGTGATATTTAACGGAGCTCTGCTTCAAATACAGAACTTAAAATATGTTTTTATAAATTAAAAAGAAAGATTTAGGATAGACAGATAAAAAAGTTTAAAATGTTCTTCCAACGCTTATGATACAAGATATTTTAGTGGGTTGGGGAAACAGGATTGGCAGCCACATGATTGGCCTACATTCTACAAGGATTATATTTTTAGATTAAAGCAATATTGTCTAAACTGAATGGATAGAGGCTTATGTGCCATGATACTTGTAGTAAAATGTTTTAAATCGAATATAAAAGTTAAAAATATCGCTCACAAACTGTCAGGTGCACATTGGTACATATGTTTTGTTTTTTTTTTTTTTTGGCAAAAAACTAAAAAGAAAACGGAGTTTCTGAAATTCTTCTTCCTCGCTTGAGATGAAAAACAATAATTTCACATAATTACATAGAAAGTAATCCATAATAACTAGTGAATATTACATATCGAGGAACGCAAATTAATGTGCAGTTGAATGCAAAATTTACTTAATAGATTTTTTTTTGTTTTGAGTATCATTATTTGTATTTTTTTCACCTCTTACTTAAACACATTATTTTGAAGCAATCCAGCTTTAGTAAAAAATGTTGGGATATCTAGAAAGACATGCACTTAAAAATTTCCTATTAAACAATATTATTAACATGTGGAGCTACCGACTACGCTTAATTTCATTGGCTATACAAGTTTTCGACCCAGTGACAAAACAGTAACATTGCCTGAGGAGTAACCTCATTTACGATGTCATCTGTTACATATCTTTGCTGCTGTTAGTTATACCACATTTGCGCTAACAATTAACGCTGCGACATTACAAGATCAGAAAGGACATTCTCCATTGTTCAGTGTATACCTAACAACAGTTTTTACCGTAATGTGGGTTACAGGATAATTATGGTCGTTACAAAATTAAATAGGTCAAAAAGTCGATCATGGTTTAAGAGAAAAAATACCAACTCTGGTATATACTATAAAACTATTGCAAAACTTTCATATCCATAAATTTAGACCTCGATTAGGTTCTTCTGTCCCACAGTCCTTCAACAGGTAACGAACTGGAAACTTGTGTTCCATTTGTAAATTCAAATAATGTCATCTATGCAATACATAATTATTAGGGTAATAAGCATCTTCCATGTTGTTATTTTTCTTCTGTTTACTCAACTTCCAATAAATAGGCAAAAAAACAACAACAACAACAATGTCACTATACGAAAAAGACAAAAACTGAGCACGAAGTTACACGGCGGGAAAAAGATCTCATTGTAAATGTTGTATTTCTGGATGTGGGACAACACTACCTCGTGTTTTATATTTAACCTCTAGCCTCACATAGAAAACTTGTTTAGAAATTTAATCCAGTTAAGCCGATTTGTTTGTTTCGTTGAATTCTGCACAAAGCAACTCGAGGTATATTTGCGCTTGACGTTATTAATTTTAAAGTGATAGAGAAGAAGGTAGGTAGTCAACATCACCCAATTATTAGTCTACTCTTTACCAAAACAAAAAGCGATACTGATCATTATATTATAATGCCTCTTCGGCTGAAAGAGCGAGCAATACTCGTTGGCAGGATTCGAATCTGCGACCCGCAGATTTCCTACAAAAACAGAAAAGAAAATACGCGGAGTGCACAAAGAATGTACAGAAATAATCTTCTGTACTTGGTGTTCTAGAACCTGTAATAATATCAGGGTAGTCGTTATTCGAGGAGCAAAAAACAATTGAATACACTGCTCAGTGATAACCAGAAAACTCACTTGTAGAGACATATGTAAAAACGGCTGGTTTGGATTTCTACATATATAATACACTGCTCACTTTTCGTTGTAAGTGCATTTCAGAAACAGGCGAACAAATCTCACGTGGCGTTGGGTACTGCTGACTGGCCACTCTTCATCTGGTTAGTGGTAGAAACGGCTATATTTTAACTTTAGGAATCATATACTCAGGCTAAAATTACGAAGCAACGATACTTGTTTATAGCCTAGTTGTCTGAAATTGTATCTTAACTTCATGTCACAAAATGGAATAATTCAGTAGACTAATAACTAAAATAAAAAATCTAATAATTTCTAATATGAATACTTCAGAAGATAAGTGTAATACTATACGTCTTACAGAAATGACTAACTAGCAAAGAGTTTAACACTAATTATAATTTCCGAGAAAACCAACACTCAAAATAATTGCTAACTTGCGTAGCACATAATTATATTATTAAACATAATTATTAATTTCTGAAGCACACAAAAGTATTGGACATAGGTGATGACGAGAAACCTACTTAAAGTTTGGATTGGTTTGTTTTGAATTTCGCGCAAAGCTACACGAGAGCTATCTGTGTTAGCCGTCCCAATTTAGCAGTGTAAGACTAGAGGGAAGGCAGCTAGTCATCACCACTCACCACCAACTCTTGGGCTACTCTTTTACCAAAGAATAGTGGGATTGACCGTAACATTATAACGCCCCCACAGCTGAAAGGGCGAGCGTGTTTGATGCAACGGGGATTCAAACCCGTGACCCTCAGATTACGAGTCGAGTGCCTCAACCACCTGGCCATGTTGGACCCCCACTTAAAGAAAAATGTATTTTCAAGACCTAAGAAGGTCGAAACGTTGTTTTATACTTTATTTTAATTAAAGTTTTAATACCCATACCAGCCGTCTTGAGAATACAGTATTAAACATAATTATTCATTTCTGAAGCACACAGCAGTATCTGATCTGTTATTTCTTGAACATTTCGTTAAAAACAAAGTTGTTAAATAAAACAAACTAAATAAAAATAAAATCAAACATGAAAAACTACATCTGTATTCCATGAAATAAAAATGTGAACTACGTACAGCAATGTGCATTTAAAATCATACAAAATCATTATGACTTAGAACAATTTAATGGAAATGAAGCACATGTTTAGATCAGTTGAAAGAACAAAGAATCCATTACGTTTTAAATAGATTAATTGTACAATTTCTCTTAAGCGAGACGTTTTAGACCGTAAAAAAAGTTTTTTGTGTAACTGAATTTAATAAATCACAAAAGTCATTTAGTTTTGAAATCAAACGATTTTGATAAATAATTCTAAAGAAAATCTTTAACCGCTTTTTTATCCTAGAAAATCAACGAAATTTTCACAGTAGAGCGATTTTCTCTATAAAAGAAGAAGGGTGAATCACAACCGACCGGAAATGAAAGAACCACGTGTCTACAAAATAATATGTGCTACGTACGTATATTAAATCTGTGGTCTAATAGATAAAATCTCACGTCATTTCCTTCCGTACTCCACACCCTTGACCGAGTTTTTCGGGTGACGTAAGTAGTCTTCCGTAGCTTCTTTTTAACACATTCGTCGATCAACGTATAAGAAGTCAAAATCAACGATATAAATAATTCGTGACATTTCTATGGTAAAACAAAGGATTATATAAACTGATTTATCGTTTTTCTGTGAGAAAGTCTCACATTGGTTGAGACCAATCACTAAAAAATTCAATCTTTTATTCAACGTGTATGTGGGAATGTTTATTTTACGATGAAAACAAATAAACATATAAAGGGGTCTATCCCGATTTGTTCTTATTGTAGCTCTAATTAAAATCCCAACATTAAACACGAAAATTAAATATATATTAATATGAGATGTATTACATTAAAGTTAATTTTTTTTTATGGATACACACCTTTCAGTCAAAAATTAAAACAAACAAAAAACTGCGATATACACGGATATTTAGATTAAAATTTCAAGACATTCAGGGACGTTTGTAGAAAGACATTATATACATTTAGGAAAACTTTTCAGTTCATCACGATGGCTGATTCTTATAAAAGAGAGAGAGATATTTGAAATGAATTAGTAAATAAATATCAAAATATCTCTCTCGATATACTACAATCAATTAATGTATTCTCTTACTCAAGTTTTCACTAGGTTAAAAGGTGACGTTATTGCGAGAAACAATTTTAAGGGCTATCTCAGGTGGTTAATTATAATTTAAGCAATATTTCTGAACTAAGCAACTGTTGTGTTTATTTATATACATGTACATTTATCAACTATTTTATTAATACATTTTAAACGCACATTAAATGTTACATATTTTATTTAACAATGGATGTTTAAAATGTATATATACAGCTATAAGGAACAAAAATGTTTGTTTTTAATTTCGCGCAAAGCTACACGAGGGCTATCTGCGCTAGCCGTCCCTAATTTTGTAGCGTAAGACTAGAGGGAAGGCATATAGTCATCACCACCCACCGTCTACTCTTGGGCTACTCTTTTACCAACGAGTAATGGGATTGAGCATCATATTATAACGCCCCCATGGCTGAAAGGGCGAGCATGTTTGGTGTGACGGGGATTCGAAACCGCGACCCTCGGATTACGAGTCGAGAGCCTTAACCACCTGGCCATGCCGGGCCAGGAACAGAAAGAACACGGGAAGTTTTGTATTGGTAAGTAGCACTTATTAGAGAAAGCCTTATTTTAGAAACTTAACAATATCGTGGAAGATACGAAACTGGTATTTATGGTTTTACGCGCGCGCGCGCGTGTGTGTTTATTGTATTTTAAATTAAAAGTTGTATAGAGTTTTGAAGATGTTTTTCATATTGTTTCGTATCTATTAACCACTTCCCTGAATAGCATATACGATTCCTTGGGTGTATGTTACACACACGCTCGTATATAAACATGCACACATACACGGTTTTAGATATATATATTTCATGGCTAATCTAATTATTGTAATGACGGTTCAGTCGAAAGGTTCAGCATTGTAAAAACAACAACAACAACAAAACAATATAAAATTGTTGAAAATAAAATACAAGTTTTTATAATGAAACAACAAACATGACAGAATATCACGTGAATATCTTTTGTTTGTTGTTACAGATCCTGGCTGTGTTTGAATGTCTCTGACTATAAGCTAAATGACTAAGTCTATCACAGCGAGTGCAAATATTGAACATGGAATACAATTACAGCTAAGTTCACTGAACATTTAGTAAACGAATAAATGTTCACGAGAACAAAGTGCTTCATAATATCTAAGTTATTTTGTAATGTTTACTTACACCTACAAATCACTATGATGCTATTTGGGTAATAATATTTATGACTGGATATTGCTAATGAAATAATGTACGAAATATTACACGTGATTTACGTGCGTAAAATACAAATTTGTCAGCTATCATGAAACTGCATAATAAAATGTGTAAATGGTGAACTATAAGAACACTCCCTCGTTTAGAGAAGTCCCGTGCAACTTGTGGTTACACCACTTCCCTTCTAGCACTGCTATTTTCAATCTGAGCAGCATCATTATTTGTATATAGGCTGAACGGTCAGGTCAAAGACCCCTAAGGTTGAGATATCTTGAGCTACTGCTGCAGCAGTAGACAGTTGACCACGCGCACACACACTGCCCTAAAGCTCTTTTAAGAAAACGAATTATTTGTTTGACTTTATTACGTTCACACAGCTAGAAAATGTAGAAAGTGTTCACCAGTATCTCGATTGGAACGTTGGACCTTTTTATATGCAGACTAGAACATTAACTACCAGGTCACGTTACGCTTGTTTTTCTCACCAACACTAAACTGAAAGTATATCTTTTTCTATTTTATCTTTCTTTAATATTAATATTATTTTGTGTAAAAGGCTCTCGTTTGATGGGATAAGTTGACTTTTATTTTAACTTTTTTTTTATTCATTTATAGGTTGTTTTTGTTTGGTTTTTTTTTTCAGAGTGGTGGCCTGCAGGATAAGTTATCTGCTCTGTGACAACCGTGGGGATCGAGCCATGAATTTTAACATTATAAACTCTGAAGCTAGCTTCTGGGCGGCCATTGGAGGACAATTCAAAACAGAGTAAAACCTGATATTTGAAACAGCGAAAAATACATATATATACACATGCCACGAGGGTCTTACTACTGTAAGGTCTCTCACTCTCTCTCTCTATATATATATATATATATATATTACAAACTTTAAATCTGTAGCATATACATTTTGCAGTTATTAGCAAAGACCACTGAATTGAAGGTTTGTATAATTCACACAAACATAAAAAGTAGTTCCTTATACTATTATATCCGATATAACCTGATATTCTTAAGTCTTGAATTTAAATAAGTCATAGAGGAAACACATAAATACGTGATTATTTTACCTCCGAAATGTTATCTTAATTATTTAACGAAAGCCATCTAAAAAGGTTAAATAAATATTTTTTTCGTCGGCATGCGACTTTTTATTATGATTTTTTTGTCCTCCATTTTCTTTTATTTTCTGAATTGATATAAAAATCGTTTTACACTAATTAGATTGTATGCTAATAAATAACATAGAATTTAGAAGATAATGTTTATTATTTTCATTAGTCACTGCAAAAGTCCACCTTCTCCAAATGTTAATTAGACTTGTATCAAATTCGAACAGTTTTGAAATGACTTTATAATCTATTGTTATATTTGTTTTGATATACAGTAATTTATTATTATTCTCAACTAAACACGATCTGTTTCATTGACTTCCCTGTAAGCGGACCACCACCAGTTGTATATATAAGATGACGGTACTACTTTGGGGCCTCAGTAGTATCTGCCTCAATACTGGTACTCAGGGAGTATGATTTATTTTCCTGAGCTGAAAGTCCGGGTTCGACGCTGCAAGCTTACATCCATCGTACGTCAGCTACACCGTAATTATTTCTCAAGTCTCAATTAACAGGATTAGAAAATTTATTTCATTCTTGTTTGTGCTGAGAAACAAAATAACAGAAACTGTTTCACCAAACAGAGAATTACATACCCTTAATTCTGAGGTATTTTTACTCAGCAGAAGTGCTTCAGAAATACTATTTGATCACGACCGACTTTCTTGTTTGAACCTGTTTTCACTTAGTAACACAATAATCCCATGTTATTATCAGCGCCACAATAAGTTCTGGTCTAAATACGAACCAGTAATGTTGCAAGCAAACTTTTCATTTAGCTAAAACAGTGTACAGTAATGAGAATTTTCGGGACACTAGAAATAAAAAAAATATTCAACTAAAAATAACTAAAACGTCCCTCGTTATCAACTATTTCATTCTTTTACACGTCGATCAAGCTGGAATGTTTCATTCCGTGTTCACTCGTTTAACATTAAACCTAGCCCTGCGTGGCCATGTGGTTAAGGCACTCAACTCGTAATCCGAGGGTCGCGGGTTCGAATCCCCGTCAAACCAAACATGCTCGCCCTTTCAGCAAAGGAAGCGTTATAATGTTACCGTCAATCCCACTATTCGTTGGTAAAAGAGTAGCCCAAGAGTTGGTGGTGGGTGGTGATAACTAGCTGCCTTCCCTCTAGTCTTACACTGCTAAATTAGGGACGGCTAGCGCAGATTGCCCTCGTGTAGCTTTGCGCGAAATTCAAAACAAACCAAATTAACATTAAACGTGTAAACAAGCGAGTGTCAGAAGCGTATTCAAGATGAATACAAATGAGGCTAGTTTTCCAGACTAAAAAGCGAATGTTTAGAGATACAGTTATTGTTTACATAAATATATGTCCGAGTTTGCTGAAATGGAATGAAATTTATGTAAGTAATGTAACTTATGACAAAAATATGTCTTTATAATCTGTAGAGATTTGAATGATCATGATGCGACATCATTAAACTCTTGATATCCTGAAATTAAGTTTTAAAATAAAAAATAAAGCGACTCCTAACTGTTGTAAGAATAAGCTTTAGGAAACAAACGCTGTGCAATAAACATCATAGTTAAATTGCTACTTTTACTACATTTTGAAAGATGGAATGTTTATTATTTTCTGATTAGATTTTCAGATGCGTGTTTCAACTCTATAACTTCACTATCTAAGTGACGTAAACATGATAAAGTCTTTCAAAATATCCAAAGCCAATGATTAAACTGGGATTTCGAAATACGTGGAACTTCACATCGTAATAGCAGCGTGGATTGCACTGTGGCACATACAATATGGCGCTTTTTCTCTTCCAATCAGAAAACAGGAACACTAATGGCTTGAATTCCCAAGAGGTGGAGTGCTGTTCGGAACCATTAAGTCTCAATTTAAACCGTGTTCAAAGCGAAAATAACATAAATCTTTAGTGAACACGATTTTCAAAAAATACATTTTAATTTAAAGACGCAGGTTTGTCAACCATAAAATCCAATGGATCTGGTAGGAACTCAACCAGACGTAAATTACTGATGATTTTAGAATATCCTTTTCTTTTGTACCTTATGGATATTAAATCAGGTAAATATGCAAGCCATTGTTCGATTTACAACAATTCAGTTGAAAACGCGAAATAAATTATTAATGATCGAACAGGACTCTTGTAATATAGGAATGTCACGACGGTGATATTACAAAACAAAACCTAAACCACAATCAGATGAGTAACGATATACCAGATCTTACTGGTTTCGTCCAATCAATGATAAAGAATGCCCTCCAACGAAACGTACAAATGACTATTATTAACACCGTTTTAATGGGCCATGATTTACTACTACGAGTGTTTTGCTTTTATGTACAATCTTAGTACAGGTGTAATAGAGCTGTATAAGTCAGGCTGTACATTAATAAAATTAATTAAATATACCTTCACGTGACATCACATCACGTGAGGCTAAACCTGAGACGTATCAGCTACAGTCACATTAACAGAAACAAACAAAAACACAAGAGTTCACTTTATCGACTTACAATACCCTATATCGTGTAATATATATATGCAGCGTTACTTAAAAAATTTCTTAACCGCACAGAATTATATTTTTCACAGTTTAACCAGTTCTTCTCTGAATACAATTTTTCGAATAACATATACTTGAAGAGGATTTGTTTGTTTTAGTATAAAATTACACTATAGGATATCAGAACCACTGTGGGGAATGAAGTCCTAGATTTTAGCACACCTGTCTGTAAACTTACCCCTAACCCATCGTGGAACCTTGGAGGAAAAAAACATGCAAAGTTGATCATTGCATTCAGATTACAAACTATCTTACCGGTGACCCCAATTTTAGTTTCACAACTTTTACACATGTAAAACCGTTTTCTTAATTGTGTTCACATTTTAGACGAATAATCCACAACTGTAATTCATAAAACTTTGACTGCGTAATACTAGTCACATTTGAAAAACAAACAAACAATGTTGATGTCTTCAACGTGATCGGTAGCTTCTGCGATAAATGAGTTAATCGGTTAGGTCAGGAAGGGAATGCTAGTCAGCAGTACCCTCCATTCACGAGGCAGTTGAGTACCATACTTATAGAGGCATCACAACAGAAACTACATAGTGTGATTACAGTGCATCGATACTCGTGCTTCAGACCTGCCACTGACTTAAAACATAACACGCTACCCACTTGTCTACGTCCAACTTATTTTACTATTGCAACAACTAATGAAAATATATTAAAATTATTACGTTTTTGATATTTGTTTTAAAGTGTAGAAAGCATAAGAAAAAAAAAAGCCCACAGTACTAAATGACTGTTCGGTGAAATGAAATATATTTCCTTTAACATCAGTACATAATAATACAAATACACTAAAAACCTTGGAACGAAACTGTACAACGCCCGCACTTTAGATTTGGGAATATTTTGCATATTCCTAAAGGCTCCAAGGACTTTGCTTCTCTCATTTCTTTCGCTATTCAATTTTTCAAAACTCCAGTAGTCGGCCGTTTTTAGGAACATCTGCTGATTTGAGGTACTTTGACCTATGACATACTCCCACCTAACGATGACGAATTAGTCATTCTCGTTATTAATTTAAACACACACAAAAAGAAAGTTTTAGATATAATGAACGAGACACAAAAACACGCGATAACATTCCGCTAATGTAGTGCACGAGAGGCGGCGAAGAAAAAATAAATGTTGAAAGTTAATGCTTATTACATACACTGCAATGTAGACAACAACAGTGTATTTACTATAAAGAAACGTACATCTTGTTGAAGTATGTAGCTGACGGAAAATTTATTACGTTATTTGCCAAAAGGTCCTTGCTTTTATATCTGTCCATAAGCAGAGAAACAACGACATTCATAATAAATGATGCCAACCACAAGGATATACGAAGGAGGCTCATTAAAAGGAAAATAATAATGAAGCCAAAAACTTTAATGTCAGTATATGTAAGTAGAGAGGTTGGTGGTAGAAAATATGACGTAAGGGCACTGACTGGATAATAGTACTCATTCAAGTTTTTCGTACTATGCAACCTATTAAACAAAAGATACGAGTCAACATAAAGACGAGCTATGGGTTGTTTTAACGAAGAAAAAACAAGTTTTCACTGGTGAATCCAAACTGATGGTGGTTGAGGGGTTGCACGTCCCCTTACCCCCTCTATTATATGGGCTAATGAAGAAAGGTGCCCTTAAACCACACAGTTTGTTTTTTAGAATTTCGCGCAAAGCTACACGAAAACTATCTTCGCTAGCCGTCCTTAATTTAGTAGTGTAAGACTAGAGGGAAGGCAGCTTGTTATCACCACCCACCGCCAACTTTTGGGTTACTCTTTTACCAACGAATAGTGGGATTGGCCGTCACTATATAACGCCCTCACGGTTGAAAGGGCGAGCATGTTTGGTGCGACGGGGCTTCGAACCCGCGAATTACGGATCGAACGCCTTAACTCACCGGGCCATGCCGGCCTCGTATGAAAAATATATGTTTTAAATAGATCTGTGCTTTAAGTAATGCCGTTGTTGTTTATGCAGTAGGACATGAATGGAACAAACATCTAATAAACTGAATATGACTTGTATTTAGATTTAAAGTTCAAAAACACGTATTTCGCTTATAACAGCTTCATATTTCCAGACAACATTTTTATATAAACATAAGGACGAGCATCTTTGGTGCGACCGGGATTCGAACCCGCGACCCTCAGATTACGAGTCGAATACCTTAACCAACCTAACCAAACGGTGTTAAGAAGATATTTTCAAAAAGTTACATGACTTGGTGGAAGAACAACCATCGTGGTTCTGCCTCTGGTTCTAGTTGTTACAACAAATGCTTCTTAGACCATAGTTCATACACATTTGTTAACACAGCACTGCTTATGATGGAGCAAATAATGCACGTTGATGAAATAATTCCTATGCACAAGTTTACTTAACATAAACACGTAACACAAATCATGCCGATATGGTCTTGGTAATCCAATAAAATACAAAATATAAATGTTTGAAAAACATAATAGAAATTACCTCAGCATAACTCAAATTAATTAACATTGCATACATAAAAAAATATACAGGTAAGTTCTGTTAGGTTTTTAACAACAAATAATAATTTCATTAGATAATGTAGAGTATATATATATTTATATATAATGGACGAGGCCTGAAAAGTGCGTTTATTCTTTCACGAAATGACTTGAAACTGTGATAAAGTATTTTTTCGTAGCCATTAATTTATATGCAACGCAACGTTCGACTATTACAAGCTATTTAAATGATAGCTTCTTCACACGTTTTTAAAGATTTTCCTTTGTCCTCATACTTTTGTTTTTAGAATTTCATTACAATTTACTTTTTATTGCTACTTAACATACAAGTGTTTCACATTTATAACAAGTTATTCACAGTATTTTACCCTTAGATAAAGTGGAATTTCTTTAAAACGTAGAGGGATTAGTGTTCTCGCATATTACTATTATGTAGCTGTTGTAACATAAGGAGATTCTGTCTGCCTTAAGCTATATTACCTGTTATTTTGTACGGTAATGTTATATGTGTTTTTATTTTTCTAGACAATTTCGGTGAAAAAAAACCAACAAAGGATAGTTTGTGACTAAAGTTTGATAACTTTTCCAGAAAATCCGTTCCGATCTTCGAAAATTCATAACAACTTAGAGAACACGATAAAAAGAAGAAAATAATCAGAGAGAAAGAGAGAGAGATGGAATTTCATCTGTCTCTGTCAGTTTTTTTTCTGAGGAGGGACCATTACTTCAATTCTCTTCGAAAAAATATTGGTTCGTTAATGGATTTTCGATTAAGCGTGGTCAGAAAAGTCTGACGACATGGTCAACTTTGACGAATTTTTTAAATGATATAACTAAGAAATTCAATTATCTTACGATTTTTTAAAATTTTTTCTCCTGATAGGGAAAGAGCTCTAAAGAAAGTACCTCAATCTATTGTTTGCTGGCTTAATGCACTCGTGTGGCTGCAGGGAATATTCGAACATAAAAACATGGTAAAAGTTCTTCACGTTCAGAAAAAAAGAAAAGAAAATACATTGCTTGACATGGCTACAAGGCTTCTCGACAAGTGTGGTGGTTTAATACATCCAACATGCTTTGTTCCCACTATCAGATAGTAAGGGAAAACACAATTAACATGGTATAAACTTTTAAAGAGAGTTTGAAAAATATTTGTCATTCTTGTAATTTACACTTTCGCAGTCTTGTAAAATCACTAACTTCAACTACAGATTGTTCCAGACAATCATATTTTGAAAGCGTATCTCGGAATGGTTAGTATGGGTATTGACACTTTTACTAATAAATCAGAGAACAACGTATCCACCTTCCTACGGATGACCTAGGAAGGTCGTAACGTTGTTCTCTGCTTATCAATAAAAGTGTTAATACCCATACCAGTCATTCTGAAATACATTTTTACTTTAAGTGGGTTTCTCGTATTCGAGCATATTTTGAAAGATTCTTGTAAATTCATTAAAAAACAACAACAAAACATCTCTATGATTCACACCTTCCAGCCACACTTATCACTTCACTTTTTCTTAACCGGAAACTGTTGTTACCATTTGTTTTGGAGAAAAGCCACAATGGATTATCTGCCATGTCCACAGCGGGGAATCGAACCCAGAATTTTAGTGTTGTAAGCAACTTATTGTTGATCCACCAGAGGATATTAGAAACTAAAACTATAATCATATTTTTAGGACAAAGTTATAAAATAAAGATAAATACAACAATAAAGTAAAAAACAACACAATATCCGAGTCTTAGCTTCGGATGCCACAGTATTTTTTATCGTTTTAAATTTGTGTTATATTAAAAACACAAAAATAACGTAAAATAGGGTGAACGGTTATTAAATCTGTATGCTGAAGCTATTGAATAAACTCCTTATCTTTTGTCATAGTTCTTTTTTTTTCAATTTCGCGCTAAGCTACACGAGAGCTATCTGCGCTAGCCGTTCCTAATTTAGCAGTGTAAGACAAAAGGGAAGGCAGCTAGTCATCACCACCCATCGCCAATTCTTGGCCTACTCTTTCACCAACGGATAATGGGATTGACTGTGACATTATAACGTCCCAACGGCTGAAAGGGCGAGCATATTTGGTGTGACGAGATTCAAACTTTTGTAATTGACTAATTTCTCTTACAGACCACAAATATATAAGAAAAAATCCATATTTTAAAAAAACGATAAGGAAGAGAGGGAAATGTTCGACCAAATAATCGGTATCAATACAACTGTAAACTAAGTTAATTATCCTTCTTCTAATATCTTTACATCAGGCCAAGCAAGGTAATCAAAATGTTTAATAACAGGCAAGACCAATTTGTCATAAAATCATTACGAAAAAGAACGAGGCCTACTTTTACTTCCGAAATCACTTTCGTAACCGTTTTTACCTAGGAAATACTAGCTGAATTACATTTTCTCTGCAGGTGTCCAAATTAAGAACATTTATTTAAAAAAATTCAAGTTTCATAAGATTCGAATTTTTATCTAAACCTTCGACTTTCAAAATAAATTATACAATATAAATTAGAGTTTTTCGATATTGCACATTGGTTGTTGTTCCTTCTAAGAATATAAACAACATTTGAGAAATCAATGGGCAGAAACATACAGTTTCGCTTTCATGTACATAGATTATACAAAGCTGTCCTGTATAGTGAACTTTACAAATTTTGTATGATTTTAAAAAATAACTCGGTCATAGGATTTCGACATATGGTAGAATGGATCACTATTTACATATCTGACAGAGTAACATATGTGGTTATAATGCGCGTATTAATACGCGAGAAATATGTAAAGATGCAAATTGGCTCATGTTAACAATAATATCTTCTTTTCTTACAATTCTGTTCTGTTTAACCCAGACAAATTCGACATTTAATACTCCCACACTTCCAGTAGTTATTTCAGAGAAACTGTTGCTAGGCAACAGAGTGCAGAGCAACTAAAGCTCTCAATTAACGTACAGCTCCACAGAATTTCTGTTAGTGACGGGCATTTTTCTATTTTGGTATGCTTGTAAGAAATGCTCCAGGAAAGAAAAAATAAAGTAAAATCGGCTCAAACAAATGCCACGTCATACAACTAGAGTTTGCTAGCAAGTGTCAGAAGGTTAAATATGCTATTTCCAGAGAGTTTCCAAAACCACGTGGCGTTCACAACTCCCCTGTTTTGAGAACCTAAAGGAACTAAAGATGTCGGATAGCAGTGGAATTCGAATTACTAAATGTGATGTGAGATTTAACGTGAAAGACACACACATACATGCTTGTTTGTAGAGCAAAGTTACCTTTAGCGATCTGCTGGGTTCACCACATTGAACTGAACCCAGTATTTTGGCGTCGTTAGATTGGTTCACTGATGTCCTACCGGGGGATAGACGACTACAAGTAGACGTTATCATGTCTAGCAGTTGTGCACTTTGGTGGTTTACTTATTAAGAACAAAACAACATAATGGACTATCTGTATTGTTTCTCCCACAAATATCGAAACCCAATATTTAATATTATAAGCCTTCAGACTCACTGCTGAGGCACTGTAGAACACAGTTGTATTTATATATACTATATATACATTATAGTTATTGTCTCGTCTCAAAATGTCATATTTAATAACTTTACCAGTATTAATAACTATTTATCACCTGATCCTTTATATATTCATAAATTCTTTAAAGATTACTTTTGTATATTCTGTTTTTTGTAACTTTTCCTACTCATTCTGTTATTTGTTATGTGCTCAACCAATATTTTTTTTTTATTATCCACTGCATAGTGGCTCATAAAATAGATCCGAGTTTGTTTTTGTTTTCTCAAGTACAAATTTTTAGCTCATAGCTCAGTCATCTATTGATCAAAATGAGTTCTAGTTACAGTTTTTCACTCAGATGGTAAAACCCATTCGATCGATGTATTTGGCCGAGCTAAAGTCTCACACATTGATGTACTATAATCCTGCCTAAAGCAATTTCAAGTGCCGCGACTATTTAGTATTCCCTCTTTTTTTTTTTTTTATTCTTCCTGATAGAAAGTTTTTTTTAGTATTTTCTCATCAGCTCCAGATCTTTTCCGATCTTATTTTTATTTCATACTGTTATTCTGTTCGGCTATCTGGTGCTCAGCGTTAAGCCTTTTGAGTTATAATGCTAAACTCTGGAGTTCTATTCCTTTAGTGGGAACAACAGTGAAGCTAGTCAGTACCTTGAATAGCTTTGTCCTTAAATCAAATAACTTATCATTTGGTCGACTGACATATTATTTCTCCAAACGTTACTGATATTTTTAGCTAATTATTTTTTCATATTTATTCTCTTCTTGTTGTACAGTCTATTTCTACATTCAGTTCAAATAATGCTGTTTTCACGACCATGTTGTACACGACCGTATTTTTGTTCCTTCATAACTGTGGAGAGCACGCAACTTAAATGACCTGGGAACAGCCCGATGTGTAAACGTAGGTGCGTGTTTAATATGATAATGGTAACATTTACAGATGAAAGTGTAGACGAGACGGTAAACAAATCTGTAGAATAAGATGTTTGGTTAACATTCGGTAAATCTCGACTTGTGCATTCCAATTTTGCCCCGCCATGGCCTGGTGGTTAAGGCACTCGACTTGTAATCCGAGGGTCACGGGTTCGAATCCCCGTCACACCAAACATGCTCGCCCTTTCAGCCGTGGTGGCGTTATAATGTAACGGTCAATCCACTACTCGTTGGTAAAAGAGTAGCCTAAGAGTTGGCGATGGGTGGTGATGACTAGCTGCCTTCACTTTTGTCTTACACTGCTAAGTGAGGGACGGCTAGCGCAGATAGCCCTCGTGTAGCTTTACACGAAGTTCAAAACCAAACCATTCCAGTTTTAATGTTGCTAAAGTGTTTGTTGACAAGTTTTTTAAATATAAAGAAGTTAGGTTGATTAATTAAGTAGGATCCGTTAAAAACGTGTTACCAGAGGTGTAGAAAAGGGTTTGGATGACTTATTATGTTAGAATGATTCCAGTTTACGCTTAGAATTTAAAAATTCGGTGAAGAAACGTTACACGGTCTGTAAAAGTATAGAGGGAGATACAACAACAAAAAAAGTGTGTTAAACGTGTGTGTCACACGTAGAAGATCACTAAGCCTAACATAGTGGACATGATAGTCTCATACTGACTGGTTTTTATTCTGAAATAAACATAACATAACATGTCACTTTTGTTATATCGTGCACACATTTTGGTGATAAAAATTTACGAAGTAAAACTTTTAAGCGTAAAGTATTAATAGATCAAATCCACTACATGATAAGAACATTTCAGACTATAAATACACTTTTAATTACATCAATCAGCAAAATACTCAAGACGATCTTTAATATATTTCTCGAGATGTAAACACATATAAAGCAAAAATGTCATCCGTATCACGCATCCATAAGAGCCTCGGGGAATGATACGGATTCGGCGTTTGATTCGTCCTATGCCATCCATTTGTGGCTCTATGGGATCCCCATGCTATTCTACTTATCTTTACTAAATATTAATGGAACCCTGGACAGTGAAATAAAGGGGCGTGACGTTTGAATCTGATCTCATGAAGGATCCTATGTTTTAATCGTGCGTTAAATGAGTACGTTAGTTATTAGTAGTTCTCGACTCTACTAGCGAATAATTATCAGTTATTTTGCCTTCACAAGAAAATGTGGAACTACTGCTACCAACAACATTATTTTTCTTTAAAGTTAAGGGTAACTGTAACACAAATTAGTTATTTTATTTATTAAATTCTGATAAAAAAAAGTATACGTCCTATTCATATGGTTGATTGATTGGTTGGTTTGGCGTTTTATGGCGCAAAACAACTAGGCTATCTGAGTCCCTATTCATATATATTTATCTTTCGTGTCATATCAAATATCAAACTCAATTTAATTACATGTAATAGTATTTTAACTACTTGATAAAAGTTAAACGTTTTTCAATTTATGTGAAAACTGGTGTATGCAGGCCTGAAAAGAGGAAGTATACAGTTCTCCCCTTTCTGATAGAAGTTCTATACTAAAATGTATTTTTAAAGTTAGTTCAAATACTGAAAACTTAGCAAAGTAGTAAAAATCAATAGGCCGAACATTTGTGTTAATCTCGGAAATACTGCAAGGAATGTGGGGAAAATACCTGTGTAATAATATTTCTAACCAAGGCAAACCATGGCACTAGCAAATGGTTGTTATATATTTCAATCTCTACCAACCATATTGCTGGTAAAACAGTACAACAGCGGATAGATGATGCAAGCTTAGGCGGTTGGTTGATCTATGTACTAATTGTTTTGGCAACCAATCAAAAGAGTTGAAGCTGCAGTTCGTCAGCTCCATTTTCTGATAGTAAGGGTGTGTGTGTGTGTGTGTGTGTGTGTGTGTTTTCTTATAGCAAAGTCACATCGGGCTATCTGCTGAGCCCACCGAGAGGAATTAAACCCCTGATTTAAATAAATATTTGCTAGCTCACACAGAAATCCAATATAACTACGTTTAAGTTTATACAAGTGCAAAAGTGAACTATGATTAACGTGCATTGTTCTATACGAGTGCAAAAATCACGACATTTACAATTAGCTTTAAAGACAATTACTTCAATAACGTAAACAAATACAAGAAAGAAAAATATTAAGCTAATTCTCTACCTTAATGTGATTTTAAAATAACACACTACATTTCAATATAAATTCTAACAGACACCTAAAAAATCCAGAACTAGGCCTGAGGTTTAAATACGCTTCCTAGACGAAGCATCAGTTAACCCGCTACATAATCTATAGCAATTAGTCTTAATTAACAGTCACAACCACACTTTCATTCGTTTGCGATGTTCTACAGTTAATATTTTGCGCGAAAGAAAATAATTGCAGGTTTCAGATGATATACAATTGTCACTTACATATAAACACAACAAATTTAAAATCAAACACATGCCGACAGTGATTTATATACTCCTTGGCACCATAACTATTTCAATATAGGCGCCTAAAAAATCGACAATTAGGCCTAAAGTTTAAATATGCTTTGAACAACAAAAATTTGTTTATCTGCTAAGGAAATAAAATAATACAGCTTTTTCATTATTGGTGGTAGTGAACCCAACGCATTCGGTGAGAATAAAATAAAAATAAAAAATAAGCGTTATCATTATGGGAGGAAAACAAAATTCGGTGAAACAGTGACAAACGAAGACAACTGAGTTTTACACTTTTTTGATACCATAATATTAAAAATTCACTATTTTAGCAATTGTTCAAGAATTTCATAATGTCAGAAAAACGCGGATTTAATGAATCTTGACACAAAATCATAAAAACCAAGTTTGTCCCCAAATAAGAAAATTCCATTTTTCGAAAATGTTTGGGTTGTAGGGGATTTTATCACTTTGTACAAAGAGCTCAAGAAAAAATATTAGTCAAAGATGGCGATTATACGCATAGACAAGATGTTTATACAAAAATGTTGTCTGGAAATATGAAACTGTTATAAGCGAAATACATGTTTTTGAACTTTAAATCTAAATACAAGTCATATTCAGTTTATTAGATGTTTGTTCCATTCATGCCCAACTGCATAAACAACAACGGCATTACTAAAGCACATATTTATTTAAAACATATATTTTTCATACGAGTCCAGCATAGCCCGGTGAGTTAAGGCGTTCGATTGTAATTCGCGGGTTCAAAGCCCCGTCGCACCAAACATGCTCGCCCTTTCAACCGTGGGGCGTTATAATGTGACGATCAATCCCACTATTCGTTGGTAAAAGAGTAACCCAAGAGATGGCGGTGGGTGGTGATGACTAGGTGCCTTCTCTCTAGTCTTACACTGCTAAATTAGGGTCGGCTAGCGCAAATAACTCTCGTGCAGCTTTGCGCGAAATCAAAAACAAACAAAACCCTTTAATATATACTGTATTCCATTTAATGGCGTATATGTAAAAACAAATCTTTGAATATATATAGACAGACAGATCGATAAAAATCAATTATAATAATTTTGTTTACCAAATAATTTTAATGTGCTTTTTTAGACATTAAATTCATTCAAACGATTTAATATTTTAAAACCATGTGGCAGTAGACGATAAATATTATGTGAAAAAAATATTGATTAAAACACGTACACAGCACTAAAGCTAACAATAAATTATCAAAGTTACACGCATCTGAAGAATACCGTTTCTGTATGAAATGCAGTTGAGTATTAAAAAGCTTGGGTTTTAACTAACATTTGTCACTGGTGTTACTTCTGATTTTAAGTTTGTTTTTGTCTGTACATGTTACACTGAAGTAATTCTCAACTTATAGAGAATAATTTAACTGTTTTGCTATACAGGAATGCAAATTTTGAACTTTAACATTTAGAAATACCATATGGTACAATACTGGATGTTATCAACGCGGAAATCTCTCCAAATCAGTCGACGAACAAAAGCTACGCAAGAAAACATGTAATTCGTCTTTTGGTGCACAGCTGAGATTTTAGTGCAAAACTTCTCCAGATATTGGATATATGAACAAATAAGTTTCAACAAAGGGTTAACTTTAGTACCTGTATGTTAAGTGTAACCACACTCATTACCTGCCCCCCGCTAGTACAGCGGTATGTCTCCGGATTTACAACGCTAAAATCAGGGGTTCGATTCCCCTCGGTGGGCTGAGCAGATAGCCCTATGTGGCTTTGCTATAAGAAAAACACACAAAACACACACTCATTACCTTCAACTATTATTGTAAGTTAGAAATTCTTACAACGTTATATATATGATAACTTCAACGATGTTTATGTCTTGGTGTTTTTTAATGTGAAAATTGAGGCTCATTTTAGTTTCTGTAATGCAAGGTTTACTAAAAGGACTTGTTTTTACACACTGAGCCGCAAGTTGAGGAGCATTTCTGATATCATACAACATTCAGTAGGATGGACAGAAGTGTTAACAGCAAACCTGTAGTATTAATCGTCTTATTTCTTTTAAATATAGATACAGTGATTAATACGCGTATCTGAAACATAACGTGCCTTCAACAGAGAGAGAATAGTGTTGCTGAATAGGATAGCATTAAAAAATATCTAAATAAACCCTAAAGGCAAGTGGCTTAATTCTGCTCGTACCCAGCCTCTTATCATTTTTAATGGTCGAACCTGAAGGAATCGTAGAAGCATAATTATACTTTTCAGTTCATGTAGGTACGAACAGGAGTAATGCTTTCTTCTAAACAGAGAATGAGAGAATAGTTTTCTTTTTTAAATATTCTTCTATTCTATTCCAACAGCGAATCTTCTACAAGACTGAGATATTACGTTAATCTATCACACAATAGTGTCAAAAATAATCTACTTTGTTCGCGGTATAACTCTGATAACTTTTCAAGTTACAAAGTTTTTACTCGAGTTTTCTTTCCTACGTAACGTATGTAATAAAAATTAATAATACAAAAATATATCAAACAATTTTATATTCTCTAAGCCTATTATCAACAACGAAATTGTTTAAGTTAATTTTGGCACAGACTCACAAAAACTGTCAAAACACTTAATTATTGCGCCTGAAAATTAATTATCTTTAACGAAATTCAATTTATTTTAAATCTTCAGTTGCAACTTAGTTAAAACTTTTATTACTAGCATTTAATTTAGAAACTACTGAGTAATGACAACATTGGGTGTGATTGAGGCGTCATCACCTTGGAAGAGCGTTGAATTTTAGTTAGAAAAAAAATATGAACTTTCTAAAACTTCAAATTTGATATATCAGGCCATCTCTTAAGTAATGTCCGATTTTAGGTTTAGAAAAAGAGAAAGGATTTCAAACGATTTTAATGTTATTAAATCAGTATTATACGTTTCATTGTTATTAATTACTTCCTGTCAACGATTTGTAAGCTTCTGAATGCCACTTCTAAAAACTTCTTGGGGTTTGGAGGAAAATAATGCAGAGAGGATAGTTTTGACATCTTTATGTGTTCCAAGCTCTTTTCCATCAAGATGGTTCTGTAAACTTAGGAATAAATGATAATCAGATGAGGCAAGGTCTGGAGAATAAGGAGGATGTGGAAGTTTTTCCCAGTCTAGCTCTTCAATCTTTGCAGATGTGATCCTTGTTGTATGGGACCGTGCATTATCCTGATGTAACACGACACCTTTACGATTGATCAAAGCAGGCCACTTTTCTTTCAGTGCAACATTCAAGTGCTCTAAATGTTGACAACAGAAGTCTGATGTAATCGTTACATTGAGTGGCAGCAACTCAAAGTAAATCACACCAACAATATCCCACCAAATGCTTAACAAGACTTTCCTAGGGTGGAGGTCCATTTTGGGCTTTAGCCAGTTTACTTGCACTAAGCCATTGTCTGTGGCACTTAACATTTTTATAAAATATCCATTTTTTATCTCCAGTCACTAACCTGTCCAAAAAAAAAAAAAAGGTGAGTTACGTTCACGAGAGTTGCTCTAAGGTTGGCTTCTGTCAAATTACGGGGGACCCATTTTCTAAGTTTTGCCACCTTTCCAAGCTGTTTCAGATGATTGCGAACAGTTGAATAGGTTGAATTAAGCTTCTATGCTAGTTGTTCAACTGTTATAACATATCTTCATTAAGTGCAGCCGGCAGCAAGTCATCATTAGACTCAACAGAACGAATTGCACGTGGTGAATCACTTAAACTGTAGTCACTTGATATGAACTTCTGAAACCACCTTCGACTTTTTCTTTCATTGAGAAACTCCGCACCATAAATATTTTGAATGTTTCGTGTAGTTTTTGCTGCACGATTGCCTTTTTTTAAACTCGCAAAACATTATATGCCTAATGTGCTCCTTAGACACATCCATCTTCTTAAGGGTTCATTTGATTAATGATCAGAAAAAGGAAGTTGGGTTAGTTTATTTTATTTGTCTGAACATTTTCATACACATCCTACTACATATTTTAATCATTAAAGCCTTCTATAAAGACAGAAATGATGATGCACTCGGCAGATAACCTGATGTGGCTTTGTTATACGAACACACACATACACACCCGAATAAAAATGTTAATAATTTACATAAAATCAAATATAATAAATAAATATATATAAAATATACAAGTAATTTATGTTTCATTACAATAATGTTTCTTCCTGCTTTCTGTACTTAATCAGAATGCTACTCTGATGTTTCCTCTGAAGTTGAAGCATCTTTATCATTTGATTCACTACTGTCTCAAATAATGTCATCTTGTGTTCCATCTTCTGCATCTTCAAAATCTGATGACAATTTTTAACCAATTGTTGTCCTTTGCCATAATTATAAACCTACTCTTTACATAAATTTCTCACATCAGCCACGAACACTCTTAAAAGAAATACCATTTCCTGCACATTATTTTGCTTTTAACATTAACAAGATTTCTATCGTTACAGACAGTCCCTTATTTCACAACTCTCTGAAATACGTTAAAACGGCGGCATCAATTTCAGGATGTTCTCCCTTTTTTTTGGCCAGAAAATGACTTTTCTTGGAAGAAAACAACTTGGTTTTCATACCATGCTAACGACGTACATTT
This sequence comes from Tachypleus tridentatus, assembly GCF_004210375.1. Taxonomy (NCBI): domain Eukaryota; kingdom Metazoa; phylum Arthropoda; class Merostomata; order Xiphosura; family Limulidae; genus Tachypleus; species Tachypleus tridentatus. The sequence continues at coordinate 134,359,595 of NC_134833.1, read as the reverse complement.
GCCTCACTAACGGTTCACTTTTTACCGGCCGCACGATTCCCAATCTGTTCGGCACACAAAATAACATTTCTTTTAAATTCGGCATTGTACTTAAAACACTTTTACATGGGTAAAAAACGCAACAAAAAAATAAACTAGCGTCTGAACAACAGGAAAGTCAGACAAAGACTAAGGACAATGATATCCAAGTACACCGCTAGAGGCGCTGACATCGGTAAATTTGACGTTTCGTATGTGTTTTTTTAGTTTTTCTAAGCTAAGGTCTTTTTCAAACATAGTTCAATCTATCTGTTGATGCAGGATTGTTTCGAAAATCTTTGTTGTTCGAGGAAAATGATACTTTCGAGACTTTTGAAGAGTAAAAAATTAATACTTTGAATTTAAGATGCACCTTTTTTTTTTTTAACATTTTTCCAAACTGAAAAATCACTATTTGCTAGAATCCGTGTGGTTGTTTCCCGTTAGGTTAGGTTTAATGAAAATGTTCAGTTTAAACTTAACACTTACTGTTACTATCTACTTTTAATATTTTTATTTGTGATCAGCATGTAACAGATAAATGCTCTGTAGCAAAATGTAATGTTACATTAGCTTTTTAGTCGCAAACTCTACTGGAACAAAGTAAAATACGGACAAACAAATTATTTTACATAAATTTTCGACGTAGTTAAGTTGTAACTCATACACTTTTCGGAAAATTGAGCTGCTTTATCCTTAAAAAAATTCGTTGTGAACAGCGAATATGACCACTTCGAACGAATTACATAAATATGCATAGTTTCTGCATACATATGTATGGGCGGTGTTCCGCAAAACTTTGCCTTTTTTAATTCCCTTATAAAGGCGTTTCCAAACTGACCCGGTGTGTTTTATTGGTGAGGTAGAGGCGATCTCCTTTTAAAAGCTAGTTGCAGGTGTGTTCTATAAAGTTTTGTTAAAAAAGAAAGTGACCAATTCATTTTTATTAGTAGTTCTCTGTTTAAGGCAGGTAGTAAAAAACGTATACGGCGGGAATGTTCGCCGTTTCCGTTCTTCGAAATGCAATCAAGTGCAGTAGAAACAGTGAAAGACCTAACAATGCCAAGGAGTTGGCGTAGCCTTCTTTATGATGAATCTAAAACACGTAACAATAATAACTTTAAGTGAAGGTAAACAGACGATGTTGCAATAGTGGCTGAATACAAGAGTTCAAACTGTCAGGCATGTCACTAGCCTTTGCAATCAAGTCCAGTAGAAACAGTAAACACCTAACAATGCCAAGAGTTGGCGTAGCCTGATGAATCTAAAACACGTAACAATAATAACTTTTATAAGTGAAGGTAAACAGACGATGTTGCAATAGTGGCTGAATACAAGAGTTCAAACTGTCAGGCATGTCACTAGCCTTCCGTTTCCGTTCTTCGAAATGCAATCAAGTCCAGTAGAAACAGTGAAAGACCTAACAATGCCAAGGAGTTGGCGTAGCCTTCTTTATGATGAATCTAAAACACATAACAATAATAACTTTTATAAGTGAAGGTAAACAAACGATGTTGCAATAGTGGCTGAATACAAGAGTTCAAACTGTCAGGCATGTCACTAGCACAATTGGAACTTAATCATTTATTTCCACGGACAGCAAGTTTTTTCATTATTCAACTGATTAGGAGAGGATTGCGAAAACAATTTTGTGTTTCTTTGTAATTACGCACAGAGGTACACAAGGGGCTATCTGTGCTCTACCTCCCACGAGTATCGAAACTCAGATTCTAGCGTTGTAAGTTCGCAGACATAGCGTGTGTGGGGTGGGTGCTGTGAGAAATGACTGGTTATCACTTTTCTGGAACTCATCCCACTTTGATGGTCAAATTTCACGCATTTAGACACTAAATTAGCTGAGAAACGCCATTCCTTGAAACGACATCCAAAGAATTGTACAAGGCATGCAGAAATGTACGTTCGTTTCTTTAATTTTCGCGCAAAGGTACTCGGGGACTATCTGCACTAGCTGTTCCTAATTTTAAAGTAATAGATTAGAGGGAAGACAGATAGTCAAGACCGACTACTGCCACCTCTTGGGATATTCTTTTACCAACGAATAGTGGGACTGACTGTGTTTTATCGGCTTAAATTTTTGAAGATGTGTTTGAAATGGTACGAAATTCATAGAAAGAAAACCACAAAAACTGTAAAGGAAACGTGAACAAACTTTTTAGCTTTCGTAAATGATTCCTATTAATAAGTTTCAAAAAATTATTTACGTTATTTTTGAGAGTTGTTTGTTGATTTCAAGGTGTTCTGACGAAACTAGTATTATTAGCCTAATACTTTACACGCTCATCAGTACAGGAATCATTTAGGCTCAATTTCTATTGGTGGTCTTGTTAGTTATAGTTTTTTTAAACGTTTGGTTATTTGAGGTAATCTTATTTCAATATTTATCAACTAAAAACAAAGCATATAAGATAAGAGATTATTATGTAATTTTATTAAACGTTTTCTTGCATTTTTAGACAATAATAGAAATGTAAAAAGTATAGAGGGCGTTTTGGAAGTCAATCGTGAACACTTACCTAAAGTATTTCGACATTATATGTTTGCTTGCAACTGATTGCAAGCAAAGTTCAAGAGCTGACATTTTTATCAAATGAGAATGTAATTTTAACTTTTAATGAAATTTCTGCTTGAACATTTATAAAACATCTATTCCTCAATATGGAAATCCTTTTGTATCTTAAACTATTCTAGAGTACTTTCCATCTGATGTTTCTTCAGTTAGTAAAGAGTAGTGTTAAATACTACTGAAATAAAGATTTAAATAACGTACTTATTATTTCGTAATTAAAGTTTTACAAAAAACAAAAACAGTTATCGGCATGTAGTATGTTAGATTTTAATACCTAACTTTATTATATTCACCGTTATTATGAAATTAATCTTTTAATTGTGAAATATATAATCTTCAGCGATGCGTGATATAAGATGGCACATAATAACAGTGATCCACTATTGAGTGAAGCATTGTTTTCATTGTTTCCCTTGGATCACGAGAGTCACATAACTACGTCTGCCCACCGCACTGCGGACCTAGAAACTACTGCAGACCGTGTAATAATAAGTGTCAGGTACGGCTCAACCCTAACGTTCCGCTGTTTTAAACTCTTCTACAATACTACAAAACCGGAATCTTACTCAGTGAGAAAGTTTAACCATAATGTAATATAACTACAACAACTACAGATACGATTGATTTCATGACGTACTAAGAACGTTTTAATGCTACGACGATCCTTGGGATGTTAGTTCTTAAAAATTGTTTTACACTTATTTCATTTTTGATTTGTAAAAGGCAAGAGATAAAGTGCAAAGGGTTTGTAATAACCCGGAGTATAAAACGTCACTCATACTTTTAATTATGTAGTTTAATATGCGAAGATCTTTTAACACAAAGCCAATAACTTGTATGTATGCATGTATGTATGCGTATGTAATTAAATAAATTGTAAAATTATTAACGGAGTAATTATTTCGTAGCTTTAATATCAATAAATAAAACATTTTCTTTATTTATACGTTTACAAGCATTCTTTTATATTTGATTCCGTCATGATTGAGGACAACATTTATATCGAAGTTCGATCTGAATGCGCTTGCATCCGCCTACTGCTCCACTTATCCGTTATAAAAGTATTTCTAACCAAAATGACTAGACCCGGAAGATCAATGGAAGAACGTGCTCGAGCCAAGATATGAACGTCTTAGAGACAAACGGTACATTTATGTAATGGAACAAGGGTTTTCTGGAATTCTGATCAGCCGAATACGACGGCCTCGCAGACAAAAGAAATAAGAACACATAGCAACATAATGATCTAGTAAATAATAAATGAAAACGAATTAAGGAGTTTGAATTAGATGGCATTGTTTCATAACATCTACTTTTGATTAAAACCAAATCGTTTAGAATTTGAACGTGCGCCTTAAAAATACGTTTTAAATGGACTAAACTTGTATGTGTATTTCATTACTCGAAGAGACGCTCAATAATTCTAACAGTGTAAATACACCCACACTTAAGAAAAAGCTTCATGTAATAGTCGTGTTTTAACGATACAGACTGGAGAGTCATCTGTAGGCCAACAAAGCAGAGTTAGAGCAGTCTAGAGTGCTTACAATACACGTGAAAAGTGGGCAGTTCGCTAACTATTTATGGCATTTATTTTAGGAAAGCTGTTTCACTTTTATTATGAACAAATGTAATATACACACAAGAGGTAGTAACAAAATGTAAAATAGTTACTTATTCGTTATCAACGTAACTACCTAGAAAGCAAGTTATTTATATTATTTATGATTAGATACGAAAGTCGAATTTTTTTTTACTAGAACTGGATTTAATATTTGTCACATCTTTTATCTCTAAATCCTTGCCAAACAGCAGACAGAACAAAAAAAATATTTTCCATGACTTTTCGATTAAGTTATGTGTTTTCATAGCTTCCTTTATTGTCACGGCATGAAATCTAGAATTACAGTTCCTTGTAGGCCCGGCATGGCCTCGCGAGTTCGCGCCCAACATGCTTGCCCTCCCAGCCGTGGGGGCGTTATAATGTGACGGTCAATCCCACTATTCGTTGGTAAAAGAGTAGCCCAAGAGTTGGCGGTGGGTGGTGATGACTAGCTGCCTTCCCTCTAGTCTTACACTGCTAAATTAGGGACGGCTAGCATAGATAGCCCTCGAGTAGCTTTGTGCGAAATTCAAAAAACAAACAAACAAAGTTCCTTGCCATCACACACACTTTTTCAGTATAGCCGTATCACACATTATCATTTATGCTAACTGCTAAAGCTAATATCATGTAATATATTTTAGAGTCAGGTTTAATTTTTTGTCATATTTTTTTTATATCCATATCTTTGCCAAACAGTATATGAAATAAAAAAATTTTTCCCCTTCCATGACGTTTTGATTTAATTATCTTATTTATGTATTTTGACAATATAAAGAACACTAAGCACAGCAACTCAAAAGCATCGTTAAGGAAGTGTTAACGGTCAAATCGTAACACATATAAGTTAAGCCTTTAAATTTCCGAGGTACATTGATGTTTATTGAATTATAATAATATTATGAAATTGGTTTGTATATCGAAACTGTTTGTGTTTTGCACGTATGTACGCAGAATGTTCGAAAGAGGAGTGTAATTAGTGTGACCAAAATAAAACATTATTTTGTACGAAACAGGTGCTATAATATTAAATCTAGAAGCACTTTTGTATGAAATATAACCGATACCCCTACATGACTAATCATATAAAGTCCACAAAAATCCAATGATGGGTCAACAAATCATTATTCTGCTGTAATTCCGTGTGGAGAACCAGACTTAAACTAGCATAATTATGAATGTTTTATTATAGTAAAGTACTTTACTATCTACCTACACAGAGTAGTTATTAAATGTTAAATTATATCACTAAGATAAAGAACTCTGTAGAACAATAGTACATAAATTATTGCAATCATTGGCTATCATATACATGCAGGTCTGCACCAATGAAATAATATGTTAGCATGTTCCATCCTCTTGGGGCAATCCATAAATAACTTACATGCAGTATCAGTGCTGATAACAGTGTCATAACGATTATATACTAAAGGTGCACCAATCAGTTTTTTTTGTAAACTTCAGGTAATTATTCAACCTCTGGAGAACAGATAAACATGAACTTAACGGCAAAGAGTTTCAGTAAAATAAAGATATTTGGTACCTGAAACACGTTTTTAAGCAGTCAGCTACTATCTCTGATCTGTCCTGGATAGGTGTAGAAAGCTATGTATTCCATTGATGAAGTCACTCATTAAAAATATCAGTATTTGGTAAATCTTCACTGTAAAAATCTATATCCTGATATTAGAGATAGAAAACTTTTGGTGAGTTTTGATGGCATAAGTTTCTGGATTGATGCTGCTTTCTTTCTTGTGCATCAAATCTGGAAGAAAGATTACCGATAACATGGCCAACAAGAGGAATGGTTACTGATTTCTTGAAGTAACTCTACACGGAACTATGTTCTACATTTTCACGTTAGGATTGTCGTTGAATAACTCATAGTATGCTAACATTAACGTTATGTGTGTTTGCAGTATTGAAAATACGATGTGAACAATCACCTAAGTCCATTTTTAATGAAGTCAGTTCTTTACAGCATTGTTCTAAAGCATCACAAAAATAAGGTGTTTCGGCTGATCCCCCTGTGTGCGTTCGTTTTTTGTTAAGTGATATGTTAAGTTTGCTAAATTTCGAGGAAAAAAAAAGTAAATTTATCACAATCAGTTTACCTACTAACGGACACCTGGAGTGCAATAGCCCCTGATATGGTTTGGTTTGTTTTGTTTTGAATTTCGCGCAGAACCTACACTAGGGCTATCTGCGCTAACCGTCCGCAATTTAGCAGTGTAAGACAAGAGAGAATGCAGCTAGTCGTCACCACTCATCGCCAACTCTTGGACTACTCTTTCACCAACGAATAGTGGGATTAACCGTTACATTATAACGCCCCTACGGCTGAAAGAGAGAGCATGTTTGGTACGACGGGGATTCGAAACCGCGACTGTCGGATTACGAGTCGAGTGCCTTAACCACCTGGCCATGCCCTCTCCCCTCCGATATGTAAATATAAAAAAATAAATTAATCACGATTCCGTTTAGTTTTTCTGTCACCTGAGAAAAACAAACAGCTGCTAGGTGGTAAAGAGATACTGCCATTCTCAGTGAAAATGTAGTCAGAAAACAACTTACCCAAATTGAAATAGTGAAGATTTTAGAAGAGGTAGTAATTAGATCAGATTATAGCGGAGATGAACCTTCTTCCTCAGTAGAAGAAGCGGTTGGTAAGAAGTTATACACAAAGATTGGACCGGTGAATATGAGAAACAACATGTTAGTGCAAGTTCCTCTTCTGAATAGAATGAAATTAATACATCGACTGGAAGATGAACGGGTGAAAAAGAGAAAGAAAACGACCACTAAAACCAGGAAGAACGTATTACTAAAAGGACAAGGTGTTGTCTACTACTACTATTAGTACTACAAGAGGACTAAATTATTATGTATTATAACGAAATGAAGGGTGGAGTAGATATATTAGATAAACGTGTTTGCACTTTCTCTACCAAACGGATGACTCGGTGTTAGCCACTGGCTAATTTCCACAATACCTTGGATATTTCTGCCATCAGCGTTTTCATCATATAGTTATCTGTCAATTCAAGACAAAGAGAAAAATAAGCCATAAGTAAATATTTCTTATCAAGCTCAGAAATAAGAAAAACAAGAATCTTAGACCTTGCCATTCTATTGAAGTAGTTTATACAGTCGAAGATTTCTCCTAAGTTTGTCCCACCTCCCAAGATAGTCATTATGAACTCTGTTCCAGATCTAAAGGTTTTGTGCTTTCTGCAAATAAAGAGTTTGTAGCAGGAGACACACTGTAACCAAATTCTCCAGTTGTAAGTGACATGAAACATGAATACAATATATACATGTTCTTATGTTAAGCATCTGCATGTATCATTACCTGGGCGTTGTCTAACAGAATAACAGAAATGTAATTTAATTATATCACCTTTTACATCTATTTGACCCCAGGTGTGGCTCAGTGTGATAAGGGAAGTATTTTGGTAAAGGAAATCGACTAAAAATGGTGGACAAGTAATTTAAATAATTTCTCGTACTAGAAAATGTTCTTATTACTGTGCGTATGCTTACATGCAAGTGAATATATATTTATCAAACAGGTGCATACAAACTACCAGAGCCATAACGCGTTAGTCCAATCCATAACCAAATAAGTCAGGCCCGGCATGGCCAGGTGGTTAAGGCATTTCACTCGTAATATGAGGGTCGCGAGTTCGAATCCGTCTCACACCAAACATGCTCATCCTTTCAGCCGTGGGGGCGTTATTATGTGACACTTTTCGTTGGTAAAGGAGTAACCCAAGAGTTAGCGGTGGGTGGTGGTGACTATCTGTCTTCCCTCTAATCTTACACTGCTAAATTAGAGATAGCTAGCGCAGATAGCCCTCGTGTAGCTTGTCACGAATTTCAAAGACAAACCAAAAAATTCAATCATAACGCAGTTTTCAATCGCGGGTGCAAATCAAGATTTCGTTTTAAGTATTCAATCAATGGGTTCTGGGTTTGCAGAGCCAACAAGGTCGTAAAATGGTGACTAAAAAAGATGTGGAAGTTCGGCTAGACGTTGAATTGGCCAATGTGTTACTGCACTGCTTGATATAAGAGGCCATACACGTGGGCATGTCATTATCAACCACACGTTCCTGTTATGTTAATTCACAATTTTTTTATTACTCAAAATATCCATCGTTTTAATAAGTAAAGCAGTATTTACCAATTAATTAGGCTGAAAAAGAACAAATCTGCAAAATGGGCTATGTGCGCTATGCTTACCACGGGTATCGAAACCTGAATTTTAGCGTTAAGTCTTCAGAGCGTTAAGCCACTGGGGAGAGACGTTATGAAGTGAAATTTGTTTCACAAATATATCAAACTAATTATCAGTAATCATTTCGGACAACTATTTGACAGGCCAGCGACCTTAACACAATTTTAACATATAAAAAACACCGACTTATACACACAAAAATAGGCATATATTGTTTGGTGTGTCAACATTACATATTCTTCTAAAAAGACAAACCTCTCACTTTACGAAGCATAAACTGCAACTTTGAAGAAGAATATACCCATGCTAACAACGCAAACTCAAGTCTCATGCTTGCAAACAAAAATAGTTTTAAATTACCGTCAGTGAATATTGTTGTTTTAACAATGATCACTAAAATTATAATTGTTATATTCTGTTATATCATGGCTTATACAGTACAGAAGATATATGTACATAATTTAAACAACTAATACATACAAGTCGCTTCACAAAGTACACAGAAGTTGGAGCGGTTATAGCGACTTGTCTAACTCATTTGTGCATTCAATAGGAACATGTCATAGCAACTTATGGTCAATACACATACACATATACACATGCAATACGGTAAAAAAAAAAAAAAAACTATCCGAGCTGAAAGTTGAAATGATAACATATATCAAATAAATAACAATAATTATTTAAGTTAAACTCCAGAAAGGAGGAGTGGAACTATCGAGCAAGAAACTATCTTTATCTTATTAAGTTCAGTTCGTGAGTGAAAAACAAAACAAAACAAAAAGCAGATAAATTTCGCGCAAAGCTACACGAGGGCAATCTGTCTTAACCCTCACTAATTTAGCTAATCATCATCACTTACGACCAACTCTTGAGCTACTCTTTTACCAACAAACAGTGGAACTGACCGTAACTTATACCGCCTCCACGGCTGAAAAGGCGAGCTTGACAGAGAATCAAACTTTCGACCCTCATATTGCGAGTCGAGCGCCCTAACAACTTGCCCATGCCAGGCTTCCTAAGAATCGGTATGAATTCATACAAATATCTGAAGAGAAATCACGAAAACAACTCTGTCCGTTGCTTAAACCAACTTAATTATCGCATCACAAAATTTTATGAAGGTTTAAAAGAGAACTACATTTTCCGTTTCCCATTCTGCGAATTTGATAATTTATTATGTAACTTGTAAAATAGTACTGAAATATGGAAACAAATTATATAAACAAAATCAATCGTAATTAACATTTCTCTGAGAATATATTGTGTTACGTGTTGTTAAATTTCGATTTTTTCTGATCAATTATTTTACTTTAAGTATTTCACTCCAGATATATAAAATCTAAATTATATTACTTTTACACACTTGTATAAATATGAAACTAGGTTTTACTGTGTAATTACTACATACATTTTAAACGAAAGTACATAGTAGTCGAACGATATATAAAACGTAGTTCAATTTTAGACTTGAATAAAATGACACTTCAAAACTGTCTTTTCATTTATTTATCATCGCTTGATCTTATGAACGTGTGTGTTTATACGACACCTGGCAAGTTTCCAACAAAAGTACCAATGGAATACCTGTGAAACGTTCACGTAAGAAGAGTTTTGGTTTCGGTTTTCACTAACCAAAGTTTCTGGTTTGCAAGTTATTCCGATAATATCAGAATTCTGGGTCACAACGTATCGTAGTCGTTCTCGGTATAAAACACCACTAATGATTTTCCAGATAAAGCAACACCTCCGGCACTCCAGAGCGATGTTCGGCTTACCCGGTCTCCGAATATAGTTTACACATTTGATTTCGCGTTGTTGGTCGAAATATTCCTCTTATATAATGAGACTGTTTTTTGTTGGTTTTTTTCCTTTTGAAATTCAGCAGTTTTGATATCACTGACGGGTATAGAGCCGAAGAAAGTAATGTAAGTGTCAAAACGTGAAGAAAAAAAAGAAGGTAGTATTATAAATGCATTAACACGAGTTGCCGCTCGTATATAAATCAATTGTACATTGTTTACCATTGTGTACATGTAACTAATGTACACACTGAATTATGAACGTAACATGTTTTTACATTATGGAGCTATATGATAAACTGTAGTACTGGTATTGGGTTAACGAATACTACACTCCATATTGAAACGTTAAATATTCACTACTCGGCAGCGGTTCGTCCTCCATCAGAAACAAACACTACACAACAGTGACAACAAAACAAACATAAACATTGTACTGCCTATAGTTTATGTTAAATTTCATAGCCATGTAGAATAGAGAGTTACAGCCATTCGTGGATGTTGACGTCGTGATATTCTTCCAGGAAATATTTTTCACACAGCTTATGATTCGCAATAAATTAAAAATATTGGTGCTCCAACATGGAAGAACGTTTACGTGAGATGTTTAACATCTGTGGTAAATTAAACCTTATCTGGTTAAGATTACACCATGTTATTTCAATCCTTCAAAACCGACTTATTGAAGAACATGGTTAAAAAAAATCCAATCTAGCAAAATACTTCGTTATGATCTTCTTGCACTAGAGGAGAAAGAATACACACAGGTGGCAGCGTTCGCACAGTCGCCACACAAGAGGGAGTGATATGAACTGCCAGTGGACAGTTTCGTCAAAACGAAAAGTTAGACCTTAACTCTTACTATACGAAACTTTTCTACACTTACTCATGTGTGGGTAACTGACATTGAGGAACAATGCATAACGAGAACTGATTTCATGTAGAGAACTTGGATGCAGGTTTAGACTAGCTTCAGATACCCCAACAGTCTATGGTCAGAAAATCCCTGTGTACTACACGCAATTATTATATCAGAGGTTGAGCTTCCAGTGACAAGAGGGAGGGTGGCCATTGTATTATCACCTAATGAAGTACTCATGCCAGGAGTTAAGAATAAATCTACATGTAGTGACTAGGACCTAATGGAACCAGATACTCTAGCATTTTCTGAGACCGATTGTTGGAAGAGCTCTCGTGAATCTGAATAATAAAAATGTCGTACGTGACTTTACTCGGGAAAGACTTCAATAAGCTTGTTATAAAACGAAAAGTCGTTATGACGCTAGTGCTGGAACGATCGGATTTAATCAAGATGACACAGTGGAGCAAGATAATGGGATAATGGTACAAATACGGTTGGGATTTTGTGGTCCTTACGGCCTTTACGGTAATCATGAAAGCCTAAAAGGAACCCTCAAAGTAAAAGTGGCTCTGGCAGGGTCACGACATGTCAAACAAGCTTTTTTTTGCTAAAAATACACGCAGAAAGCCTCAAACAGAACAGCTTCCAAGAAAACTGAGAGCATCGAAGAAGCAGTGGTGTGAAGAGGAAACATATTTAGTGAGACAGATAAGCAAGGAGGTCTATGAAAACAGTAGCAGACGAAGCGCTTTATACAAAGATAGACCCAAGTTTATCCGTTTCAGATAATAACGACAACATAGTATGTTCTCATCACAAGGAAGGATAAATTCCAAAATCATGAAGGATCACATGTTATAATGGAAAAAAAAAACCAATAACGCAGTTTCCAAAATCCAGAGGAACAGGTGATTAGGTCAAAAGTCATCCATCTTAATTCTCTTCGGAAGCACATCGGTAAAATAACTAACTCTACAGGCAAGAATTTGTCAACAGGAGGCAAACCTGCTAAGGAGCTCTGGGCTACTGTCGAGAGGATCGTTAAACATAAAATTGGAAGAAAATTAATCACTACTTACTTAAAACTTTTTCAGCATCAGCACGACCAATGACAATAAAGGTCAAGATGTCATTCCATCTGCATACCATGGACCTGGAATAAAAACACCTCATAAGATTTGGTGAATACAGTAGTGTAGTATACTATTTGTATTAGGACTATTCAAGGTACCTCCCAGTCCAATAACGACGCAATGTTGCAAGCTATATTTTTCAATGTTTTACTTAAAATTTTAGTTAGATGGTTTGTTTGTTTGTTTTGTAATTCGTGCAAAGCTATATAAGGGCTATCTGCGCTAGCCGTCCTTAATTTAGCAGTGTAATACTAAAGGGAAGGCAGCCAGTCATCACTACTTACCATTAACTCTTGGATTACTCTTTCACCATCAAATAGTGATATTCGTTGTAATATTATAACGCCCCCACGACTGAAAAGGCAAGTCTGTTTGGTATGACGGGGATTCGAACCTGCGACCCTAAGATTACGAGTCAAGCGCCCTAACCACCTGGTCTAGCTTGAGGGCACATGACGTTAACATCGCGAAATACTGAATAATTTCTAGACACGGGTAAATTTGTTGTAAATATGAATAAACACTTGGAGAATACAAAATAAAATTCTGTGAACCATTCAATGTGTAAATGATCCAATAATTGTTGACTGAGAGACAATTAATCGAGTTTAGTCATTTGGTAAGAGCTAAAGCTTCGGTAAGCTAATCAGTAAATTAGTCAACATTTCTTAACAAATCAATGAAACGTATTTTAAAAGGTTATTAAATATATTATGCCTTCAGTAAGTTTAAAGTTTTTGTTGAAAAGTTTGTTTGTGAACTCAGGTCTATAACTTGCGTTCCAGTAAACGCAGCCTGCAGCAAACGTTACTGATGAAAAATAAATTAGTTGCCATTTTGTGGATTGGATTTTGCATTATTTTTGCTAAATATTGAAAGAACAACCCGCCTAACGACAGCACACGTTACAACATTGAAGACTGCTTATGTATATCAAACTCTTAATTTTTTTTCTGGAACTATAAAAACAAGGTGGGGCTATATACTAGTTGCCCTTATGTCGAGTGATCTAAATCCGCTTATCAACATCATTTTATTTCCGACGTGCTAATGCACATTCGGAAAACACATCTATAGGCAACTACAGAATTTTGGAAAGTATGGGTCCAAGTCTCGAACCAAAACATAAGCTTAATTATATATAAACCTAGTTGTAACAATACATTTAACTCTTTGATAATATATTGATTAATAAAATAATTACACTATCGTTTTAAAAAATAATATTATTATTAATGATAAGGTATATAAAGTTTCAGTTTTTCATTATATGTATTTTTTATGGTATCAAATATTTATTGTTTATTTTATGGCTTCACAAGCTGAGTAACCAAGCACCAGTGTTCTTTTACCTCTGAAAAAAAGGGGGTGGAGGAAGAACCTGATCATACAATACATGATCCTCAAAACAATAAGTTGTATTTTCATAACTATCTAACCTTAGCCTTTGTTTTATAAACACCTTAAGCGATTAAAATTAATATAAAACGTCTTTTTTGAAATAACGCAAGTCAGCATTCACAAGGTATAATCCATGAAATTATCTGCTTGCTTTACCATATGGTTTGATGAGTGTCATTCTGTAAGTGTTAAAGCACTGAACATCCGGGAAAGCACGTTTGGTTGTTTGTCGTTGTTACACACACTTCACATCCGTAAGGTCAGTTTAGTGGATGAACTTTGGCCTATGGCTACGTCATGTAACATGACAACTGCATGGTCAAGTTGAAGTGTGACTAAGTTATACAGCCTTAACATCTGCAAGGCAACTTAAGTTACAGTTACACAAAATACACGTATCTATATATATTGTCTCTCTGTCTTGTACTGATAAATTAACAAGTGATCTGTTTTTAACTAGTATTTAACAAATTACGAAACAGACAATTAGTACACAATTATGTTAATTGTAACAATATTAAAATGTTAAAATTGTATCTTTATCACTAATTCCTAATTAACTGTCAAAAATCATAAATTAATAGTATATAATCTAAAAGTATTAAATATATATGAATACTTCTTTCTATTCTGGTACATATTAGTTTGTTATAACCTAAAAACAAGCCGAAACAAAAATAAATAAATAAAAATAAACGAAAAACGCTGCGCTAATTGTCTGACTACAGGGTACAAGCTATAATGTGGGATATAAAATGTGCCCTAGGTTTTGGAGGTGACTAAAGATGTAGGACCCACACTACGGTGGGGATACACCGTTTATCAGTCTTAACCTATATTTGCCAGTTTCACATAAAAGAAATAAAATAAAGGAGTAGCAATAAATATAGAAATTAGGAGAGAGAGATGTGGGTGCTCAAGCTCACAACGTTCAACATATATAATTACCCTTTACTGTTTGCAGACAGTTGCGGCAAGGTGACTGCTCTCCAAAGTAAAGAAGAGAAAAATTAATTGAAAAATAAAAATAAGGGAAAGAAAAATAACGTGGAGTTGTGTGCGTGCGTGCGCGCGCGCGCTTCCTATAACAAAGCCACATCGGGCTATCTGCTGAGTCCACCGAGGGAAATCGAGCCCTTGATTTTAGCGTTGTAAATATATAGACTTATCGCTGTACCAGCGTGGAGCATGTGGAGTCTGGTAGCTGTTTATCTTGACGTACAATTTTCAAAATGTACCAACACATGTACACACATTCGTACATTAGTTACAAGTTTCAATTTTAGCATATAAAATTGAAAAGTGAAATCTATCAAATGTTAGAATGACAGAAGCTGTGATACTAGTTTTAGTTCCTTTGAAAAACACCCTTCCCGTTTAAATCTGCTCTTTAGTTTTCAGATAAAATTTTGGTAGATGCACTTAGGGGCTACAACAGCAACGTTGAAATTCCACTAGTCCATTAGATAAGAGTAGCCCAAGAGATGGCGGTGGGTATTGTTGATTAGTTGTCTTACCGGATCTAGTCGATCAGTTCAAAACTACAGACGCCTAGATGACTATGCACATACAGGATTTGTGTAGCTTTGCACGAAAATTCTAAACAAAAAAACACAAAACAATCTCTTGTTCATAGTTATATTAAGTAATAAACTCCCCACCAAAAAAAAATTTGTGCTACCAGTTCTTATATATTTATCTATATGCTTATTTTTTTGATGAACCAAGTAGTATTTTGGTGACATTGGAACTTAACGTTAATACAGTTTTTATTTAACTGCCGAAGCAAAATATATTAATATTACATAACATGGAATTATTTAAACAAATATTCACTTTTAGTACTTAAGCCAAATTCTCTCACAATAAAATACTTTGAAAGACACTCCAGGGCGATCCTTCTACCATCGTTTATGTACTAGGGTGTGGCAAAACGAATACGTGTACGTGCGATTAGAAATGAATTGTCAGGCACACGATACTTATATCCAGAACAAGCAAGCGATTGACAGGCATATGAATTTCTATGATAAAATAAGGGTAATTTTATGTATTCTTTGGTACTTCTCAAACAACACAAATCCAGAAAAGGGTTAAACTCATTACTTGATACAAAATATATAGATATAGATATACAAATGTTCTAACGTGTCACTTTACTCAGAGTAATTGCTAATGGCTATATAAGTGTTTACGCACAGTGTTGTTGCTACTCGTGTGCCATATACACGTATAATTTACCTTCGCTGTATTGTCCTTATGCTGTAACGTCTTTAGATTGCCAAGTGCACCAGGGTGGAGCAGGATTACATAGGTGTAGGTGTTGACTGCCTTTCCTGGAAACTAAGTTTTGCCCAAACTGTACGATGAATTAAACTTTACGAAAACTACTACTCAAAACAACTGCCTTCGTAAATGGTGCCTGTTAGGGTTAAGAGGGTCTTAAGTGTGTGTGTATATCCAGTTCAATATTAAAAAAAAAAATTGTAAATCGTATAACCTCTGTTTAACTCGACTTTTCACGATATGTATATGTTACCAGACTTTTCATGAGAACTTTAAACTTGTGAATCGATCGTTAAATGTTTTCATACATAAAGGGTACAGAGTTTCTTCAGAGCTGTATATTAAAGTATTTGTTTTCATAGATATTTCAAAATAAAAATAATTCATTCACACGTACATGCTGTTAATTTCGTCATCTCCTTGGAATCCATATACAATATTTGTTTACATGTTAAACTGGAATAGGTACAACGAACGAGATAAAAAACAAACATTCTTTTTAGCTTCTGAAAGGTCTTTGATAGTGATAACAATCTGGGTGATATAAAGAAATATTATTGTACCTCTCTTTTATCACAAGTTTCCAAGAATAAAAAACAACAACATATCTATAGTAATAACTAAGAGTGACATTAATGAATTACTTTGAGATTAAGAAAGGGTGTAAGACAACGTGAATATTTTTCAAAATTACATTTTACGTTAATGTATGGCATTCGATTACTTTGATAGGAACACTGGAGAAATTAAAACAGTGATTGAGAAAGACAAATTAATAACTTATGCAAAGTACATAATATTGTAATTACCGTAATATTTTTTTAGAAAACATAAATTAGATTCTTCACTGAATTAAAAAAAAGGGTTAGATAAATTTCACTCTGAACAGTTTCCATAAGGAACTCAAATACATATCAGAATATTCTGAAAATATAAATATTACACGGAAAAGTGATGATGTTTGTGCCTCAAAAGTCTTTGGGATTTTTATAGAGGTATGGCTTACGAGTGAAGGGAATTTTTATTCTTGTTTACACAATTTAAAAACCATGAACTACTTTTTGTAGATAAAAAGAGAGGTGAGTCAGTTAAGCCTTTTGTTGTTGTAAATGAATTATATGCTATTCCTATAGAACTGGTATTAATAGAAATGCTGATATTTGGAATGCTTGTACATGAACAAATATAAAGGAGGAGTTAGAAGAAGAGGTATTAATAATATATTCCACACTCTTACATATGAACACACGCACCCCCCCCGAAAAAAAAATACACGTTTTAAATATGTGGTAGTAGTTTGACCTTTCGTTGTTCAGTGTATAATTTCGTGTCATTAGAATAGGTCTTTACATAAAGTTGAAACATTTCTTGAAAAATAAAATATTTTAATATTTTTAATATTTTAGACAAATGCTTAATCAAAAATTATAAAATTACTCTCTTCCCCAAGAGCAAACAAATAATGTTAAAATGATAAACTAAGCCTATAATCCTAACTCTCAATATGGGAAACGAGAGTAAAAATTCGTATTTAAATAAGATATTTGTCAAATTTTGTTTTCTAGTGTTGTAGAATTTTCAGTCCCATTCGTGATATTATAAGGGCTAAAAATATTATAAATTAGGTACCTTTGATTGTGTATATACAACGTGGAGGGATGTACAGCAAAGCAGTCTCTTAAAAAAGTTAAAATACAAAGATTAAAACTACTATAAGCGATAGTTTCTGTGATTAGAATGCTTGCACCTAAACAATTGTGATATTATTTAACTTCGATAACGCTTGTCTAAAAGCTTGAAGATTTACGAAACAAGTTTGATAAACAATGTGAGATAATAAAAAACGTTATGCGAGCAAATAATCACGTGGAAAAATAACGAAAAATAAAAAAAAACTTTAAAATAACTGTTTGGTGTACATGTAGATCAGAAGAATCTGTTGTAATCTTTGTTTCTCACAATTCCTGTTATTTTCTCAAAAAGAGAGCCAAACGTTGTCTGGAGATGTCACCTGTTTTAACTACTTGTATAACTACATGGTTGTGTCTTACCAGCCTGTAAGACACTAAAATGACGTCACATAAGGGGCACTCAACGATACAATTTTTACTATTATGACGACAGTAAAACGGGCGCATGCTATAAATCACGAGAAGAATTACTTTGTAGAAAACTATATGTATAAAACGGCTGGTATGGAAAGAGAAAGCGCTATGTAGAGGAGCGAACAACGTTTCGACCTTCTTCGGTCATCGTCAGGTTGACAAAGAAAGAGTTAACTGACCGATAGCTGACCATATGCTTGAAGGCGGTTGTGTAATTGAGTGTAGGAATGAAGAGGGCGTACTTAGATGTTGGATTATATTTATTAATAGAGGTATAAAGGTGTTCCTTTGTAGTGGTTTATTTTGGGCTTGAGTTATTGTATAAGTAAGGCTTCTTTAAGCCCAAAATAAACCAATACAAAGGAACACCTCTACATTCCTACACTCAATTACACAACCGCCTTCAAACATGTGGTCAGCTATCGGTCAGTTAACTCTTTCTTTCTTTGTGAACCTGACGATAACCGAAGAAGGTCGAAACGTTGTTCACTCCTCTACATAGTGCTTTCTCTATCCATACCAACCGTTTTATACATATATAATTTTCTCTACAAGTGGGTTTTCTCGTCATTACGAATTACTCTGCAGGTTATAGGTTACAACACAGCATGACATATGAACTTCACAAGCAAGAAATAATAATAATAATATATTGGTCTTAATTTTGGTTCCCTCTGCTCTTGTAACAAAACGCCTTCGGGGGCCCTGCGAAAATACATCTATTTTAATTATTCATATGAGGAAATTACAGTGCGCAGGCAAGGGAGAGGAAACAAACAGTGATACGACAATTAAAAAAACCTGTTATGCATCTTATGGAAACTTATTATAATTAAATTTCTTGCGTAAAAGACACTTTAAAGTGCCAGAACATACTACAAACAGACTCGTGTGAAAATGTATCTAATATCCGTCGAGTTGCTTATGCTGCGTGCGTTGGGGAACACGGATGTCAAATCCAACAAAAACTTTTCAGAACATTGAGTTTATGAATTAAGTTGGTCGAACGATATGTATTATAAATATTTCTGGCAATAATGCATTAAACCACATAGTGTTGTAAGCTATATCTTCGTTGTTTAGTGTATGGCGTTAAGATCAAGTAAGCTCATAAAATCAGTCCAAGAATGTTCGTATATGTTTTTGCGAAATATCTAAACAAGGAAACATACATGAGTGAATCAGTAAGTTCTCAGTTAGTACGGTACGAGTCAATTTTCAGTTCACTGATTGAGAAGTTTTTGTAATATTTAGATACCTGCTACTAATTGGGGGTACTAAGTTACTCGATCGTCTAGTGTTTTTTTTTTTTTTATTGCAAAGCCACATCGGGCTATCTGCTGAGCCCACCGAGGGGAATCGAACCCCTGATTTTAGCGTTGTAAATCCGTAGACATACCGCTGTACTACCAGGGGGCGATCGTCTAGTCAAGAAACTGTACACAGCTTACTTGCGCGTTATTAGCCCCATAAGCAAGTAAATTTTTGTTGAAAGTGAAAACGTTATTGGTGAATTTAGGCCTCCAACTACGTACAAGTGATAGTAAGTAGCCTGTAGTAAATAAACTCGTTTACTATTATTACTCATTATTTTCGCCAAGTAACTTAACAGAATCCACCCAACGAAAGAAAACATTACAACAGTATCTTTATGAACCTTCGCCTTACACACTCAACTTTTAACATTGAGTCTATGGTAACCAGCAGTCACCTATATAATAGGTGAAGCCGCAGTAGTTTGCATGATATTTCGTGTCTATTTTTACATACGCATATGCATAGATATAAAATAAATTAATTGTGGCTAGACGAGTCATTCGTGTACTACCCTATTTAATTTTTTTCTTGAATGATTCTTATAAATCTTTCATTATTATACTTAACTACATTGCATGTTACACCGTTTTCAAACCAGCAAGTTTTATCTGACTTCTTCACTTTTTCAACTTTCCATTTCATATTTTATAAATTCGTTTTTTTAAAGTTTCAACTGAAGTGAGCGCTCACGTATTCTACAAAACTTTTAGTGACACATGTGACATCTTTTAAACAAGTTACGACAGCACGTGTTTAGGGGCAAAGCCATGTACATTCAACGCATTTTGCTTCTCCTTCACTTATAAGAGTCAATATCGCTTACTACATGGACACTTTTAGAAGTTAAGACGTTTTAAAATAAGACATGACCTATCGTGCATTAAGTTCCCTATTAAAAAATAGCAGTCCACTAATCGATTCAGTACCTAACACACCGCTGTTAATTAGAGCAGCGCGTGCGTGGAGAAGTACTACGAATGGAGAACATACTTTAAAGCTCCGTATGTTGCTTCTTAAGCATTATATTACCATGCTATCGACATCATGTATGTACTTATGTAATTACTTTTAATAAACGCTTTAAGATTCTTGTAGGTAAAATTTCATCGTAGTTTAATAAAAACAGATTCAATCAGCTAATTATATAAAGATACAAGGCAATAATGGTCTTTCTGGAAAAGATGGAATAGTTCATAAACAAGCAACAAATATGAACATATACGAAAAAAAATGAATATGCTACATAAAAAAACTGGTGCAGTAGCTATGAAGAGCCATCATTTTGAATTATGAACATATAAAAAGGATGGGCCTACTACATAAAAGCATATTACAGTAGCTATGAAGAGCCATCATTTTGAAAATAAAACTTTAAACCGGGCTACTTTAACACGTTTAAACTGTTTCTAAAATCTCAGTGTCGAAGGTTTACTTATATATATATATCCTATCGGCTTTGACCTGTCCTAGCTCATTCAAAATATAGGTAAACGATTTCAAACGCTCTCACAAAAAAGGCTTAGCTTCAGCGAACCAACTTAATACTTAAATCCATGCCAAAAAAAAAAAAAAAAGGTGTTGGAATTTTTCTATGTTGTAGTGAAAAGCTATACGATAAGATATAACACCAGTCATACATTTCAACATAGTTCTAACTGTTACAAACTGGTAACGAAACATCGATGAATGAAAAAAATAAACAAACAACAATTAATAATACAGCAACAAGCGCACAAAGTAAAAAAACAATTATACACATGAGTATTGTGGCCTAGGTGAAAACTAGCGTCAGCGTATCAAACGGTAATTCTATATTCATAGCATCCACCTCAAAACTGTACGGTGCTGATAAAATAGGAGATTTTCTGAAAAGGCACGTGCAATAACTGAACTAAGATTAGTTATACCACGGTAATTGTTAATGTTCAAGTTTTGAAGTGCCTCCATACAGAATTACTTCTATAATGAAATAATTAGTTGGTAACTTAGTATTTTTGTATCATCTTACACTTTAATTAAACAATCACTGTGAAATGAGCCCCCTGGAAAACTGATCTTCTAATATCTTATGAATTAAATATATTTTGGTTGCTTATATTTCATTTCATTTTTTGTTGTTCGTTTGAGTATTGGTTTTAGTAGTTTAGATGTTTAAATTTTTTTTGTGTCCCAAGTTTCGATTTTTCTAATTAATTTTTATTATAAAAGATTCTCTAAGCCTAATATTAGTAAAAATACAATTCATTAAAGTGACGTTAACGCTACCGTTTACACGAAATTACTTTATTCAATTTGTGCAGATGCCGGCTGTATGAAAAAAAACAAACAAACTTCAGAAAACTGAAAGGCTAAATTAGGTTTCTGCGTTATGTTATTCTAATTTTATGTAGTATTCAGCATCACGGTCTATAATTTTCATTTACTCGTTTAAGACTTATATTGGCCTTATATCCGGAAAATAAAGCGTTTTTCTCTTTTACAAATACGCATAAAATGTAAAGAAATAATCAAGATGTTCTAATATTCTACATATAGAAACAAAGTACATCAATTAAAGCTCAAACTAAGGACCATTACAAAAATTAACCAGATTTATGAACTCGAATACTGAATATGTAGTCAATATATTTACGAAAATATAAATTTCGTACGGATGTAAATAAAAACAAATAATATTAACATCTTTATCTTTTTACGTTTATTTTGGGCAAACATGCTATATCTTTCTCTCGTTTTTTGGGTAATTATATATACCCAGGAGGGTCAGGTTTCGTCAAACTCTTCCTCCAACATGCTATGTTGGCATAGTTAGATTTCTTTTGAAAGCTAGATGACGTACATATAGATCCATACCCGTCTTTATAAAATTTAATTTTTTTTATTATACTCGTTTGTTTCCTTTTTATTAGCTATATTTTTATTCACCAGCAATACCAAGCATAGGACGCGCGTATACCCGATTCGATTTCATTACTCATCTAGACTTCTACCAACCTATCCTCAAATCTAATCAATACCCACAGCAGAGCATCGTCATTCACAAGCATATATATACATAAACTAGCATCTTTTTCGGTACAAAAAGAAATCATTGGGATGTCAGACGGAAGAATTCTATGAACTAATCAGAGTGACGATAAGGTTTCTCATTTTTATTTTGTAGGCTCACTGAGACAAAATTCGTAGAAGCAGTTAAAATTTGATTCACTTCATAAACACGAATATAGCGATTTAGGTGGCTTTATAAGTACAATACGCTTTAATTTTGTTCATCCAACACTGTGAAATAGTCATTGTTAATATTCAGACATTTTAAAAGTGGTTTTAAATGGGTGATCTTTATGGACGCCATTTTGTGTCATCATGAACCCTACTATAAAGAACCGCTTTACTTACGATAAAAGTATATGTACAGTACGTTATAATTATTTACAGTTTTAACTAGGTGGGTAGAGAAAGGAACATTTAATACTAATGAAACTATAATTACCAGCATTTATGAGTACCACAGCTTGAAACCGGGTCTTTGTTACTTTTATTACCCTATTTCAAACCCACCTCTCACTTTATTCTATCATTATTCAAATCAATTATTTAGCAAAAAGAAAATTATAGAACGAATGGTGCAAAAAAAGGGTGGGGTTCATTTAATCTGTACAACAATGGACTGCATAGCACTTATTGAATAAACACAGACTAAGAAAAATGCATTTTTGAACAATTAGCACTTTGATGTGCTTTTTATGGCTAAAACAAATTGATAAAAATATTTCTCGATTTCGTTCCAGTTAGTAACGAGGTCCTTTCACCCTTCTATGAATATGAACAGTGTTAACACAGTACGTTATAACCATAAAAGCGTTTTACTGATGTTATTACATACTCAGACAGGTTACAGGGTAAGAGTTTTCATTTTGCTAACGATCTTAAAAAAATAATAAAAGAAGCAAAAAAAACTATTAGTCTGTGTTTTTTGTGTGTTTTTATTTATAGCAAAGCCACATCGGGCTATCTGCTCAGCCCACCGAGGGGAATCGAACCCCTGATTTTAGCGTTGTAAATCCGGAGACATACCGCTGTACTAGCGGGGGGCAACTATTAGTCACGATGATTAATCGCGATTCATTGACGAACCCCTTGATGAAAATCGAAATGTATGTTAACTTATAGCTTTCAATAATAAAGGCTGTGTTCAATACTTTACTAAACTAAGCTACTAAGCAGTCACATTTTATATTCTATGGTAAAATACATGAACAGATGAATTAAGTAAGTTGCATGGGAGTCTAGCTCGACACCTACTGTAGTAAATGTGTTTTTCGAGAAACAATGGCTAGAGAAGTGTGTCCGACTGAAAGAAAACCCATTTATCAAAGAAGTTATGCTGATGGCATTCTTAAAATTTCACAAACATGTAAACAAGATGAAAAATTCTGACATATTTAAATAAACAAGTACAACAGAAAGTATTTTGAAATTTTATAAAGACAAGTACGGATCAATATACGTATTATATACATACGTAACTTGATGTTGATTTGGTGTTTTATGGCACAAAGCAGCTAGGCTATCTGCGCTCATACGTAACATGGCTAGCTATAGTAATTCAAAGTTTTGATTTTCTTGTTTCAATATCTTTTGTAGTGTTACAACTTACCATGTTACATATATATTTATACGTATTTACCTTTTAAAAAATAATTATTTTATTATACTTCTTTGTTTCCTTTTTTAACCATATTTTTGTGAACCAGGAAAATTTAGTGTGGGAAAGCCTCTAATAACCCCCCCTCAAATTTAATTATACGCCCAAAGTAGTGCATCGTCCGATAAATATACTAGTATCTTTTTTTGGTATAAAAATAAATCATTAGAAGCCTGGACGGAAGAGTAATGTAAAAAAGATATTAGAGTGATAAGATTCGTTAATTTTTTCTCTAAGCTTTTCTAGAAAAGTTACTTATTTAGACAAAAGTTCGTTGAAATAGTAAGATTTTCATTCTCTCCATAAACACGTATATAGCGATATAGATGGTCTTATAAGTATAATAAGCTTTAGATTTGTTTAGTCAATACTGTGATATAGTCATTGTTAATATTCAGACATTCTAAAAGGTGGCTTTAAATGGACAATTTTTGTGGCCGCCATTTTATTTCATCACGATCCTTACTATATATTTTGTACTCTGGGGTTCGATTTCCATCGGTGGACTCAGCAGATAGCCCAATGTGGCATTGCTATAACAACAACACACACTATTAAGTACTACTTAAATACAACACAATAACATGTAATATACTGTTGAATATTAGAAAAATAAAAAACTTTACGATTTCATATCAGTGTCACCAGTAAAGGTGTTTCACTATATTGTTTTACAGGAATAAGTAACAGGTCTTAGTTAACTATGCTTGTGTGTAATAATGAGCATTTTCACACAGAGTTGAATATTATTAAAAAAACGTATCTGCAAGAACGATTTCTGTAAGGTTATTAACACATT
Organism: Tachypleus tridentatus; assembly: GCF_004210375.1. Taxonomy (NCBI): domain Eukaryota; kingdom Metazoa; phylum Arthropoda; class Merostomata; order Xiphosura; family Limulidae; genus Tachypleus; species Tachypleus tridentatus. The sequence continues at coordinate 134,334,737 of NC_134833.1, read as the reverse complement.
AGAAATAACGAACAGCTATCCTAGTGTGACCTTTGGTCAGTCAAATAAGAAAGTAACACTGTTCTTACAGTTTATGTATATACAGTCATATAACACAAACAGAAAATACTTTTTGATAAATTATCAATAGGTGCAACTTAATTGTATCTTTGAAACACAAAACAGACTAAGTGCTATGTTTCCCTTAAGGACAAAGTTTACTTCCTGCAGCCCAAGTTTCAAACTAGAGTTCACTGGTTCCACCGCCAGGAAGGCATCGAGGTTTAGGAACTGTAGTACTGACAAACACAAGTTGGTGTGTAACAGCATTCAGTAATTTAAAAATTACTTTACAAGTGGCAATGAAAGTGACCTGCACATACTGAAAGCCATCGCCGTTAAACTTAAAATCCAGCAAATAGTCTGTTTATGAACCTTAAAAACTCTGGTTCATAGACTTCGACGTATGACTCAGTGTTACCAAACAACAAAGTTTGAAGGCCACGTGATTATTGCTTTGGGACGATCACAACAAATGACCTTAAAAATAACTTGTTCCGGTCACGACTGAGCTGAAACAGGCCCGAAACAATGGTGGTAGCCTACCGAATCGGTACCAGTGTTTACCAAAATCACATACACGTACGTATGTCTGTTAGGTTTACCATTGCTTCTGTAACCTGTTCTTTCCATATAAAAATGTATCCAGATGTAACACTCCATTTTTCAGCAATATGCCGATTTATGAACCCTTGAGTTAAACAGTGTAGTAAATAAGTAGGCCGATAAATTAATATAATTAAAGACCAGATTTCTGGAATGTGACATAATAGGAGTAACGACTCGCTTCAAAGTAACGAAACAAGTTGAAAGTCATTACATATACTGTTTACAAAATTAAATCGTTATTTCAAACTAGTGCTGCAATTAGTATAAAAAAAGCATTACCTTAAAGCTTTACATGAAAAATTACGTCATTCTCATGATCCAAATAAAGTAAGAGCAACGCTACACTATAAAACAATAATATCAAGGACAGCGTCCTAGGTGGACAACTTATTAGCAAAAACTACAATATTTAAATTTTGTCACTAGTATTATGCCTTTCTAAAGCGTACTCAACTCTAAAAAAAATAAACAAAAACTTAAAATACGATTAGGTTTAGGGATGTAAAGTCATGGTGATTTTATCTTTCAACAATACAGTATACAGTTTTAACAGCAGGTGTACATTATTATTGGTGTAACGAGTGTATGATGTTAAAATTCCGAGGAACTGCGATATTCGACAATCATGTTGCACTTACAAAGATTTGTTTTCTAAATACGGCTGGTATGGGTATTAAAACTTTAAATAAAGTACAGAACAATGTTTCGACCTTCTAAGGTCATCTTCAAGCAAACACTCTTTTTGTTTTCAAGAGGGGTTTCACGTCATCATAAAAGGTTCGTTTGTTTTTGAAATTTGCTCAAAGCTACACAAGGGCTATCTAAACGAGTAGTCCGCAATTTAGCAGTGTAAAACAAGAGGGAATGTAGCTAGTCATCACCACCCACTGCTAATTCTTGGGTTACTTTTTTACCAACTAATAGTGGAATTGACCGACCTTATAATGCTCCTACCGTTGAAAGGCCGCATATGTTTGGTGTGATGGGGATTCGAACCCGCGATCCTCAGAATACGAATCAAGCACCCTAACCACCTGGCCATACCGGGCCAGGCAAAGCAAACTAAGAGGTGAATGAGGTAAGGGCGGATCCAGGATTATTAATGGTGGAGGGGTCTTCCACCCAAATACAAATTATTTTGAAACTCCGTTTCCCTTGACCCGCCAGTGTTAGGTATTTTTCTTAATGGAATGATTCTTATACAATAATAATTAAAAGGACGACTGAATCTGTGATTAATATTAATATAATTGAATATATATTACGTTATTTAACGCATATATAGATATATATGTTTATATATTACTATCTTAAGTTAAAAATAAAGAACGTGAAGTACAATGTGTTAAAATTACAAAAAAATCGTCGAGTCTTTCAAGTGAAATTAGAAAAAAAACAATTTTAAAATTCCACTGTAACCGTACATGGATATATGCCTATTAAAGGCCTTATTTTATATTCGTAATGAAAACAACTTACCACCAAGCTCTGAAATATAAATAAATTCCTTTCTGTATTTAACGTCCACACTCCAGTCGGTGTTACTATGTGCTAGCTGTTTCGCTAATACCATCTAAAACACGTCGCACACTTTGAACTATTATTACACGTGAGGAGGGTAGCTGTTCTTTCAACTCTCGCAATGATTCATTCTGACCAGCCCACGTGCCACGCGAATAAACAAACTAGTTGTAATTTGAATTATAAAGAACACAGCGATTATACTTAAAGGCTACACACTGAAGAACTCCAGAAGCTGCATTGGCGTGCACAAAGTTTTGATAATTCAAACTTAAATATAGAACTGAATACCCTTGTATTACAATTTTTTAATAGATCAAGTTTTTAGGCTTAACGTTCACCTGTGTCTTTTCTAGTTTCTTTATTGAATCAAAGTATCAAAATCAATGTGAACTCTAACAACACACTGACGTCTAGACTTACTCACCAACTGCTCACAACCACGGGTAGACGTCTAGTACCATACATGCAGCAGCATGCTGGAACAGTCTACTGTCGTAGGGGGAGAAACTCGAAATATAAAACTCATTTCTGTGTAAAGAACAAGGTGTGACAGCACAACAAACTTATCAATGAAATCATTTTGTTTCTACCAGTGAATATATTAATTAGTTATGAGTCTGAGGATGTGACATCACACTGCGCTTAGATTGCCAAGTGAAGGCCAATTTAGTTTTTGTAAATATTTATAATATTTTGAGAGTTGTTTTTTTAATAATGCCACCTGACTTATAAGACTAAAATTTGGAGTCCAGTCTCTGAGGTGGATACAGTACAAATAGCTTATTTTGCAGCTTTTCGCTTAACAAAAAATGATACATTTTTCCAAAATATGTAATTTCAAAGTGCAATATTTTAAACAAAAACAAAGAAAAATATGTCTCTAGTGGCTCAGCAGCGCTAAAAACGTTTGATACTCGTGGTGGATAGTGTGCAAATACCTCATTGTGTAGCTTTGTGTTTAAAAAAAACAAAGATAAGAAAAAACATTTACAATACCGGTGGAAAATGTAAAAGCTTATCCATCTATAAAGGAAGCCTTTTTAAGTTTAAAAATAAAACTTAGTTCATCACAACAAAATGAAACCGTAACGAGATATAACTGTACAAATCATCATACAGTTCTTATAAATTTTTAGAATAACATTTTTTCAGCATTTTTATTCCAATTTTCTGTAGTCTGCAAATAAATAATAACTGATTTCCAAACTAAAACAATGTTTAGCGATTGCACAGTTTACTGTTCAATATGACTTTGCCCGGCATGGCCAGGTGGGTTCGTATCTCTGTCGCATCAAACATGCTTGCCCCTTAAGCCGTAGGGACGTTATAATGTCACGACCAATCTCACTATTCGTTGGTAAAAGAGTAGCCTCAAAGTTGGCTGTGGGTGGTGATGACTAGCTGCCTTCTCTCTAGTCTTACACTGCTAAATTAGGGACGGCTAGCGCAGATAGCCTTCGTGTAGCTTTGCGCGAAATTCCAAAAAACAAAACAAATAAACCAATATGACTTGATGGTTGAGGCGTTCGACTTGTAATATATGTGTGTTACAGAACTGAAAGCCGAACTTAAACATGCTCTTTCTTTTAACAACGAATAGTGCAATTGAACGTACACTACATGCGATAGCCCTTGTGTAGCTTTGTGCGAAATTTAAACTAAACACAGTTCCTTTCCACCAGAGAATTATGTGAGAAGGGACAAGTGTAACACTGAAAAATAGTATTAATAATTGGAAATTTTTAAAAAGTAATGATTAGAAAATCATTCTCCTTCCCTACACGGGTTTATTTCATATGTTAAGAAAGAACAACGTTTGGTAAATTACTTGAACCATCCAGTTGTAAAATGTTCTTATCGTTGCAAAGCGGGTAAATGTTTGTTTTACTCACTGTCGACGTTAAAGATTTTCACATCTGTATACAAAACTCGTCATTATAGCTGTACCACTAGGCCCGGCATGGCCAGGTGGGTTAAGGCATTCGACTCATAATCTGAGGGGGGCGAGTTCGAATCCCCGTCGCATCAAACATGCTTGCTCTTTAAGCCGTAGGGTCGTTACAATGTCACGGTCAATCTCACTATTCGTTGATAAAAGAATAGCCCAAGAGTTGGCAGTGAGTGGTGATGACTAGCTGCCTTTCCTCTAGTCTTACACTGCTAAATTAGGGAGGGCTAATACAGATAGCCCTCGTGTAGCTTTGCGTAAAATTCGAAAACCTATACCACTTTACTCAGGTATGATCATTAAATACGTAGATGAAAATGTGCACCTTTTTTAGTATTCCTGATGAGATTGCTGTGCGATTTAAAACAGTTTTATTTATTTATTTATTTGATTTTAATTATATGCAAACAGTTTAACAAAGGGGGCAGAAGGGGAAGTTACTGAGTATTGGGGGCACACTATTGGATATGTTACAAACGGAAACGATGATTTTCTCTAGTAATTATACAATAGGCTGTGTTCCCCATTTAAAATGGCACTTAACTATCAAGTCAAAAGATGGAGGGGCATATACCTTCTTGGTTCTATATTACTATTCAACATAAGCTATAATAATTCTTCGCTTTAATTAAGCCACCTAGTAGACTCGAGGTATGTGTAAAAAGGCTGAAAAGCTCACCACGATTCGCCATTGACACTCTTAACTTCCATCTTATCGGCAAACAAACCATCATATAGAGGGTGAAAAAGAAAACATTCTTTTAAACAACTAGAAATAGCTGGCGAACACTACGTAAGTATATGTACTGGATACTTCGATATCTATAATGCCGTTATTATATATATATATATATATATATATATATAAAAGATAGTTCATTGAACCTTATTTTCACTTTCATGCCTTTTTCTTGGCCTATTTTCTCCATTATTTGGCCAAACAGGAAGTTATCTTTCGTATAGAGACCTTACTTCACTTATTGAACCAAAATTCCATTTTTTTTTTACGTTGAACACATCGTCAGAAGCACGACAAAAACGAAAAGGAAAAACAAAAATACGTGAGAAAAACCAATCTTAAATCACGATATTAAGTTCAGTCTCAAACTGAATACTTGTCTCAGAAGTTTAGCGATAATAACTGTTTCTAGAGAATCGTAACATTCCATAGCCATTCTTTCAAATGCACGTTACCTTTAAAAGCAACTAAAATTTAATACCATTCACCCAGTCGTTCAATTTACTAGATATCTAGTTGTGCTGCCATCTTGTGGAATACTGTGAAAACGTGATAATAAATATGAATTTGTGTGTGTGTGTGTGTGTGTGTGTTAAAATATTGTTAATAGATAATGCAGCTATATGCTAGTCTACTGTCTCAGTGATGGTTTCTTCAGCCTAAGTGTTTATACACCAAACATTTATTAATTAAATGAAAGGAATGAAAACCTTAAAAACAACACAAGAAATTACCCGAATCTAAAAAAACAGCAACCATAAAAAACACACAAACTTGAGTAAACTAAGTTCTTGGTTGCAGCCCTAGTTGCTTTACCGCTAAATTGAAGAAACAGTACTGAAACCCCGAGGATCACTAAAACACCACAAGTTACATTCACAGAAGTTCTCGAAAGTTACGACGTAACCGTCTTCTCTAACATAACGAATTATTTTACTAATAGTTACGTTATAGTGTTACCTGTTGTGAATATCATGATCATATTTTAAGTTAAGTCAGTTTCCGTAACTTACCTGATGTTATGAACCATGAAATAGCCACACCTAATACGAATCGTGTTTTCATACATTTTTAAGTGATGTTTGTATGTCCACAGGGCAACGTGTGAAAAGGTACTCATACGAAGTGAATGTTCAATCCGCCAGCACATTTTCTAAGTTACTTTCTCTAGCGTCACTACACATAAGATAAGTAGAGCTTCCTTTAATATTATTTTTACTTTCATTTTTCACGAAATCAAATCATGCTTTTCTTTTCAAAACCCAGCACTTTACGAGGGAGTCGTGAGCTAAACGATGTAACCGAAACTTTAAGTATAGACATGTTTTTATGACGTTGTGTGCGATCTTGACTCTGGGGAAAGACGGTTAGGTTTAGGGGTTGAGTTAGTTGGATAGAATAGACAAGACGTTTGTGAAAGAAGTTGTCAGGGGTGTTTAGTCTTAAATTCCATGTTAGGTAGAGTTGGAAGTTAGAAAGAAGGGAACAGTTATTGTGGTGAAATACGTGAACATACAATACCTTTTAGAGGTATAGCGCTGTTGTAGAGGAAACTTTTAAATGTTTGAACTGCTGTGTTAAACACACAGAGTGATCGTGAGGAAGGCATTAAACATCGGAACTACAAACATAAACAGATAATGTGAAATAACTAGTCAATACAGATATAGATTTATTATAGTAAATCTATGTGTAGAAATGTATGAATGTTTTCGATGACGGGAGTTTGTTATATTTACTCAGATATAACACAAACAATATGTTATATCCATTTAAATGTTAACATAACAAGGGTTACGTATAACACATATTCAAGAATATCACGACACAGAATATATTTACTCAATATACACCGTGGCTTAAAATCATATATCTATCAAGTGTATTACGACACATAGTTGTATTTACTGAAATACACAACGAAAGAGAGTGTGCGTGATATGTACTCAAACACAATTCAGTTAGATATTGTACTTATTTTAGTATATCACGAAGTAAAATATCTGTTACAATCATAAACTGTGACAGCTGCTTCTTTTCTTCACCGCAGAGTGCAAATATTGTCGTTTATCATTTCAGTATAGCTGATCGTTAGTTTATAAAAAAATCCATCTCATCGTTCTGACCTAAAGTGAAGGAATGGAGATAATGCACGTGCTTGGTACCATCCTGCAGCTTAGTAGGCTTCTCGAGACGCAACCCTTTACAGAGAAAAAATTTATGAGGATACTCGTGTGTATAATGTATTTATACAATGATCCTAGTTAACACTCAGCCAACTTACATTTGATTCCATGAGACTTCAGTATTTTCTCTGGTAGCTAATTCATCCTCATTACTTATTTGATCCCTCTTTTAAAAGGTAGTTTTGTTCGTTTGTTTTTAAATTTCGCGCAAAGGCACACAACGAGGACTATCTGTGCTAGCTGTCCCTAGTTTAGGAGTGTAAGACTAGGAGAAGGCAGCTAGTCATCACCACCCACTAGTAACTTTAAGGCTACTCTCTTACCAACGAATAGTGGGATTGACTGTAACTTGATAACACCCCTAAGTTTGAAAGGGCGATGATGTTTGGTGTCACGGGCATTCGAACCCGCGACCCTCGAATTACTGGTCGAGCGCCCCATCCACCTGGCAATACGGGGTCCAGGAAGCCTTGAAAAGTTTCAAAGTGGATGTAATAATTTTAGTTTTATTGGTCTTCAAAAAAACATTTTCTATGTTTTCTACAACCTGTGCATGCTATTTGACTTGTTGATATGCGTGTGGCTACGTGCGGAGTAAATGAACTGTTCTGAATCACTACGCCAAACCGCTTTTGTCCACATCTAAGAAAGAACATGAAATTATATATACAGACACGCGCTCAGATGAACCAACGTAACCCCGAAGCTCAAAAGTAAATATTTGTGACAACTTTACAAGAAAACATGCAATTTACATCTGATGTTAAAAAAAAATCTTTCAGACGTGACGTTTTTGTTTATGGTTTAGACACTCTGAGAAGCAGGCACTACTTGCAGTGAGTGTGTCGCATTCTCCAAGTGTCTCCTTCGTGAAACTTTCTTAAGTTACTAGTTAATATAGACGTGACACTTATTTCCAAACAACATTAAACTCGCGAAGTGAAATGGATTTCTAAGAGGCATACGTACACTTTAATACTGTAATAAATTCAGAAAGCTTAATTAGGAAATAGTCACGTTCTGAACGTGCTTTGAACCCTTGTGTGCTTATTTTACTTCTTGTAAGAAAAAACAAGTAAAATATATCAAATAAATAATTATTAAAAGAAGCCAAAAATGTTTCTGAAGTTAGTTTCAATTAAGTAATGCACATTCAAACTTTGCGGACTAGTTTATTATTTATCGATTACTTTGTGGATTGGCCCAGCATGGCCACGTGATTAAGACACTTGACTTTTTGCAATAGAAGACATGTATCTTTTCTTATGTTTGAGTGCAAAGCTGCATAAATTGCACTGTGCCTTCTCAAGGAATTAAGCCCTTATTTTTATCTTTATCCCCGTCACATCAAACATGCTCGTCTCTTTCAACTGTGGGGGCGTTATTATAATGTGACGGTCAATCCCACTATTCGTTTGTAAAAGAGTAGCCCAAGAGTTGGCTGTGGGTGGAGATGACTAGCTGCCTTCCCTCTAGTCTTACACTGCTAAATTAGGGACAGCTAGCACAGATAGCCCTCGAGTAGCTTTGTGCTAAATTCAAAAACAAACAAACAAACTGCATAAGTTGCACTGTGCCTTCTGAAGGAATCGAGTTCCTATTTTTATCTTCACCAGTCATCAAGATTACTGCTAATCTACAGGGAAGAGAAGATACTTATAAAAAGTATTATTTACAATTACAATATGTAAGTATTGTGCACATAGGAATGTCACTAAGAATATTACCTAAGTTAAAATATATTTTAGCAATCTTGTTTTTGAAGTAAACATTTGAAGTGTTCTGTACGATACATCTAATTAGAAAAAGTCATTAAAATATTGTTTATTTTATGACTTATTCTTTGAATATGTTTGAACACTAATTTTGTTAGATGCAAAAATGTTTATTTTCATTTACACGAAAATAAAAATGCAGGCTTTAAAAAAGGAAATCCAACGTTTCGTTCAAAGACAACAGCATGAATGCGATTTCTTTTCATCTCTTGTGAAATGGTTGCAACACAGAAATAAATAATATAATTTTGTGTGTGTGTAAAGTTCACAGAGAGACAAACTAATGGTAGTGTTAACAACAAAATAAGTTTGAAATACAACAGTGAGAAGACATATGTACTTATCACACTGTAAGAGATCCCATCGCAAGGTAGCGTTAACAACAAAATACATTTGAAATACAACTGAGAAGAAATATGTAACTTATCATACTGTAAGAGATCCCATCGCAAGGTAGCGTTAACAACAAAATAAATTTGAAATACAACAGTTAGAAGACATATGTACGTATCATACTGTAAGAGATCCCATCGCAAGGAGATCAAGAGGGCCATTTGTTTAGAGGTATTGTAGGGCTTTATACGTTTGTCTTGTAATACGTCTATAGAAATGTTACCGCGTTAAATGATTTAGACAAAACGTTGTTTGCTCTGTTAATCTGCTCCACAGTGGACCAAAGACAAATTTACGGACTTTCAATATTAAAATTCGAGGATCGATTCCCCGAATTGGATATAACGCAGATGGCACTACAACAATGACTCTCAGTTGACCAGTTTAGAGAGACTTATAACTCATTATTCGTCTGCAATTTTCTGTTTCGACGTGTTTTGATCTTTATAAAGCTGGTAACAGATGATAATAAAAATGGCTAAAGAAGAAAGGAGATAAATCATTACTCCCTGATTCTGATCCGATAATGAGGGTAGAAGACACGGGAGGGAAAGTTTTGTTTGGATAGTGATATAAGAATTGGGGTAAAAAAGACAGGAGAGAAAGAAAAAATGATGTCTGGGTATTGCCATGAGAGGTTAGAAAAGTAGAAACATGAGTGGTATCTGGGTAATGATATGAGAAGAAAGCATATGGGAACAGAGACGTACATAAAGTATTTGACACCCAGAAAGGATATTGCCTTTGGTATCCTCCTCCAATGAATAATTTGAAAATTTAAATACATAGAGAAATTGTTTATATTTGCAAGTATATTTTAAAACCGTACACTACTGTCATAAGCAAATTGAAAATAAGAATAATGCTGGACTTTATAAGTTCCGTCAAGAGGCAATACTTCATTTTTTTTATAAAAAAACAACACAAGAAATCCAGTCTCAATGCTCAGCCTATTTATTCTTCAAAGGTAAGTAGAAAGGATTTACAGTTTTTGCTTTCGAGCTTTAATTTCTGCAAATTTATTAATGACATCATCAAAATTCATTTTCTTTGCATATTAATATTCAAATGAAAGTAAAGCCAGATTTGTCAGTTTTGTATGACTCATGGTCGAGAGCAAGAAATTTTTATCAATTTCAGTTTGGAAAAGACTTTTTTTACACACGAAGCAACAGACACACAGACAGTCAAAAAGAATCTCAAACAAAGTGACAAGCTTAGCAGAAATTCACAAAAATCCCATTTCATAATAAGCTCCAGAAACTGCAATGCTGTCCACTTCTTTGCCTCTTCAACGCTAATTTGGCGGTTTCCAAATACTTCCGAAGTAATTCAGTTTTCACTCTGATATCTTCATCAAAGAATTCATCGAAAATCTGAGTCAAATTTAAAATATACTTTCAAAGTTCTTTTTCTGTTACAATAACCAAAGTGTTTGGTTGAATAGCAGTGAAAACTGACATAATTTGATCCATTGTCTTTAAACGAATCTCCAATTATTAATGGACGTGATCAAGATATTCAAACATAGCTCTTTTCACTTCCTCTGGTACTGTAAGATCAGCATCCTTTGGCTTCTCTCCTAGCATTCTTTTTGCAGTTTTACTCACCTTCTTCTTTCCATAGAAATAATAATTGACTCTCCCTAGACTTTCATTGCGCTGATCTTCGAGAAACAGTTTTAGACCTTGGAGCTTCACAATGTACTTTTGAAGACTGATTCCAAATGTTTGCAAATACATTTGTGTGATATTAATTTTTCCATGACTTCACACCAGAAAGCATTTTGACTGTCATGCCTACATTCTCCATCAACATTTCCCATCGACGAGATTAGGCTGAAAAGAAGGAATAAACGCTTTTAAAGGTTCCAAAAAGTCACACATGAATGAATGCTTCCAAATGAGTGCACTCCGCAAAGGTTCAGAGAATGATTTACACAAGGCGCAAACGAAGCCTTGGGATTAATCCCTCTGATCTTTGACTGAACACCACCATTAACCCCAGTAACAGTTGCAGCCTTGTCATATCCTTGACCACAGCACAGGTTTATGCTCAGTCCAGCTCTCTCCAGATGTTTCCGGATATCCTCTGTGAGCTTGACAGTAGTCTTTCCGGCAGTAGGAAAGAAGCTCAAGAATGATTCTTTTATTTCAACTTTGTCACATTCAATATGGAAGTATCTAATCACTTCACACATCTGATCAGTGTGGGATACATCAGGAGAGCTGTCAGAAAGAATCCCAAATTACTTTGCTTTCTTGATATCAGCTACTATTTTCTCATTGTTGTAATTCCCCAAAAGGCACATGAACTCATTCTGAATCTTTGTAAATAAATACAAAACCACTCTCCTCCCAGCTGGAATAGAATGCCCATTAATTACAATTTTTTTAAACCTAGATCTTAATTTGACAGCAACTTTTCCAATTCCAATGAAGTTAATTTGCTGATGACACGCCCTCTTTGTGACTACGAAAAGGAAGATTCTGGTGAGCCAGAAACAACGTTACGTCTAAGAAGCGATGTAAAATATTTCTCTTTTTCTGTCTCTCATTGTCCATTGCTGCTTGATGAACTTGATCAATGGTTTTTGAAGCTTCGACTCTGTTTCTATGGTCTTCCATTTCTAAGGGCATGAGAGATGCTGCTTAAAATCCTCATGATCAGACACCTTTGGGTTTTTTTCCGCCATGCTTGAAACCCAGTGACAAAACAGGATGTTTCACTTTCTTTGTTATCAAAAACAAACAGTCATAAGGATCAAAAACAAAACAAAATTTCTTTTAATGGAGATTAAACCATCTATTTTCTTGCTATTTGGCAGAGCCTTATAGGACCATGTGGTGGTCAGATGTCGACTCTTCCTTTTGGATTTCTCTCCTTGTCTCTGAACTGCACTGAAAAGTCCATCCCTTATTGGAAGGGTTTTCTTCTCCTCTTAATAAGATCAAATCTCAAGTTATTTTGAACCGAGATTGGCCCAGCAGCGACATCAGAGTAAATTGAAAATCTAGCCTTCTTCTCTTCTTCGCCAGTTTTCCTTCTGTTAGTGTGGACTTTTACTGGCGTCTTCTTTTTCTTCATCAGTTTCACTGCTTTTAGAAGATGAATTACCATCCTCCAACCATTGCTCTCTCTCATTTGAACCCTCTTGTGAAGACGTTTTTTGTATTTGCCATTCAGATTCACCAGCTTGAATATCTTTAGGACTTTCTCATATTTTCCTCGATGTTGAAGGCATCACATACTTCAAAATTGATCCAGACATTGTCTGAGCCACCTGTTCTCTTGTTGTTGTTTTTTTCAGTTTTCTTTGTTGGAATCCAATGGGTCGATTTCGCTTCATATGGATGTATTCTGAAAATTTTCAAAATGAAAATGTATAAAGTATGAACTATTAGGACTTGAAATACTTTAACTGAACAAATTGTCTGTGATTATTTTTTTTGAGGGGAGGGGAATTAAATACAAACACAACTCCTAAAAAATCAGAAAACTCTGTGCATTACTCACAAATAACTAGACAACTGACATAATAAAAATTAACAGTATATCTAGTAACTAAAGGAGTAAAAAAATATGAAAGCAGTAAAGCTTCAAACAAGTGGTTCTCAAACTTTTTTTCAATAAGATACTCATTGAGTTATCAGATTATCAATCCAGACAAGCAGAGAAAATTAATTATCAATGCCAATTACATTAAAACTAATTCAATATAGTATAGTATAGTATAGTATAGTATAGTATAGTATAGTATAGTATAGTATAGTATAGTATAGTATAGTATAACGCTCGCTATTATAATTGAATAATTATTCAATAGTTTGAACATTTTGATTTTTTTATTACTTGACAATTTTTTCATTTGATTTGAAAACTTGTACTGGTATTTCAACTCTCCCAATGGCACCCCTGTCACCCGAGGCCCGGTATGGCCAGGTGGTTAAGGCAATAGACTCGTAATCTGAGGATCGCGGGTTCGAATCCACGTCACACCAAACATGCTCTCCTTTTCAGCCGTAGGGGCGTTATAATGCGACGGTCAATCTCACTATTCATTGGTAAAAGAGTAACCCAAGAGTTGGCGGTGGGTAGTGATGACTAGCTGCCTTTCCTCTAGTCTTGCACTGCTAAATTAGGGACGATTTGCGCAGATAGCCCTCGTGTAACTTTGCACGAAATTCAAAACAAACCAAACCAGTCCCCATCGTTTCCCTCTTATCACGCCATCGTATAGGAAAGAAAAATTGTTCTCTGGTTACTGATATACGAAGAATGAAATGAAGACAAGACAAATATTGTCTCGATACTGCTAAGAGAAATGGAATATGAAGACAGGAGTGATCATTGTGTTGGTATTGAGATGAATTTGTTGCAAGAGCAGAGAGTACAGCAAGAGGTGTTTTCTGAATATTGACATGAGAAGTAGAAAAAATAACATTGGAGAGAAAGATGCTACTAATATGAGAAGTGGTAAAACAAAGAGATTCGATACGACGTTCGATTTTGTTTTGGACATGAGATCTGAAAGATAGAAAGTGAATAGTCGTAATTACTGTCTGCATCTGAGCATCTAGCGAAAATCCAGTGAGTGAGCCCTGTTTACGACTGACATTAAGTGTCTGTTATCAAGCTGTGTGGAAACTCCTGTTTTACTGAATAATACATATATGTATATGTATAATACACATTGCCGATTTTACTGCACAAAATAGTATTAACTGTGGAACAAAGAGGTGAGAAATGTTCGTGTTCTTTGTTTGAAGGAACTGTAGTGAGCTTGACTCACGTAAAAGGTTTTTTTATTTCTTTATTTACAGTGTTAAAACGTGTTTCCATTTGTCTTTTTTTCAAATATTTATTGATTTATCTCGATATTGATATACAAAAGAAGTCACAGGGTACTGATGTATGTCATAACGCAAGCATATATTTTGTGTGACTATTTCTGTAAACTATATAATTATTATGTCGCCTAACTTGTGAATGCAATGTAAGTACTGTAAATATTATGCTGCACAGAGTTCAAATTTGCTCAGGATGAACTGGATGACACAACGTCACAGTACACGTGAAAAGTGTCTATGATTGGTTAATGGTATGTTATACGAATACTTATCGACGTCCACGTGTAATCACAAGTAATTGTTGGTATAAGACGTTCGCTGTACATAAAGCAGTTTGAATGAAAAAAATAAATATCCTTGCTGTCATGTGTCATTTTTTTGTAGGATCCGTAATTATCAACTGAAAATACGTTGTCATTGAACTTGTAACATCCAATTAACAATCGTTCCTTTGATCACGTATAAGTTTAAGTCTGTTCAGTTTGAGTAGCTTATATGTTGAACAGAATAAAAACATTAAGATACTAGTCAAAGGACTATTAACCCCAGTTTCATATTAGTTTTCATGAAAACTTACTTTGTTAACTTCACTGAATTATTTGGATAACTTCACATTTCTTAGATATAATTAACCTCCTGCACTGTTATCTTGGTCAACCACAAGGACAACGGTAAGTATTTCGTCGGACTTACAACTCTAAAATCAGGAGGGTTTGATTCTCCTCGATAGATACACCAGATACGTCATGTAGGTTTGCTATAACAAAACACACACATACACTATAATCTAAACGACGGCTTTCATTTATTTTATCTAAAATGTGTTTATGGAGCTTTATTTAAATGCAAGTGGTTTTGATGTAGCATGATACAGTCTTTCTGTTTGTCTAGAGCAACATTTGTCATTATCACAAGTAACATTAAAGTCTAAATAAATAATATATCGGAAACACAGACTTCTAGGTGAGAACATTCAAGTAATCTACTAGTTGTCCAACAAGTAATGTCAGAAAGAAGAAGATTAGATGTATCACTTTAGTTGAAGGATTAAAACAATAGATTTCATATGTTCATATTCAACTAACCAGTTTTCCGACAAGTTCAATCTTAAAACTTACAGGACATAAAAGATCAAAGGTCAGTAATCGCTTGATCATATTTTCTTCTGCTTATTCGTCTGTGTAATTTCAAGCAGGGTTAAGAGCTATACTTCTGGGTTTATTTTAATGAAATAATCTATACATGATGCATCTAGAGCACACATGTTTGTTTCTCTAGTTTACCTTAATACTGATTTAATAGTAAAGGTCTATTAACAGAAAAATTTTCAAATCTGTTTGATTTAGAGCAAGGCCACATTGGGCTATATCTACTGCTGGAATCTAGCCCCGGATCTTAACACTGTAAGTACGTAAACTTACGGCTGTTTCACAGAGGGACGGGATTTCTTTACAATTTTATTATCATACAATAAAACTGCCAAGTAAAGGCACTCTATATACACACTGCTATTGTTCCACGTTGCTTGAATGCTTTCTAAACCGTATTATTTAAACACTTAACTGTTCTGGTTGTTATATTTAATATTTATTTTGCATTCTAGAATTACCAATGTGGTCTATCTCTTGTCGGCTTTTCAACAATCAAATCAACTATGGGGTCCATTATACTTCTTACCTGGTTTTTAGACATGAATGAATTTGCACAAAAGATCGCCCAAACAATCAAGTGGGTTTTAATAAAAGACCCAGAAATTCGAACTCTTTCGGTTAGCTGACTATTCTTCTTCAGGAGTGTGGAGTAATAAATATGACAAAGATGTACATGTCACGTGAGCAGGAAGTGTTAGTCGAGGTGCTCTCGAAGGCTAACCTATCCTGACTGAAGAAGGGTGGATTATTAGACATCGAAAATGTCGAGGGCAACTGTTTAGTTCAAGGTTGCAAAGTATTGAATGGTATGGTGAGGGGGTAAAGACTTACTTACTTGTGCACGAAAATCATAACATATTACCTAATAGGTAGAGAAAGGAAACACTTATTAAATATAGAGCGAAAACACTCGATTTTAGAGATCAAATCTTAATATAATACGAGGTTAAAGTTCGAAAGAAAACTGTTTAACACTTTATTTTATTTGTGTATTTGTTCTTCAATGGGTGATAAAAACCCAATAAAGACATAGAACTGAATAAGGACTTCGAATAACTCTTTCAGGATAACAAAAAAGGTAATAATAATTAAGAAATGGACAGAGAGTAACCCACTGTAGGTTAAATAAATATTATGGAAATGAAACAATTATTTTTTGAACTTGCTTAGAAATGTACGAAAGTCAACAATTCCAGAAACGAGACTAATGTTATTCAACATTACAATATTTAAAACAGCTATCCAGAAAGCTGTTTTGTTTTGGTGTGGAACCTGTGTCTACTCCTAACCCGTATTGAAGAGTGTAGCCACATAAAGTTGTTGGTTCGTAGTGTAAGACTTGTAACTGTTGAAACGTTTCAGAATAGTTGTGCTGGTTTGTCCAGAATATTGGAAGCAACATTTTTGACACTGGATCAGATAACCAACATTTTTATTATGCGTCTTGTAATGGTGCTTCATTTGTATCAGTGAACTAGTCTGTAATTGCATTGATCTGCAGGTTTTCAGGATGGGGGTTAAAGTTGACTCCTGGATAAATTAAGTAGGACTTTAAAATTTAATTTTTTTATATTTGAAAAGAAACGTCGGGAAAAATTTATTTTCATTAATCGTTAAGCTGAAGAACATAAAAGCGTATCTTCAGGATTTAAGGAACTTTTCACAATCTTTGGGAGATGATAACAAGTAAACTGTGGAACAATGGAGAAGTTTGTGTTAAAGGCATCGTCTAGACATTGTTAGTTTTGTCACTTTGTGGGATTACAATGTTAATGTAATAATTTAAATTTAAATTGTTTGCTTGTTTGAAGTTAAGCACCATGGGCTATTTGTGCTGTGCTCACCACAGGTATCGAAACACGATTTTCAGAGTTGTAAGTCCGCAGACATTCCGTTGTGTTACTGGTGACATCAAGGTTAAAAAATGTCATATTTAAGGTAAGATGGTAGACGTGAAAAGGTTGAAGTGTCTTTTCCAAAACAATACACAAGACATATAATAAAACTTAATACATTGATAATAACGTTATATTATGTTCTTGCCAGATGAAAGTGTTTATGTATAATGAAATACGTGAAAAACAACAATATGAAAAACACAAGCAGGTATTTGAATATTAAGGGAATTTTATTAAATTTCTTCTCAGGTGAGAGAAACAAGTTTGGATAATTGTTAGACGGTGTAACGGATTTACCATTATACGTTTATTTTAATACCTAAGCTTGTTTCAGTATAGTTTTCTTCTTTTGCATGTGACGTATATTGTTGGATATATATTGCGCAAGTCCCGCTTGTTCTCTAAATTTGTAGAAGATTCTTGAGAGTAAGAATCAACAATATTTGTTTCACGAAAACGGACATTGTGGAAACTTCGACAAATTTGCGTGATTCATATAAAAGCAGTTAGCTAAGAGATAGTTATAGAAGATTATTAATGATTAAATACAGCCAGTGCGCTATAAGCCACAAAACCTCAAATTGTGATTAACATCTATTAATCGGAAAACTACAGAATTTGGCAAGGAACGTTTAGAATTTAGAACACTACAAACCGTTCAAATTCAGTGAATTAACTTCGGACGTTAGTATTTTTACGAGAATATTAGATATTGCCGTCGGTGAAAACTTACGGGTGCTTTAAGCTAGCTAACCGTCAAGTGAAGAGTAAAATGTATCAACTCAGAATTAGTTTACTCGTCGGGGGCCTCGATCATTGACAAAATATTCAGTTGTAGACCGGATATAATATTTAGTAATATTTAGTTTGTAAAACTGTTGTATATAAATCATTATTGGTAATAACTGTTTGTAATAACCGTTATTATAAATTGTGTTGTTTATATATTAAAATATATTTCTGTTGAGAAAAAATTGTATATATCATTCTTGTCGGCAAACATCATAAATTGGAAATATATTAGTATTTAATTAACTTCTAACTTTAAATTCTTGGTTATTTGAAATAGTAATACGTTAACACATGTAACGTAATAAATTGGAGACTTGGCAACATTTACAATGTGTTTTTACTTGCATCTTTTACAGAAAATAAGAATCAAACAAATTGACGTACAAAATATAAAGCCACAGAAAAAGACATTTAAATTGTTATATTAAATATATCTATAAATAGAGATATTTGTTTGTTTGTTTTTCGAATTTCACGCAAAGCTGCACGAAGGCTATCTGCGCAAATAGAGATATATACGCAAACATTTAACGTTTGAATATTATTTTTCTTTGTTCAATGTAGTTGTAGATTTACAAAGTTTTAATATACATTTAAATTCAAGTTATTTATAGTTTATGCAACTAAACCATAGTTTCTAAAAAATATCTTCTTCAGTAAAGTGGCAAACATACAAGGGAACGTACCTCATACATATAGATTGATTCGAAATATTTTTTATTATACATTTGCTATGCAAGTTGTTTATAAATGACGAAAATTGCGTTAGCTGGATGGTGTTAACATATAGTTTTTGCTATCATTTCCGTGGTTCCAGAGATTGAAGAAATAGTCACGGCCATGGTTAAAATGCTTATTTATATACATCATATGGAAATACACTGTCGGTGTAAAGTTTTTAGCGCGTAGTGCTATGTGATTTTCAGAATAAATTCAGCACGAATCTTTGACTAATTGTATCCTAGATACAAAACTATCTGGTCGTTATGTCGACGTTATCTTCGAGATGTTATGTATATTTATATATATATGTAACGGTCCACGTATGTGACTAGGACTTCTGTAGCTAAAGATCGATTCCAAATCCGATAAGCAATGGTCAGCAAAAAATAATTTATGTATTTGATAATCCGTTCTGCCAACGTAGCTATTTTAATAAATATCCAATAATTTTCAAGAAAGCTTTGTGGCACTTGCGTTTTTAAGATTAATTGACTCGTTCTTTAATTAACAAGTTAGATATATATACTATATTTTTACTAGATTATCGAGGAAGAAATCTTTTTTATCACCACCAAGGTTCTAACTCTTGATCGTCTTTGTAAGAGATAACCAGCGAATTATGACAGTTTATATAAATTATGCCTACGTTCTATCTTTTGGTTAACCGCCAAAACTAGTATGTAACGTATCATATCACAGCGAACATAAAAGAACTTCTAAATGCGTGACACTAAGAATGAATGTGTGTTTTTCTTTTAGCAAAGCCACAAAGGCTCTCTGCTCAGCCCACCGAGGGGAATCGAACCCCTGATTTTAGCGTTGTAAATCCAGAGACATACCGCTGTACAAGCGGTGGGTCTAAGAATGAATAGTCTTGTTTCTCAACGAACTTGCAGCGGTTGGTATTCCATGATAACGTTTTAGTTATATCTGGACACTACTTGTCGTTATCAGTGTAGTGTTTTTTATAATTATCGTAAACAATCTACACGTACTAAAATCAAATACAGATTTGAGGTTAAACATCACATACTATAGACTTGCAGAAAACAACAAGAATAACAAGAGGAAATCGATTACACTGGGTAACACAAATTTTGTTCCTGGATAGTATGTGTTATTTCTTAATTGATTATGTTGTGAAAGTACAGTAAATGGCCATTATTCCCTTCAAACTTAGCTTTTGTGACCTGGATAATGAAATTAAGAAATTAACCTATTTTATATGTAAAAACGGGCAAATTTGCACATTTTCATTTACATAAGGTCTGAATAAAACAACAGATGAATCAAGATTTATATGTATTTATATTAAAGTTATACAAAAATGTTTAGAAGTGAGTAGTTTTTCGATATTTCCGACTGTGATGTAAATCACTTTCATGTATCAGCCCCCAAATATAGTCTCCCATCGTGTTTTCGTTATACACCTCTTGGTAGCGGCGTTCAAAGTCCAGTATATCTTGGTGGAAGTGCTCGCCTTGCTTTTCTGAGTATGCTCTCATGTTCTCCTTGAATTTATCAAGATAAGAGTCAAGGATATGGACTTTCAGGGATATTTTGCAGCCATTTTTGCCGTATTTTTCACCAGGGCCTCAACCAGTTCCACATAAGTTTTGGCCTTGTGATTGCCTAAGAAACCCCGAATCACTGCGACAAAGCAGTCCCAAGCTTTTTTTCCTTCCTACTGAGCTTCTTTGGAAATTCTGTGCACTCCAGAATCTTTTTTATTTGTGGTCTCGAGGGTACTTGAAGGCTGCAGACTCCTTATCAAGAGCTGTGACAAATTGTTTCATAAGACCCAATTTTAGGTGTAGTGGTGGAAACAACACCTTCTGAAGGTCCACTAGTGGCTCACACTTGACATTGTGCCTCCTCCCCACAGAGAACTCGGTCAGTTGTGGCCAGTGCTTCCTGTTGTAGTGCGCTGCGGTGTCCCTGATGTCCCAAAGGCAAAGATAACAGGGAAACCTGGTAAAGCCTCCTTAAAGACCCATCAGGAATACCACCATTTTGAAGTCTCCCATAACCTCCCAGCCATACTCAGCATACTTCAAGACTTCTAGCAAGGTCTTGACGCTGTTGTATTCCTCTTTGAGGTGCACCGAATAAGCCAGGGGAAGAGACGGATACGTATTCCCGTTATGGAACAGCACAGCTTTGAGGATTCTGGATGAGTTAACAATAAATAGGCGCCACTCTTTCGGGTTACAGGCAATTCTAATTACTTCTCACAGACCGGATACGCTGTGGCAGAAGCAAAGCCTATCTTGACGAGTGAAGAAGCTCGAAAAATGTCGGTGACGCTTCCTCTGACTTGCGACTTGCACACTTTCATCTAACAAATCCAACTCCTTAAGCCTAGATGTCAAAAGCTCGGCATTCGACTTTGTTAGACCAAGATTTCTGATCAAGTCATTGAGGTGTTAGCACTGAATCTACCTGGAATGTTCTAGAAAATGGGTAAATTTGAAAATTTCATTTCCCAGGTCACAAAAGCGAAGTTTGAAGAGAAAAATAGGTCTTTTCCATTTACTTTAGGCATAAGCAATTTGGAAGTAACACATTCTGCTCAGGAACAAGAAAAATATAAAAAATTGTTACGTAGTGTTATATATGGATTAATTTTAGATGTACACTAAACAGTTTAATGAGTTTTTGGTTTTCAGTTTCATTTACACAAGTTTTGTACATAACATTTGGAATGCTTTTTAAAAACATAATATATAGGTATATATATTGTCGAGAACACAGTATATTAGTTCCTTAACTTTAAGTACTACGACTGTATTAAGCACATTAATCTGTACGAAGAAAATTACAATGGTATTTAAATATTGTAAAGATGACCGCAAAATTCTTGTGCGGCTAATCCCGAACTAAAATCTGTTTTTCATATTTATAGAACTATGTAAAGTGAGAGACTTGCACATCTTTACACTGTGATGCCAAATATTTTCCACGGTCAGTAGAGCAAAAAATAGCCACAAATTCTTACGTACCACGTGATTAATGTCCATTTTACCATGGTTTGTAACTTATACTTGTTCATAAGATCTCTCTCTGTTCCAAGAAGCCAATGGTTAGATGGGAATTTCTTTCTTTTATCTCATATTTTATTTTTAAAAAAATATTGTGTCTAGCAGTTATCTATGACTGTTAATGTGGAAAATGACCGAATTTCAGTTTTTTGGTTACAACTACAAATACAATGTAACTTGTGTCCACAATCAACGGAAAAAGTTTTTACTATCAAAGACTCGTGTCCTATATTCTTCAAGCACACAAGCATAACTCAGATATGCTTATAGTACAGTTAAATGTTGTGTTTAGCCACGTTTTCTAGTTCTTAGATATGATAAGGCAAGAAACACATAAATGTCCATCTTCACTTTATTTTTGCTTGTCAATGGTGAAGGTTGCAGTAAACGTTCGATGTATAGATACTTGTTTTTGTTCTGCTGGGAAAAACACTCCGTAATCAGCAGAAAGACGCATCGAGTAATGTACATCAACTACAAACAGGTTTTTACACTCAAAACCTGGAATTTTTCTTGTGTAGCAGAGAAAAACCAATACTCAACAAAGTGATTTATTCCACTTGTAAAGAACATACTTGTGTCTCTGCTGAATTCAATAACACAAAATAAACACACTAAAGCATATTATAGCATCAAAAGAAGTAAACAAAATATTTACGATTTCAGAACAACTAATATTAAGCTGTTGACAAGTTTGCTTACAATGGTTCATTATGTTGACTGGGTCACAAAGAAACACAAAACTCTAATACAAAGAAAGAAAAACAAGTCCTACCCTTACCTGTGTGGTATTCACGTATATTGTTATCGATACGTTTGAAATATGCACAAAGACGCAGATTCGAGACTGTTGAAGGAAGTCTAAGTAGCACGGATAGCAACAGGCCCTGCATGGCCAGGTGGGTTAAGGAGTTCGATTCGTAATCCGAGGGTTGCGGGTTCGAATCCCCGTCGCACCAAATATGCTCGCCCTTTCAGCCGTGGGGGCGTTATAATATTACGGTCAATCCCAATATTTGTTGGTAAAAGAGTAGCCCAAGAGTTGGCGGTGAATGTTGATGACTAGCTGCCTTCCCTCTAGTTTTACACTGCTAAATTAGGGACGCCTAGCGCAGATAGCCCTCGAGTAGCTTTGCGCGAAATTCAAAACAAACAAACGGACAGAAAAGGAAAATGGAAAGATAGCACAAGTTAACAAATAATAAGAATATTTATTAACAATGACTGTAGTAGTGAGGCTACCATAATGCCTGACTTCGTACGTCCTCTTGTGAATTTAGTTGCTGCTTGGACTGAAAACAGGAATAAATGAAGACCAAGAAACATAAGAACCAAATATATGTGAACATCTCTCTTTTATTGTCAGGATAAAGTTTAATTATGGTATTCCACATGTCACAGAGTTACATTATTCACCTATATATCTATGCGCATAATCCAAAACCATATAAAGCCAGTTTATAGAAATTTCTGTATTACCTATTTGAACAACCTATTTTCTGGAAGGCCCACAATTAAGTTGCAGCGTGTAACCTTTACTCGTGTGAAACGACTGGCTTATGTTTACGACCTTCCAACATCTGCTCAACACTGATGCTTTTAACTATGTGCAAAAATCCATGTCTGTTTAGAAATACGATCTTAATACAATGGACATAGCTCTTAATATTATCGACTAAAGCTCCGAGTGCAAGAAAATGTTTCTCATAGCTCTTGAAGCGTTATAAATCAAGTTTTGATTGCAGGTTCTCCTCTCCTCATAACTTCTACATGGTATTAGGAAGTGTCCTTCCGTGATCTGACTTACAAATGTTACAATGGTAGAGAGCCAAACAGAAAAACAACTTTAAAAAATAAGTATGCAATAGGAAATCCTATATTCACACCACTTAAAGGTTACTTTGTAACCAGACTGTTGTATTCAGAAAAATAACAAACTTTTGTGAAGATATAAATTCAGGAGAGTTAAAAATGAATTGAACAGGGACAGCAGGAGAAAGGCATGAGTGAAAAAAATATGAAAATAATTATTGACAGTAAGAGTAGTACTGAGTTCACCACACTGATCAACTCATTATGCTCTCTAGGTCCGGAAAAGGCTGTCCGGAGAAGGCTGTCCAAATGCCTGTTTGGACACAATTAAGACTAAAAAAACGAGATTGTTTTGTCATTATCAGGCGAAATACTTAGTGAAATATTCAACAAGTCTAAACGCTACATATAGTAATTACATGTCTATATATATATCATTCATATCATTAGAGGTCAATTTATACAGATAATACAAATGATATCCCTACTAACTTGTTTGTATTGTTTTTGAAGAATTGATATTTTCTATCCGTGCAATTACTTTCTTTTATAAAGTTTTTCTTTACTTGTTTGTTTATTTTCTAAACACAGTGTTTCAATAGACATAGAAAGGTTGTATTTATGACTAAGTTCTAAACACAATGAGATCCCAACAGTAATATTTATTGTTTATCTATTATTTGCTGATAATTTCTGTTTCACCCTGTACTCAAGTTTTGCAATGGAACGACATATTTCTGTAAGAAAGCTAGCTTTAAGGGGCAATGATAACATCATTCAAACAATAAGTATGACGTTTTTAGATTACTACTAGTTATTAATAACACGTATGAAAGTGGATACTCTATTTAATACTACGTCACCTCAATGAAACTGGTTGATACCATTGTTCTGGTTTTTTATTTATCATGTAATAAAACATGAAGTAGAGGAAGAGGAACAAGAAATTTACACCTTTTGCTGTTTACAAACATTTACAATCATTACGTAGGCGTTGTTATAAAAGGAAACACAGTATAGTATTGTAAAGTACTGATGACCTACTGAGGAGGTATTTAAAATACCATTTCAATGGACACTCTGAGCTATCTTTACATAGGCGGTGCTGCCACCTGCCTGAAGTAATAAATGGCTACAACAGTGTAAGATCGCATTCTGGGATCGCACTCAGTCTTCGGATTTAGAACACCATGATCAGGGGCTCGATTCCTTGCGGTAAACACAACAGATAAATCGATGTGGCTTTACTATAAGATAAACACACAAACAAAAGTGTAAAACTCCCCTCAAAATTACTATAAAATTCATGACTGCATATACACCTCTGGTCATACATTATTATAGAAATATGACTGTATATTGATATAAAAATCTAATTATGCACCAATATAAAACTATGGTTATACATCAGTGTAAAACTAATTACACACTAATATAAAAAACACTAATTACATATATACTGATATAAAACGAACTACAAATCAATATTAATATGATAATTACCGATATACTAATATTGGATTAACTACCCACTAAAATAAAACTGTGATTACATAAGTATTATTATAAAATTCTTTCTTATATATACTCACAAATATAAAGCTCTGACGAAAAAAAAATACACGACTACAGCCATAATACAGTTAAGTCAATGTAAAACAATAAATGCTGAGGAGATCTGGAGATTTAATGAAATTAATACCCAAAAAAACTAAATAAAGTTCTGCATCACAGACGCGCTGTCACAAACACGCACACAGTGCATCATTTTGTGTTGGAAGTTAAACACAAAGTTACACAATGGGCTATCTGTGTTCTGGCTACTACGGGTATCAAAACTCTTTTTCTAGCGTTGTAAGTCAGTTGACACACCGCTATTCCACTGGAGGGGCACGTCATTATTTAAAAGAATATTGATTAGCCTTGTTAGAATTCAGGTAACTTTTGTTAAAGTGTGTATAATATATACAAATGGCAAAACAAAAGTATTTTATTATTTAATTATGGTTCTTACAGCTAGAGTTCTGGACAAAACAAAATTAAGGGGGCGTTGTGCCTTCTAAACAATAGTGAGCTGTTACTGAACAAATAG
This sequence comes from Tachypleus tridentatus, assembly GCF_004210375.1. Taxonomy (NCBI): domain Eukaryota; kingdom Metazoa; phylum Arthropoda; class Merostomata; order Xiphosura; family Limulidae; genus Tachypleus; species Tachypleus tridentatus. The sequence goes on along the minus strand of NC_134833.1, from coordinate 134,309,165 downwards.
GTTCTTAACTTTGTTTTGGAATTTCGCACAAAGCTACTCGAGGGCTATCTGTGCTAGCCGTCCCTAATTTAGTAGTGTAAGACTAGAGAAGGCAGCTAGTCATTACCACCCACCGCCAACTCTTGGGCTACTCTTTTACCAACGAATAGTGGGATTGACCGTCATATTATAAGGCCCCCACGGCTGAAAGGGCGAGCATGTTTAGCGCGACGGGGATGCGAACCCGCGACCCTCAGATTACGAGTCGCACGCCTTAACACGCTTGGCCATGCCGGGCCAGTTGTTAAACTGCATATTTTATCAGTTTACGTGAGAATGACTTTTTCTTAACATTCAGAAAAACAGTTATTTGTATAGAAGATTGTTTTGTTGCAGAAAATTATCAAAGAATATTTTAATTTGTACTTGATGAGTAGTTTTATATTGGTTTACTATTAAAAACGTATAAAAATAAACACTAATACTTCATATTTGTCATCAATGTGATAATATAATAGCACTAACAATCAGATGTGAAATACACATTGTTTAAATTCAAATACAAAACGACAATGCTGACACTTAGATATCATAATACATTCTTATCAGTTAAAATACAATGACAACAACACTGACACTTAGCTATAAGTAAAAATAACGACAGTGCTACTGACACTTAGATATCTGTTATAATTACTTTTTTGCTGCGTTAATGTTTTGACCATCTTTTCACGGTATTCAGACACCAACCTATTATCGTTCCAGCATTGTTTTCAAACTTATATGTGAAGATGGGTGTTAAGAGAAATCCAACACTAATTAGATTATTACATCGCTTTATTGCCAGGTGTTGTATAGCACATTTCTTTTTGCTTTTTGAAACTCTATAGGAGCAATGACAACAGCCAATTAGAGAAAACCTCACATAAATTATAAATGCTAATGCGTTATGTAAATTAAATTGTTGTTGTAAAATTGGTTCTTTATACACTTTCAAATGTAAGAAAACAAAATTAAATCAACTGAAACTTATTCTTAACATCTTTTCTGTTTTAAATCCACCATTTTACTTGAGTGGGAAAAATCGAATCATACTGTCTTCAAAGACCTATAGTGGTGTCAACCGGCTACGCGGAGTAGATGCCCCGCAAGGGGGTGTGTCTTGAAAACAAGAAAAGAACTATATTTTGCCGGGTTTTGTACAGCTGTCCAGCACAAAAAAAAATGCTACAGAAAATCGAACAAAGGCTTAGCAGGAAGAGATGTGTATTGAGAGGAGACGTTTTGCTGGAAGAGTTTGGACGCAATCGTGTGGACAAAGAATTGTATCGTCATTATAATATCAAATCAATATTCCTCACGAGTAGGATTCATCGTTAGGTTGTGCATTTATTTTTTATTTTGTAAGCTTATTTAATAAAGCTGATGTAATCCGAGCATATCTTACAGTTATTTGTATTTACCTTTGATCACAAAGGGCCAAGGCTCTGTCGTATCTTACACTGTGCAATCTAGGATTGGATCTTGAAAAAATATATGCATTTTGGAAGAGTAAGTTTTCAAGATTTTATTAATTATTCTAAAATTACTTCAGCCAATGAAGGTTATTTAAATTATTTATTTGTTCGTAATTTTCGTCTAAAGCTGAATAAAAGCTAATTTTGAACTAACAGTTTAGAGGAGGGAGCCAGCCAGTTAACACTTAACAGTACCTATTGAGAACTCTTGGGTCTGTCCGAACTGATATAATACTTAGATATGACTGTTAGTCAAAGAGCAGAGCAAAGTTTTACAAAAACGGGAAATGAACCATGAACCTTCGAATTCACATTCCAGGTACGTGAAAACTAGGCCACATCTAGTTTTGTTCTTTTACAAGTATTATGTTAATAAGTGGTCCTTCACTGAACATTTTCAATCATTTTGTTTTATATTTTGAACATATATTTAGGGAGATTTATAAGTTAATTGATACGTAAATAATTCAGGTGCATGAAAATAACTGTTAATAGTATGGTATGGAATGGGGTTTTGAGGGTATTTTCTGTGATAATTTCGTTAAGATAATTCAAGGTATGTCTTTTGGATATTTTTCTTAATATGATCATACATCAAAAATACTTAGGGTAATGCAAACAATACGAAATTAAACATTTTACACCAAACATTATTTCTCAAGGACAACAGTTATAACACACACCCGTTCGATGCAGATGGAGTTGTGTCACAGAAAATGGAAATCCGATCATAACAAAGTTTTTTGCACAAACCCATATTTGAAGTATAAGGGCAGAATATTCCATAACATGTAATTATACCTTTGAAGGATCCAAAACAATAAAAAATTATTATAATCAAATCCCATACATGAGGTAGCATATAAGTATAGAAACTGTTTCCAAAAATATTTAAATAATGCACGTTGTTCGGATGAAGAACAGTTTGACATTGTTCTACTGTATGGACAGTGTCACCAGAATACTGCCACATTTTATTACTGTGTGGATAGTGTCACCAGAATACTGCCACATTGTACTACTGTATGGACAATGCCACAATAATACTGCCACATTGTACTACTGTATGAACAGCGTCATCAGAATACTGGCACATTGTATGCTGAATGTTTCTAAGATGTATGTCTCTTTTCACCTCAGATAATAGGAAATGTGTTTCAGCTGCTACGTATTAGAGGCTCATTTATGCATAGATGACTCGTTGGCAGACCAAGAAGAATAATCGATAATAATAATGAACCCGCCATGTTATTTACCGCCATTTTGTAATAGACTTACTTCATCTACGATTATGTGAAATTTGGTAATGTGTTTTGCTTGGTTCTGAATTTATTTTTTATTATTTTTATTTTCTACAATTTGCAATTATAAATCGTTTGGTTTTTATATGTTTGCTTGCAGTTAATTACGAAACTAAACAATTTGCTATTTGTACTCAGCCCATCACTGGCATCAAAACCTGATTTCAAAAACTCCTTTGATTTATGATTCCCACAATAAAAATTTTGAAGGACATGACCTAGAGGTTAAAACTGAATTATATAAAACATATTGTCAAAAAAACTTACGTGGTTAGTAGGTTCAACTCGTAATATAAGGTTCACGGGTTCGAATCTCCATCCCACAAAACATGTTGTCTTTTCAGTGGTTTGGGTGTTATAAAATGACGGTAAATCTCACTATTTGTTGGTAAAAAGATATTCCAAGAGTTGACAGTGGGTGGTGATAATTAGTTGCCTTTTATTCATTCTTTCACTGCTAAATTAGGAACTGTTAACGCAGATAGCTTTCGTGTAGTTTTGAAAAAATTTAAAAAAATAAGCTCACTGTATCTCAACTATATATATGTTAACCAATCAATTTCTTGATGGTAGAAAAACACGTAAGTTCAAGAAGTCTTGAGAGAAATAAAGGGTTTTTATTTATATATATATATCTTAGTTTGATGCTGAAATTATCAACTTAGAAACGATAGTAATACATATAAAGAAAACAAAGATATGTGATTAACAAATCAAAAGCAGGGATAACGTTTCCAGATACTTTATTTCTATGTTAATGAGACACAAAGTTGTTATGAATAACACAAACAAAAAACCTTGAGTGTTGAAGTGAGGATAACGTTTCAACTTATCTTATTTTCATGTCAAAAGATGAAAGTCACAATCCTGAGTAATGCATTAAAAATGTAAGTATTGTTAACCAGTCACACTAAACGTTTATTGTTCTTTGAACTGATTATATGTGCACTTCTAGTAATGTGAAACTACAATTTTAAATGTATAGTTTAATTTCAATTTACACTACCTGAAAAACAACAACAACAACAATATCTGATAGTTGATTGTTTTAATTTATAGATACACGCGACTTCTACATTTTTCGGTTTATTATCTTTAAAATGTGGTTTTCAGACTTCTGCAACTCCTTGTAGTTTTGCTAGACACACACACATACATACAGCTTCGTTGTCTTGTTAGACACGAAAACACAGAACCTCATAGAAACACACACACAGTCTTACTGCCTTGCAAGACAGACACGCACACGCGCACAGCCTCGTTGTCTTGCTAGGTATACATATTTAACTTTGAACCCTAGTTAGACACTCACACCTATTTAACCTTGTAATCTTGTTGTATACACACACATACATATATTTTTATAACCTTGTACCCTTGTTAGACACACATTTATAACCTTGTACTCTTGCTAATCACACATTTATAACCTTGTACTCTTGGTAATCACACTCATATATAAACTTTTCTCTTGTTAAACACACATATATAACCTTGTACTCTTGTTAGACACACATTTATAACCTTGTACTCTTGGTAATCACACATTTATAACCTTGTACTCTTGTTAATCACACATTTATAACCTTGTACTCTTGGTAATCACACTCATATATAAACTTTTCTCTTGTTAAACACACATATATAACCTTGCACCCTTGTTAGACACGCATTTATAACTTTTTACCCTTGCTAGGTACACAAACAACCTTCACTTTTAATCACCATTAATACAAATTGTGGTTTGTTGTGAAAACAGATTCTGAGATGTTTTTTCTGTGAAAAGAGAGAAAACTTCTAATATATTAGTGAAAAATTAATAATTGTGATTTTCATAAGAAATGGATATTTTCTCGTATATATTTAACGAAATAAGCATTGCCAACCAATTTATCACTAACAAAAGTTAATTTAAAACATATTTTCTTTGTATTTATATCTTCATGTATTTACAGTTTCAAACTCGTGTTATCAACATCAGAAATTAGGGATTACATTCTATTTTTGGTATTTAACAACAAGAAATAGAAGAAATATCTTGTAGTATTTTATGTAAATGTAGATTATTGGTAAACGTTTTTTTATGCACTATCAGAAATCGATCGCCTGCTAAGTTATTTTTAACTTGTTACTGGGCTTGAACATTCGCCTACCGATCTCTCCCCAACCCAGAATATTAAAGATTAGACAGGAAGAATCGTTTATCTTTCTTAGAAGTAACCAGATACTACAGAGTTTAAATGCTATCAAGTTCGTTCATATATTAGAACTTTCAACGGGTTGGACACATGTAATGTGACTTCTTTGGGATGTCATCGAATATTTTAAAAAAACAAAATTAACGTTCGAACATCAGACATTATTGTTTTTTTGTCTCTTAAACAGCATAAACGACACGTCCAGGTAGTTAGGGCGCTCGACTCCTAACTTGAGGGTTGCGGGTTCGAATGCCCATCACACCAAACACGTTTGGCTTTTCAGCCATGGGATGGAATTGTAATGTGATGGTCAATCACACTATGTGTTGATAAAAGACTACCCCAAGAGTTGGCGGTGGGTGCTGATGACTAGCTGCCTTCTCTTTAGTCTTTTACTACTACATTAGGGCGGCTAGCGGAGATAGCTCTTGTGTAGTTATAATGGTGACGGTAAAATCGCTCTACAGTGGATTATAAATTCATAAATGTTGTTAAAAAACTGCCTTCCCTAGAGTTTATCAGTTTCAAATTAAGGACCTCTGTGAGTAGATAATCAGTTGTGTAGTTTAGTGTTAAATTCTGAGAAACAAACAAATATTAACATGGCACGTATCTTTTATATAATGGATTTATTTACTCCATATCTATAAGTCTTGGAATATATTTTACATTCTTCCCGTTTTTCACATCTTCGGAGATTCCACACCATTTGAACGTGTTCTTTCAATATATATATATAGCATACGTGATCTTTTATTGTCAGAATTTGTACTAAATATTTACAGATTTTAATTATTTTCAAAATACCGCACGTGTTTCTCATAATTTCTGTCTTTCAACCTTGTATTCATTCTGCCATACATTTTAATTCTAGTATAACACAAGCTGTTCGTGTGATGCTCTGATTTTGTAAGCTTTTATATGTCCCTTGTTGTTTTAAGGCATTTAATCCAGTAAATATGTTGTAAGTTTACTTTTTAAAAAACACTCGTGTTTCATTGGTTTTTAAGTTTTACTCCATGCTGTACGTTCCCTAAAGATGTAAATCTTGCCTTATGTTACACATTCTCTCATGTTGTGAGTTTTAATGAACACGTGTTTTGTTTTTGTTTTTCATTCTATGTTCTACACAGTACACATCACCCACACTTTTTATAAGCTTCTCCATGTAAAGCACATGCTCTGTTAAAACATAAAAAATTTTAACATTGTATAATGTTTTGCTCCTTTTTTTAAAGAACAGAACGTTGATGGGGTTGTGAGCCAAGCGGTTTGTCAAGTTCATATTTCAAAGATGTGAACGTTAGGAGAACTAGTAATCAAGAGACGGTAGTTTTACTGACAAAACTATCTATGGCTCTTAAAAAGAGGCACAGACTTTAATTCATCCTGGTCTTAGTTTTCATTTCCTTTTTATTCATGGTAGAAAACGTTATCTTACGTTGGAAGGCAAGTTCATTAGTGAAGCGATTAACATCTAGTATTTTTGTTTGTTTTATTAGATTAGATCCTCTAAAATAACCTACCTTCAATCTTTGACATTTTCCTCCTGAACAGCACCTAATATGTATCATATTAAACGGTTAAGCCAGATATCCTATTTATCAGACAGAGCCGTTCTTAACTTATAAATGATGACCACAGTTATTACATTTCCTTCTTGTAATAGTTTTGTTTGTAACTATTTATCTATTGTTTTGTTGTATAAATAATAATTTGTCAAACCTAAGTTCAACAGATGACTTAGTTAACTTTAAGTAACATTTGGGAATACATGTTATAATCCTATACACAAATAGCGAGTTGATTTATTAGAAACAATTATTTATTTATTGCAAACTGATTAATATTTCAAAAATTTGGTTTCGAAGATAATGATATACTGACTAGTACAAGTTACACGTTAAATAACATAAATGTATTTCAACAAAATCGCTTTTAACTGCTTGTATGAAACAGCGTATTGTAGGAAAAACATTACATAACAACACGGTGTATCATATATTTTGTGTGTTCCACGATCTACAGATGACGACAGTTTCTAACGTTGGAACTCCTTTGTGTAACTTTGCGTTTTACAGTAAACAAACAAATTTACACGTTAAACCGAAGAAAGATTTGAGAAGTACCACTAAAAGCGAGTTAGCGATGAATGAAGCAACACAAGCTGAAACTGTTAGAGAATAATAAAGGAGATGAACATATTAAACTTATTAATTAAGCGCGAGTAAAGGAAAATAATGATGACAAATTAATGAAGACAGACTGATTTCGGGTCATTAGCAGCGGATTAATTAGGAAATATTAATAAACAGTGAGTTTAAGAAGTGTAGAATTTTCGTATACGTTGAGACAATATGTTTTGAAATAATAAAGGTAAAATATAAGTCAATAAAAAAGATATATCAACAGTGTTAAGAAGTTACATTGTCAATAATATTTAGCAGAAAAAGAAACAAAGTTTTTTAGCTGACATAAATCTGCTACAAGTAGGGTTAAGCGTGGACTAGTGGTTAACAAACGCACTCCTCACACTGTTTGTTTGTTTGAATTTAATCACAAAGATACAAAAATGGGCTCTTTGAGCTCTGCCCACCACGCCGTTCATAAGTCATTTTAAATGCACATCGTAATTTATGCAAGTATATATTTTAATATTTCTGCTCTACCTATCAGGGATATCGAAATCCGCTGGCTAGCGTTGTAAGTTCAGAGATATACCCCTTTGTTACAGGGAGACTAGGGTTAAGGACAGGCAAGAAAAACTTCAGAAATCATTGCTTAGGTGTACCAGGTTTTCAACTTCAGTTACTTCAGTCATTCAGAGTAATGGAGTTCGACAATAACATTCAGTAGTTACAACAGTGTAATGAAAAATATAACTTGAGGCTCAGCATTTTAGCTGAATATTTTGTAAACTATAAAGGTCAATAGCATTCTTTTTTGAACAGTTAAATATTAATAACTAAAATATAACTAAGTAACATAAAAGAGTTTATGTGTCGTAATAACGCTGGAATATTAGGGAATGTTCCTTTCTAATCAAGAGATAATAAGTTTTACATGTGCACTCATTCAGAACATGAATACGTTTTTCAGACAACATAACAACGATAAGATTCTATAGTTACAGAATACAGTAAGAAATTTGGTGTATTATGAACACAATCAAACAATGACAAGTATTTGTATTATAATTAGTAGCTAGAACCTGAGCATATTTTTTGTGGTGCCACTAAACAATAATAAGGTGTGTAAAATGATGGATTAATTGTTTGTTTTTTTTAATTTCGCACAAAGCTACTCGAGGGCTATCTGTGCTAGCCGTCCCTAATTTAGCAGTGTAAGACTAGAGGGAAGGCAACTAGTCATTACCACCCACTGCCAACTCTTGGGCTACTCTTTTATTAACGAATAGTGGGATGGACCGTCACATTATAAAGCCTCCACGGCTGAAAGGGCGAGCATGTTTGGTGCGACGGAGATTCGAACCCGCGACCCTCAGGTTACGAGTCGAACGCCTTAACCCACCTGGCCATGCCGGGCCTTAGAAGAAAGTATGATGGACCTTTGATCTTTAATATCTTATAAGTTTTAAAATTAGACTTGTCAGAAAACTGGTTAGTTGTTTGTTTGTTTGAAATTAAGTACAGGGCTGTCTGTGTTCTGCTTACCATGGGTATCGAACCCGGTTTCTAGCGGTGTGAGTCCGCAGATATGCCGCTGTGCCACTGGGGGGCGTCCGAAATAAATTATAATACGTAGCAGTAGTCATAGATATTTTTTCTCGGTACAACTAAGTAGTAATAGATGTGCCAACAGTATATGACGTTGATATAAAGCCTGAAAGCATGTTTCACGCAATTAGTACTGAAACTCCCAAATGGTTAACTGTTGGAAGCTACGAGTACAATAACATTCGTTTTACAGCTAGTGCACAGTGGAGAAAAGATTTCAGCAGGAGTTGTTAATGTATTATGAATATCAATAGAATGAAATATGTTCCGTTATTATTTTATCCAATAGAATAACACGTGTGTTGTGAATAATGAAAGTTTACAGGATATGGCAAACAGACCTGTCTGGCTGGTCATGTATTGAACTCAAACAAATTACGTCTAAAACGAAGGAGCGAAACAGACCTGTAAACAACGTTTAGAACAAGCAAGGAAAACCAAACCAGCACGTTTCGTGTGAAGTATAACTAAAGCTAAATGTAATCTACCAATGTCATACCAGGAATGCCAGAGCTACGGTTTTCATTAGTAACAAGATAAATTGTGTATTGTACATCACTGTATCACACTAGGAATGTCAGAGCTACAAGCTTCAGTAGCAACAAGATAAATTATGTATTGCCCATCGTTGTGGTATACAAGGAATGTCAGACATAAGAGTTTTACAAGCAACAAGATGAATTGTGTATTATACATCATTGTGTCACATCAGGAATGTCAGAGCTACAAGTTTCAGTAGCAACAAGATAAATTCTGTATTTCTCATCGTTGTTGTGTCACACTAGGAATGTCAGAGATACGAGTTTTACTTGCAACAAGATGAATTGTGTTTTGTCCATCGTTGCGTCACACCAGAAATGACAGAGCTACAAGCTTCAGTAGGAACAAGATAAAATAAATTCTACATTATCCATCTTCATGTCACACCAGAAATTCCAGTTACAAACAAAATGAATCGTACGGTGATCTAAATTTATGGTATTTTTAAAATTATAGTAAGTATTTCGAAAGCGCGGTTTAAAGTTTTTCCTATCAAAAAACTTTTCAAATTTGAGATTTTTCCCGACGTAAATACTTTCTTTCTTTATGTGGAATGTCTTTGTAACCATGCGCGGTATCATCGTTCTTTTGATGTGTAGAAACAGAATCAAACTTCTGTGGCAATATAAGAACTGGCCGTTTATAGCTTTTAAGGCTTCACGACTGTTATAACTTTTGTATTTGAGTAAGAATAAATGCCAAAGGGTATCAATTTTTATCTAACTCGCTTCATAGAAAACATTGCATATAATTTGGTTATCCAGCATAGAGTTTCAAGAATTTATGAATTTGCGAACATTTGAAAACCTTCGCGACAATTTATAGTTTCCAATACGTCCCCGTCTACGTCATTTAAATTGCTTTTATGTGATTTGTTTTGAATTTCACGCAAAACATCACAAGGACTATCAGCGCTAACTGTCCGTAATTTAGCATTGTATGTCTAGACAGAAGGCAACTAGTCATCATCACCCAACACCAACTCTTGGGCTACTCTTTTACCAATGAATAGTGGAATTGACAGTGACATTATAATGTCCTCACGGCTGAAAGGGCGAACATGTTGGATGTGACGAGGATTTGAGCCCGCGACCCACATATTGTGGGTGGAGGGCTCTAACTACCTGCCCATACTGGCCTATGTGATTTATTTCTTATAGATTTATATGCAAAAACGGCTCGTTTGGGCTGAGAAAACACTTTTACATAGAAAAGCGAACAATGTTTCGACCTTCTTCGGTCATCGTCAGGTTCACAAAGAAAGAGGTAACTGACCGGAAGCTGACCACATGTTTGAAAGGGGTTGTGTAACTGTGTGTCGAAATGTAGAGGGCGGTATTAGATGTTTGTTCGAAGAAGGTCGAAACGTTGTTCGCTTTTCTATGTAAAAGTGTTTTCTCAGCCCAAACGAGCCGTTTTTGCATATAAATTTTCTCAACAAGTGGGTTTCTCGTCATCACTGATTCTTATAGATTTGTATTACTGTAAGAAAACATTACAAACTATAAAATTATCAACTGAAAGCGTTCTCAATGGTGGCCAGATAAAACATTAGGAGGTAGTTTTTTTAGTCCTCATTTACTTAGATTAAACTGGAAGGAAGGGTAGAGCTAATACAATACAAACTGTAACCATATTTATAAGGGTAGCGCTAATACAATACAAACTGTAACCATATTTGTTTCGGTAATTAGTTTTATTTGTTTGTTTTGGAATTTCGCACAAAGCTACTCGAGGGCTATCTGTGCTAGCCGTCCCTAATTTAGCAGTGTAAGACTAGAGGGAAGGCAGCTAGTCATCACCACCCACCGCCAACTCTTGGGCTACTCTTTTACCAACGAATAGTGGGATTGACCGTAACTTTATAACGCCCCCACGGCTGGGAGGGCGAGCATGTTTAGCGCGACGCAGGCGCGAACCCGCGACCCTCGGATTACGAGTTGCACGCCTTACGCGCTTGGCCATGCCAGGCCCAATCGGTACTTAGTAGCAGACGCGTTATAAAAGTAGCGGTCAATCTCGCTACACATTTAATAGTAGCTGTGTTGATGGTGGGTGCTACTGATTCAGTTATCTACTCAGTAATTCTAAATTAAGGATAACGATGCTTGAGCTTTAGGATCAGTGGAGCAGTCATTCAGCTTATGCAGTAGCGTTCTCAGGTGACGGATTAACGTTACAGATAGAAATAACATGCTGTAGCATTCTTAGATGCACAGATTATTCTTACAGGTGATAACAATAACAATAAATTTGAATGTTTGAATCTGACCGAATTTGAACAATGAAACGGAACATAAGGTAAAACAAGACCAAAATAAGTCTCTGCTTACTCAAAAATAATGAAAGCTGGCAGATATACAAAGACACAGTACAGGTAATAGCTTCTATTTTGAGCTGGATAAGATATGAAGGGTTCTACTGAAAGTCACATGGAAACCTGAATAAGTTAGGAGAATCGAACAACTATATATAGAAAACAACAGCGTCACATTTTCTGGAGTGCATGTGTTGCATCATTGGCCATTACAACAGCAAAAATAGGAAGGATAGATTCTGTAAAAGTATAAAAGTCATTACTTAGCTGGAGAGTTTGAGGGAGTACATAACCTATATACTCTGCAGCATTCTCTTCCATGGAAGAGCTTCAAGTGAATGAAGTGTAACGATAAGTAACCAAGGTAATTATAAGTTATCTACAGTATAGAACCGATTTATCATGTTAAACCCTCACGCACGGCAGTTGCAAGAACCACTAGTACTCGTAGTCTGCAGCAGGTTCTAGATAATGTAGCAGCCTCTAAAACCATTAAATGCGTTACAGTTAGCATCGTAGCAAAATTTCGGTTAAGAAGTTAGCACACAGGATCACCCACAAAAGTTATAATGTTTACAAACGATACCCAAAACTCAAGCGCTGTTAACTAGTTGAGTATTCTTTTTTATTTTCCTGATGAAGAATAGTCAATATCCGAAAGCACTCAAGTTTTAGGTCTCGTTTGAAAACATAGTAAAAGTCTATTGTTAAAAACCACCTCTAATTTCTACAAGTGCAAACATCTTAAACCCGTAGATAATTACTACAAGATAACAAGAATTATAGAACTATATGGTTAAGTAATAATTAATAATACGCCCTTTCTTTAACATCATCCCAGTATAAGATGGACATTTTTACGCTGTTCTTCAATGAAGGTGTATTAAGAAATAACTAGATTTACATCCAAAACTTGACCAACTAAATTATTAAAGACTTTTTTTCAAACTTTTAAGTTTGTTTTACTATATAAAATAATGAAATCATATGTAAGAGAATTTAATATGGTTCAACATTCTAAAACTGATTTAGTGATTTTAACACCTGTTACATGAGCCAGCCCATTATCTTTTAGTATTGATCCTAGGATGGTCAACAGCGGGGTCATTCTGGAAACTAGTGATTTAGAGCTATTTCGACAGATTTCGATGAACGAAGCTCGGAATAACTTTTTAAACCACAAATTCAGTATCAGTGAAATATGACATGATAAAATCTGTATGGATTATATCATCCATCTTACTTGTACTCTTTAATGCAAAAATTACGTTTTTTAATTTGAAAATCACTAAGAACATTGTATAGCATCTACTTCAACGCTACACCTGTGGGTTTTACTGCGCTGTTAGTTTTACATAATATTGAATTTAATAATTGTTTTATATATGATTCCAGTCACTCTGTAGCTACTTGCTTTTAAAATTTTTCACTGTCCATGAAGTAATCAACTGACAAATATTCGATTTAGGTTGTATGTCAAATTGATTAGGTTATCTTCGAATAAATTCCTTCTTCATTCGACCTGCATCCACGGGTTAATTTAGTCCTTACGCTGAAACCATCACATTCACCACCATATCTAGAACATTTGAAGCAGATCCGACATGACCAGATAGTTAAGGCGCTCAACTCGTAATCCAAGGGTTGCGTGTTCGAATCCCCGTCACACCAAACATATTCGCCCTTTCAGCCGTGGGGGCGTTATAATGTTTGGTCAGTCCCATTATTTGTTGGTAAAAGAGTAGCCCAAAAGTTGGCAGTATGTGGTGATGACTAGCTGTCTTCTTCCCTCTAGTCTTACACTGCTACATTAGGGACGGCTAGCGCAGATAGCCCTCGTGTAACTTTGCGCGAAATTCAAAAACAAACTAAACATTTCAAATATGTTTCATTGCTACATCGTTTTACTTTATGTTTCCAAGTTAACTTTTCCGTGTTGACTCTCACAGTCTTTAGCAACCAGACCTCGTAAATGGTACCAAACGTTTTTTTTTTGTCTAACCAAAACAACCCAAACCTCTCCAGCATGACTCATATCTAGTTATCCATATCAAGATGCCAGTCTGTCTAATGTGACACTTGTTAATAATAGTTATAATCTAAAACAGAGACTGATTTAGTAACAAAGTTTTACTATGGTGCTAACTTTAAAAACATTTTTAGGGTTATCTACTATAACTACAACTAGCTGTGGATGGTGAGTTTCGTTAAGCTTAGGAACGTTGTGCATTAAATCACCCAATATCTAACCTCTGTTTGATCTTTCTGTAGAGGTCTTGTTGTCCATCTGCGTTTCTGTTGGATGACATCTGATAGACGGGATATTCCAAACGCTTTTGGAAACTATCGCGGTTAAATTTTTCTTTACAAATTATAGCTTTTATATTATCTTCACAAATGGTATAATTTTTACTTTTCTTTCTACTGGCGCAGGAGAGAGTTAATTATATGTTGTTTGTATTATTAAACATAATGATTTTAATTTTAGTTGAAATTACAATGAGTTTTGAAATTCACTCTCGATATTTTGGTTTTATTTCTTTGTAATTTTCATAATCGTCGTATAGAGATGATGAATTATCACCTGCATGCCTTTGATGCAATGTACAGTATCAGTCTAATCATATATATATACCGATCATGTGCTCACTGTAACTTAAGCTGACTCCTGTTACATTTTTCAACGGCAAAACACGTAGGTAGGAAAATAAGCACAATCCTTTATTAAAAGCGCAATTACGTGGTGCAGAATGTAATTAATAAGTACATACAACATCATATTATAACATAATAAATAAAACAATATGTAATAATGAAAATTCACAACAATTATAGTTGCATCACGGTGTTAATTTATATACATATAATAGTACTGTCTGTTTTATGTCCATGTAACCACTTCATTGAAAGTTGTATGAAATTCATTAGCTCCATGAAGAGATACATACAAACTTACAGTTTTGCATTTCACGTTTAGCGGCTTTTGGTGTTTTGGGTTTTTTTACCACTACTTCGCCCCTGTTGATGGATCTTCACCAAATTGGTGAAGGTTGGTTGGGTCCATTCGGAGATACATGTTTCATGTTCTAAGATAACATTTCATTAATAATGAATTTACAATACTTTCATCCAGGGGAGGGATACTTCAAATAGTGCATAATAAATTAAAAATAAAAAAATTTAACAACAAGAAAATCTTTCAATTATGAAACATTCATAACTATTAGTTGTATTACGTACCAGTGGAAAAACAAACAAACACACATTTAATAAAGACATAAATTGTAATAGCAAAAAATTCGTAACGCTTTTGTTGCATTAAAATTTTACCCCTTGGTGGCTCAGGGGTCCTTTATACGCTTAAATGACCAAACTTTGGATTTTCATATCCTCGATTGGCAGAGCACAGACAACTCGTGATGTAGTTTTGTGCCTGATAACAAACAAACAAACATTAAATAAGTGTTAAAAACAATAGATGAAGAAAGTTAATTAATAAAGAAAAATCCAGATAATTTTTTGTGATACGATATGTAAAACACTTGGCAAATCATGACTTTAATAACGAAATTGTTTGTTTTTGAATTTCGCGCAAAGCTACTCGAGGGCTATCTGCGCTAGCCGTCCCTAATTTGGCAGTGTAAGACAAAAGGGAAGGCAACTAGTCATCACCACCCACCGCCAACTCTTGGGCTACTCTTTTACCAACGAATAGTGGGATTGACCGTCACATTATAACACCCCATGTCTAAAAGGGCGAGCATGTTTGGCGTGACGGGGATTCGAACCCACGATCCTCGGATTACGACTCGAACGCCTTAAACCATTTGGCCATGCCGGACGACTTTAATAGGGAAATTCAAAACATTTTAGTTATAATACAATTAACCTCTGATCAAAACAAGCTACCTCTGTAGATGGTAACTAAAATTCAATCCATTAATGAGCATAGCTAAATAAATATACTTTCTTTATGTTTCTACTTATAAAATTTAGGATGCATAATTTCATCATTTGGGCATCAATAACAATATTTTCGGTCATAATCCTAGTAATATCTTACATGGTTTGCCCATCTAATTACAACTTTTACAAAATAAATTGTACGAAAATATTCAGTGGAACCACACACATATGAAGTAGTTGTGAAAAAACTATATAAAATATTTAATCAAGTTTATTTTAAACACGAAACTAAACAGATTTTACTTTCTACAGATAATTTCATTCAGTTATAAATATTTTGATTCAATCCGATCAAAATACGATAATTTGTTATTACCAAAAATATCGGGTAAAACGTAATGTGAGTGTACCTGTTATTCTCATCTCTTCAATGGAGAAACAATCATGTTACCTACAAAATATTAATGTTGAAACTGAAAGAATTCTTTCGCCATGGTCCGGAGGTTAGAGTGTCCAACTCCTAATCTGAGGGTCGCGGGCTCGAATCCCCATTGCACCAAACATGATCAACCTTTCAGCCGTGAATTCATTATAATGTGACGATTAGTCCCACTATTCGTTGGTAAAAGAGTAGCCCAAGAGTTAGAGATGGGTGTTGATGACTAGCTGCCTTTCCTCTAGTCTTACACTGCTAATTTAGGAACAGCTAGCGCAGATAGCCCTCGTGTAGCTCTGCTCGATATTCAACAAAACAAACAGTCCTTTCATCAGCGTCATTGAAATTATTGGGTGCATCATATCTACTAATTACGTTTCATAGGCAAGTGATCAAAGTATTCGTTATATATCATTACTGTTTTAATCAGAAAAGACTTTTTAAATACGTTGTTTTTCATCCATTGCGTAACAATCGTGTTCATTGTGTAAATGATTCGTAGGTATAATACTAGACAAAGTAAGTAAAGTCTGTACACGTGTGCAACATCACACGCTTATAGATTCATGCATGTATATTACATATATATTAATATCACGTATAGTCGTAGACGCTTAGCTTCGGACAATTTGCACACAGGCTTACATGACATAACTATGACAACCTTATCAATTACTTTCACCAACTGCGTTTCCATACTTCTCTTGGAAAACCAAAATAAATAATTGCAAAGCAAATTCCACAGAACTAAGAGCTTTTAAATTGCATTAGCCAAGATGACTATTCGCATTATCCATTAGAGCGTGCATGAATATACGTAAAAGAGTAGCCCAAGAGTTGGCGGTGGGTGGTGATGACTAGCTGCCTTCCCTCTAGTCTTACACTACTAAATTAGGGACGGCTAGCACAGATAGCTCTCGAGTAGCTTTGTGCGAAATTCCAAAACAAAAAAAGCATGAATAACTGGAAAAAAAAAGTACAACATTTTACAGTAAAATACAGCATTGTCTTAGACACGGCACAAACGCCAGTAATGGATACTATTCCACCGTGTATGAATCATTTACATAAACACAGGTGAAATACAGTTAAATAAGAAGTTAGGAGTATTGTCTGTTCCTAATCGCGTTTTGCCATACACTATCCAGAGCTTAAATCAAAGAAAATCTCTGCTGAGCTTACATCACAGAAGGCCCCTACCGTGGCTTAAGTGTTGCTGTTGAAATTATTCGTACACAACTCTGTGAATCGGGTTAAGTGATGTACGGCTTGTCTATTTTCCTAGAATATTTTTGTATCTTAAATAAGAGATTGTTTAAATAAGAGATTGTTTTCTTTGCATAAAAATAAAGTATTTTATTTTTCTCTTTCAACTAATTTACCGAAACAACTGAGTAAGACGGTTGTTCTAAAATTGTCAGGGTTGGAGCTATCTGATGTCGATTTACGGGAATAGCTGATATCCAGGTATTTGGAAAGTATCTAGCTAGTAATAATAATTTTATGAATCTGTTTAAGTGGCTAAGTAGAGTGTCGGATCATTTTTAAAACAATGGTATTTCTGATGCTATCATGAGTGTTTTAGGGTTTTTATATATTTTTTTTAATTCACACTTGGTGATTTTGCGGTTTGAGAAGCCATTATTGTTGTTAAGTGTGTGGTTGTTTGGATAACTGGCTGGGAATCATGAATTTACTTTTACATGGCTTTCGACAATTTTAGTGTTATTTTGATTAAAGTTGCGGGACGATATATCTTCGAAATAATCAGCTAAAATATTAGTTTTTCTGAGTCGGTTTTGACTGAGACGTGGTTGTAGTGGAACTTGTTATTATTTCTGTTTCCTTAGTGGTTTGAAATTTTTCCAAGAAAACTTTAGAACTGCTTTGTGCAACATCGAATATATTGCAGAAATATCCAGTTAGTTTTATTAAGTATTTTAATGTTATGTTTTATCTCGACATGAAATTTGTTTATTTTTATAAAGGAAAGTATTTCGTGTAGCTATTAACAGACGTCTGAAGCGTTTACGTTCAAGGATGAGTGAATGAATTTCCGATGTAAATTTCCAAAGAGTGCTGTTGGGGCCTCTTGAGGCAGTGGAGAAAATTTGTTTTCCTGTTAGGGTGAGCTATTCTTCATAATTGTCTAATTGAGCTTTATTTTTTGTTCTTGTGACTAAGAATGAGAGAAGGGAGACAAGAACTTTGTTGAAATATTTCTAGTTGTTTTATGTGATATTATAAATTGCTGAGAGATCTTGCTTTGGTGTAGAATTTAGTTGTAGTGTGAGTGACAGTGGGAAATGATCGTTACAGAATTTCGGGTGGAAAGTTATCAGGGCCTATCCTCAGAAATGGAACCTGTTCAGTAACTCTAGAGGGCTCCACGTTTGTTTGTTTGCATGTGTTGGAATTTCGCGCAAAGCTACTCGAGGGCTATCTGCGCTGGCCGTCCCTAATTTAGCAGTGTAAGACAAAAGGGAAGGCAACTAGTCATCACCACCCACCGCCAACTCTTGGGCTACTCATTTACCAACGAATAGTGGGATTGACCGTCACATTATAACACCCCATGTCTAAAAGGGGCGAGCATGTTTGGCGTGACGGGGATTCAAACCTGCGACCTTCAGATTACGAGTCGAACGCCTTTACCCAGCTGGTCATGCCAGGCCGTAGGGTTCCAGGCTATGATGAATTTTCTTAAGTTTGTGGATTGCAGTCATGAACGTTTATTTGCAAAATGAGTGTAGGCCGTATGATTGGGAGAGGGCTTCTAGATTAGTGTTACAATCAACCTCATATCTTCGTGGGATATTGTCTTTTCTTTTATCTTCCTCATCAGGAACAGCCAGATAAAGTTCAATATTTCTTACCTCTTCTCCTCCTTCTGTTAGGTAACCCTAGCTTCCGACAGTGGTCTTATTAATGTTTAAAATTTACTCTTTATTTCTTGGTCAACACAGTGTAACAGATTCTCGTTGGCATCTTATGACTTCAGCTTATCAATGAATTCAGTGCACTTTTACGTTTCACACAGATACTCAATTTTTTACTTTGATGGAGTAAGTTGTTACAGAACTAGATAAGGCCCAGTAGGGGCAGATCTAATTTACGTGCTACTTAGATATACTAGAACCACACTATACAGTATCCTAGTTCAAACTAAGGTTCTTTCACTGTAGTTTTGTAGTTATACTTTAACTTCTTGACCTTTTTTTCCATATTTCTTGAAATACACACGTGTGTGAGTTGTGTAACATCGACTACAAATACTCCATCTATTCAATTTTTCATGCTGACATTCAGGTAATTACACAGTTAATCGATGCCATAAGTAAATTTTATGGGGTGCGGAAGAGACGCACGAAAATATATTTGTATTAGGGGTTGCCATAAAAAGTTTGTTCCCCGTAACCTACATATGTGTGTACAGTTCACCAGTCTTGTGCATGCTTGGACTGATTTAATGATTTTGTAACAGAGGCGTTGCTTCCTTATTGCACAGGCTACGATAACAAGTAACTTCTGTAAGATACCATTGGACAAATGCCCATACTTGAACGAAACTCTGCTACTTGAACATGCAGTTATGTTTCCAACTGTGAAACACTCACTGAAAGCAGATAACAATTTGTGATGTAAAATGGTTAGGTTGACGGTTTACATGCCAAGAATTGATACAAGGCAATGTCACATGAAATGTTTGTTGCTCTATATCAAACTTTGACTATTTCCACAGACACGTCGCAAAACATGTTAAGTCCTGTAAACACTGTATCTCATCTTGAGCTGATTTATCTACGATATATCATGAACGATACGTGTTGGTGCCACTTACCCAACTCATCTATAGCAGCTTCTAAGCATGAAGGTTTTGAAAATAGTGGACATCAAACTACATAACAACAACCACAGTTGATTACTCCTTCTCGGCCACTTCCCACCATTGTCCTCGAACTTGAATGATTTCTATGATAATAGCTGGTGTATCAATGGTTTTTGATAGTTATCTCGCGTGGATAGCTCCTGAAGCTCCAAAATGCCTGTTGAAGTGTGACAGAGTACCTAAAATTCAGAAGAATATTTCCCAGAGTCAGTCAGTAGTCTTTTGATTTCTACATCAGATTACTTCAACTCTCCTTCTAGGTACAATACTTCTTGTCAAAATGCAGAGTTGTCTCTTGAATAGAAAAAAACAGAGAATCTGAAAACAAGGATCGACCATTACTATACCATTTTCATATAAACAAGATTCCACTTAGTAACACCAAACTTTTTCAATCGTTGTAAGCTGTAATAATTCAAGAACGACATTAGTACACAATCATTTGATCTCTGCGAAAATGGAGTTTCTAAGGCCTAGCATGTTAAATGATAGATACAGCAAACTGTTGTGGTAAAGAGGAGATAAGATAGAGTGCTGAAGACAGAAGGATGACCATACTGATGAATGAAGAACTGTTACAGAATGTTTAGTTAAAACGTAAAATGATGTATTGAAATAAACAAAATATAAAATATAAGTGTATGCAATAAAAATGTACGTGAAAATAAACTTTGTTGAAAGTAAAGTTAAATAAAGGCGTGGTTAGGGCACTCGACTAGAAAGGTGAGGGTCGCAGGATCGAATTCTCATCACACTAAATATCTTCGCCCTTTCATCCGTCTGATCGTTATAAAGTAACGATCTATCCCACTATTCGTTGCTAAAAAATAGCCCAATGGTTGGTGGTGGGTGCTAAATTAGGAACGGCTAGCGCAGATAACCCTCGTGTAGCCTTGGTCGAAATACAAAAATGAACAAACAAAAACAGACAAACAAGATCAAGAGAAACCAGAATTCGCTGAGGAAGTTCTGGTCTCTCTTGATCTGAAATCATTTTGCCTGAAAACAAAAAACTACGTTTACAGTCAGAAGGAGAGAGAAATATCTCTTTTTAATGTTACAGTCTTAGAACAGTTTTTATACACTAAATAAAGTTGTAAGCAATACAGTTATTCAGTGAAATAGTAACAACTACCACGACTGGGTTATATTAAAGAAAATAACATCTCGGGACGACTTTAACACAAGACCTGGATCAGATTTAGTTTTATGAGTGGCATGAGTTGGAGCATCATTGAGATAAGTTGTAGTGAGCACTACACATATTACTTTGGTATATATATGAAATATATACATTAACAAAGTGAGATAAGTTGTATGTGAGCACTACACATATTACTTTGGTATATATATGAAATATATACATTAACAGAGTGAGATAAGTTGTATGTGAGCACTACATATTACTTTGGTATATATATGAAATATATACATTAACAGAGTGAGATAAGTTGTATGTGAGCACTACACATATTACTTTTGGTATATATATGAAATATATACATTAACAGAGTGAGATAAGTTGTATGTGAGCACTACACATATTACTTTGGTATATATATGAAATATATACATTAACAGAGTGAGATAAGTTGTATGTGAGCACTACACATATTACTTTGGTATATATATGAAATATATACATTAACAGAGTGAGATAAGTTGTATGTGAGCACTACACATATTACTTTGGTATATATATGAAATATATACATTAACAGAGTGAGATAAGTTGTATGTGAGCACTACACATATTACTTTGGTATATATGAAATATATACATTAACAGAGTGAGATAAGTTGTATGTGAGCACTACACATATTACTTTGGTATATATATGAAATATATACATTAACAGAGTGAGATAAGTTGTATGTGAGCACTACACATATTACTTTGGTATATATATGAAATATATACATTAACAGAGTGAGATAAGTTGCATGTGAGCACTACACATATTACTTTGGTATATATATGAAATATATACATTAACAGAGTGAGATAAGTTGTATGTGAGCAATACAGATACAAAGATATCTAACAGATAGAACTCAGATCTGTACAATCACATACAGAAAACAAACAGAGGTGAAAATGGAGCTACTGACTTCTCTAAATAACTAGCAAAAGAACACATGTTTTTCATGATGAGCTTCGAGTTTAGAAGAAATAGTCCGAGAAGTGACCATTTTACGTTATTTGTACAACCGTACAAAGCAGTGTGTTCTATTGACAGCTGGTTTTCATTTCGTTTGGTTCTATTCTTCTTGACTATCTATTGTTATTAAGGTTTTTCTTTAACACTTTTACTTACTCCTGGCGATTATAATTAAAGGATATGAATATTTTTTGAATGTATAATGGTTTGTAACTTGTTATGGTCCAGATTTTTTTGACACGTGAATAGACTATACCTTATAATGAAAGAATAAATATATACAAGGGCTAACTCATTAGTAAACGACTACCGAGCGGTGTATAAATATACGAGCTCATTAAATGTGCAGGCGACAGAAGTATTTTTACTTAAATGTCATTACAATCAAAAGTGCAAAAAATAGGAGAATGTTGTGTTTAAAAGTTGTAGCTATTAATTAATAACTGTGGAACACAAGATTTGTTTGTTTGTTTGTTTTGGAATTTCGCACAAAGCTACTCGAGGGCTATCTGTGCTAGCCGCCCTAATTTAGCAGTGTAAGACTAGAGAGAAGGCAGCTAGTTATCACCACCCACCGCCAACTCTTGGGCTACTCTTTCACCAACGAATAGTGGGATTGACCGTCACATTATAACGTCCCCACGGCTGGGAGGGCGAGCACGTTTGGCGCGACGCGGATGCAAACCCGCGACCCTCAGATTACGAGTCGCAAGCCTAAACGCGCTTGGCCATGCCGGGCCAGGAACACAAGAAGTCCAGCGATAATTAAGTAAAATTTTCAATTAATATTTATGTGTTAAAAGATATATATACTAAATAACCATTATATAACTTTGGTATTCCAATCTCTCTTTATATGTATATATAAATATTTTTTGGACAACACACGTCTTTCGTCGCTTTTCTAAACGAGACTCAAGGCTTGCACCAAAGAAACGATTTTAGTTTATCAGAGTTTTCCTTATCTTGAAAGTGTTTATTATTCTTAATACCACGTCACCCGAGTTGGTTAAGATGTTTTTTATCGTTCCATTTCTAGCAGACACAAGGATCAGAAAAAACAAATAACCATGAAGAACTGAACAATCGTTTTTACAACTTGCAGGAGATAATAATAAAAGAACAGAAGAAATAGGAAATAAGTTAATGTCGTTCGATTCTGTTCTACGAAGCGAGTCTTTCCTGTTTCAGTTATTTAGTTTCATATCACAGTGTTTAGTTTTTATTTTCGCAGAAAACAGCATCACATCTTTTTATATTTATTACCTTTGAGTAATACATAAAAGATGACAATATATATATATATTTATATAGTGTTAAGGTAATTACAACATTTCATAGGATTACGTTTATTTAATATCACAGTGGCTGGAAATACACATAATTTAATGTTAAGATAAGAGTGGCTGGAAATACTGATAATCTATTGGTCGGTAGCCTATGTTTATAACGTATAGAAAGAATATAATTAAAATCAAATATCAACAGGCTTTTAAAGATGAGAGGGAATGTAACTACAGAATAGCTGGAAATATTGGATGGAAATACACATCTTGTGTGAACGTAAACAGAGGGATAAACAAGAATATTTTGTGACTGTAAACACACGTTCTATAGAGTGAATGAAATTACACGTAAATATTGTGTGATCGTAAACACATGATCTACAGGGCGACATATTGAACAACCATGTGACCATAAATAAAAGCTTTGTGGAGTGACTGAAATAGACATAAAACTGAGCTCTGGTAGGCTTCAGAGTCTTAATACGGGGTTCAAAGCTTGAGGTATGAAGTTGCTTTTATATAAAAAGGGTTTTGACGGCAGCTTGAGTTGATTGGTGTGTAAAGTACCATGCAAGCAGTTTTATCGTTAGAATCTTTCTTTGGTGGGTTAGCTTAACACTAACTAATACAATTTCAAGCTAAGAAATCGAATATATAAGGTAGAATATATGTGAACGTTTTATTGGTTGTTTTACATAAATCATTCAACACTTGAATGGACGAAAGTGATGAACAAAATGAACTTGTTTGTACAGTATGATTAATAAACAGCTGTCGATTCATATCGGTTGTTTGTTTGTCTGAGAGCAAAGCCACATTGAGCTATCCGCTGTTGAGAAACAGGCCTCGAATTTTAGGTTGTAAGTCCGTAAACTTACCGCTGTCTCATTGGGGGATTACACAAAGGCTATCTTCGCTAGTCATCCTTAATTTTGAGCTGATAGACTAAAGAAAACTAGCCCGCAACTCTCAGGGTAACTCTTCTTGTCTAAACGATTGTTTTGGAATTTCGCACAAAGTTACTGGAGGGCTATCTGTGCTAGCCGTCCCTAATTTAGCAGTGTAAGACTAGAGGGAAGGCAGCTAGTCATCACCACCCACCGCCAACTCTTGGGCTACTCTTTTACCAACGAATAGTGGGATTGACCGTCACATTATAACGCCCCCACGGCTGGGAGGGCGAGCATGTTTGGCGCGACTCGGGCGCAAACCCGCGACCCTCAAATTACGAATCGCACACCTTAACGCGCTAGGCCATGCCAGGCCCTTGTCTAAACGAATAGATAGACTTGATTGTTATATTTATAATCTACACATGTTCTGAAAATATGGAACCCAGTGATTTTTTTTTTATTTGTGTATTTTTTTGCATTATATCATCATATTAATTCGTGGTATATTTCTTTTTATGTGATAATGTTTACAAATTCATGATAATTTATTTTATGTAATATTTTAATGGACTTGTCAATCTCTAATACTTTTTATTACATTTTCCCTGTGAGCTGGCCCGGCATCGCCAAGCGTGTTAAAAGGTTTGATTCGTAATTCGAGGGTCGCGGGTTCGAATCCCGGTCGCACCAAACATGCTTGCCCTTTCCGCCGTGGGGACGTTATTATGTGTCGGTCAATCCCACTATTCGTTGGTAAAAGAGTAGCCCAAGAGTTGGAGGTGGATGGTGATAACTGGCTGCTTTCCCTCTAGTCTTACACTGCTAAATGAGAGACGCCTAGCGCAGATAGCCCTCGAGTAGCTTTGCGCGAAATTCAAAACAAACAAACCCTATAAGCTTGAATTTTACTGAGCAACCCAATTAACTACATCAAGAAATCATGTTGGAAGTATTAGTTCTTACCAATTTTTCCTTTTCGTTAATCTTAGATTTTTCTTTTATAGTTGAATTATATGTGTTTTTATTCAAAATTCCAAAAACCATAAATAAAAGCGTTACTTTTTTATACAAAATAAGTACTGTTTATAATCTGAAGGATTTATTGCATTTCCTTAAGTCAATCTCAGTGACAATGATTTAAGCTGTGGAACCACAATCATGATGAGATCATCATAGATATCTCAACATGTAATCGGCCAGGCATGGTCAGGTGGTTAGGGCGCTCAACTCGTAACCTGAAAGTTACGGGTTCGAATCCCCGTCACACCAAACATGCTCGCTTTTTCAGCGATTAGGGCGTTATAATGTGCCGGCCAATTCCACTATTCGTAGGTAAAAGAGTAGCCTAAGAGTAGATGTGGTTGATGATGTCTTGCTGCCTTTCTTCTAGTCTTAAACTTCTAAATTAAGGATGGCTAGCGCAGATAGTCCTTGTGTAACTTTGCGCGAAATTCAAAACAAGCAAACAGCATGTAATCAATAGCTAGATTTAATTATATTCTAGAAGTAATACAGTTTTTATGTTTGTCTTCTATCGATATAATTGTGATTTGTATCGTTCTTGACAAAATGTGTCATTTCATTTACGTAATTTTTACAGTATTCCTGTGGGTCAAGGATTTTATCATTACTAAGAATAGTATTACTTTAGGCAGACAATGTTTCATAGAATATCAGTTGCTTCACTTTCACAAGGCAATGAGGCAACTGCTATAAGATATACTAGTTTTTATTAAGCTTTATTCGAATGACTTTGTCATTAGAACCATTAATTTACCTTATATACTTTTATCGTCCTGAAAAGGACTTCTATTAATTCCTCGTATAAGTTAATACACAGTGTCACTTTATAAATATATATTCACATGCCCGGCATGGCTAGGCAGTTAAGGCACTCGACTCGTAATTCGAGGATCGCGAGTTCGAATTCCCGTTGCACCAAACATGCTCGCCCTTTCATCAGTGGAAGCATTGTAATGTGACGGTCAATTCCACTATTCGTTGATAAAAGAGTAGCCCAAGAGTTGACGTTGGGTGGTGATGACTAGCTGCCTTCTTACACTACTAAATTAGGGACCGCTAGAGCAGATAGCTCTCGAGTAGCTTTGCGCGAAATTCAAAATCAAACAAACAATATGCTTACGTATAACGCATGTTTCCTATTCTTACGGTAGTCCTCCAAAGTATGATTTTATTCTTTTAATTTTGCTGCAACTTAATATAATAAATAAATACATTATATAAATTTAAAATTTACAAAACTTTGAGATAAATCTCTTTCTGACTTAAAGAACACTGTTAGGACAGACAAAGGTGGCTATACGATCACACATAGGAACCGATGGGTTATGACGTTAAAGCAAATTGTTCGTTAGGAGGCCGTCAAGTCACGTATTACTGATGAAGCCGTCAAGTCAAGTATTAGTGATGACAAAACTGGAAAGTTTGACCTTGTATTCACATAAACCAAGTAATGTAATGTTTTCCGTCTACAAGAAATAGGTTATATTTCCGTATCATTCAAAACTCTCTTTAAACATATAAGTTCTTCAAATGCATATAATCATATCGGGATCTTTAATTCGAAGTCAAGTAATATGAATTATACAATTCAGTGCTTTTATACAAACTTACATTTCTTCACAGCCCAATATGCTATCATATACGTATTTAACAAAACTTCCTGTACCATTACCATAATTTATATATATATATTTTTTTTGTTTAGCTTTGATACAAATTATGTTCATTAGAATTCAGTATGTAGAATTTTTATACAGTTTATAAACGACAATGAACAGTTGGTCAAACTACAGTTTGTATTATAATTTTCATAGACTCAGATAATATAATTAACGAACACAAATCAATGCTACAGTAGCACTTAATATTCAGAGTACCTCTATATCAGATAAAATATTGCATAGCAACAGAATAGGTCGATATCGTTGACAGGTATATGACAAAGGTCAGTTCTGAGTTGACCAAGTCTATTATAATACAGTTTGTATTATAATTTTCATAGACTCAGATACATTAGCACTTAATATTCAGAGTACCTCTATATCAGATAAAATATTGCATAGCAACAGAATAGGTCGATATCGTTGACAGGTATATGACAAAGGTCAGTTCTGAGTTGACCAAGTCTATTATAATACATTGTCCCTAGCTATATATTGGCATTATACTTAATATTGAAAATAATGGTTCAAACACTACATAAATGTAATGTTCACCATACTTTAACAAGAGTTTTTGTATGTTAGAGAATTTAAAAGTCAGTAAATAGTCAATATCTGAAATGTATGAGTGTTATGATTTATACACACTTGAATAGTGGCAGAGATAGCTGTTTCTGTTTAGCGTTGATGAGTCTGTTTACAAGTTGAGCCAAATCCTAATTTTTAATATCAGTCTACAATAAACAGTCTAAAGTTAAATTAAATCTGGGCCACTTTTCAAATATAAATATTCTTTACCTTTCATTACTAATTATCAGACTGATGCAAGGCTACTACATTGAAGAAAGAAGGATAAACCAGCTTTTAAACGCAAATATATCGTTACATATATTACTTTGTTTGTAAATCTAATTTTTTGACATAGTAATGTTTGTTCTCGTTCATCTTCATTATATTAATAAATGACTTGTCGTATTTCACAGATTACACACTGTTTTATATTTTAATTGACAGATGCTGTTGATAACAATGAATTGGTGACAAAGATCAAATTAACAGTGAAGAAGAACCAGTAAAAGAGAAGAAGAAACGACAGTTAGGTTTCTCTACAGTTACACAACTCGATAAAGCGCCTAAATTACCTCATTCCTATCCTATTCAGAAAGACCATTGCATCTTTATCAACCCACGAGACTAATTTGAATAGTCATATTCGGCATTTCAAAGACAATAATGAAAATTGTATCCGACCAAGGAAGGCATCACTTTTTCTTTAACATAATGGGAGGAATTTAAACGGTGAATCTGAAACGTTAATGTAGTTGTACAAAGGAAAACCAAAGCAAATTTCTCTTACATGGGCGATCTGTGTTCTGCTCATCACAGGTATTGAAACCCAGTTTCTAGTATTGCAATCCCACAGACATACTGATGTGCCACTGAGGGCTGTTCTCCTTAAGTTACATTTACATATGTTCTTATATTAAAGAATAAACGGTGTCCAGCAGAGATGAGAAAATGTTATCCACTTTTAAAGTGATTCTGTGATCACATTACTTCTGCTGGTGAAAAAATATAGAAAAAATTGTCTCATGCAGATACTGTCCAGATAAAATTGCAAACAAACAGGTTTAAAAGATTGGACATAAGGTGTTTGCTGCTCTGTGTCAAGGAAACTGATTATATCAGCTTCTAACAAAACTACTTTAAAAGCGGATAACATTTCATGTCTCTACAAAACATTGTTTATTCTTCAACATAAAAATATAGGTAATAATAACTTAAGTAAAACCATGTAATAATATGTTATTGCCTTAGCTTATTAATATTACTACAGTGAACTTTCGTAAATCCTACAACAACTTCGTTAACATTTAGGATGTAAAAACTAAAACTCTGTTATATCTAAAACATTACACTTTGAAGAAGTTAGACTCTGTATATCTCTAGGTGAGTTATATTTGTAAATAGTGCTGACTTTAAGTAGCAAATGTGTGGTAAGAAAACCGAAAACAGGAATCATCAACAGAACATAATTCCCTACTGTGCTGTCAAATGTTGAGAATTTCAAATTTGTACATTTAGCTTTCGGTATTTGAAGTGCAAGTCCTTGGGATAAATCTAATCATGTTGGTAAATGTTTTTACATGATTTTACAGAAACAGTCTTTATAAATTTATTTCGTGTAAAGGATGGATATGTCTTTTTTGTATATCATACCTCGTGTTGTGAGGTCACAAAAATAGAAGTATATCACAATAATGAAAAACGTCTACTTTAATATTAATGTTACTTATTTTTCCAATGATGTAGTGAAGTATTTAACACATTTTCTTCATATCGAACTAGAACCACATTCAGTGTTTTGTGTTGTTATGTATCAGATGAAATATATTAGTTTTGTTTTCATTACATGATAGAGAAAGGATTGTTTGTCTGGTAGCGATCATGTGATTAATGAAAACACGTCAATAAGAGAGTCTAACCGAGTATAAGGTATACAAGAATCGTACAGTAGCTGTAATACTGTAGACTCTTATAAAAGTTAATTTAATGTTAGCAATCCAGTATTTATAATTGATACATATTTCAGTTTGTATTATTTGTAATTATCAAATGTTATCCAGCTCTCAACTTATTAGAGAAAATTACTTCTTAGGTATATTTGGATAACAAAAACTAAACTGTAAGATGATATAAAATACTCTTATTTATTTACGTATCTAAACTGTTACACTTTCAATAAATTAGACCACGTGTAGAAGTTGATGTGTATATATTTATAAAGCTATATTTAACTGTCAAATATGTGTGTTCTATATCAAAGTTAGAAAATGGCAACTTAAAAGCAGAAAATAATTTCCTAATATACCATCCAATATTTAGAATTTCATAAAGAGAATATTTTGATAGAAAGTTCTGTTATATTCATTCTGTGTGTCTTGTTTATCAAACACAGTTTAGACACATTGCTTCACCATTAGTAAATGTGTTGAGAGGGTTTCTTGTAGCTTGTTAAATAAAACGTTCCTTATCGTAGAAGAGTTCAATATGTATATAGGTGCCATAAAGTAGGTGCAGGCTTTAACATGCTTTGTTCACAGCTTCAGGATTTATTTTGTATGTGTATTACAGAATAAAATACGATCTACTTATTTCCCATCGACAAGCAACAGCAGTATGCAAGAAAAACGAAGTATTGGAGACTTTCCTCTTGTTATGGTTTAGCAGTATCAACATCACTTACTCAGATCCTGAAATTTAGAGTGCAACTAAGCTGTTATAGACCAGTGAAAAGTAAAAAATGGTCACGTGACATACTCAGTTCCCTGGGTTGAGAGTACTATTTACATTCGATCTCAACAACCGTAATTTCAATGTTGTGGTCTAAGAGGAATGTTTCTACTCACATAAATGTGAACTAGTTTAATTGGATTGTATTTCGTTTGCTTCACTTGAAAAAGTAAAACGACGTTTGTGAAGAATTTCCTGCTTATACTTACAACAGTTGAAATAATAAGAATTCTGTTTAGAAAAGCAAAACTCTGTATTTGTTATACCCAAATACCAAATTGTAAATCTCATATTTTAATGTGTAATGCATACTAGTATTATATTTTTATTTTCAAGCCAGAAGTAATGAATTACCCTTAAGGTAAAATCACATTCCAGAGTTGATGAAGGTCAATTATCATGTTTCTAGTAGCTTAACTGCCCCCCAGTGGCTCAGCGGTATGTCTGCGGACTTACAACGCTAAAAACCGGGTTTCGATACCCGTGGTGGGCAGAGCACAGATAGCCCATTGTGTAGCTTTGTGCTTAATACAATAAACACAATACTAACTTAACTGATGATTATTTTTAGTCTATAATGTATTAAAGTAACAATTGTTAGTATTTTTGTACTTGTATTGTTTATTTGAAGAGTACAATTAATATTAACTTTTGGTCTAAAAAAGATACCTACATAAATCAGAACTAAAATCAAACACCGTAAAGAGTTTGGTTTGTTTTGAATTTCGCGCAAAGCTACTCGAGGGCTATCTGCGCTAGCAGACCCTAATTTAGCAGTGTAAGATTAGAGGGAAGGCAACTAGTCATCACCACCCACCGCAAACTCTTGGGCTACTCTTTTACCAACGAATAGTGGGATTGACCGTAATGTTATAACGCCCCCAAGGCTGAAAGGGCGAGTATGTTTGGTGAGATGGGGATTCGAACCCGCGACCCTCAGATTACGAGTCGAACGCCTTAATCCACCTGGCAATGCCGGCCCCGTGTGTTTTACGGAAGCGAGTTAATTAGCTGTTCTATTGTATGATAGTGAGCTTCAAATTACTTCTTACCCATTGCCATGATGTTAGCTAACTTGCATGGGGGCCCGCTTGGTCAAGCGTGTTAAGGCATGCGACTCGTAATCTGAGGGTCGCGGGTTCGCATCCCCGTCGCACCAAACATGCTCGCACTTTCAGCCGTGGGGGCGTTATAATGTGACGGTCAATCCCACTATTCGTTGGTAAAAGAGTACCCCAAGAGTTGGCGGTGGGTGGTGATGACTAGCTGCCTTCCCTCTAGTCTTACACTACTAAATTAGGGACGGCTAGCACAGATAGCCCTCGAGTAGCTTTGTGCGAAATTCAAAATCAAACAAAACTTGCATGGATGTCGTTTCATGTTGGAATTTTTCTCTATTATATTTGTTTTAGAATTCATATTAATACTGTTGGCTATTATTTGTTTTAAAGATATAGGTTGGTATTTTCCCATTTATCCGTATGTAATATTATAAAATAATATTAAGATCTATATAGGAAAAACATTACATTACATTAGTATAGGAGCATCAATGTATCGAAACTGATATAAAAATAAGAGTATTTGAGGGCTGGTTTAAGAACAATTCTTTATCAGGATTACTGTAGGAGACAGACTACATTCGACCTGGCCTGCGAGTATGTCTGTACTAGAAGATAGACAATGTTAAAGTTATCCACTTCAGACGAGAGCTTGTAGTGAGAAATAAATATTTTATTACATTAATTTTAAATTTATTACAACGTTTTCAATCGCTTGTGCTAATTTTGTTAATTACTAACGTAAAATAGAATTGAAATATTGTAACAATGGAAAGAGAAGAGAGTCAAATACGACAGAACATGCTCGTACCTAAGATTGAGAATGGAGCGCCATCTAAGAGTCTGACGGCCACCGTCAATATAACACAACGAATGTTATCTTTCTAGAGAATCACCTAATTTGTTAGTGGAAAATATCTTTGTCAATTTCTTTTTCGCGTGCCCTATGTTACAGCAGCCTTTTTCAGGAGAAAGCAAATTTGATACTCTAATTGAATAACATAGTCTCGTGAGTAACTAGGGCGAGAGAAACTTAATGGTTTTCACGATCGACTTTCTATGTTAAGAACAGGTGCTCAGTATGCAAATAAACTGCAAAAAAAAAAATCATGTATTAGGTAAGGGATGAAGAAAATGCATGATTATCTTGCCCTCACCCTTTACGTTCAGCATCGACACGTCCATTCCCAACCTTAAAACTTGAAAACCTATTAAGAACCGTGTAAAGCGAGCAATAAAACAGTGTAACAACTGTCACTCCTACACCTCACAGCGCAGATAGCTCTCGTGTAGCTATGCGCGAATTTTAAAACAAACAAACCTATACCTCACTTGCCTACCAATACAAACAAATAAATAAGAAAGATAAATTATAAGTGACAATGAAATGCATTATGACAATACAACTGAACACTAAAAGTTAAGTTACAAAAATTAAAAGCATAAGAAAAAATAAAATGCACTTTAACCTCACAAGTGAAACAAATATTCAAATAAGCTTTATAAAACAAATACGTTAGAATTAAGTTTCAAAATCACCATTTAGGATTAATGCAAAATGGATCATAAAATATAAATCACCTTGGGAATTTTTCACAAAAACAGCACAACATAAAATCACGTTTTTAAAACTAACTACATTGAAATACACTCCAAACCCAATAAAAAATCCTTTATTCAGTAAAATGGAATCCGTTAATTTAAAGCTTAAAACATTAAAATCCTTTACAAAATTGATAAAACAAGAAAAAACAGAAAATACAGAAAAAACAAGCACCTTTTTCAAAATAAATATATGTAAATACACACAATAGTGAAATCATTGTGCACACATAAAAATATATACAAAGATGATACGTACAGAAATGCAAGAAATTCCTGTTAAATACATATATAGCAGTACAATATATATATATATACACACGAAAACTCGCACGTACTTTTTTG
Source organism: Tachypleus tridentatus (assembly GCF_004210375.1). Classification (NCBI taxonomy): domain Eukaryota; kingdom Metazoa; phylum Arthropoda; class Merostomata; order Xiphosura; family Limulidae; genus Tachypleus; species Tachypleus tridentatus. The sequence goes on along the minus strand of NC_134833.1, from coordinate 134,276,018 downwards.
TACAATATTCACACTAAATGTACATGAAAATAAATGAATAACAATAGAAATAGAAAGGATCGTTAATAAATTAGAATAAGTGTATATATACACCAACAAGGGAAGCCAAGGTTCCTACCCCACCGGAGTTAAAGCAGTAGATCCTCCAGAACAACCATCGATTCTCAGTTAGTGAATCGTGGTAGTCTGGGGTATTATTATCTCTCGCGAAACACTAGAGTCATCAGAGTCTACACAAGAACAGCTAGGAAACGGCACATTTATTTATTGAGCTGCTGAAGAGGATCCTTGCACTAGAGGAAATGGCCCTTCTCCAGTTTATAAAGTGCCTTAGCCTCTTTTCACCTGGGTGCTTCTCCTTAGTAGTGGTACTTTAATACTTGTATCATATGAAGTATTAGGTATTTTTAACTATAGTCGGGGGCATTATTGACAGTTTTACTTTTTGTAGTCTTACAGGTTATATATACGACCTTTTGATGGGTGGAGGTGGCACGACTGTCGATGTGGATGCTCCCACGTTGATGTCCGACACCATGAAAGCTTTCTCCAGTGAAATGTAAACCACAATTACCAGGCAGGTCGTTTCTAATATTATTGGACCTTCTCGGTACCTAGACGTATTCCGTGAAGATCTAAGTTCTGGGAAGATACTGTTGAGTTTCAGGATTAAGTGCTCCTATCAGAGGTGGATACACATCGGGTGCTGGTGATTTTTTTACACCTGGCATCAACCGATAGAATACATCAAGATTCTCAAACACATTCAGACCCAACTTAAAACGAGTCACTGTCAGCTCTGACTTTCCATATTAAGAACACATGCTCGATATGTACAGAAAATTTTAAAAAAGTTACATATTAACTAGAAAGGTATGAAGTACGTGGTAAGCTCGCATATCACCGCATTTTACCTAGATTTAAATTAATGAAAAAAATATTTGTTGTTCAAACTGAACACTATATTTATTTCCCACTATCCACTGCAAGCTGCTATTCGAACTGAATACTATATTTTTTTCCCACTATCCACTGCAAGCTGCTGTTCGAACTGAATACTATATTTATTTCCCACTATCCACTGCAAGCTGCTGTTCAAACTGAATACTATATTTATTTCCCACTATCCATTACAAGCTGCTGTTCAAACTGAATACTATATTTATTTCCCACTATCCACTGCAAGCTGCTGTTGAAACTGAATATTATATTCATTTACCACTATCCACTGCAAGCTGCTGTTCAAACTGAATACTATATTTATTTCCCACTATCCACTGCAAACTGCTGTTGAAACTGAACACTATATTCATTTACCACTATCCACTGCAAGCTGCTGTTGAAACTGAACACTATATTTATTTCCCACTATCCACTGCAAGCTGCTGTTCAAACTGAATACTATATTTATTTCTCACTATCCACTACAAGCTGCTGTTCAAACTGAATACTATATTTATTTCCCACTATCCACTGCAAGCTGCTGTTGAAACTGAATACTATATTCATTTACCACTATCCACTGCAAGCTGCTGTTCAAACTGAATACTATATTTATTTCCCACTATCCACTGCAAACTGCTGTTGAAACTGAACACTATATTCATTTACCACTATCCACTGCAAGCTGCTGTTGAAACTGAATACTATATTCATTTACCACTATCCACTGCAAGCTGCTGTTGAAACTGAATACTATATTCATTTACCACTATCCACTGCAAGCTGCTGTTCAAACTGAATACTATATTTATTTCCCACTATCCACTGCAAACTGCTGTTGAAACTGAACACTATGTTCATTTACCACTATCCACTGCAAACTGCTGTTTAAACTGAATACTATATTTATTTCCCACTATCCACTTCAAGCTGCTTTTGAAACTGAATACTATATTCATTTACCACTATCCACTGCAAGCTGCTGTTCAAACTGAATACTATATTTATTTCCCACTATCCACTGCAAACTGCTGTTGAAACTGAACACTATATTCATTTACCACTATCCACTGCAAGCTGCTGTTGAAACTGAACACTATATTTATTTCCCACTATCCACTGCAAGCTGCTGTTCGAACTGAGTACCATATTTATTTCTCACTATCCACTGCAAGCTCCTGTTTAACCTGAATACTATATTTATTTCCCACTATCCACTGCAAGCTGCTGTTCAAACCGAATACTCGATATCGGTGGAAGAACTCAAGGTTGTTTATGTTAAAGTCTTTCTATGAGTAAGACTGGCATGTGAAAGAAATTGCGTTAGGAGTTGAGCCAGAAATAAGACTGTAGTAGGGTTAATCTAGGAGAATGTATGTACTGGGGTTGGTCTAGGACCACGATTGTATTAGAAATAGTCTTGAAACGACAATATACGTCTACATAAGAGGTGGTCTAAAAATGAGATTTCATTAAGATTGATCTATGAGCAGGACTATTGGGTTAGTCTTCAAAAAATATCGTATTAGAATTAATATAAGAGCAGGAGAGTGTTAGGGTTAGTGTTGTAGAAACATGACGTTTTTTATACAGCTAGTGTAGGAGCATGCTCGTATTGGATCTAGTAAATCACAATCATGTTGAGAAGTAGGTCTTGCGAAAATAATAGAAATTTATCGTAACTACAAGATTTAAAATTAATTGAATTTCCTGAAAAGATATTTTTGTTGAACAAGTTAGTTTCTTTCATTTTCTGCGTCTAACGTTTTTGCAAAAAATTAACAATTAAAAAAGTTATCAGGAACAGAAGACCAGAATGTTCTAGATTTTGTCCAAATAATGAACTGGTTTTGTCAAGTTTCTGGTGATGGTTAGAATACCCGACCTAACTGGATGAAGTGATACAGAGTAGATCAGTGATGGCTGGAATACCCGGCCTAACTGGGTGAGGTGATACAGAGTAGATCAGTGATGTTTGGAATATCCGACCGAACTGGGTGAAGTGATACAGAGTAGATCAGTGATGGCTGGAATACCCGGCCTAACTGGGTGAAGTGATACAGAGTAGATCAGTGATGTTTGGAATACCCGACCGAACTGGGTGAAGTGATACAGAGTAGATCAGTGATGGCTGGAATACCCGGCCTAACTGGGTGAAGTGATACAGAGTAGATCAGTGATGGCTGGAATACCCGGCCTAACTGGGTGAGATGATACAGAGTAGATCAGTGATGTTTGGAATACCCGGCCTAACTGGGTGAAGTGATACAGAGTAGATCAGTGATGGCTGGAATACCCGGCCTAACTGGGTGAAGTGATACAGAGTAGATCAGTGATGGCTGGAATACCCGGCCTAACTGGGTGAGATGATACAGAGTAGATCAGTGATGGCTGGAATACCCGGCCTAACTGGGTGAGGTGATACAGAGTAGATCAGTGATGGCTGGAATACCCGGCCTAACTGGGTGAGGTGATACAGAGTAGATCAGTGGAACAGACTCGATGTGAAGATTAATTTTCACCACAAAATGCATACGACGTAAAATGTGCTATCCAGTTACTTGTAATGTGCTATCCATCTAATTATGATGTGCTATTCAACAAGTTACGATATGTTACCAAGTTAGTTATGATGTGTTACTCAGTTAGTGTTGGGGTGAATCCAGCCAGTTATAGTGAGCTATATGGCTAGTTATGATGTACTATACAACTAGTTATGGTTTGATGACCACTTAATTACGATGTATCAGCCACCTGAGCTGGTTATGGTGTGCTATTAAGCTAATTATGATTTGATATCCAACTAATTATGATCTTCTAAGCATCTAATTATGATGTATCTGATGCGATGTGTTATCCCTTTAGTTACGATGGGCTTTTCAAATAGTTGTATGCAATATCCAACTAGTTGTGATATTGTAGACGACTACTTAATAAAATGCAGTTTAATTTTACACCAACACCAAATTTAATTACAAAAATATAAGATCATTTTTTGAAACACTAATGGCAACTGAAAGAACTCACTTATAACCCGGATCGAAAGTATGGTCATCCTTAACGGAGAAAACAAAATTGTGTTTATATAGAAGAAAATATATTAATATCAAGTTAAGCGGTCCGGCATGGCCAAGTGTGTTAAGGCGTTCGACTCGCAATCCGAGGGTCGCGGGTTCGAATCCCGCTCGCATCAAACATGCTCGTCCTTTCAGCCGTGGGGACGTTATATGTGACGGTCAATCCCACTATTCGTTGGTAAAAGAGTAGCCCAAGAGTTGGCGGTGGGTGGTGATGACTAGCTGCCTTCCCTCTAGTCTTACACTGCTAAATTAGGGACGGCTAGCACAGATAGCCCTCGAGTAGCTTTGTGCGAAATTCCAAAACAAGATGCAATTATTAGGAGAAACTTTTAAAATAAATATTATAAAAATATTAATATGTTGTTATGCATGAAAATATAAAGGCTAGATCACTTCTTATTTTACACGAAATTGGTTGCACAGTTTTTCGTTTATTGCTTTTGTAATAAGGGTCACAGATGACAGGGCAGTGATTTCGAAAGTTCACAATTTGCGAAATGTTGCCTCAAAGGCACTCCAAACTTGGGACAATGAGTGTGTTATAAGAGCAACAGTCAAATTTCACTATGAATAAGATAAGAGTAACTCATGAACTGATGGAAATACTAATTAACGTCCTTGTAATCTCCTAATTCAAAATCTTGGGTAGCAATGCGCAGATAACCCTTGGGTATCTGTATCAGAAATTCCTTCGATTATTCAAGGTCGGAAACTAAAATTTTTTCTTGTTAAAACAAGTTGAAAAATCAACTGTCAACATTTCACAACCAAGTTGAAAAATCATTACGTGTACTGTCAACATTTCACAACCAAGTTGAAAAATCATTACGTGGACCAGTACTGTCAACATTTCACGTCACCAAGGTAATAATTTTTTTTTTGTATAAAAGGAAATGAAAAAGCTTATTGGTTAATGGTTAGGTTCCAGAGGCAATTTTGAAGCGGAATTGAAGGTGTTATATTAGTATCAAGACACGTATGTCGTGCGGGCAAAGCAACTTGCAACATCCACTGTTTTACCCAACATCGTGTCCCGAGTTAAACAAAAAATAAGGTCTGAATAATTAATAGTTACTGTAAAATTCGTATCATTGCTAAAAGTGTGACTACCAATCTGGTAGCACATTTTACACACGTTAAGTTACCATCGATAAGTTAGTGTTTATCTATTAATACATATTTTTTTATGGACACACTATAACGTAACTAACTAATACCACTATTATATCACAGCACTTATAAATTATTTCTTTTCGTTCCTTTTTGGTGATTAACTACAGTGTGTTCGAAATGTACTTTTAACGAACTATTTCGACTTATTCACTGGAAGTAACAAGAAAACTAATGACCCGAAACTATTAAGAAGTATATTCTAATCTTTGTCATCCGTATCTACTTTAACTAATATGTGCTATCAGTTTTAAAGGTCCGACAATGTTTTCCAGTTTTCTACTTCAGTACCTGGTGGATGGTTTAAAAGTGAGTTTAAATGTACAAGTATATGCAAAGTATATACGAGTATAAAAGAAAAAGAATAACAATTTTTCTCTAAGTGGAAAATCGTTTACCAGATGAAGCAGATTTTTTATTTTTTTTGTTTTTAATTTTGAGCTTCATACGAACTTCGCTTATATAGATAGTGAACATAAAATAAAAATGTTCCATAGAATGGTAGGACTGTCATATGCTGAATCATTGTGTATGAATAAGAAAACAAACAAACAAATTCTTATGAACTTATCTTCTCACAGTTTCTAAAAATGATAGTCGTACATATAAACAAAGCCAGTAAAATTAAAAAAAGTGGATGTGGGGAGAGACAAATATAACCATTAAGAACCCGAATGAAGTAAGGTCTTATAGCAGTAGGTAGAAAGCAGTAATTCTTGTTATAAAAAATAAAACGAACACTGTGGATTTAAAATGTGGGGGTGATCTAATGGTAGACATTTAAGACAGAGAGATTTTAAATGGTGAGTAATGGTAGCTTTACCGTGTGGTATGAATGTAGGATTGGCTATTGTATTTAAAAGCTAGTTTAAAATAAGTAGGTGACGATTTTTCAAAAGTTTTATTTTAACTGAAGAAGTGAAATTCAGGTCTTTATATCCAGAACAGGTTCAAAAATATCGTAATAGTCTAGAATGTTTTCAATTAAGGGTTAACTGTGAACTTAGCTTTAGTTAGTAATTAGTGATATCGAAGTTGGTAAGCACTAAAAACACAAACAACTACACTGAATTGAACGAAACTATTAATATACATATAACAACACTAACTGGTGGATACATTTATACAGACATAACAACACTAACTGGTGAATACATTAATACAGACATAACAACACTAACTGGTGGAAACATTAATACAGACATAACAACACTAACTGGTGGATACATTAATACAGACATAACAACACTAACTGGTGGATACATTAATACACACATGACAACACTAACTGGTGGATACATTAATACATACATAACAACACTAACTGGTGGATACATTAATACATACATACAACAACACTAACTGATGGATACATTAATACACACATAACAACACTAACTGGTGAATACATTAATACACACATAACAACACTAACTGGTGGATACATTAATACACACATACAACAACACTAACTGATGGATACATTAATACACACATAACAACACTAACTGGTGAATACATTAATACACACATAACAACACTAACTGGTGGATACATTAATACACACATGACAACACTAACTGGTGGATACATTAATACATACATAACAACACTAACTGGTGGATACATTAATACACACATACAACAACACTAACTGATGGATACATTAATACACACATAACAACACTAACTGGTGAATACATTAATACACACATAACAACACTAACTGGTGGATACATTAATACACACATACAACAACACTAACTGGTGAATACATTAATACACACAAGTAAATACGTATTTTCCACACAGTCAAAAAGTTTCGGGTCTTATTAGAAATAGTAATCTGTAATGAAACTGGTTATGAACCAGTTTGTTATTGAATGAGTTAAAGTATTGTTCTCAGTCATATTAACCAGTGTAGATTGGGTACGTAAGTAGTATCTTTGTATTTAGCTAATCAGAACTGTTAATAAGATTCAGTTATTATAGCGACTGTATATGTATGGTACTACCAACCCTATTCTTGCCATAACTAACTATTAACATGAATTAGTCATTATAACGGAGGTATGTGCATGGTACCACACATGCTATTCCTGCTGTAAATGACTTATTGTCCGTAATTTGAACCATGTTTTAATTAAATGAGTCTTCCTGATCAAACGTGTCACTAGGTAACAGGATTTTACCCTCTCAGTGACTCTAGAGCGGGCCCGGCATGGCCTAGCGCGTAAGGCGTGCGACTCGTAATCCGAGGGTCGCGGGTTCGCGCCCGCGTCGCGCTAAACATAGTCGCCCTCCCAGCCGTGGGGGTGTATAATGTGACGGTCAATCCCACTATTCGTTGGTAAAAGAGTAGCCCAAGAGTTGGCGGTGGGTGGTGATAACTAGCTGCCTTCCCTCTAGTCTTACACTGCTAAATTAGGGACGGCTAGCACAGATAGCCCTCGAGTAGCTTTGTGCGAAATTCCCAAACAAACAAACAAGACTCTACAGCAGTGACATCTAGTGTTATTGATGTTTCGCCGTGACATTGACTCTTGTGCTAAGTCATTGTTCAATAAATGATAAAGAAAACTGTATAAGTATATTGGTACTGTCTGTTGTTTGTCCATGGAACTTCATCAGAATTGGTATGGAGATACACTGGTCTATGCGGGTAACAAATTTTTCCGGTTCACGTTTTGTATTTTTGAGGCGTTTTTGTGTTTTTTATTTTCCCGCCACTTCATCTACTGTGGATGGTTCTGCAACAGATGTTGTGTGGAGGCTTGTTAGGCTTACAGGGATATATTTACCAGTCAACATTATATACCGCAAAACTTGGGTTACTCTCTTACCAACTAATAACGGAATTGATATAATACCTCCATTGCTTAAAGTCTGAGCATGTTTGGTGACGAGAATTCGAATCGTCAACCTGCAAATTACTAGTCGAGCGCACTAACCATACTTCATCCACTTTTGATGAATATTTACCAAACTTACCATGAAAGTCTGTTGGGTCCGTGGGAAATTACATACAAAGTTTTAGTTTTGCATTTTGCGTTTGGCATTTCTTATTTTTTTACCACTACTTCACCCCCTCTAGATGGATTTTTACCAAATTTTGTACGGGTGGTTAATTGGTTACACATGGAGACACCTACGAGCTTTCATTCTTACGTTACATGTTTGCAGTTTTTATGGGCGTTTTTTCTTTATTTTTTTTACAATTACTTCACCTCTTGCACAGCTGTGGATGGATCTTAACCTAAGTTGGTATGGATCTTAGCCTAAGTTGGTATGGATCTTAACCTAAGTTGGTATGGATCGTCCTTGAGTCGTAAATAAAATCAAATTGGTTCTTTTGATAAGGTCTTGAAGTGATTTTACTATGTTCATGAACTGTTTTTAATTGATGTACGAGTTTCTTTTTAAAGCGCTGTTCAATAATGTATTATTCCGTGAAATTGGAAAACTTCAAGAAATGTTTAACAACTTTGGCCCAGGACCTCCTCTTTTAAGCTTTTTAATAGTTAAAAAGTTTAAATCAATTTTTAATGTCTAAAAATGTCAGATTACTCTGTCTATTCAAATTTTCCAACTTAGAAGGAGATTTCACCGATATTTTACAGTTTGTTACCAAGGCAATCATTTATAGTTCAACATAAAAACTGTACACCCCCGCTTGCTAGGGGGGAGTTAAGAGGTTTCTAAATATTTTAGTTTATGGCGTTGATTGATCTGATTACATGTAAAGGAAAGAACTCTTCATGTTCTAAGATAACTTCTTATTAGTCATTAATTTACATAACTATCGGCCAGGTGTCAAGTACTCCAGCTGGTACGTAATAAATACCATTACTACATTAATACTAATATAATTCGCTACGAAAACCGACAGAGCTTGCAATAAAATTCAAGCCAAAGGGTGACATAATTATTCAAAAAATATATACTTTCATGCTACAAGTATTACAGTTACAAAAGAGAAACTAAAGTATTTTGTATTGATTTGTTATGGGTGACTGTTTTATGATATTATTTCCTCTTAAGCACAAAGCCACACAAAGGGCTATCTGTGCTCTGCTCACCACGGGTATCGAAACACGATTCCTAGCAGTTTAAGTCCGCAGACATACCGCTATGCCATTGGAGTGCTGTTTTACAATGTCTTGAATGTAAACACACATATACAATTATATTTATATGTGCGTGTGCATTTTTAAATGGCCTGGCATGGCTAGGTGGGCTAAGGCGTTCGACTCGTAATCTGAGGGTTGCGGGTTCGAATCCCGGTCGCACCAAACATGCTGGTCCTTTCAGCCGTGGGGGTGTTATTATGCGATAGTCAATCCTACTATTCGTTGGTAAAAGAGTAGCCCAAGAGTTGGCAGTGGGTGGTGATGACTAGCTGCTTTCCCTCTAGTCTTACACTGCTAAATTAGGGACGGCTAGCATAGATAGCCCTCGAGTAGCTTTGTGCAAAAACAAACAAACAATTTTTAAATATACGCAAAGGAGATTTTGTCGTTTGTAATTTGTATTCAATGTTAAGATAATAATTTATCTATACTTATATTACCCTTAGTATTTCATGACTATGGACAAATAAGTAACACGAACACTTTGTCTGGTAAAATAATCACTAAACGTTCTCCAATTAGGAATTATGTTACATTCTAGGAGATAATTACATTTTCTTTGAAATATATGCCTTTTAAAAGCATTCAACTAGAAAATAATTAGCTAATGCTATTGACTGTAAATTACATTTAAAGAAAATAGTTTTTATTAAAGTAAACAATTCAGAAAACTAAAAAAAATCAATCAAAATATTCAGGTAAAACATACACAATTAAATTCAAAACACTTCACGTACACTAAGCATTTTGCTCAATCACTGTATTAAACTATTTAAGAATAAATGTAGTAAGCTATCATTATGGGTTTTTAAAAGGTTAGATAGCACACTAAATCGCGGACAGAAAAGTCCAAGGTTCGAGAGATGATGCCGCTGAACACATTCTGCACTTACAGACGTGGGGGGCATTTTAAAAGTAACAATAAATGATGTTATTTAGTTTAAAGAGTTAAAGAGTGCACAAAGCTATTGTAATGATAGCTGTTGCTGGCTGGCAGCCCGTCCTTTGATTAGTAGTTCAAAATTAGAGACGGTTATAATTAAACTCTGATCTGGTTCTTTAGCCCACTTGCGCATAAAGTGTCTTTCAAATTGAAAATTCCTTTAGTTCAGTTTTACACACAGATGGCATTTTTGTTATTTGTAATCACTTTTTTCTTTCAACTACACTGGCTTTTATCATTATATTAAACATTTTTTCCTTTATAATGGTTATTTGTTGTTTTAATAAGATTTTGATTTCGTGTCCCACATTTTTAGACAAAACTTTTGTTTGTTTGTTTTTTAATTTCGTACAAAGCTACTCGAGGGCTATCTGCGCTAGGCGTCCCTAATTTAGCAGTGTAAGACAAGAGGGAAGGCAGCTAGTTAGCACCACCCACCGCCAACTCTTGGGCTACTCTTTTACTAACGAATAGTGGGATTGAAGGAAACATTATAACACCCCCACGGCTGAAAGGACGAGCATGTTTGGTGTGACGGTGTGTACACTTAAGATCCGTTACACCTACAGACTTGTTTTTGTCACCTTACATGACATTCTGATAATGATACTTAGTCTCAACACAAATAGAATCCCAATCAACACCAGATAGATAACAATTTTTTTTGCCTGGTCAAACAGGTAAACCAAATTAACATCTCGCATGTACCAATATAATGTTTCTATTAAGAATACTTTAATGTATTTGACAGCATTATAAATATATGACTTTTAGTAATCCATGCTTTAATTCCTTCAGGGTAATCACGGTATAACGCAAACTTTCACAAAGTCAAGAAACCAATAACCTGTACACAAAACGAAAATTGTCTATTGATACTTGTTTAGCTGACTATGAACACTACAACGATTCAAAAGAGAAAAACAAGATTTAAAGGCATAGCAGAATTTAAAATGTTTAACTGAGAAATTGAAGAAACTGGACAATTATGGAAGAATCTTTGAAAAACATTGAAAACCTCAGAAATTCAAGGACACTGGACATGCATGAATGAATCTTTGTAGAAATTTACTAAGATAGTGAATCTCGGATATTTAGAGACACTTGGAAAAACATTATCTCGCGAAAAGGAAACTGAACAAAAGCAACTGACTCAAGTGAAAATTATTACTACAGCTGATGTTTATTTACCACGACCTTCTGGAGGATACAGATAGTTTCAAGGCCTGTTTCACGTCAAACATGTGATCATATTTTTGCACGAAACCTTAAGACTAAGCTTACAAATTAGAAAATACTGTGCATCAAATATAAGGAAAAAATAAAAGCTTTTCAAAAAAGAAATAAATATAGAAAGGTCTAATATCAGAAATAAGGTAAAGAAGATAGTAGGGACACTATTTGCGTCAAGATTACATAATAATGAAAGCTCACGGTGTAATAGAACGTCCACTGACAAAAACAGGACAAGTTAAACTCAGTTGTAATACAATAGTCATATATATTCCTATATTATAATTCTTGGTTGTGCTATTGTGTAAGGATGATGCAAATGCCGTACCTGCTATCTTGTTTCCATTGTTTTTGAAGGATTGATAGCAGCCGTCCACACAGTTATTTCCTTTTTAAATGGTTTTGTCTTTATTTCTTTCCTTGTTTTATTTATTGTACTTTTTTCAAAAGACATAGGAAATTTGTATTTATAACAAAGTTTTAAATAAATGAGGTTCCAACTGTAATATTTGTTCTTTATGCATTATTTCACTGTGTACTTACACTTTTCAAAGAAACATCAAATGTTTTGCAAGAAAGCTAACTTTAAGGGGTAGTGACAACAGCGATTACACTGGATTTATAATTTTCTTTTATCATCACTACTTATCAACGATACTTATAAAATTGGACACTCCTTTTGAAACTATATCAACTCAGTAACGTTTGTGGACACCATTGTTTTGGTTTATGGATTATCATGTAATAATAAAGAAGGAAGAACAAGAAATTACAACTTTTTGCTATGATATTTACGGCATTACAGTTTCTTGCGAAGTACACGTCCAAAACTCGAATCTCGGAACCTACCGCCTGATCATTACCAATTACAACTGGGTAATATTTTTTATAACTAAACAGTATTTTTACAGCTACTCAATAAATAAAACAAATGAAATTTCCCCAAAAACGATATGTTTCAGATTAATCCAATAAAAATTATAAACAAAGAGAACCAACTTTCTGAGTTTTTAAACAATAAAAATTACAAAAAAAGGAATAAGTTTTAAATGTAAAACAATCAAAAGACAAACTTTCAGCCGTGGGGGCGTTATAATGTGACGGTGGGTGGTGATGACTTGCTGTCTTCCCTCTAGTCTTACACTGCAAAATTAGGGACGGCTAGCACAGATAGCTTTCGTGTAGCTTTGCGTGAAATTCAAAACAAACCAAACCAAACCTAAAAGTGAACATGACGTCTGAAACGTAAAAACTTTAACGTCAAATATTTGATGTGAAAGAAATTTTTGAACTTTAAATCCAGTTTTGGTTGACTTAACTTGCTTATTTTTAAACGTCTCCTGACAAACAACGTCAACTCCCTCGGCATGTTACGAAATAATCAAATCTGTTCTTGCGCTGAACTTTATATTTAGTTTTAGTTGACTTACTTTGATTTCAACTATTTGAATTTTTCTAAAAGCCACGTGTGTCACAGCCGAGCGTGTCTTAGTGGTTAACGTACCGGACTGTGAATCCGAACGGCCTACAAATACTTATAGATCTCAATTTTAATAAACCAAAGTATTATTTATTGAATATTACATTTTATGCAAACAATTTACCAAAATAAAATAAAAAAGATTAATTAAACAGCTTAAAGAGTAATATTTGGATAAAAATACATGGGCCAGATAATTACGACGCTTGATTACAATCTGAGGGTCGCGGGTTCGAATCCCCCGTCATACCAAATATGCTCGCCCTTTCATGAGTGGGAGCATTATAACGTGACAGTCAATCCAACTGTTCGTTGGTAAAAGAGTAGCCCAAGAGTTGGCGGTAATTTGTGATGATTAGCTGCCTTCCCTCTTGTCTTACACTGCTAAATTAGGGACGGCTAGCGCAGATAGTTCTCGAGTAGCTTTGCGCCTAATTCAAAAAACAAACATACATTCAGTGTAAAATAAATAAAAAATAATACGAATGTTTACTTTGTAAAATAGTTTTAACCTTTTCTATTTTTAACAAGCGCCTCACTCAGGGATAAATTCAGGCTACAGAGGGCCAATAGATAGCTTCAGCTCTGTAGGCCTTCTTTTCTCCTTAAGATATTTTAATTAAAGCTTTACTTATCGAAACAAAGTTTTGTCAAACAAAATACCTTTAAAATAGTACAGTTTAATTCTTTAAAATATCCGGGAACTTTATTAAAAAGAAATATCCGAGAACGTTATTATATAGGAAACATAACCAGTGTAGACAGCCAAACACCAAGGACTTATAGGCAAATACCCACTCTGACCCTAATATCTCTTTATGTACGAATAAAGTTAAGCATATATTACAAAATTGAAAAGAAGGAATGTTTTACTCAGTAGTAAGGATACAGATTTAACTTCTCTTTCTAAGCCCTCTATGTAGAATATAATTAGAAATACTTTCGGGTGCTCCTAGAGATGCTTTTGTTTATGTAACACTGGTTATTTTTGGCATAGCAATTTCATTTATCTACACAGACAAACGGACAGACTAATGAAGACAGTTAGATAGAAAGTAAAGAAAGAGAGATAGTTTTTTTTTGTATTCATATATAATGAGCACTAGTATGTCATAACGAAAACAAAAACATTTGTGATTATGAGTGAAAAATGAAATGCATTAATATTTCTCTCCTGCCAGTCGCTCCTACGATTTGTAAAGCTATTAAATACAAAGGCAAAATATAAGTCTCCAAGATGGTGTGTGCAACGACCATAACTCCAATTTTTTAAGACGTGGAGCAGTATAAAGATACATAAAAATTCTATTGTTTTCCATTTTCGACATTTAGCAATCACTTTTGTATAATTAGGCTCTGGTTAGTTTGCGATTTTGTCAAACTAAATTTAATAATCGAATTTTGTCTTTGCTTGTGATAAATGTTCTTATTTTGAATGGGATTCGTTCAAACATGTGATAAAAATATTTTCTCTTCTCGATATTGCTGAACGATGAAAGGTTTTAAGAATCGTTTAAAATGAAAAGTTAAATGTTTTTAGGATTGAAATTTCTTTATCTAAACGGCACCTCATACACATATGGTCTAAACACCAGATTAGAAACCTGTAAGATAAGGCATCCAGTTAGCAGCAACCGTCGCCACTTAGGCCTTGTCTGTTGTTGTTGTTTTCAATATAATAACGCAATTGACTAAAAGTTCAAGCCCCTTTTTGAACTTTTTTCCAATTTCCTTTTTTAAACTTGATTGTATTTTTGCTTTTTTTCTTATGATTTGTTTTTCACACATAATACATTGGTATCTTTCGTTCTGAAAAACACCTGTTTTGATATCTTTAACTTATATTACGATAACTGTTAGTAATTATGAAAAAAACAAAATATTTTAAACATTTGGAAAACGGGAAAAAGTTAATGTCTTATGAGTCAAAATAAATATCTGTTTTCCAGTTTGGATGTTGACAGACATATGACATTAAACGTTTTAAGCTTAACGTTTCTCTCAGATATTTGTCAAAAACGTACCTAACTGTAAACCATAAATATATCATCATTTTGATCATTTGTTCTCAGTCTGTTGTGTAGCTTAACAATTAGTTCGTAAAAAACATTCAACTACACGGTGTGCATTTAAAGTACTCTGCACGAGACGTATAATAACTTATTAAATCGGTCATTGGAATTACCAGTTTTAATATAATATCATTAAGTTACGCTCTCACAGATTCAGTTTCGCGAATCTATTGTATCTGAGCTTAATCCTCAATCTCTGAATGTGAAATCAATATACCAGGCACGATGAATAGGTTCAGACTGATCCTTTGTTTTCTTTCAAGTATTTGAAGCGTAGTAATTAATAATTAGCTACAGCCACTGTGGCGAATGGCATCGACCATGTTATACGTACATACATATGAACTCATGCACGTGGCTCGTGCCTCGGAGTAACGTTCATTAGCTGGCTTGTTACCCTTATGCATTGCATAGTTGTTTCCTGTTTCGTATTTTGTTAACACCTCTGTTGCTGCTACTTTGAGTGCAGGGATTGAGTTTTAGTTTCGGTTTCTGCTTTACCTCTTTTTGATGCTATGTTCTCCTGTGGAATTTGGAAGACAAATAAACTGACCATGATTTAAAGCGAATTACTTCTAACAAACCATTTTTTTTTTAGATTGTAGAACCATCTTTTGATGGTTATTCGATTTTGTCGTTAAAGAGAAAAATGGAAAACTGGTAACACATTAAAGAAACTTTATTAGATATATTTCGATAGTTCAAATTCTTTCAGGATATTCGTGCATAAATAGCTATACATGGACTATATGAACATAGTCGTCTCTAAAATTAAACTGATAAAATAACGGGATAAACTATTGGTCTAAAGCACCTATAGCCAAACTTATGGAATATTTTTTATGATTGAACAGTGAAATTTGATCCTCTCTCTCCTAACACATTTACTACTACAAAGTGAACCATGAATTCTTAGATTCACAGGCTTGACATGTTAACCTCTAGGTCACACTATACAAGGAGCATAACATATACGTACTTAAGAAAATATATTCTCAATAAGCTATTGAAATGAGTACGTTGAGCACTGGCTTATGTTTTAAAAAACCGTCTAAAGAAGCTTTATTAGGTCTTAACAGAACAGTCTCATCAGATACGTTTTAATTTAAATTTTACTTAATTAACCACAAATATTTAAAAAAAACGACTATCGTTTTGTTCTCTCGAATCCTAAAGACTGTCTTTGGTTTGGTTTGAATTTCGCTCGAAGGTCTGTTTGCGCTAGCCGTCCATAATTTAGTGGTGTAAGACTAGAGGGAAGGCAGCTAGTCATCATCACCCACCACCAACTCTTGGGCTACTCTTTTACCAACGAATAGTGGGATTCATCAACACATTAAAACGCCCCCACGGCTGACAGGGTGAGAATGCTTGATTTGACAGGGATTTGAACACGTAACCTTCGAATTACGAGTAGAGTGCCTTAACTACCTGGCCATGCCGGGCCAGAAATGACTATCTAGTGGGAAAAAAAGAGTTAATATAAAAATAATTAATTTGCAGTGTATCTACCACGTTTGTAAATGGAAAGAACGTATGCAATAAAGTAAATATGGTTGATCTTCGTCTAAGATCTTGAATTCTTATGTCTGTTGCATCTTTTGTTTTTGGAACACGTGCTATTAGCTGTATCTTCGTCTAAGATCTTGAATTGTTATGTCTGTTAACATCTTTTGTATTCGAAACACGTGCTATTAGCTGTATCTTCGTCTAAGATCTTGAATTGTTATGTCTGTTGCATCTTTTGTTTTTGGAACACGTGCTATCAGCTGTATCTTCATCCAAGATTTTGAATGGTTATGTTTGTTGCATCTTTTGTATTCGAAACACGTGCTATCAGCTATATTTCCGTTTTATTTTTAAATATAAATCACTCTTTTTTTCTGGGATTAAATAATGATTTTGAAAACCAAAGAGTAGTTAATTAATATGCTAATAACTTTAACTACTAGGTTATGTATATATTTTGTTCACAGTGTAGAAATAATCTTAGATAGATATATATACTATCGATATTGTCATTTTGCCATTGTGCAATAATCGAACGTAAAAATGAAACTCAAAATAACACAAGTTAGTTTCACAGGCTAATTGTTAATCAGTATTCCCTTGGATTTCAGCATTGTTTCACGTCGACGTTGCATGCCTTCAGTGAGATTGTGCAGATATTCCTGAGTGATTGATTGCTATCCTGCTTTGAGTACCTCAAACAATTCATCTTCCGTATTTGGCTAGCGATCATTCGTTAGTCGGTTTAACTCAGCCCATGAATTTTCAATCGTATTGATATCGAGTGGTTGACCTGGCCATTCTATAGAATCAATTATTTTGTTTCTAAGATATCTTTTAACGACTTCACAATTACAGGGAAACTTGTTTGATCATTTTGTAGTCTAACTGGAATAAAAAGATCTAAGAAACTACAGCACATCCACAACACTTTTTATAATAAAATGTAATTAAAATCATGAAAAGTTGAGGTATTTAAGAAAGCCAATGTTAAAATATTCAAACGGATCTCGTCGAGTGCGTTCTAAAAAAAACATATAGTTTTACATATTTTTCTGTTATCTATATAAATCAACTTAACAACATTTTCAAAGTGGAGGCACATTTTCTGTCCAACACCTTTAAATCGATAAGCTAATAGAGCTCTGTCACGCTGAAACTTTTTGAGGGCTAGTAACAACCAAGGCACAACCTTGTTTTGTCACATAATAAGTACATGAATTTACACTTATAAAATATCCACATGAGCACACAGTCAGTCCTACGTAGTGTCAGCAAGCGACTTTGAGTTAAAGATTCATATCCTTCAAGATATGCACTCAAACGTACAGCAAATTCTCTAATAGATAGGCTCTTATATTCTTAATCATTCAAGCAAATACTCAAATATGCAAACACTTACCCTCTTAATAACATGCCTCCAAAGACTCAGCAGTAAGTTTGCAGGCTTACGACGCTAAAAATTGGGTTTGCTGCCACGTGGTGGGCTCATTAAGTAGCTTTGTGTTTAGCAGCAACCAAAAAACAGCAAATTTTCGTCAGTTCACCTTTTCAATAATCTCAGCACATACTCACACTCTTATCTTTTCAATAATTTAAACAAATATTCAGATACATATACTCTAACGTTTTTAACCACTCTAGTAAATATTGAATAAACATGTGTTTGTAAGTATTGCAGCTGTGTAGATTTTAATTCAGGCTCTGACTATAAACCGTGTTTAGTTTTCAAGAAACTGAAACTAAAGACTGAGCTGGATGTTGCAAAACTTTTGTGTTTATGTTCTTACGTGTGCCGTTACTTGTGAATTATCTCTTGTGATGTTGATTAAAAATTAATTAGAACAGCAATGCTAATTAGGAAGTCATAGGAATTTGCATGCTTGTAGTATAATGAAGTTTATATTAATTTACTGGAAGTTAGACAAGCGGAATTGTAAGAAAGAGAAGTAAACCTTCTTACTCATGCGTGTACTGAAATGAAGAAACTCTTAATGTGTTTCTAAGGTGACATCAGACTGTTGATATTCCTCCGTCATGGACATTGTTTGTTAAAAATAACATTGAGAGTGATTTAACTAGGAAAAATTGTACCATATTATTGGATGAAAATCATCTTTGATGAGCGTTTCGGATTGTTCTCATTCCATATTTAGAATTTTTTGGGCAAAAAATCAAAGTACCAAAGACATTTTTCATATTATAATACATATGGGAGATATGATAATAATTGAAAATAAATGTTAATTAATTTAGAAAGTTTTATAGAAGTATAACAGCTGTTTAATTTCGTAAGATGCTGTTTAATTAGGAACGTTTCTTGGTTGTAAATCCATGTCTATGTGATCTGTTGCTAAAATTGGAAAGTCAGCTTTAAAAAAAGTTGTGATTAGTGGTTAAACTGTGTGTGTGAATAACTAATATAGATGGAGTTGATCGATGCTGGATACGTACGAACAAGTGACGTCTGGTTTACTTGACACAAGTAATCTTTAGTTTCTCGACAGATGAGTAAATAATCAAGGAACGAAATAATTTTGGGATAGAGTCATTCGGTAAAAACCATTCTTAATTTGACATAAAGGTATTTGTAGTGGAAGATTAGTGCGCTGATTTTTAAGAACCAAGTTGTGTTTGCCCAATTCAGAAAGGCTTAAAAAAGTAATACATTAAGGGATAAAATATTTATTTTGGCGTGGGATTAGTTCGTGTGTGAAAAAGAGCTGGTGAAGAGATCTAGAAGTTTGTATGAATTCCACTTCATTTTCAAAATATAACTAGGAAAATAAAATTTTATAAGTTATATTTAATAAGCGGGTGACAAAGGTCAGTTTATAGTTAAAGGGGATAAAACTGATAAGACGTTTAAAGAAGAATATTAAAGTTTTTTTGGGTTGAAATCTGGAAGTCGAGATTCGTTGTAGTCACAGATTATCCAAAAAGAACAGATTTACGTTGTTTTCAATTTATCATATAAATTCGGCATGGATTTGTTACGATAGTTGTTTACGCATATTTGTTCATCACAAAGAAAGTTAATAATGAAGGTCAGTCCAAGAGGTAACCCCATAGTAACTCTATAAACTTCTCTAAACAAATCAATCATTGATAGACGGACGACTAGTAACAAACGAGACTACATCTACATGTTAATATAAGTTGTCGTATTGAACACCTAATATCAAGTAAGACTACATCTACATGTTAATGTAAGTTGTTGTATTGAACACCTAATATCAAGTAAGACTACATCTACATGTTAATGTAAGCTGTGGTATTTGACAACTAGTACTAAACAAGTTAATTCAACGTGTGGTATTAGATAATTACTACCAAACAAGACTGTTTCCACATATTAATACTTGTTTAGCGAATGTCCTTTAATGATATGGGTATGTTCTAGTTGGACATCTGGTACCAAAGAACACTACATCTACATGTTAATATAAGTTGTGGTGTTGGGCACTTAGTATCAAATATCTACATGTTAATGTAAATTGTAGTGTTGGACATTTAGTACCAAGCAAGGCTACATCTACATGTGATATGGGATGAACGTTAAGAAAATCACCCACGTTTTATATATTCTAGACATCATTACAATTCCACGTGTAAAAAAAAGATAAATTATAATATTTAGATGAATTCAGTGAAAAAAACAACAACTCAGAAATAGTGAAAATATTTATTAGTGAGTAACTATTTATACTTCGTTAATCATGTTTTCTATGTTTGATACATCATGATCTCTGACATTTGTCCACCCCACATTGACCATCTTTAATGTAACACAACATCGATTATTTTCAACATCACAAATGATATGGAATTTCTACCAAATACAGGAAGGTATAAATAACTAAGTAATGTAAATGAAACTTCATTAAACCCTAATGTGGATATTATGATTTTATAAAGAAATTATCATCCGATGTTTGGCTGACTTGTATATTTAAAGACTGTCAAATGTAACGTTTTCTCACACGATTTGGCATCTAAACCAAAAAAAAAAAAAAAATGTATTTCTAGCCTCTCTTATTTTTTGTTTTTTTAATTTAAAGAACGGGAAGTGAACTAGGAATACGGTACTTGATAAATTTTGATTCAAATAACAGCGATCGCTTAACAAATATCTCGTTTGTTAAATACATCTAGAAATTTCCCTTTTTGTACAGAAAATAAAGACTTATTTCACACTTTCTTTCATTCACCATTAGATTCCATATAGGAATCTAATAGAGCCGCAACCGCTTGCGGATTCTTCAACAGGTATTTAAGTGAGGAGGTTGTTAGCCCGCTGCACCGAGCCGTCCCTAATTTAGTAGTGTAAGACTAGAGGGAAGGCAACTAGTCATCACCACCCACCGCCAACTCTTGGGCTACTCTTTTACCAACGAATAGTGGGATTGACCGTCACATTATAACGCCCCCACGGCTGGGAAGGCGAGCATGTTTTGGCGCGATGTGGGCGCGAACCCGCGACCCTCAGATTACGAGTCGCACGCCTTACACGCTTGGCCATGCCGGGTCGTTTCACACTTTACTATTACTTGTTTCTTTCCCTCGACGTTGTCGTAAATTTGCTTTGATATTGGTTTTTGATGACGTCTTACATACCCCAAGAAATGTTATTATGTTACATGGCAATTTTCACTAATATTATAATATTTTATTCTCGGTACTTTGAAGTTTCCGTTTTACACTATCTGAAAAAAATCTAATTTATACTATTTCAAGAAAACGCTTCCTTTTCTGTGACGTAATTCCCAAATGTATCTTGTAATTTATAAGTTTATCTTGATTTAATGTTTCGTTTCTGATTAGTTTAGTATTCTTTCTAAAAATAAAATAATTTAGTTAAAAGTCATCAGAACCTTTTGACTCTCTTTTTTAATTATTTCTGGTGATTACATTTGTTTAAAAAATTTAAACTGTTTTTTTTTCGTAATTTTTGGGTGGCTTTTATTTTTTTAGCGTCACTTTTATCATTCGTTTCACCACAAGTAGTTAAATGTTTTTGGCAAACAATTTCCAGTTTTTATATCTTTGCTATATATATATTTTTGGACATACATTTTCCACTTTTGGCGGTAATAGAATTTAATATAATATATTTACAGTGATTATGGTAAAGTAATGTTATTTTTAATAAAGAGTGTGTGTGTTTTTCGTATAGCAAAGCCACAAAGGGCTATCTTTTCAGCCCACCGAGTGGAACCGAATTTAATAAAGAGTGAAGGGTTTGTTTGTTTGTTTTTTTAATTTCGCACAAAGCTACTCGCGGGCTATCTGTGCTAGCCGTCCCTAATTTAGTAGTGTAAGACTAGAGGGAAGGCAGCTAGTCATCATCACCTACCGCCAATTCTTGGGCTACTCTTTTACCAACGAATAGTGGGATTCACTGTCAGCATGTTTAGCGCGATGGGGTTGCAAACCCGTGACTCTCAGATTACGAGTCACACGCCTTAACACGCTTGGCCATAAGGGTATAAGAAGGGTATAAGAGCATATTTACATCATCTTATAAGTAACAGTTCAGTACTCCCTTAACAAAAATAATTTAGAAAATAACTGTGAATGGTATTATAGTATCTTTACATGATCTTATAAGTAACAATACAGTAGTCCCTTAAGTAACTGGTAAAATAACCAACTATCAAAAGTGTATTCCATTAAGTATTTGTAACTTTTAAAGAACTTGTGTCTTTTCATACTTATCGGTAAAACAGTGTTATGTTACTGTTTTAATAAATGTTCGGTATGGTTCAACCAAATTGTTGTTAATACCATAAAAAAAGAACATTAAGTTACTGTCTTGTAAGTGTTTTAGCGTGGTACAATCAAGATATTGTAGAAATGTTAATAAAATAACATCAAGGTACTGTTTCTATAAATGTGCAATATGGCACAACCAAAATGTTACGTTACCATTAATAAAATAACATCCAGTTACCATATCTCTAACTGTTCAATACGGTACAATCAGAATGTTATCGTACAATAAATAAAATAACATAAATGTATAGTTTTATAAAAGTTAAATACAAAACTGTCTGCTTGCTTGCAGCTAAGTATAAAGTTACATAATAGACTATTTGTGCTCTGTCCATCACGGGTATCGAAACCAGTGTTTTAGTCTTATAAGTCCACAGTTTTACTGGTGTACAAATGGGAGGGGGAGAGCAATTTCAATATGATGCAACCAGAATGGTTATGAGTATTAAAATCTCACCGCATAAGTAAAATAAACAAGAAACATATTTTATGCCAATTATAGCTGATAAAAAGATGTATTACCCTAATTATAGTATTCCCCGTCACACCAAATATGCTCACCCTATCAGCTGTGGGGGCGTTATAATGTGACGGTCATTCCCTTTATTCTTTGGTAAAAGAGTAGCCCAAGAGTTGGCGGTGGGTGGTGATGATTAGTTGCCTTCCCTCTAGTCTTACACTGCTAAATTAGGGACGGCTAGCGCAGATACCCCTTGTGTAGCTTAGCGCGAAAGTCAGAACAAAACAAATCAAATTATGGTTTGTAAGTAGTAATGTAAAAAACATATATGTTCAGTTTTGTTAAATTTGAGATACTGACTATGATAAAAGAAGTGCAGTACATTAAGTCTGATGCTTTAATTTTATTTTGTATGATTCAAAATAAGAAATTTAATCTCTTTGTTGTTTATCGATCTCCTAGATTGCCTGTATTGAAATTTATTGATGAGCTTTCATTAGAATTGAATTTATACAAATATGATATTAATATACTTGTTGGTGATTTTAATATAGATGTTTTGGCATTTGATGATGTTTGTTATAAAATGCATATTTTAAGTTTTTGTCTGAGAACAATCTTCGTATTATTATTTCTTCTCCTACACGGATAACCAATGTTACTAATTCTTGTATTGATCATTTTAATTAGTGGAAATACTATTAAAATTGTTATTCTTATATTGTTGAGAGTTTTTTGACCGATCATTTTCCAATTGTTTTATGTATAGACATTTTATCGGATCTAGAACATGTCTCAAATGTTCAAAAGATTAAGTTTAATGAATTGAGTTCTTGTTTGAATTTTTCAGATTGGTCCTGTGTTATGAATTGTTCTGATGTTAATGTTGCTTATGATAATTTTGCTGAAGTGTTAACTGATTGTATTCAAAGTTGTACTACTACTGTTTCTGTGTCACGAAAGTTTAGAAAAATTAAGCCATGGATTACCAGTGAATTGGTTTTGTTAATGATTAAAAGAGATAAGTTAAAAAGAAAGTACATCAATTTCCTGATGATATTTATCTAAAGATTAGATTTAAGTGTTTAAGGAATTATGTTGTTAGCTTGACCCGTAAGACTAAATGGACTTATTATCATAACCTGTTTAAGAATGCTAAAACTATTAAACAGAATTGGAATATTGTTAACTCTATTATTGATGTTAAAAAAAAAAAGACATTTTGTAATTTTGGTACTACTGATTTATCTGATTTGAATTATTTTTTTGTTAATGTTGCTAAATCTACTTGCTCCAATCCTAAATTTTGTTCTCAGGGCATGCCTCCTGCTCCTTCTTCTTCTTGTTACCTATATCCTGTTACTGTATCTGAAACTATGAATAATATTTTCTCCTTATCAAATTCAGCTTCTAATGGTGTAGATGGTGTTTCGGTTAAGATTTTGAAAGCTAATGCTAATCTTTTGCACCAATTTTGACTTTTTTTTAATTAATTTATCTTTTACTCAAGGGAAGTTTCCTAATGCTTTAAAGTTATCATTGGTCATTCCTATTTATAAATCTGGTAATATTTCTGATTTTACGAATTATAGACCTATTTCCTTATTAATACATTTCTCTAAACTATTTGAAAAATCTATGAAGATTAGAATTTTATCATTTCTTGATAGACATTCAGTTTTGTCTCCTTCTCAATTTGGCTTTCGGCCTGGGCTTGGAACGGAGGTTGCTGTTGCTAAACTTGTGGGAAGTATTACAGAAGCTTTGGATTCTGATCTTCATCCAATTGCTGTTTTTCTTGACTTAGCCAAAGCTTTTGATTCTGTTAATCATTACCCTTATAGAGTTCTAACTGTTGTTCTTTGCTTGACACACTGTTTAATTAATAACGACGAACGACTTTTTTGTCCAGATAAAATTCACCTTACTCCTATCTACAACATACAGAATAAAGGGTTATTTGAAGTGTTTAAAATAGAAGTGATGTGGTAGAGCTAGTAGGAGCCGCTGGAATTCTGAATGTAGATTTAGACCGAAAAGAATTTAGTTGAGGGTCAGGTTCATCATGTGGCTTCTTAGTCTCTCCATAATGTAACTAGTAACTCTAGTATATATCTATTACCATGCTGCCAATAGTTATGGATAGAACACTAAAAGAACATGTTTTTATGAACCACTTGTTGTTGTTGTTTTTTCAAATATATTCATGGATATGTACACTTATGGCAGATGTATTTCAGTTTCTCTTTTACTTCTGCAAAAGTCCCTATATATATATACACATAAATATATATCACAAAATAGTCAAAATTTATTATACCTCATATATGAATTTATGTTAACTGGAATTAGAAAATCTTTACAATAAAGTAAGAGCGTTAAGATTTACATTTAGTCCTACTTCAGTCATGTTACATTTAGTCCTACTTCAGTCATGTTACATTTAGTCCTACTTCAGTCATGTGTTTAAAGCTATTCACATCTCTCAAAAGAGCTTTTTAATTGAAATCCCAATAAAAATATATTTTATTGATTTTGTAGAAGCCCATTTGAAAGCACTGAAAGGTTTCCATAATCACTAAAACCTTCATGGATGTGCATCTTATAGATCGCACATAATAACGAATTTTGAATGGTTTGAGGTTTTGAAATATTTGCTTTAGTTTCATGTATCCACGCTGAGCTGATGAAACGCAGGCCTGATGAACGTTTTAAAGACTTGTATTTTGATATTTGTAGATTTTCTCTCACCGTTACCAGCTGAGTTTTTAATCATGTGCTGTTCTTTAGCATTAGTTTTATGACTACTCCAAGTTAGTTTCGAATCATATGTGAGACCCAGAAGTTGGGCATAGATGGTTACCCGTTAAACGGAAATGTATAGTTTTGGGAATGTTTAAAAGCTTTGAAAGGTTTTGTAAGGTTTAGGATTACTGTGCGTTTATTTTCACACGACATTTATGCACAAATCTTACATTGAGTTTACAACTGGTTGAATAATTGTGGATACTAATGCTATGTTTGTGGTTCTTCAATATATCCAAGCTGTATTCTTACATACGAAATGAATAATGTAGCTGATAGACTCAAACAAAAGTTTTTTAATTGGTGTTTGTATATATTGTTATTTCAAAGTTTGTGCTGATATGTGGTGAGGATACTGAAGGCTGTTGAAACTGTTCAAATCCACGAAAAGAGACTTACGCTACAACCTCAGTCAGCCATTTTTTATCTACTCTGGTAATCAAAGAGAGTATTATATAAAAATGATGTACAGTGGAGCCCCTCACTAACGACTCCTTACTAACGACTTCCCCTGTCATACGACCGGAAAATTTTTGACGGTACCCTGTTTGCATTAAATTGACCCCTCGTGGACGACTTCCCCTCAAACGCGACTAACGACCTACCAAATTGAACAATTTTGATTATTTTACCTCTCACTAACGACTAAGTGACATTATTATGTGGCATATTCTGTGAAGTTGCATAGCGGTCTGCCTTCTCATCTATGGCATATTACAAATGAGCTTAATTATTCCGTAGTTAAACAGTATTACGTAATCTACTTCAACAATAAATCTATTTCCAGTGCGTCGAATCGAAAAGAAGATTAATTTACCAATGAAAATTAATCTTATTCTCAATGCGCTCAGTGCGCTTATTCTATAGTACATAATGAATTAGGAACACTAAATCGGATTATTTAACAGACAGGATTAGTGTGCATAATATGAAGATTCCTCATAACACAGACTCATTTTTCACCAGAATGTCGAAGAGAAAGTTGCTTAACTTAGAAGAGAGAGTTTCCGTCATTAAACGACACGACAAAGGGGAAACTGCAATAAAAATCGCCACGGATCTTGGAGTTGGTAAAACCCAATTTCAGACAATCATTAAAGAGAAAGAAAAATTTTTGAAAAAGTGGGAAACAGGCGAAAATCCAGAAAAAAAGCAGAACAAGAGAAGATGCCTATACGACGAGTTGGATAAGAAGGTGTGGCAGTGGTTTGTGAATACAAGATCCAGGAATCTACCAATTACCGGGAAACTAATTCAAGCAGAACAAGAGAAGATGTCTATACGACGAGTTGGATGAGAAGGTGTGGCAGTGGTTTGTGAATACAAGATCCAGGAATCTACCAATTACCGGGAAACTAATTCAAGAAAAAGCATTAATATTGGCGTCTCAGCTTGGCAATGAAGGCTTCTCTGCTAGCAATGGATGGTTAGATAGATTCGTAAAAAGGCATAATATCAATGCAGCTATTCTCTGTGGCGAAAGTGCTGAAGTTTCTCAAGAAGCAGTTGAAGATTGGACTAATCGTCTCCCATCCATCTGTGAAGGCTATTCCCCTAATGACATATTTAACGCTGATGAGACTGGGATACAATACAGATCACTTCCAACGAAATCAATGGTCAAGAAGGGAGAAACGACATCCGGTGTAAAAGTTCCGAAAGAAAGAGTTACAGTAATGCTTTGCTGTAGCATGTCGGGAGAGAAAGTTCGGCCACTTGTTATTGGTCATAGTGTTAAGCTGCGTTGCTTTCGTAATTCTGATGTGAATTCATTGGGTGTAGATTATTATCACAACCGAAAAGCCTGGATGACAATTCCCATATTTACCGAATGGGCAAAAAAAATTAACAACAAAATGAAACTTCAGAAACGCAATGTTCTGCTTTTTATCGACAACTGCACTGCCCATGTTGCAATCCCTCTATCTAATGTAAAATCGTTTTACTTCCTCCTAATGCAACTTCTAAGCTACAGCCTTGTGACGCCGGAGTTATACAGACCGTCAAACTGCTGTATCGCAAAACATTCTTGAGACAACTTTTGTTTCACATGGATAACGACCAGACGGCTACAGGTCCCGAGTTGTGCAAAAATATCACTCTTCTGAACGCAATTGTGTGGTTACGCGTCGCTTGGCTTCGAGTTTAGACTTCCACAATTCAAAAGTGTTTCTTGAAATGCGGCTTTAACTTCTGTTTAGGCGAAGTGTCAAACGAAAGTGAAGACAATGTTTCAGAAAACCAATCTGACCCCGACTTCAGGCCTGTCTTGAATGGTGTAACTCTTGGCGAATATGTCAACTTCGACAACGAAACTCCAGTTTGTGATGATTCAGTTTCTGACAATATTATCGCGTGTCCTGAAGAAATCGAGAGTGATGATGGTGAAGAATGTGACGACACAACTGTAGAGTCTTTCGAGCCAATTGACTGAGCCACTGCAATGTCATAGGCAGAAAAACTTTTACATTTTGGTCTCAAACACGGCAAAATGGACATTGTAGATTGCATGGTAGCAGTGAGCAAAGACATTGAAACTGTACAATTTTTGAAGAAAAAACAAACAAAAATTAGTGATTTCTTTAAGAAAATGTAGTTTCTTATCGTATTTTAAGTCTGTATTTGATCATTTTTGTGCGTGTGTAGCATTTCTTCTACAGTGATTTCTTTATAAAAATGTATTTTATCATCGCATTTTAAGTCTGCATGAGCATTAGTGATTTAAGAAAATGTCTTTTATGATCGTATTTTAAGTCTGCATGAACATTAGTGATTTCTTTAGTTTACGATTGTATATCCAGTCAGTATTTGGACACTTTTGCGTGTAACATTTTACAGTGATTTTTTTAAGAAATGTATTTTAGGATCGTATTTTAAACCTGCATTTGAACATTTTTTGTGTACAGAATGGTGAATAGACTTGTGTTTAAACACTTAATAGCCTCATAAAATCAAGGTAAAGTAGTGAGAACTAGTGAAAATATATTTTGCATTACATATTACCGCATTTTTTATTTCGTTTTTAAATACTCCATACCCTTAAAATGAACAGAGACCGATTGCCTATTATAAAAACGTACATAATTTAAATCTTGGTAACGAATTGGGTATCCACCCCTCACTAACGACTCCCCCTCATTAACGACCTTTTTGTCGAGGCATTTTTGAAGTCGTTAGTGAGGGGCTCCACTGTATATGATTGGACATTTATAATAAGAAAATTGTCATATATATATTTAAGTGTAGTATGTGATATAGTACACAAATAACAGTAAGCACGTGTTTAAATCCAAACTAATATATCTCATTAAGGAAATAGCTAGGTGTGGTTGTCTTTGTGGAGATAGCTTTAATTTTGGAAACATCGTACATCGTAATTATCGTATATAGTGACTGTACGAACAGTGCTATTGGAGAAGAGTCTCTCTATTCACTAATGTTTGGTTATTGCTTTTGAATGAAAATTGGTTCTTTGATTTCTCGGTCAAGAAAGTTGTGAAATTCAGCTAAACTTATAACTTTTGCTAAAGATCGGTCAGTTTGGGGTAATTCATTTGCATTAATGTACAGGTAACTCCAAAAGTGTAGAATCATATGTACTTTAACGACTTTTAGAGAATGTGTTCCACATCCTGTACTTGTAATATGAAACAAGCTTGAATTAACAGTAGATTTAACTCAACCTTCTTATGCTTATAATTTTCAGATACTTGACGTTAAAAAAAGCTACAAATCACCTATGGTTCCAGAGTTTTCGTACATTCTGTAATGTCTTGTAATGTCGTAGTGCTTTGTTTGCATTAAGGTTATAGATCTTCATATGTATTTTACTATTCTGTGATGTAGAGGGCGATTGAAGGTTTGGTGAATGCCTGTGTGGTTCTGCTTGTGACTAGCAGTATCTAGAAATAGTAACAGTGTGTCTAATGTGTAGCAGATTTACCGTAATATGTTTATTATACTACTTATGCTTGTTTCTGTATAAATTTATTTTCAAGATGGCTGGCATGAGTATTAGCACTTTATTTTAATTAATTAAATTAAATCATTTATTTATTTTAATACCCATACCAGCCGTCTTGAGAATACATTTTTACTTCTAGTGAGTTTCTTGTCATCATGAATTGTTTCTGTATAGTTGTAATTTTGGGCTGCGGCGTGTATTGCGCAACTCCCGCCTGTTCTCGGAATTTGTAGATTGTTTTTGAAAGTAAGAATCAACAATGTACAAAATGTATATGTAATACCAATGACTGACAGTATTGTTGCCAAGTGAACTTTCAAAAAACTCTTGTGATCTGTATAAAAGCAACGCGCCAAGAGAGAATGTTTTTATTATTATTAATGGACAACTACAATCAGCCTAGGAAGCTATAATTATGATTAATATCTATTAATTGGAAAACTATAGAATTGGACCAGGAACATTTATAGATTTCGAACATTATAAACCGTTCATTTTCAGTGAACTACTTCAGACGTTGTTATTTCTACGAGAATATTAAATATCTTTCCTGGAATGAGTCAGCTAGTACCCGTTGTGAGGCCAGCCAAGAAAGACAACGTTAGCTTAGGCGAGAGGTAACAATATCAACTCAGAATTAATTTGCTCCTCATGGACCTGGACCATCGATAAAATATTCAGTTCTATAAGTATTGTCTGTACATTTGTAAAACTGTTGTATGTAAACCATCATTCGTAATAACTATTAATAATAACCGTTATTATAAAGTGTCTTAATTTTGTTTATTTGTATATAAAAATATGTTTATGTTAAAAAAGAAAATTGTGTGTATCAACCTTGTTGACAAATACCATAGCTTTAATACATACTAATACTTAATTAACTTCTAAATTCAATTTCAAATTTCCGGTTATTTGAGATAGTAATACGTAACATACATAACGTAATAAATCGGAGTCTCGTCCAAAGTAAATTATAAAACGTAACAAGTGAAATGTACGGTAACTGTTTTTGTAGAAATTAGGCATACCTGTTCATAATTGCAACGTCTATGAATTGTAATTGTCTGGTTGGTGGAACGTTGGATAAAAATCTTTAGTAATTTGGCCTTGCTTGTTGCAGTTTGGATGGTAAGATTCTGTCTGGTTCCATGTTTAGTGCATATATTTGTGTAGTAATTCAGCACTGACTCTTGCGAATGACGGTATCTAATACGATAATGTTCTATCTGGTGAAAGGTTTAGTGAAAGCCTTTTAGTGATTTGGCTTTAATAGGTGTGAATTAATTTGTGTAGTGTCTACAAATGGTAATGGTGGAAAGTTTGGTGTAGGTGTATACGGTAATTTGGTTGTGGCTCTTGTTACTGGTAGCATCTAGGAATGGTAATGGTTTGTGTAGTGGAATGTTCGGTAAAGACCTGTGTAGAAATCTGGCGTTGCTTGTTCTGATTATCAACGTCTAGGAATGTTAATGGTCTGGCTGATGTAAGGTTGGGTGAAAATCTCTAAGGTTATTTGGCCAGGGTTATTGGGTTTGTAGGGTCTAAGAATGATAATGGTCTTTTTGGTGTAAGGTTTGGTGAATGTATGAGAAGCAACTTTGTCATGTCTTTTAAGAATGACTCTGTCTACAAACAGAGAAGATTTGGTAAATGTCTGTGAGGTAACTTGACTCTGCTTATTTTGAACAACAGTGTCTACAAATGCTAATGATTTGACTGATAAAAGGTTTGGTTAAAACTATGTGGCAATGTGACCCTGACTGTCATGATGCATTACCTGTGAATGGAACAATCTGTCTGGCTTTGCACAATCGATTGGGAAGTTTATACATAGAATAATTGGGAGAAACATGTTGAAACTGATGATGAATTGTACGTGCGAGTTCCATAATTTAAATATATCTAAAATCTATACCAAGTAGGTGAGGTGGCGTTCTTTAGTCTAGCACATGTATAAATATAACCGTGAGCATCATTGCCGTTCTGCTACTCGTTACCCATAATTTGATTTTAAGAGTTCCACATTAAACTTAAATATATAATCATATGCATTGGTTTTTATGTATTTTCTCGTTTACAAGAAGGGGTAGGAAATATTGACTTGCAGACTCCTGCTGAAGATAAGTTCGTTCATTAAAGTAATTTCTGCAGTCTACTCTTAAGAGTAACCTTTATTATTATACAAGTAGTACACGCAACTATTGAGTTTGAGATAACATGAGTATGTTAGAACAATATTCAAAACTTTTGTTTGAGTTTGCCAGTAGCTATTGTTACCTGCATTACAATATTTATATTTTACATATTCTTAAAATTTTGTATGTTTTTGCTTAGAACGAGAGTATTATTCAGTGATGTTGCTTCCAACTCTTCCTTACACGATATCATCAAGTGTTACTGTCGCTTTCAGTTTTTCCTCACACAATATCATGTTTAAAAGCAACACATTTTCCAGTTCAACTTAATCTATTTGGTGATGTGTGAAATATTAGAATATTACTTATCGGTATGAGACGCTTCAATTTAAATGTCTGGTCAAACAATTTTGATTAGCAAGTAGTTGTCTTGGGTCGTTGTAACACAAAAAACATACACGAAATTCATTCAAAAACGCTTAAAATAAAGAAAAGCAAATTTCTGTTTTGCTTCAAACATTAGGGTATATTACATAAACACAGCAAAATAAAGCAACTTAGTGTTACACATCTTGCATAATTTTGTTCATGTGCTGTAAAAGTGAATTAAGATTCAGTTTGATTTCTAATTACTCACATTAAGGCACAGGAATAAAATGATTTAGTATAAGTGATGTCAAGTTACTATATTTTATGAGATACCACCTACTCCTCGAGATTATTTGTTTGTTTTGAA
Source organism: Tachypleus tridentatus (assembly GCF_004210375.1). Taxonomy (NCBI): domain Eukaryota; kingdom Metazoa; phylum Arthropoda; class Merostomata; order Xiphosura; family Limulidae; genus Tachypleus; species Tachypleus tridentatus. The sequence goes on along the minus strand of NC_134833.1, from coordinate 134,243,581 downwards.
TTTCTAGCAAAGTTACACGAGGGCTATGTGCGCTATCCGTCCCTAATTTACTAGTGTATGGCTAGAGGGAAGGCAGCTAGTCATCACCACCCATCGCCAACTCTTGGGTCACTCTTTTACCAATGAATAGTGGTACTGACCGTCACATTACAACGCCCCCACGGCTGAAAGGGCGAGCATGTTTAGTGCGACGAGGATCCGAACTCGCGACCCTCGGATTACGAGTCGAGTGCCTTAACCACCTGGCATAACCAGGTGGTTAACTCATGATAAAGCAGAATTTTGTATTTTTAGTTTTTGAAGCATTTTTGGATAAATATCACTTAATTTATCATTAATAGCGAGTAGACATTCTATCGACCTGTTTCTTAACGTGTTTTGCTTTAAGCTTACTGTTTACTGATTCCACCCCAAGGTTCTTTGTACGCAATGCCATAATAATTCTAAATTTCGTGCTAATAGGCCACACTCAGGCCCATTTTGTCTTATTTTCGTAATTCAGAGATTAAATATCTCACAATATCCTTTCATTATGCTCTTTACCAATGAATCGATTCTGTCGAAGTCCATTCAAAAAGCCGTAAGAAAACACTCGGCTATATGGACGGAAGTCCTCACGTATAATTCAAAATTCAGCTCGTTATGTATGTAAACTCATTAACTTACAAAGTCCTAATGGATGATGTGAGCACAGGTGGTGATGTGTAGATATGCCAGTCATACAGATTAATAATAAACTTTAAAGTGAATGATAGACATGCAGACCCTCGGTTCTGATAAAGTTATTCTTTGTATACAGTAACGAGCTGTCCGAAAAACTTCACATATTCACTGTTGACAGAGTGGTTGTGGCTGTCATCTTCGTGTCTCTTACTGTGAGAAGAGAGACGATTTAAACACACAATTTTAATATATATACATTTTATAAAATGTTTTGTTTAATATTAAGTGGTCAATGTAAGAGCTGGAAGTAAAGAATCTCTTTTTATTCTGTGCGTTTGTTCAGTGATTTGGAATTTATGTCACGAGACGACATTTGTATAGGAACAAAGTACTGAAACGAATAAATTAGTATTTTAAGAGATAAATACACGTATCTTTATGTTTCTTACTTTCATTAACAGTTATAAAAGGTTTATAGTTATTACGAAAGTCATTACATTTCACCGTTAAAAATAATTGAATAGCAAGTTACAGTTTATGCACTATCACTTACGTAGCTACTGGTAATATCGATTATAGTTCTAAAAGTAATTTTGAATACTGTTATCAATGTGTCTATATTATGAAAATTGCTTTGCATTATTAGCTTAATACAGGGTGTTCGGAAAGTCACTGTGCAGTTTTGTAATCATATGTCTATTCAGTCTATTACAAGCCAGCAAGTGATAACGGTGTTTAGAAACAAAATTAGAAGGATCCAAGCCTGTACTGATGTTAACGGTGGTCAATTTCAACATTGTTTATAATTGTCATTCATATTTACCTCCTGTATTCTATATTGAAACATGTCTGCTAATAAATATATAAGTGCACAGTGACTTTCCGAACACCCTGTATATTGAATTAGGACTAACTCGCTTCTTCCTAAGATAGTTGCATTTCTGATATCGACACCTGATTTCTATATAGCGTCCATCAGACCTTCATTGATACATATACAATAATGTTTTGTCTTCTGCGTTTGCATTATTTTGATATCTAAAATATCTGTGTGAACCTGACGATGACCGAAGAAGGTCGAAACGTTGTTCGCTCTTCCATGTAAAATATTTTCTCAACCCAAACGAGCCGTTTTTGCATGTATATTTCTCTACAAGTGAGTTTTCTCGACATCACTGATTATCTGTCTCTCAGTTACGCTAGTTTTCTTATAGAACAAAATTTCAAATGTTCACATAAGTAGAAAGGTATGTTCACGATATCACGCAGCAACTGTGACCAGTTCTGAATATTAATATCGTAAGAAATTCTAAGCATGCATTTTAGAAGGAAAACTCAAGCTGAATTCCAATGTCGGGGAGGGAAAACAACATCTCACGTATAGAATATTAATGTTTAATCCTGTAATCTGGATTTCAACTTCTAAGATATTCCTCATAATTCGATATATTTATATATCGCGTGAAATAAAATTGTGATCATAACATGTTTGTATCATACACTATACTAAATATCGAATAGATATTACTTGCATGATTGGATTTATAAAGCTTGCATTTGTTTCATGTTAAGCACAAAGCTACAGAACGAGTTATCCGTGCTTTGCTCACAGAGGTTAACGAAACTCAATTTTTAGTGTTATAAGACCGCAGGTTTACCACTAAACCACGGGGAAGAGGCAAATGAAATCAATTTTTTTTATCAGATGCTAAAGTCCCCACTAAATGGGTCTGCCATGACACAGTAATGTGTCGCAAATGAGCTAGAGGTGTGCGGCAAAAAATACCTTTATCTTTTAACAACCGCAATAAGACATGTTGTGTGAAAACTTCTATTTTAATGAACAAATTAAAATACAACAGCGAGTTATTCTACTTTCTACTGTTCAAGCGTTTGTACGTTACGTGAGTGGCTATTTTGTCACTTCATTATAAGCCTCGCTATTAGTGGTTTCTCTGATTCAGTTGTAATTTCCAAATGTGTCTTAGAAGAAATTAGAGAAAAACCAGTTTACAAAGTTGAATGCTAGAGAGTTAGATAAAATGCTTTCATAAGATATAGCATATTATGTTTATTTTGTGTAGCTCAATAGATATATTTCTAGATGAAACAGAATAATATCAAGCTTAGCCCTTAAACAGCGGGAATGTTGTAGATAGCAGGCAGTATCAGTTCATGATGGCCGCTGTTTTAGGGTTAAAGATGCTTTGAAATGCCAGTGATATTCATCAGATAATTTGCTGATATCATTAAGTGACCAATTTTTTATAACTTTTAAACTAGAAAATGCTTTTAAAGCCTACTTACGGAACACACAAAACACGTGGACCATTCTTCATCCATAAAAACTATAACTGTCTTGTTTGAAAAACAATATGTTTGAGTTTAATATAATTTCATGTCGATTCTAATGGTTGGAAAATGGTTTGTTGCTTATTTTAGTTTTTCCGTGGTAACTTAAAATGTTAAAATTAACGAGCTGTCGATAGTTTTGTTTGTTTTTTAACGTCATTTCTTTTCGTGCGTGAACTATTTGCATGCACATTTTTTATTTTATATTCGTGGGAGTTTAATAAAAAATGTGTTAAAATATCCAGAACACCTGAAAAATTATGTTAAGTGTCACAAATCTAAAAACAAAGAGAGATAATGGTTATTATATTTATATTGAAATATTTTCTGAAGTTTAGACTTACTTGAACATATAACGTATTTTCGAATCTTTATTATTTCTAAAAGGGCATGGAAGCGTTTCCTTTTTAACTATAGCATCATTACTGAACTCAGTTTATTTGACTTCTGGCTAAAGATACTAAAACACTTTTCACAATAGTTTAGAAACAATAACATTCGAAAGGGGTTAAGACTTATATTAATGTGGCCACTAATTTCTTGTGACTAACAGTGTTGTAAAGAACAAATGTCCTGACTGACTAATTATTTTATTAATAATCGTATTTGACTATTTTCAACTTGACCGTGCAAAAAACATTACAAAAACTGTGATCAGACAAATAGTCATCTTAGGTGCAAACCGAAAAAAACAAAACTTCTCTGATTCTCAGATTGCGTGCTGTGGACAACGAATAACTGGAAACACAAGATGCATACTTTCATTTTTTTTATTTGCTGATGATAAAGTAAGCCATGGAGAAAGTCGTATGAGATAATTTGCCCCTTCAGTCTTGCTCCGACAGCGTACGTTCCTGTGAAAGTGGTATAATTTTTCGTGACAAAAGTTTGGTGTTTTGGTTTTTCGAAGGAGAAAACAAGCTCGTGCTCACCACACGATGCTGCATTTGCCTCCAGTTGGAGGAGAGATCTATCGTAAAGTATTGCAATAATCAACCATGCTCGCACTGTACAAAACTGGTTTGAAAAAATAACAGTTGACTGCACTTATCTTAACTTTCCTAGTCAGTACAGTGATAGGATTTCAGTCCAGATGAGCAGCTTTAGCGTGAAATTAAACGTTGCATTTGCCAACTTTATTCTCTGTTGTAGTATCTACATTCTCAATGTACGTTATCCTGATGCTCACTTTTCTGAAATTTTGTGGTCGACCTTATATTTTGTTTGTAATATAATTATATGATTCAAAACCTTAATCGTTTTAGCTAAATGCTATTTCAAAAATGTATACTGACGTCATGCGATGATAGCGTCATCTAGTGACCTTTTGTTATCTTTGTAAGAAGTAGTTCTGATTTTTTTTATTCTGAATTTCTGGTCTGTTAACTGAATGAAATACAATCGGACAACACTCCTTTCGACATTTTGCAAGATCCATGCTACCCTGAATACAGGCTATTATGAGGACCAAATGTGACCGAAATCAGTACTACTGGTGGCTGTAATCTACATTTCCATAGTGTATGGCATATATATTTATAATTAATTTTAATTTTATGCAGAGAGAAACGAAAAACGAGGCACGAATCATTCGGTTGGTCATGATGTAAAGTTCCCTAGTCCGTTTGTTTTTTTCAAGTAGCGGTGGATACCATTTTTCGCTGGCTGTAGCCAGATGTCATGAAAAATAAATAAATAAAATACAAACAGCGATAAGAAAGAAATAATTAGAACATAACAAATCAATGGGGAAAGACAGCAAAATTACCTTTGAAGTTAGCATTCCAGACTCCAAAATGATGTTTGGACATCAATATCATGACGTTATGGTATTACTATATTAATTCCGATTCCACTTATTGGTTTGTTTGTTTGAAGTTACACATTGGGCTATCTGTGCTCCGCCCACTACAAGTATCAATACCCAATTTCTAGTGTTGCAAGTTCGTAGATTTATTAGTATAGCTGTTATCCTTCATCTTTCCATACCACAATCTGGATCTTTAATGGTTCTAAAGTAGCAGGTTTTATATAGTGAAGGTGAAACAACAACATTATTATTACGAATAAGTAATTGCAATTATTTTCTCTGCAATAAACTTTAGAAATTATTTTTGTATGATATATTATAACTTTGTTTAAATAACTGTGTTAACTTTATATAAATAATTTTTATATTTATTATAAAACAGTTTAAAATACTTAAAGTTTCCTCATCAAATTCATTAAAGATCAATTTATGTATTAATATTATTGTTATTATTATTAAATATTAAAAACTGTACTTTGCTACGCATATTACAGTATCTAAGAAACTGTAAATATACCACACTCTGAATGGAATTTGTTAAGATATTACAATTTGGTTAAGGAAGTCCAAAAATTTGAAATGTGAAATCATTTCTTTTGTTATAAATATTAATGTTACAATAATCATTAATTATCTTAATACATACAGATCGAAAATACTTCTATATGAAGTACTGAAGCACGTTATTTAGATTTAGATGTATTTTCTTGATGTAACTGTATATTCAAGAGATGGCTTTCTATATGCTAATTTGTACACAAGTTCGCAGACAGAATACAATGTTCCTATTACCAAAGCTGTCAAACAAAACATTATTCACAGCCTAGCCTATTAAATGAAAACAACTGGTGGTAATGAAAAAAATCTGTTGTTGAGATGCTAATAATATAAAAAGAGAGAGAGAGGTTATAACTGTTCTAAAAATCGAAAAAAAAACATTGAAAAAACTGACAGTTTCACGTGTTGTTGTCCTCAACTAGTCTTAACGAAGCAATCTAACATAGTTTCTCTGCTTATTACATGTCATACAAGATTTTAAAATGTTTCACGAATTCTTTAAAAACATTTCAAATTTATACAACTCACAGAACGTCTAAACAAGTCTTTACTAAAATTCCTGTTGGTACTTTTTGAAAGAAACAAAGCCTTAAAATTCTTGCTCCTACTAGAATTAATTATTTCTCACTACAAAATGGTTGTAATAAACTTAAAAATCGACAGCGAAGTAAATAAAGCTTACCGAACTAGTACTTCAAACACAATCACCCCATACGGTATGAACTTTAGCCCTAGTCTGAAATAGTTTTGTTCTTTAAATCAGGTTTTTCTGGAAAATATTTTTAAAATTCTATTTCGAATGTCTCTGTTATACCGTTTTAACTATCATTAATTAATTTATTTTTATCCTTTTAAACTTTTTATTTAATGTATCTTGTTTTTGTATTTCATCTCTTATTAATACGGCCCGGCATAGCCAAGCGTGTTAAGTCGTGCGACTGGTAATCTGAGGGTCACGGGTTCGCATACCCGTCGCGCTCAACATGCTCTCCCTTTCAGCCGTTGGGGCGTTATAATGGGACGGTCAATCCCACTATTCGTTAGTAGAATAGTAGCCCAAGAGTTGTCGGTGGGTGGTGATGACTAGCTGTCTTCCCCCTGGTCTTGCACTGCTAAATTAGGTACGGCTAGCGCAGATAGCCCTCGAGTAGCTTTGTGCGAAATTCAAAAACAATCAAATCTCTTATTAATATTTTACTATTCCAGTTTCTGTAGCATTAAGTGTTGACAAATCTTTCACTTCTTTTGAACATTACTTCTTGTACAAACATATATTACTGTGAGCCATTTTTATTTTAAAATTATCCTGCTGCACTGTTTCCCATTACTTAAACATTACACATACAGAAAGTGTGTGTTTCCTTATAACAAAGCCACGTTGGACTATCTGCTGAGCCCACCGAGGGGAATCGAACCTCTAATTTTATCGTTGTAAATCCGTAGACATACCGCTGTACTAGCGGGAGACCGTATAGAAAGAAACACGATGCTATTTCATAATTAAGACCATATTCTCAGAAACGATTGATGTCTTACCTCCAATACAACGATTATTGGTCATATGCTTACAATGGACACTTGCCCTTTACTCCTAATGAATGGGGCCCAGCATGGCCAGGCGGTTAAGGCACTCGACTCGTAATCTGAGGGTCGCGAGTTCGAATCTCAGTCACACCCAACATACTCGCCCTCTCAGTAGTGGGAACATTATAATGTTACGGTCAATCCCATTATTCGTTGGTAAAAGAGTAACCCAAGACTTGGCGGTGGGTGGTGATGACTAGCTGCCTTCCATCTAGTCTTACACTGCTAAATTAAAGATGGCTAGCGCAGATAGCTCTCGTGTAGCTTTGCGCGAAATTCAAAACAAACAAACCTAATGAATGGAAGTCCACTTTCCTAAAATGATGGGGTTATTGGATTTATTTTCTGATACTAGATTGTTTATGTTGATTCTTCGTTCTTTGTAATGCCCTGATTGCTATCAGTAGAATACTGCATTCCAAGAACACTTGAATTCTAACAAATCAAGATAATTTAGTGAATATTTCAAAACGTTGATAATAAAAATTTTCGTTACTAACAGTTCAAAGAGACCTACAATAATTCGAATGTGGACTCCCAGTGGCGTAGTGGTATATCTGCGGACTAAAACCGCTAAAAACTGTATTTGGATACCCATGGTGGGCAAATCACAGATAGTTTATTGTGTACCTTTCTGCTTAATCCTAAACAAACCAAACCAAAACCTGAATGTGCAATTAATTCACTGTATTGGGCATGGATTAGTGAATGGTCTGTCGGGCTGAGGATCGAAGGGTCTATAGTTTGAGACGTATAGATGTTGGAAATGCTTCACACTTTCAGCTGTGGGTGCATTATAAAAGTGACAGTAAGTTCCATTATTCCTTCCAGAAGATGGACAAAGCACTTAGAGTGGAGAATCTTGTTAGTGGGTTGGTTTACCTCTTACTTGTAATTCAAAACAATAGATGGCTATATCCGAATCCTCATGTTTTAAGACCTGTCCATTTAGCCCACGTGAGAATAAGGGGATTTTAGTCTTAATAATTTCAATCCAAGTTCACCTTAAATCTGGATTTTGTAAAATTATGTGAATACCTGAGTATGGGACATAGAAATTAATTTCGTCACAGAGAACAGCAGAGCAGAAAAGCATTTAGAAGAAATTTTTTTCACAGTGTCAAATGTTGCAACAACTGGATACATATTATCTATCGTTAAATTAAACCAAACTTCGGAGAATATAATATACAATTATTCTTACTACACAATCGATTTAAATTAATCAAAAAAGGCTTAAAAAAGAACTGATTTTATGGGTCGGATTATAAAGTTTATAGTTTTATGAAATAGTTGTAATAAAATACGTGCTTAAAGGTACACACATATAATACTTACACACAAAAAACCATCTCTCGGATAACCAAGGAAACTCCTAATTGTTAATCGGTTACAGTGTAGAGTCGTTTTTTTTTTTTCGGTGTTTGTAGTATACTATTGTCACCTTTCTTATTAATGTAAAGCTAAATGTGGGGAACTCAGTATGAGAAAAAACTGTCGTCCAAAATATATTGTTACAAAACAAAATATTTTAACAATACTTTCATTAGTATAAGTTTGGGATCTGGATCACACATTTCTAGTTAAACTCAGAAATATAATGATAATATATAACAAGCTACGTGATGAGTTGACAATACATAAGACGTTGTTTATTACATTGAATGAATCACGCGTAAATCTTAGTAACATAAACAAAATTGAAACGCATGCTATTACTAACTAATCAGAAATGAAGTGTTTCATATCATACGCTTTTGAGTTTGCTGTTAAGCGCAGAGCTTAACATTGGGCTATCTGTGTTTGCCCACCACTGGTATTGAAACTCGATTTTAGTATCATAAGCTCCCAGACTTACTGTTGAGCTATCGAAGAAGGGGGGATCATATCAGAAAACTAGGTTCTAGTTCGTCATTTGAGGCAGTTTGTGTGTGTGCATGTTTTTTTTATAGCAAAACCACATTGGGCTATGTGCTGAGTTCACCGAGGGGAATCGAGCCACTGATTTTAGTGTTGTAACTCCGTAGACTTATCGCTGTACCAGCAAGGGACGAAGTAGTTTGTACCCGATTCTTTAATAAAACAGAGTTGGCTTGTGATGAGTAGCAATTTTTGTTTTATTGTATATCATAGCAGAAAGACTTCCCTTTCTATCTAAAGTTATTGAAAGATGGTAAAGCGAAAACATATTGGTGAAAAGCTCAAAAGAAACTAAAGTAGTTTCGTACTGTTTAAGAAATCTGTAGTTGAGTTTGAAGAAAAGAGATTTCTGATCTACGTGAGGAGGAAACAAACAGGCTAAAGTTTCACTGTAAACAAATACGTCGTTCACAAAATCCTTGTTCCTGCAAATTGTGGAATCTCCAGTTTCGCTCTCTGCGTCGCTCTGCATTTGATTTGCGGATACGAGTCTTGGAAAATGCTTTACTGGAAGAATTCTAGAAATATTTCAAAAAGAGATAGACTGTTTTTTTCTTTATTATTTTCTGGAGAGAATGCTTTTATGGAAAGTTAAACAAATTCAAAGTACGATGGAGAAAGAATACATGGGATAAAAAATAAAATAAGAATTCACGTTACAAACTACTCAGTAATGTTGGTAAAAATCAAAACTATAATGAATAACAAATGATGAAATTAAAAAAATATATTATTGAAATCTTGAGCAAAAACTATACTTTCACGGTCGTTTCTCAATCTTCTGTTTAACATCGTGAATTATAATCTATTTTAATCTATACATGTAACTTTCTTAGCTTCAATCCGATTTCTTCGTCTCAAAGACTTAAAGTGAAAGCTATATTGTTCGTGTTATAGTCGGTACTTAATTCCCCGAAATAGAGTCGAAGACCGCATGAAGAGGTCACCTGTTTTAACCACTCGTACCACTGTGCAGTAGTGTTTTCTGTCTGTCAGTTAGTAGACGTTAAAATAACGTCACATAAGGGACGCTTAACGTTTCAGTTTGTACTGTCGTGACGTCAGTAAAATAAGCGCATGAATCACGGATAAAGTTATGCACCGTGTAGGCTACAACTGAGCTAACATATGAACTTCAAAAACAAAACAAACAAACAACAACACTCTTTCTCTTAATTTCTCTTATATTTGCTCTTGTTACATAACGCTTTCGGGGACCCCGTGCAAGTACATTTAGTAATAAATCTTCAATTTACTTGTTTTTATTTTTTCTGTTTCTTCTAAGTTCCAGATGTCTCGCGATACCATTACACAACTTTATTACGATAAAATGTATTTATTGAAAGCTGTTTCCTATCTCTTCCAAGGATTCACAGAAGTTTAGTAAATTCTTCTGCATTTTAACTGTTTTTTTATAAATGTTTTCCCGACATTCCCTACTACATATTCATCTCAATCATTATGACTATGTATTGATATTTCATAATCAGTATACTTCTTCAAAAGTTACCTTGTGTCTCATCTTCGTTACTTACAATATTACCATAAAACTTGGAAAACGTTTAGTCATTGTTAATGGCGTCTTTATTCTTGATGTATGTAATGGTTAAAAACAGGCTATTGGTATTCTAAGAAAGCTCTTTTTCTATAACACCCAAATGTGTCTTTCCCTTTAGCACAAGAATGTGTTAAACGCAATTCCTTCAGAAGATATTCACAATAATAATTGATTCCAAGAACGTTACGCCTAACTTTTCAGATATTATTATGTGAATTTTTTAGTTCATTCTACTTTTCGTAACTTCTAGTTTGATGTTATTACCGCTGCTTTTGTTAAATTTGATTCAGCCATTAAGTAGGTTATTAAATTGATAAATGTACAATTTTCAAGCTCTAAAATTCCTTGTTTTAAATTTCTCTATTTTCTGATTAGTTATTCCACTTTCACGTGAATATAGCTTCAGCCGACAAGTAGGCATCTACAATGATTAATTTGGATTATTAAATATAATTTTATAAATTAAACATTTTTTTATTTAGCTGCTTTGTTACGCTCCAATTTTTATTCCAGGCATCGAGAAGGATGTTAAATTGATTAATGTTTCCGTTCCAAGATTTACAGGCCAGGAATGGCCAGGTGGGTTAAGGCATGCGACTCGTAATCTGAGGGTCGCGGGTTCAGGTCCCCGTTGTAACAAACATACCTGCCTTTTCAGCCGTTAGGGCGTTATAATGTGACGGTCAATCCCACTATTCGTTGGTAAAAGAGTAGCCCAAGAGTTGGCGGTGGGTGGTGGTGACTAGCTGCGTTCCCTCTAGTCTTACACTGCTAAATTACGGACGGCTAGCGCAGATAGCCCCCGAGTAGCTTTGCGCGAAATTCAAAAACGTTTGTTTGTTTGTTTTGGAATTTCGCACAAAGCTACTCGAGGGCTATCGTGCTAGCCGTCCCTAATTTATCAGTGTAAGACTAGAGGGAAGGCAGCTAGTCATCACCACCCACCGCCAACTCTTGACTACTCTTTACAAACGAATAGTGGGATTGACCGTCACATTATAACGCCCCACGGCTGAGAGGGCGAGCATGTTTATGCGACTCGGGCGCGAACCCGCGACCCTCAGATTACGAAGCGCACGCCTTAACGCGCTAGGCCATGCCAGGCCTAATTCAAAAACAAACAAAACAAACCAAGTTTTACAAAATAATTTTACACTAAAAATGTTACGTAAACAAGTGCCCCTCCAGTGGCTCAGCGGTATGTCTGCGAATTTAAACGCTAAAATCCGGGTTTCGATACCCGTGGTGGGCAGAGCACAGATAGCCCATTGCGTAGCTTTGTGCTTAATTCAAAACAACAACAACATAAACAGCTTAGATAGGCCCGGCATGGCCAAGCGTGTTAAGACGTGCGACTCGTAATCCGAAGGTCGCGGGTTCGCATCCCAGTCGCGTCAAATATGCTCGCACTTTCAGCCGTGGGGGCGTTATAATGTGTAGGTCAATCCCACTATTCTTTGGTAAAAGAGTAGCTCAAGAGTTGGTGGTGAGTGGTGATGACTAGCTGCCTTCCCTCTAGTCTTACACTGCTAAATTAGGGACGGCTAGCACAGATAGCCCTTGAGTAGCTTTGTGCGAAATTCCAAAACAAACAAACAAGCAGCTTAGAACTATCTCGTGAATTTTGAAGTGAACATCTAAATAAATGTTACACATGTTAAGGGTTAGCACATAAAATTTCATTATAACTAATAATTGGCTATACAATATTAATCACCTATCGGTTAAAGAAAAAAGAGTGAGACATCTGCCTGAGAGTTCCATTACTTAATAATTAAATAAGTCAGATTTTACTGAATAATTAAACCATTAGTTTTTTAGAGATACATTAATATTTATAAAAGAATAATAAAACAAGCAAATCATAAACTAAGACTGAATTAGTCCTCCAGGATTTATCAGTAATTTATTATTTGATTAAAATAATTACGATGTTGAGTTTACTCTGTAGTACAAATAGTCATTAAATATGTATTCTATATCAAGTCGAAGTAATTTCACGCTATATTTTAATAACTAATGATCAAACGATTTTACAAGAAAAAGACAAAGCTGATAATGAACGATTCAAGAATATAAAAAATAACTACTTCCAAAAAATAAAGTAACTAAAAATGTAAAGTTGAATCCATTACACGTGCCAAACAGTAAAATACCGGTGTAATAATAATCATATTAAATATCTACTTCCAGTAAACCTTTCATTTGAATCTTGTATGCTGTTTCAATCATGAAAACACTTTCCGAAGCTTAGCTTAATGAACATGTTAGTAATTATGTTCCTTTCAAGTAGTTCAGATGCAGCAGGCTGTTAATTAACAAGAGATTTTGAAAAGCTTTGATTATCGATTTGCTAATGATACACAAACATGCTTACACCAAACTAGAGGGTATACAGAATGAGAACTGAACATCCATGCGATATTTTAACAACGGTAACGCATATACCATATGTTAAACGAAATGTGCACGATAAAATTATATACTTTAGTCAAAAACGATGATTATTTAGCCGAAATTTCCTTCTCATCGCTGTATTTTTATTTTACAGAGGCTGCAAACTTATGTTACTTGTTCAACACAAAGATATCCGTAATTCATGTCCAACACAAAGATATCCGTAATTCATCTCTACCACAGACATCCGTAATTTATGGTCAACACAAAGATATCCGTAATTCATGGTCAACATAAAGATATATATAATTCATGTCTAACACAAAGAAAACCGTAATTCATCTTTAACACAGACATCCGTAATTTATGGTCAACACAAATATATCCGTAATTCATGGTTAACACAAAGATATCCGTAATTCATGGTCAACACAAAGATATCCGTAATTCATCTTTAACACAGACATCCGTAATTTATGGTCAACACAAAGATATCCGTAATTCATCTTTAACACAGACATCCGTAATTTATGGTCAACACAAAGATATCCGTAATTTGTGGTCAACACAAAGACATCCGAAATTCATGTTCAACTCAAAGACATCCGTAATTATGTTTGTTCTTTAAGGAAAATAGTTACTCTTTAGAACAGTTAAACACTTTATTAGCCAAGCATGAAAACAAAAAAGTTAACACCTGAACATTTTTTACAGAGTCCGAAACATAACTAGACAAAGGCTATTGTTAATATTCTGATTACGAATCAGTATAAAAAGAAGTGAGTGTCAGATACAAAAAAAGAGACGTGAACTGTAAGAGTTTGTCGGCAACAAACATAACATTAAATCCTTAATTATTATCTTATTTACAGTAACGTTATCACTAAATTCATGGTAAGAGTTTGCTGCTACCAGACATAACGATAAATCCTTGTTATCGACAGTAACTTTGTCTTATTGAAGTCAGGGTAAAAATTTGTTGGCTCAGAATGCTAGCTCCATTGTTATCGCAGGCTGACATGCAATCTGAGGACCACGCGTTCGAATCCCGGTTATCGAACATGCTTGCCTTTTCATACATGGGGGTGTTATAATATGATTTTCAATTTCACTATTCACTGGTAAAAGAATAGCCTAAGAGTTGGCAATGAGTGAGGTTGACTAGCTGCCTTCCCTCTGGCGTATCATTGTTAAATAAACGACGACCAGCACAGATAGCCCTCGTGCTGTTTTGCTCAAATCAAAATCAAATCAAACCATTCTTATTGGCAGCAACTCTATCAAAGTGAAAGTTTATTGACACATAACGCATCAGGCCCGGTATGGCCAAGTGGTTAAGGCACTCGACTCGCAATCCAAGGGGGGCGGGTTCGAATCCCAGCCTCCCCAAACATGCTCGCCTCGCCCTTTCAGGCGTTATAATGTGACCATGAATTCCACTATTCGTTGCTAAAAGAGTACCACAAGAGTTGGCGGTGGGTGGTGATGACTAGCTGCCTTCCCTTTAGTCTTACACTGCTAACTTATGGACAGCTAGGGCAAATAATCCTGGTGTAGCTTTACACGAAATTCAGAACAAATCATAACGCATTAAAGTGATAGTTTATTAACACATAACGCCGATTCCATTGCTATTGACCGTAACTTTATCACTTTCAATAAGTAATCTGATTCAGAGTGGATCGAGTTTCCTAAAGTATATTGAAGCATTCAACATGAGCCTTGATATGTTGTTTGAAAATTCAATCGAAATACTGAACACGCTACTTAAACTTAATTGCGAACAAGATTAAAGCAAGCCAGTGTTATTGTCTGATCCTTCTATTATTATTATTTTTAATCTCGTATTTACATTTAACTTTTTATTTCTTTTCTTTAGTTTCCTCAATTGCTTAAGACCATAAGAAACCAAAACTAATGTTTTTTTAATGTTTGTTTCAGCTTTCGCCAGTACGTCCTATTTGGGATGTTCAACTAGTATATTCTGACTCTAGTACAGGATTGTTTGTTAAAGTTTAACAACTCATCCGTTAATAAACAAATTACCTGTTGAGATGTGTATTTGTTGTTCTTCATCTGTACACAGTATTTTCGTATTTGCAGACCTGATGCACATGGCTCAATAAGTCTTTCAGGAATACATTACAGTTAGTGTAGCTATTTTAAGGTATACTCGTCAGGATTATTAAGCCTCGCCTTTAAAAGCAAAACGAATATTACACTATACGCTAATGAGAAAGACCAGATGTTTAGTTAACCATGTTAAGTTGCTATATCTGTGGTTTCCTGTTAGGTTCTAGTGGTTACCTTTTGTGAGTAATACCTTTTGATTCAAGGATAATTTTACGCGTGTGATCAGTTGGAAGAACGTGGTTTCGTGACAGTAATTTTATTGAATTATCTTTTACGAGAAGGAAGAATCCGTATCAGAAGCATTGTGTATGTCGCAAATAACCCGATGTCATTAACAGCCTAAAGACTTTAGATCATCTATATTATTTCTAAAATTAAACGTTTACATTAAATAAATCGATAGATTAAACATTCTTTTACGTGTCTTTTTTTTCTATCTATTATATTATGAGTTAACTTACTGGGAACTTATAAGAAAATCTACATTGACAGATATCATCATTAAAGGACGTTAGAAGAATCGTTTAAGATTGGAAGGAAAAATAAAGTACCTCTCGCAATGCAATTTAAAGACTATGAAATATTAACAACGTTTCACACTTAATGTAGATACTATTATATGTATAATTATTTATACCTGGTCATGGGGGCATGACCCCCTACACTTTTCAACAATATTTCTATATTTTCCAGTGTAAACAAAGTAGATTAACTCTCGCAATAGAATCAGAGGAATTCATAGCCAAATACATTATTAGACAAGAACCAAGAGTTCTTGTCTAGCAGAGCGAAGAACATCCATTCTCTGGCCCTTCTATATATGTGAAATTCAAGTTACACCCCTGAATGTACACACCTTTAAAGTTTATATATTAAAGTTATGTAAAGCTAATGTTTCATAACTATAATTACTCACAAGATAAACGACACCCTTATGTCAAAATTTATAAACTCCTACTATATATCGAGGTGATAACAGGGCCCAGTATGGAGATAATTATGATATAATCAAACTAAGCATATTTAAATCCCATTCAGGGTTTACATAATGTTATTGTATAGGAAGAATCTTATCAGTAAACCAATATTTAGGGTCTGGAATAAGTCTTGAGTATACATATATTAAGCTAGCATTAGAGGAAAAACTATAAATTGACTTATTATGGACTTACAAAAGATTGTTAGGTTAAAACAACACAACACAATATATAAACCCATTACAAACACATTTATTGCGAATCTTATAATGAATCGTTTGTTTAAATACCACAAGACAAGATGTAAACCCTTTGCAAACTTATTTATTTCGGATTTACAATGAATTGTTAGTTTAAAATACCATAACACAATATGTAAACTCTTTACAAACTAATTTATCGTCGACTTACAATGGTGTTTTCGGTTAAAACAACGCAATACCATATATAAACCCACAACAAATTGATTTATCGCGGACTTACAATTGTGTTTTAGGTTAAAACAGTACACTACAATAGATAAGCCCACAACAGACTGATTTATTACGGACTTGCAATGGATTGTTAGGTTTAAATAACATAATTCAATATAAAAACTCATTACAAACTGATTTATTACAGACTTACAATGAATTATTAAGTTAAAACAACACAATAAAAACGTAAATCCATTATTATTGACTTAAAACGAATTATTATGTTAAAATAACACAATATATAAACACATTATTATTGACTAAAACTGAATTATTAGACTAAAATAACAGAGTACTGTGTATAAACCTATTTTAAGACAATCAGTTATTTTAATTTCTTACTATAAAATAATAACTATTGCGTTAAACAACAATGAGTATTAAAATTTTTGACATTTTAGACAAACATGGAACTTCTGAAATATGTATAAAATGTACTCCTTACCATCTTCTAGTTGTGAAGCGTTCGAGAGGGGAAAAAAAAAACAATACAGAAGTAAAGTCTGTTAACACTTTGTAAGACTAAGTCTTTCTCTACTGGTTAATAAGTAACACAAAAGCTTCTTTGATTTGTCCAATCAGAAGAGACTGGCAACAAATTAAGGCAGTTTACTACATTCTTACTGCTCTAATGAGTACCAGTTTTCACATTCCAGTCTTGCTAACCAATGTTCTCATTACTCAAGCTTCGCTGAAATAGAACTGATTATTGTTACGTGACAGGAATACACAACACAAAGTTGGCTGATCGGTTGCCAATGGCTAACGTTTGAGAAAACTATGTAGAAAATTATGATTTATAGGTTTGTAGTTAAACCTCTCAGTTTACGGATTGTCCTAAAGATAGGTAGTCAACAACAGGCAAATAACTAGGAAGCTTATCTTGAAGTCACGTGATTGACTTGATTGATACAGTGTTGACACGAAGTGACCTGAATGTATTGGTTCTTGGGTATTGAAAGGTTAATTGATGGTAACATGCATTCTTCAATGTTTGAAGCATACAGTACCAGCACATACAGTCACAGACATCCATCACGTACCAGGTCTTCAACTTTTCAGATTACCAGTATTGAGTCGTTTACTTAGCCACGTAAGTTAAACAAGTTAAGGTCCAAACAGACTTGGTTATTAAGAGCAGTAGGCTGTTCGGTACATTCTGACAAGCGTTTAAAATAAACACGTCGAACATCTTTATTCTATCCATTAAAAACAGAAAAAATATGGCAGGATTAAAACTTTAAACATTGGATAATACCGACTTTTTCAACAGACCAATAAAAATAAATTGCAGATCAAAAAGTAACTTTGAATTTATTGAAGCTAATCCAAAATAACAAACCACAAATACATCACATCATAAATTATTACACAATAAAACTACACAATAGTCAGAATCTATTGATTCATCAGACGGGTAATCTCGCTATTAATAACATTGTAATCATTACATAAATACTATCTTAAGATAATTAATTGGTTAACAAAACAATAAGAATAGAGTTAATTGTAATTTTTTTTAAAACATAAATTTAAATATTACAAACAATAAGGCTTGATGAAACATAACATAAAGACCGTTTGGTCTTTCAAGGCTGTATGTAATAGCAACCCCACCTTCAAGGAAACTAAAAAATAAACACGTAATTTAATTCACGAAATAATCGATTCCCTTCTAAATCGTTAACCCTATTTTAGAAATAGAGCCTAGCTTGCCTTTTCCAAATCGTAAAGTTATGTCCTCTCGTATACAGCACAATGAAATTATAGGATTTTGTACTATGTAGCCTCTCAATGATTTGTAAGGAACAATATGATCACCTCTTATCTTTATTTTCTCAAAAGAAAATAAGTTGGAAATTTTAAATACAAAATAGTCCTTTCATCCCCACATTCTTACAGAATTCTTTCCAATAACTAGCCCCCTAGTGGCACAGCAGTGTGGCTGTGGACTCACATCGCTAAAAGTAGAATTTCAATATCCGTGATGGGTCGAGCACAGATAACCCATCGTGTAGCTTTGTGCTTAATTCTAAACAAACAAAGGAATAACTTAATGTCTATTTTTTAAATAAGAAGACAAAAACTCTACACAATATTCCAAGTGAGGCTTAACTGATTATTTGTATTGAGAGACAATTTCTTTTTTAACTTGAAATAAATATCTCTATAAATACCCTAAAATTAGATTTACGTAATCCAAATGTTCATCTTATCAACATAACCAAACCATTCGTAATATCTCAAGATTCCAAATACAGTTGGCTCCCCAGTGGTTCAGCGGTGTGTTTGTGGACTGGCAACGCTAAAAACCGGGTTTTGATACCCGTGGTGGGCAGAGCACAGATAGCCCATTGTGTTGCTTTGTGCCTAACTCAAACCAACCAACCAACCAACCAACCAAATACATTTAGAAATACTTAATAGTTTAATTTCATCAGCAATATTTACTAATTATGCTCCAGTTAATGTCGTTAGGGTAAATAATACTATAAGGCAAATCTTCATGCCCCTAAAGCATTAAACTAGTAACAAATTTCCCGTTTAACTGGACTTTATTAATGACAAATTTCCTTCCCTCACCTAACCCTACAGTACTATTAACAAGTCCTTCACCAACTTCCTTCTGTGGTATATTATTAGCTAATCTATATAACCTCTTAACAAACGTCTTTTCAATATTCAAGTAGGGTTTGTTTGAATTTTTATCCTTTTAACTATTAAAAAAACACCCAACAAGTAACGTATTGTTTTGTTTTTTAATTTTGCGCAAAGCTACACGAGGGCATTCTGCGCTAGCCGTCCCTAATTTAGCAGTGTAAAACTACAGGGAAGGCAGCTAGTCATTACCACCTACCACCAACTCTTGGGCTACTCTTTTACCAATGAATAGTGGGATTGACCGCAACATTATAACGCCCCCGCGGCTGAAAGGGCAAGCATGTTTGATGCGACGGGGATTCGAACCCACGACCTTTGGATTACGACTCGAACGCCTTAACCCACCTGGCCATGCCGGGCTCGTAACGTATTGGAAAAGGTTAAGTAAATAAAATTTCCCTTTAGTGAGAATCCACCTTAGTTCTCTTTTGTAAAGACCCGGCATGGCCAAGCGTGTTAAGCCGTGTGACTCGTAATCTGAGGGTCGCGGGTTCGCATCCCCGTCGCGCCAAACATGCTCGCCCTTTCAGCCGTGGGTGCGTTATAATGTGACCATGAATTCCACTATTCGTTGGTAAAAGAGTAGCCCAAGAGTTGGCGGTGGGTGGTGATGACTAGCTGCTTTCCCTCTAGTCTTACACTGCTAAATTAGGGACGGCTAGCACAGATAGCTCTCGAGTAGCTTTGTGCGAAATTAAACAAACAAACAATCTCTTTTGTAATACGATATTTCACGAAATTATTTTTCAAAACTTTTATCATCAAATTTTTTAGACTTTTTTCCCAATGCAGAAGTAAAATTAAATGGACAATAATATGCAAGACAACTTTTTTAATATTAAAAGTCTAAAAGTAAGTGTAACGTTAGCAGGTACTTTATTTTAAATTACCTGTTCACAGTCTATTTACTTATCGAAAGCGCAAAAAAGACGTTCTCGTGTTTTTATTTTTGATCTCCTATAAAACCATCTGGAAACCCTTGTCTGGTCCTAGTGTTTTATCATTTTAAATTTCGCAATTTTTCTATTTATGACCAAACTATTCATAACTGCGTGATTCAGGTTAGCTTGTTGTCAGAGCTATTACTCGTGTCTTCTTTTGTAGAAACTGGAGGAACTGAAACACTGAATAGTTCAGACATTTCATATTGTTAAAAAAAACAACACTTATTATCGTCTTCTTTTAAGTGTCCAGTTCTCATTTTGGTATCTTGTTTTACCTTCAACATATATTAGAAGATCCTTGTTGTTAGTTTAAACATTATAATCCAGCTGCTTTCATAAGCTCGACTCCCAGTGACATAGCGATATGTCTGCGGACTCACACCGCTAAAACCGGGTTTCGATATCTGTGATGAACAAAGCGCAGATAGCCTATTGTGTAGTTTTGTGCTTAATTCTAAAAACAAACAAACCGAAAATAAGGTATTTTTTAATGTCTTAATTTTCTCTTAACTAAGTTTACAGCAAGTTCTATAGTTTTGTATATCTTCAGTTATTAAGCTTATAACATATATCCCTGTAGGGTTTGATCTTCCCTACCATATTTTCCCCTTTCTTATAACACGAAAATTTTGATTATTTTAGAAATTACCTAACTGATTTCAACATCACCTTTTAACTTATTATTCCAATTCACTAATACCGAATATTGGCTCATATCCTTTAAAGAACTAAAAATTCGATTATTGTTGCCTCGATCTGTAACAAAACATCATCTAATTGTAAAATGATCTCTTTCCACCAGATGTCCCTTCTTCAGTTTTTACAACTAATTAGTGGTTAACAATACATCTTAAAGAGCAATCCTTTCTATTTGACTTTCTGACGATCTGGTAATCTTCAGACATTTCGAGAACTCTTTCTCTTTCATCATATGACTCCATACATTCCAAATCAATGCGTCTCTAATTAAAGTATCCCAGAATTATTTCTTCACTATTCTCATTAGTAAGTACCATGATCTCGTTATATAAATTAACATCAACCACCTAATTAAGTGGCCTACAGCAATTCCCAATTAATATCTTTATACCAGAGAAATCCCTGAATGAAAACCAATATAGATTTTGCAGTCGTGATTACCATTCGTTATGTCTTCAGTCCCACCAAGCTGCAATTTATTTGTTCTATAAATAACCATTATACAGCTCTTTTATTTTTTAATCTATTAATATAAATAACACAAAGTGGAATTTTAAAATAATTACTATTTTCGCTACTCTCTAAATCTAACCAAATTTCACTGATTACGTTTACATTATAATCTTTGATTTTAACTAGAGACCCGAACTTATCTCTTTCCTTCCTAATCCTTCTAACATTCTAATATCAGCAACTACGTTTATTCTTGAGTCTACTACGTTCATTATATTTAAATCTGACTTATCTTTAAATTTTTTAATGAACTTGTCGAAATGTAAACCAACTCTTTAATTTACTCGATGGCCTACGTATCAACTAGTTTATTTCATATTTTCTAAGCTTCTTCACCACTATGCAAGTTCAGTGTAAACAATATTTAAGAATTATCTTTAGAATTTCCTAGAACATTTTACTAAGCAACATCTTAAGTGAGCCTATTTGTAGTATAAAGTCCACTCTTACCTGAAAACTATCTCACAGATCCAACTAGCCCAGATGCTGTTCTCAATATATCCAGCCCCGATACCATGTTTTAATACTTATGGTGGGCAGATCACAGACAGCCCGTTGTGTAGCTTTGCGTTTAACTACAAACAAACAAACAAATAATTAGCACATTACAGCTAATCTTTCATTTAAGCATTAGATAAAAAATACATTTTTCTTAATTATTTATACGCCAAAGAACTCGCGGTTCCATGATTTTACTGTTTAACTGTTTAATGGGTCTCTAATAGTACATAAGTGAAATAACGAAATGTGTACAAAAAATATCATTAATATTATAATTAATTTCGTTAATTACTGTTGTATATATGTACATTACACAGAAAATGAATGATTTCACCCATTACGTCACGTGGGTTTCCATCTTTATTAAGCGCTGAATTGTTGTAACAATCGTTACTACAAATTTAGTCAATAGTGTTTTGTTTTGAATTTCGCGCATAGCTACACGAGGACTATCTGCGCTAGCCGTCCCTAATTTAGCAGTGTAACATTATAGGGAGGACAATTAGTCATCACCACCCATCGCCAACTCTTGGGCTACTCTTTTACCAACGAATAGTGGGATTGATAGTCACATTGTATCGCTCCTGCGGCATGTTTTGTGTGACTAGGATTCAAACCCACGACTCTCAGATTGTACATATGAAAACAAATTGTTAATTTACAATTATTGTAAATTGTGGTTTATCACTAACAGTAAATTCCCTAATAGCCATGCCCCATTGAACATGATGTCAACGTGAAACTGCATAACAGGCTGTTTGTCCATCAGAGGGTTCGAACTAGGGACGTCAATACAGGTGGCATTTAGAAAACTTATTTTTTGAGACAGCTACGCTTTGTTTCAATCTCGTATACTGTGCCTTCTTGTGTTAGCTGGTTCCTGGCAAAAGTAGGTCAACAATAACCTAGTGAAACAACTGCATGTAACGGGTGGAAGATATTAACATGTACAACTATCACGTCTTGACTAATTATTTAGTATTTTAGCTGTCGAACATCGTACACCTACCATTCACACCAACTTAATAACTTTAAATATCAGGATTTTTATTTGTTTTGGTGTCAAGCATAAAGCTACTGAATAAACTACCTGTGATATGCCATGATACCCTAGGTATCGAAACCCGGATTTTATCGTTATAAGCCTTAAAGCTTAATGATGAGCTATTTGGGGGGCACCAGTTTTGGGTATTTGCTGTGAAAATCAAACCAAGAATCTTAATGTTTTAATGGAGACAGCTAGTCATCACAAACTTTTAGGCCACTCTTTTACAACCGAATAATCACTTAACAACGTTTGGTGGAACGAGGATTCGAATCCACTATCCATGGATTACGAGACGAGCAGTAAGCTTTGTTTAATTTTTCTGTACTTTATAAAATATTTTGTTGAAAATTATCTTTGAAGTCAAATGATAATATAACAAATTGTGACTGAAAAATTATTTTGTCAGTTTTGGTTTCGGATTAGGATTGTATTAATTGATTCCTTGTATTGATGATCTAGTAACACTAATGATTTTGATGGATTGATGCTTCTGGTTCGAAGGTGAATTCTGCTTATCAGACCAATGTTCAGGATCCTTTTTAGTACACAGGAATATCATCTTTATACGGAAAAAGGGTATGGATTCACTAAGCTAAGCCTTCTAGTCATACCTTCCCTTCAACCACTGCACACATTTCAAGCAACTGGAGAAGAAAACTTTATGTATGACTTAATGGAGTCATTGAAAGTGCGATGATATATAAAGAAATTATGCGTTTTGCTGTTCGGGTAAAGTCAAATTATGGAATATTATAATTACATTGAACGTGACTTGTAAACATTACTGTTAAGTTTGTGAAGTGTGAAATAATACATAACGAACTTTTTTCTTCAATGGCCAACAGAAAACAGTTTAGCTTCACGAACTGACATATGTTATTTCCAATTATTCAAAGTATTTGAGGTATTTTTATTAACATTATAAATGATCTCTACCATTATAAAAATTAAAATATTTAAAGCAGCTACTGATTTTAAACTAAAATGTCAACTTTCACTTCTGATTTACTACATTAATTCAATGTCTTAATTCGCGGGTTCGAATCCCCGTCACACCAAACATGCTCGCCCTTTCAGCTGTTAGGGCGTTATAATGTGACGATCAATCCCACTATTCGTTGGTAAAAGAGTAGCCCAAGAGTCGGCGGTAGATGGTGATGACCAGTTGTCTTTCTTCTCGTCTTACACTGCTAAATCAGGAACGGCTAGCGCAGATAGCCCTCGTGTAGCTTTGCGCAAAATTCAGAACAAACAAATCTCTCACATAATTTTCTTTTCTTTGCCCTAACATTTGAATAATAATTATAATTCATATAGTTGTCATTAAAACGAATTTTATTGATTCAAACGCTTCATAAAGGGGGAAAAAATCAAAGCTCGACTTTATTTAAACTCGGAAGAATTTCTGCAAATGGTAATTCTGAATATGAGTATATATATATATATGTATTTATATTATACGGCAACTTGAATAGCTTATCTCTTCTGAATGGTGTTTAAACTTTTTAAAATTGCAGTTTCTGGACATTTCTCATGTTATTTCAGAACTATGACATTAACTTAATTTCCTGTGGAATCAACATTTCTGAAGACGCATCTTTTATCTCGTAATCAATAGTGTTGGTAAAAAATTCATGATAGAAAATCCGACCTTCAATTACATCACTTTGTTAACTGTCTGGGGCACGCTCCAGATCCACATTTCCGGAAATTCTGTTGGGTGCGAAAAAGTAGAGCTCAAACGGAAATCGATGGAAGCAAGAACAAAGCTTATTCGAACAATACTGCACTCTTGTAACAGTAAGAGTTATGATGGCAGAGTTGAGTGAAAGGAATGACGTCAAATAAAGAACGAAGAATAGTTTATTTCATTAGACGAGGAACAAAATAATTGTGTTAGATCCAAAAAAAAGTAATTAAGTTACGTGCTGGTCGACATGTGATGTTGATAATAATACAGTTTCAAGACAAGTCACATCGTCTCTATGAATCTGGAAGCCACATGCGCATTCACGTGGTAATAAATAGAACACAATTGATGATAAGAGTTCTCTGTATTTTATTAGCCACGTTTCCATTAAAAATATTTTGTTATTACGCTTTTACAAACAATGAACGTGAGATTTAGTAAATAAATAATTAATAGAAATCTACAAGATTTGTTGTGCTGAGTGAAAAAAAAAAACGATTGATGGTGTTGGATAATTTACTTGGTGTATTGCTATTATAACAAATATAACAAAAACTCAGCTATTTAAGTTGACAAGAATTTCACATAACTGTCGCTTGGGAAAAGACTAATTATAGTTTGTTTATTAACAATCATAAATGCTTGCTCAGGATTGAAATTTTTCGCAGAATGTGCCAAACACTTAAAAAACAAGTTTCATTTAAAATTCACAAGAACGGTTGTATTAACAATATGGCCTGACATGGCCAGAAGGGTTAAGGCGTTCGACTTGTATCATACCATCATACCAAATATGCTCACCCTTTAAGTCATGGGGCGTTATAATGTTACCGTCAATCCCACTATTCGTTGGTAAAAAAATAGCTCAAGAGTTGGCGGTGGGTGGTGATGACTAGCTGCCTTCGCTGCTGCAAAATTAGAGACGGCTAGCGCAGATAGGAATCGTGTAGCTTTGCGCGAAATTCAAAAACAAGTTAATAACATATTAAAAAATACATCCTGACCGTAACAAAAATTGCATTTTATGTCCAGATTTCTTGCTAAATGCAGTAACGCAATTAACTTAGCAGAAGTGTCTTCAAACTCCAAATAAAGATCCAAATAAACAGTGCTTTAAAAGCCTGAAAATATTATTTTGCACGTTGTTATTGTTAAGTCAGCCGTTTTCACTACATTCTTCTCTGTACTCATACTAAGTGTTTGAAACTTTTTTAAAATACTGCCAGTCGCCATTACTTTTTCCATCAACACTCAAACAAATGTAGAAAGTATCCACGCTATATTTTCAGATTCATGTTTTTTGTGTTATATTTTTACATGTACCGCCAGCTGGCGTCAGACTGTACACCAAGAAAATGGTGGATACTTCGTTATCAAGTTGAACACAATAGTATTTGCCAAGAGACGACCGTATTATTTGTATGGTATTAACAGTACTGTACACAAATCTTCCTTCACGATTTTCAAACTTATTCACACTGGAATTTTTATTGTTCATTATTTTATTCAATAAAAAAACTGAAGACTTAAACCAAAGGGGAAAATATAGACATTAAACTTCTTCACTGGCGTTTTCAATAGATTAATAATTACTCAGAATGCTTGTTTTTGGAATTTCGCGCAAAGTTACACTCGGGCTATCTGCGCTAGCCGTCACAGTTAGTCATCACCACCCACTGCCAACTCTTGGGCTACTGTTTTACCAACGAATAGTGGGATTGACTGTCACAATATAATGTCTCCACGGATGAAAGGGCGAGCTTGTTTGATGTGATGTGGATTCGAACCCGCGACCCTCGGAATACTAGTCGAGCGCCCCTAACCACCTGACCATTTTGGACCTAATCAGTCAGAAAAATATTTGAATACTTTTCGATAAAGTTGTTCTTTTTATGTTTTAATAACAAAACTGTAGAATTATAAAAAATATCACAGATTGAGATATTTGTACAAATATAGTGTCCCGGTGGAACAACGGTGAATATATGGTCTTAGAACACTAAAACCCAGGGGTCAGTTCCCTCGGTGATACAGTAGGTGACTCAGTGCGGTTTTGCTCTAAAAAACAAATAGTCAGACCTCTTACGGTCACATTTGCATAAGAGCAATGTGAGACACGTAAGAAATACTATTCTTCAGGAAAAGTAAAGATAGTTAAGCGAGAGGAGAAAACGTTACAACAAACTATAATCTAATATGAGTAAGGATAACCTAAGAAACTGGGAAGAACATGAAAGCACTCTTCAGTGAGGATAACCTAAGAAACTGAGGAAAACATAAAAGCACACTTCAGTAAGGATAACCTAAGAAACTGGGGAAAACATGAAAGCACACTTCAGTAAGGATAACCTAAGAAACTGAGAAAAACATGAAAGCACACTTCAGTAAGGATAGCCTAAGAAACTAGGAAGAACATGAAAGCACACTTCAGTAAGGATAACCTAAGAAACTGGGAAGAACATGAAAGCACACTTCAGTAAGGATAACCTAAGAAACTGGGAAGAACATGAAAGCACACTTCAGTAAGGATAACCTAAGACACTGGGGAAAACATGAAAGCACTCTTCAGTAAGGATAACCTAAGAAACTGAGGAAAACATAAAAGCACACTTCAGTAAGGATAACCTAAGAAACTGGGGAAAACATGAAAGCACACTTTAGTAAGGATAACCTAAGAAACTGGGGAAAACATGAAATCACACTTCAGTAAGGATAACCTAAGAAACTGGGGAAAACATGAAAGCACACTTCAGTAAGGATAACCTAAGAAACTGGGAAGAACATGAAAGCACACTTCAGTAAGGATAACCAAAGAAACTGGGAAGAACATGAAAGCACTCTTCAGTAAGGATAACCTAAGAAACTGGGAAGAACATGAAAGCACACTTCAGTAAGGATAACCTAAGAAACTGGGGAAAACATGAAAGCACACTTCAGTAAGGATAACCTAAGAAACTGAGAAGAACATGAAAGCACACTTCAGTAAGGATAACCTAAGAAACTGGGGAAAACATGAAAGCACACTTCAGTAAGGATAACCTAAGAAACTGGGGAAAACATGAAAGCACACTTCAGTAAGGATAACCTAAGAAACTGGGAAAACATGAAAGCACACTTCAGTAAGGATAACCTAAGACACTGGGAAAACATGAAAGCACTCTTCAGTAAGGATAACCTAAGAAACTGAGGAAAACATAAAAGCACACTTCAGTAAGGATAACCTAAGAAACTGGGGAAAACATGAAAGCACACTTTAGTAAGGATAACCTAAGAAACTGGAGAAAACATGAAAGCACACTTCAGTAAGGATAACCTAAGAAACTGGGAAGAACATGAAAGCACACTTCAGTAAGGATAACCTAAGAAACTGAGAAGAACATGAAAGCACACTTCAGTAAGGATAACCTAAGAAACTGGGGAAAACATGAAAGCACACTTCAGTAAGGATAACCTAAGAAACTGGGAAGAACATGAAAGCACACTTCAGTAAGGATAACCTAAGAAACTGGGGAAAACATGAAAGCACACTTCAGTAAGGATAACCTAAGAAACTGGGAAAACATGAAAGCACACTTCAGTAAGGATAACCTAAGAAACTGGGGAAAACATGAAAGCACACTTCAGTAAGGATAATCTAAGAACAAGGAGAAAGAATGTAGTCTCAGGAGGTGTAGGCTAGATCTTCAGACGTTGCTTGATTTGACTTTTAGAAAGAAATTCCCCTGAAAACATTAAAGTGCGTTGTAAACCTAAACCAAGGTAAGAGATGTTATTCGCGATCTCTACTTTGATAAAGCTCTCAGAAAAGTCGCAAAATTCACGATTTATTTTTATTATGTCATGAAAAATAGTTTCATTTAGTATTGCCCAATCAAAAACTGTGTAACATGCAATTCTCTGTTTCAACACAAACTTATTCTCAAAACTCTGACGTTTCATCTAATTTATTACACCTTATATGTACCTACATTTATGTAGTTAAACAGCTATTGCAAAAAGCGGACTGCCAGTAGGTTACTTTAGGTTTAAGATTAGATTTTGTAAAAACAGTCAATCCCACTATTCGTCGGTAAAAGAGTAGCCCAAGAGTTGGCGGTGGGTGGTGATAATTAGCTGCTAAATTAGGGACGGCTAGTCTAGATATCCTTTGTGAAGCTTCGTGCGAAATTCAAACCAAACTTTTATACAATGACATTGTCTTATATTCTTATACCTGTACTTGGATGTGTTTTACTTTATTTAGTTTTGTAGATTAACATTAAAACTGTTTTCTCTACACCATTTTGAAAATTAGATACAACGTAGATAGCAAAACTAGTTCCATAATATCACAAAAACAAACAAACAAACTATGTTTATTTATATATATATATATATAAACATACCATTTCCTGTGTGCTCGCTTAAGAATTTCAGGTATAAGTGACTTTCAGGTTGTGTATATGGCATCTGGGAATCTTTAAGAGTTGAAAGAGAAATGTTTCACTTCACTGGTTTGAATGAGCACAGTGAGCTAAATGATGCTTTCAAGATAAGTGCTTGTAGGACGTAACTTTCAGCTTGTTTATTCATTTCTGTACGCCCTTCAAGTTTGAAACTGCATGCGAAATGGATGAAGCGTCTCCGATTCGCAGGGATTCCCTGTTTCAAGATTGCTATTTGTGTTCTAATTACATTTCAAAAGCATATCTTCATGGACTATTTGGTTTTAGTCTGTTTACTGTCTCGTATAATACGCTTCTGTTTGTGGTCCAGAAATTCCGGACTACTAGGCTGCATTAAATAATCTATGGATACATATGGACAATATTATGTAACCTATCTTGTTTCACTCTATAGTTTAACACACCTGATTATCCTCTTTCATTCCGCATTTAACAGGTACCATGTACATCAGTTTAACAACTTTCATATTAACTTATACCTCATAATTAGGTATTTTGGACTGCAGATCGTAAAATCTAAGGTTCGAGGAGCGATGTCGTTGACCACGCTCTAAACTTTCAATCATTGTAATGTTATACAGCTTATCAAAGCCCTTAAAATAGTTGCTGCTGACTGGCTACTTTGTCTTTGTACAGTAATTTAGAATGAGGGACGACTATTCCTTGACCCTAGAAGTCCTTTTATCCCACGTATCGCATATGGTGCCGCTCAGGTTAAAAAAATCACTACTATACCCATTGCAACTCTAACAGAGACTTTCATATTTACCACTTTCCCTATTATTGTATTTATTCTATGAATAAATGAGAATGACGTGAAAGAACCACATATTTCATGTTAGTGAATTTTTTTAACTTATTATACTGTCCAATCCTATATTATCCCAGTGACATAACACGATACAAACTTCATATCTTATTTTACCCTATTTTTTCCACTGAACGAAGAGGCAAATTATAAACAACAGGCATTCAGTCATACAAAATTCAGTATGAGAAAGAAAGAAAATATTTTAAAGACTGAAACGTCTCCAAAGTGTGAAGCTCGTCTTGAACCAATAACACTATGTAACACAAATTTTGTTGCTAGATAGTATGTGTTATTTGTTAATTGGTTATGTTGTAAAAGTACAGAAAATGGCCATTATTCCCTTCAAGCTTTGCTTTTGTGACCTGGATAATGAAATTTAGAAATTAACCTATTTTATATGTAAAAACGGGCAAATTTGCACATTTTCATTTACATAAGGTCTGAATAAAACAATATATGAATCAAGATTTACATATATTTATATTAAAGTTATACAAAAATGAACAACAATGTTTAGAAGTGAGTAGTTTTTCGAGATTTGCGACTGTAAATCACTTTCACGTATCAGCCCCTAAATATAGTCTCCCATCATATTTTCGTTATACGCTCCCAGGTCACAAAAGCAAAGTTTGAAGAAAAAAATAGGTCTTTTCCATTTACTTCAGGCATAAGTAATCGGGAAATAACGCTTTCTGCCCAGAAACAAGAAAAAGTAAAAATTCTGTTACATAGTGTAATGAATTCTCTGATTCACATTGCTGGCAAGTTAATCTGAAGCCACGCCCACTTTAAACATGGAGTTGTGTTTTGTTATTGTAAAAACCTCCAAAGAGATTTCACACGCGTTTTTATAGTCTAAACCAATGCAATTGCACAGATTTCTGTACTGGGGAAAACTGAGACCGAAATAGAATTTATTTTGTTGTGAGGTTTCAAGCAAGACAATTCCAAATAAATCAGATTAATTTAGTGGCTGGCCGGACGTTGAAGTCATATCAATAGAAACTCAGCTTGGACAACTGTACCTTTATATCCTTATTCTTTAGCCTTTCAAAGTAACCCCTACCTAATTTAATTGTGCCGTTATTTTAGACCAACGATTACTTTATAATTTGAAAACTTGAAACTAACTTTATGAGTGGTTCTTGGCCTAGCGCGTTAAGGCGTGCGCTTCGTAATCTGAGGGTCGCGGGTTCGCATCCCCCGTCGCGCCAAACATGCTCGCCTTCCCAGCCGTGGGGGCGTTATAATGTGACGGTCAATCCCACTATTCGTCGGTAAAAGAGTAGCCCAAGAGTTGGCGGTGGGTGGTGATGACTAGCTGCCTTCCCTCTAGTCTTACACTGCTAAATTAGGGACGGCTAGCACAGATAGCCCTCGAGTAGCTTTGTGCGAAATTCCAAAACAAATGAGTGGTTCTTTTGAAGTTAAGCATAAATCTACGCTAAGGGCTATCTGAGCTCTGCCCACGTTTGGTACTAAAACCCGGTTTTTAGCGTTATAAGTCCACAGACATACCACTGTGTCACTGGAAAGGTCGCAGTTTGTGATTTATATGTTAAGTTTGGTTTGGTTTGTTTTGAAATTTCGTGCAAAGCTACTCGAGGGCTATTTGCACTAGCCGTCCTTAAGTTAGCAGTGTAAGATTGGAGGGAAGGCAGCTAGTCATCACCACCTACCGCCAACTCTTGGGCTACTCTTTCACCAACAAATAATGGGATTGACCGTTACATTATAACGCGCACAAAAATATAGCTAATAAGCAGGGAAACAAAGGTCTCATAGATTAATTTGCTCTAATTCTGTCGAAAAGAATTTCCAGTGCTACGGCTGCTAGAGATTGCCACTTATTTTAAATGTTAACGTTACCGATATAAAGTCACTTTTACAAACCATCATTAAGTTAGCCTTCACTGAATTTCGAAATGATATTACTGTTTATCACGTGTTTCACATATAACTGAAATGCTTTTCTTAATAGCCTTACACTGGGACAACGGTTAGTTTTTGTACTTACAACGCTAACACTAGTGGTACAATTCTCTGTGTAGCTTTATTATAAGAAAATACAGACTCATCTTAATATTCTTATTGCTACTGTTAACATCGGTAGTTAACCTTCTAATACCTTGTCCTGACATTTCTATCGGTATTACGTACCTTGGTGGTTAACCATGAAATACAACTAATACCTTGTCCTAGCATGTTTATTGCAATTACTTACCTCTGTTGTTAATGCGCTAACACAACTAACACCTTGTTATACATTTTTATTAGTATTATGTGCTTCGATAGTTAACCCTTTAATACAACTAATGCTTGATCTAACATATTTATTGGTTTTACGAACCTCACTAGTTAACCCTTTAAAATAACTAACACATTTTCTTTGTTCTAGCATTTTTATTGGTATTATGTAACTTGGTATTATGTAACCCAACTAATACCTTGTCTTTGTTTTAACATCTTTATTACAATTATAAACCTCTCATATGACTAACACTGTCATTCTGATCTTTGGTGCTATAACTGGAAACGAACTGGGTGTGGTCTTTTATTTGTTATGCTGGACTATGAAACCGAGAGTTCATGGTTTGCGATCTGTCACAGAAAAATCGCACTCGATATTTTGAGACTGTGGGTGCATTAGAAGAAAGACGGAGAAATTCCATTATGTAATTAAAGTAGCTCAAGATTTTTTATGGCTGGTAAATAGAACTACACATTGCTATCTACGATAGTTGTCGCAAATGTGTAGCTCTGAGCAAGTAACCCGAACGAACAATTTACTAACGACGCACACATATACGATACTTATATAGACCAAATTTTGCCGAGAATCCTATGAAGTACAGCTCAGAAAGCACCGTATCTTGCTTAGTACTGATAAATCTGTTGCTATAGCATCTTTCTTCTTCGTTATGAGAAATCTTGCTATATAGAGAAAACCAAGCTGCCTGATAAGTTCATCCACCATCTGGTAAAAACGATAACGGATAATGGAGAACCTAATCTACTGAACAGGCGCTTTCATTTTGTGGCAGAATTGAAGGTAACACGAGGAAACTTCAACAAGTGTACATTTTCTCTTTATGAGGTCATATATCTGTTTCAATGAGTAGAAATTCGTGTTCTCTTTAGGTGGATAAATGAGTTTGTTTTTTAAAGACCACTTTTATTTATTTGTTCATTCAATTTCGAGCAAACCTATTGGAAAACTGTCTGTGCTATTTGTTTTTCACTTGGATGTGATAAGTTAGAGGGCGAGCAATTAGTTAACATCACCCACAACCAAGCCTAGGCCTACTCTGTCAGACCATATAATGAAAGTTGGTGGTCATTGTTATAATGCACCTATAACCACAAAGCGCGGATCACAATTGATCTACATTTTTGGCCGTAACAGGAGTCGAACCACGATACTTATATCACGGTACGCTAATCACTGAACAATGATAGGCGTTATACTTCGATAAACGCATTTTACGTGAAAGTCTAGACCAAAGTTCCCGCAAAAAAGTGATTGTTTAGCAGGTGCCTATTTCTGTGCTAATTCAATATTATATTCAGTGGAACCACATTTTATGTTGTATATGGATGAGAGATTAAGTAAGATTTTAGATTAATGAAAAAAGAAAACCACCAAAAAGGAAATGGATTTTTAAATTCCTCATGAAATTAAAGAAAGATATTGTAAAAAATTACACAAAACAGTTTTTAAATTACTGAGAAAATCCACACAAAAGTTGAATTAATAAACGTAGCCATTCAAGGCACAATTAAAACAAACTTTATGAAAAACATTTTAAATCAAGATTGAAGACGGTGATAAACAATATTTTACATGTCATCTTCTGTCTTACTTTATAAGACTAGGCAAATCGATATGACATGATTCATCAGTGATTAGAGAGTTACAGAAACGAAAATCTTTCTCATTCTGCGTATTGTTCAAATACACTGTGCAAAGAAAGATAAAGTAGTAACACGTCTTGTTATCTGATTAAAATTGATTTGAGAACATTGTTGGGATCGAATACAGACGGACATAATGATAAATAATCGAAAGTAAGTGCTGTGTAATTTATTTTCAGCTTACGTGCCAGAAAGTCAGTAAAGAGAAAAGACGTGAGCAATGATTACAAAAATTAACCAATAAACGACGAAATAGCCATCTAAAATAATATACTTTGAGTAATAAACATACGTTAGATAAGGTCTAATAAAATTTGCGTAGCGTTTTGGCACCATAAGGTATAGTTAAGTATAATATTGAATGTGTGTTGTTTTTTTTTTACATTTTAGACTGCATGAAAAGTAAGAATAAATTATTAGTGAGTTTATGATGTTTGTATAACTTAAAGCAATTCCTGTAAAGGAAAATTTGTACACCGACAGTTGTTTTGAATTAAGTACAAAGATCCACAATGGGCTATCTGTGCTCTGCCCACCACGGGTATCGAAACCCGGATTTTAGCGTTGTAAGTCCGCAGACATACCGCTGAGCCACTGGGGGGGGGCTGTATACTAACAGAGAAAATCAAAATAAAAAAATTAAGAGCATTAATCTTTTTATTTTCAAATAGTTGGCACCTTTTCTGTTATGAACACACTAAAAATGAGTGGTAAATATTGTGGAACACCTATAGAAATCTAAAACTTTTATGATTGGTTCCTGCATTTTGTGCAGGAACCGATGATTCATTGTAGTAATGTGAAACAAAGCCTTGGGTTTGTGGACCCCATAGCAGGTGCTAGTCGAAGTTGTTTCGATCAGGGTATGGGGCAGTAATATTTTCGTAGCCAACACATTTGGTACCAGCCTACTTTTGAGGTTGTCACATGACAGTGGAGAAACAAAATAATTCCTTGAAATTCGTGATGACGAGAAATCCACTTGACAAACTCATGAAAGGTAACGAAAACTGAAGTGTCCACGAACTGTATTTTTTATTTAATTATGATAACAAGTATTTCAGTATAAATAAATAGCTATTTATTGAGTTACGATATTAATATGCAAATGCTCTTTGTTAACCTGAAGATGACCTAAGAAGGTCGAAACGTTGTTCTGCACTTTATTTTAATTAAAGTTTTAGTATCCAAACCAGCTGTCTTTAGAAAGCGGAATTTCATGATACATGATCGTGACTAGTTCAGCAGTAGATATGCTATATTGTCTGTGACTGAACGTACAAAGTCGTTCTTCACATGTCGTTGAAATCTCTCTTATTACGTAAGAGAAATATGTTTTATAAATTTTCAAGAGGGAGACTTTTGCTTTAATTAACAATGACGATTCGAGCAACTACTTTTCTTTAGGTCTGATTTGGAAACGAACCACCGTTGCATGATTTAAAATATACGCATTCTAGAATACACACACAACGCACTATAAACATAACATACATAACATCAGACAGAAAACTATTCAATTAAAACAACGCGATACAACATAAACTATATTAAAGTTAAACAATACC
Source organism: Tachypleus tridentatus (assembly GCF_004210375.1). Classification (NCBI taxonomy): domain Eukaryota; kingdom Metazoa; phylum Arthropoda; class Merostomata; order Xiphosura; family Limulidae; genus Tachypleus; species Tachypleus tridentatus. The sequence continues at coordinate 134,208,358 of NC_134833.1, read as the reverse complement.
ATAGATATAGAAAAAATTATATATACATATATTTTTATATATTCACACACACGTACATATATACTTTTGTTTTTTGTTTTGTTTGTTTTTTTAATTTCGCACAAAGCTACTCGAGGGCTATCTGTGCTAGCCATCCCTAATTTAGCAGTGTAAGACTAGAGGGAAGGTAGCTAGTCATCACCACTTGGGCTACTCTTTTACCAACGAAAAGTGGGATTGACCATCACATTATAATGCATCCACGGCTGAAAGGGCGAGCATGTTTGGCGCGACGGGGATGCAAACCCGCGACCCTTCATATTACGAGTCGCACGCCTTAATACGCTTGGCCATGCCGGGCCTACATATACACATATATGTAAATACACACTTAACCACTTAGCACTATACACAGTTATAAAACAATAAAAAAGCATAAAATACATGTACAAATATTATGTATTAAGATATAACAGAGTAATTAACTGTTTGCAAGATCCATTTAATTCATGTCTTGAATACATTTAATATTTTTCTAGGCTTCAGTGGGGCTTGAAATAAAACTACAATTATGTCCTCAGTACCGTTGTTCGTAGGAAAATTGGAGTGTTTCATGGCCCGGTGGTTAAGGCACTCGACTCGAAATTCGAGAATCACGGGTTCTAATCCCCGTCACAACAAACATGCTCGCCCTTTCAACCGTGGGGGCGTTATTTATGTGATGGTCAATCTCACTATTCGTTGGTAAAAGAGTAGCCCAAGAATTGGCGGTGGGTGGTAATGACTAGCTGCCTTTCCTTTGGTCTTACAGTGCTAAATTAGGGACGACTAGCGCATATAGCTCTTGTATAGCTTTGCGCGAAATTCAAAACAAACCAGACACTGATGTTTGCGAAATCTGTCCTCAAATTGGCTTAGTGCCTCTCCAATGTATAAATAATTGTATTTATATATAACACTTATATGGTACAATACACTACTGGCCAAAATCTTAAGGCCAAAGAACACAAAGAAAAAATATGCATTTTTCGTTGTTAGACTCAACCACTTATTTGAGTAGAGGTTCGAAAGATGAAAATAAGAAATAGGAAAAAAAAAAAAAATGTTTTTTAGCATTTAATAGGGAAAATGTGAACACTATGAAATTAGCCTGAATATTAACTGGTCAGAAGTTTAAGACCATACTGAAACGAAGCGTTAATCGGTAAAAACGTAACGAAATTTAGTCATTTGTGTTCAAGAATTAGCGTTGCCAACATTTCACACTGACTTCTCCTGTGTTACATTGGGTAAAAAACCTGGCAAAGGCTAAAACGTTGACAGAGTTTGAACGTGGCAGAATTGTCGAGCTACAAAAGCAAGGTCTCTCTCAACGTGCCATCGCTGATGAGATTGAGCGTAGTAAAACTGCTGTTGCAAATTTCTTAAAAGACCCTGAGGGATACGGAACGAGAATTTTAAGTGGTCGGTCCAAGAAAATTTCGCCGGCGTTTAGCAGGAGGATTCGACGGGTTGTCTGGCAAGACACCAGCCGATCGTCGAACCAGATTAAGGCCCTTACGGACGCAAAATGCAGCTCAAGAACAATAAGACGCATCTACGAGAGAAAGGCTTTAAAAACCGTAAATGTCTTCAAAGGCCACGTCTCCTTCCACGCCACAAAACTTTTCTGAGAAGCATTAAACATGGGACGTAGAAAGGTAGGCGAAGATTTTGTTCTCTGATGAGAAAACATTTAACCTGGATGGTCAAGATGACTTCCATCGTTACTGGCACGATACGGATATCCTACCGGAGACATTTTCTACACGACACAGTGGAGGAAGTTCCATCATGATCTGGGGTGCTTTCTCATTCCATGGAACAATGAATCTTCAGATTATGCAGGAGCGTCAAACAGTAGCTGGCTACACTGGCATGTTGGAGAAAGAATCTCCTTATTGATTGAAGGCCCTCACTTGTGTGGAAATGACTGGATCTTTCAGCAGAACAACGCTACAATTCGCAATGCCCGCAGGACAAAGGACTTTTTCATGGCGAATAACGTTATTCTTTTGGACCATTCAGCGTGTTTGCTCAAACTGAACCCCGTTGAAAATGTTTGGGGTGGATGGCAAGGGAAGTTTATAGAAATGGACGTCAATTCCAAACAGTGCATGATCTTTGTGAAGCTATCTTCACCACTTTGAATAACATTCCAGCCTGCCTTCTGCGAACGCTTATATCGACCATGCCAAAGCAAATGTTTGAAGTTATTCGCAAAGACGGTCGTGCAACTCACTAATGAGACCTCTTGTTGGGCATTTCCTACCCTGTTTAGGACTTCTTTTTAGTATGGTCTTAAACTTTTGACCAGTTAGTATTTAGTCTAATTTTATAGTGTTCACATTTTCCCTATTAAAGGTTTAAAAGTTTTTTATTTTTGTTTTCCCTTTTCTTATTTTCATCTTTCGAAGCAGTTCTTGAATAAGTGATTAAGTCTAACAAAGAAAATGCATATTTTCTTTATGTTCATTGGCCTTAAGATTTTGGCCAGCAGTGTATATGGTGCATGCAATATTCGAGTGAAATTATTCTTAACGTGGCAAATTTAATTTTGTATTGATGAAGCGGTGGTGTCATCAGTGTGCTTGCATGTGAAATAAGTGACATACTGCACCACGTGCAGCCGCATTTGGATTATTTTATTAAGAAAAAACCATTTTCTTGCCTTTTTGTATTCGCCTGTTCTTCTTTGTCCTTTTTTCCACTCTTAGGCGTCTATGAAACGTTAGCGCAAATGTTGCTTTGGCATTGGTTTGAACAAGGTAGCAGTCATATGTGATGACGAGTGTACCAAATCTATTTTTTTTATCACGTTTGAAAGATATAAGGGAAGGGTTGCTAAAATTTTTGAAAGAAGATAAATCACTCATTACAAGGGTGGAGTTATTCTGTATTATTCATGTAATGTATCTGTTTAGAATATATGAGAGAAAAACAAAAACTTTCATTTTTGTTTTAGGCTTAGAAGAACATTTTAGAGGGTCTGTGTATGAAATATCTAAATGTTACTACTTCTGTTTCGCTCCCCAGTGGCACAGCTGTAAGTCTGCGGACTCCCACCGTTAAAAACCGTGTTTCGATACCCGTCGTGGGTAGATCACAGATCGCCCATTGTGTAGATTTGTGCTTATTTCCAAACGAACAAATAAGAAAATCTTCCTTTTCGATAGCATTGAAAGTATAATTTGTCTTTTTGAAGAAACGTGCCATTTTGTCAGCCTTGAGTTTTAAATCGTGATCATTGGATTGCTAAAGCACGAACGTATAAGCCTTAAGAGCTGGTTCATGGAAATTACATGTTCAGTTTGCATAGGAAGGAAGGATTTGTAATTGAGATACGCGTGACTGTTTGTGAGTTAGAATCGTAAAGTGCTTTCAACTGTTTTGCCAGAAATGTTTTTGTTGATGTTTTGAAATAAAATATATTGATCGGAAATGTTACAAGTTTATTTGAGAGATGGATGAAAAGAGTAGGCATGAGAAATAAACTGTTCGTGTGTTTCTTTGTTACAAGTTACTCAACCTAAAATGTCATCGGTGTGTATTTAACAAATTCATGGTATATCTGTTCTTCGATGTAGACTATGAACTTAACAAATGAAGGACTCATCTTCAGAATTCTATTTCAGTACAGACTCTGAAAGTCTTAGTGATTTGTTGTAGCAGGTACAGTTATAGATATGTAGGCAAAAGAGTTTTCAGAGCTAGCACACCCTAGTTGTATGGAATTACTGTGTACAGAGACTGTACACCTACTTTTCAACATGTTTACTAACCATTTCATTATATCTTTCACAAGTAACCGTACTGATGACATCAAAACTTTATCCACACAAGTTAATTATTACAACACTGGCATATCATAGTCCATAATTCAATGTATCACTACACCAAATGTTATTTTTATATCGGAGAAACGTCAATACGATTATGGTGCGATATGGGTTTTTGCGAACACTTGTGTTTCACTTGGAACTGTAACAAAGACCACCGTGTCCAAAGACATTTCATTTTTTCCGCCCGTAACAGAACAGAAGGCCAACGTTTTGTTCTCATGTCCCACACGACAGATTACAACACGAAAGCTTCGTATACCGTTTCATTTTTTAAATTAAATACGAATTTATTTCAAATAACGGATTACTTTGTTCTCGCTTAATTCATAATAGATGTATATGTTTTTTTTACATTTTTGCTGTTTTCTATAAGAGTATCCTACTGATTGGCTATATATATATATATTTAAGTATACATATATATATATTTATAGTTGTTACTATATATCTATTATATTTTTCAAACTTCAACATATTGTTTATGTTGTTTCACATGAGTTGAATGTTTTTCCCAAATATTAAGATAAATTATCATAAGTTGTTATTTTCAGCTTTACAACAGTAGTTTATTTTTAGATCGAAACGGACAGAACGGTTACGTGAAACGTCTTTGTTGAATAAAATAACAGTTTTTGTTTCTTGTACGCATGTAAAACATGTAGTATATTGTCAGTTAGGCTACGAATATTTAGTTTTACTAATCATTGGCCTGATTACTTCAAACAGAAAGTCTTGGTGGACAAATTACTGTAATGTTGACTTTGTTTTTTCCTTCCGACTAGCTAGTTTAAAGAATCGTTTTTTACCAAGTTTTCAGTTTTATTTCAGGAAAAAAATAGGTATTTCTCTTATCCCGAGTACGAGCCTTTTATAAAATAAAGTTTACATATCAAGAATGAAAGCAAGCTTTAATAGAACTATCAGATCTTCCAACCTCCGCTTCACTCAAATAACTTCTTTAGATGAATTGTTTGTTTTGAATTTTGCACAAAGCTATTCAAGGGTTATCTGCGCTAGCCGTCCCTAATTTAGCAGTGTAAAACTAGAGGTAAGGCAGCTAGCTAGTCATCACTATCCATCGCCAACTCTTGGGCTACTCTTTTACCAACAAATAGTGGGATTGACCGTTACATTATTATAACATCCTCACGGCTGAAAGGGCGAGCATGTTTGGAGCGACGGGATTCAAACCCCCGACCCTCAGATTACGAGTCGATTGCCTTAACCCACCTGACCATTTTAGATTCATATTTATTTTCCTAATACCAGTTCATTATATTTTAATATTTGTTCCCTGTGGTGAATTTTTTTGCTATTTATTATTCTCATAGGTTTGCTGATGAAGGAACATATATAACTCTGAAACGTTCAGCTGCTACAGATGTTTACGACTGTTGCCATGGTTTACTTTTTGTTTTTAGTGTTTATCTTCAAAGGATAAGGCACAGTACGTACTTACTATTTTTAGCAATTTCTGACAAACAGACTTATCTTATCCAGCCTTTTGTAATTGGTTCTTTTCAACATAAAAACAACATTTTCTTTGCGTCCATAGGATTTCATTACGACATGCACAGTGTTTATAACTCATGGTTTTATTTCACCAACATGTCCAGAAATAACGTATATAAATATATTTCGAGATAACATGTAATAACATGAACATGAAACCAAGAAAAGAAGTTAATGAACACTTTCTTTACTTCCGGGCTTTTCTTGTCAATTTACTTTCTGTATTCTTAGAGACGGCAGAGGTTATTCAGCGCATCGATGAGCTACGACGTCTTTGTTATCCACCAGCAGCTGGATTTAATGTTTATTGTAAGTTTGCTCTAATGGTGTAAGAGTTGTGACAACGTTTCGCATGTTTATTCTTTAAACAAACTTAAGTGATGTGCAGAACTTCATTTCTGGTGCAATTATTATTAATTTCTGATCTGAGAAAGCTGCGTAAATAGAAATAAAATTTAACCCACTACATAATGCAGCTAACTTAATATTCAGGTTCTAAACATTAGTATGCAATGCCATAAACAAAAACTTATAGTGATTATAATGCATTGATTCATTAATTGGGTATCTTGAGACTGGCAATATTTTAGATTCATAATCCCAGTGACGTCTCACGAGACCCTGACCAGGTTAGGAGGTTAGGTTAGTATTAAGTCCACATTCTAAGATTATTGAGAATATTCCTGATAGCAGACAATTTCTGTCACGTACAATTAAGAGTTAAAAATGAGTAAATAGATAAATAAATGATAAGAACTAAACAATTCGACCAATAGAAACAATAAAAGTTTGAATGTAACTTACAATGTTAGCAACACAGACTCAATGTTGATATAACTACTGATAGCATAACAGAATTATGTTGAAGTAATAGTTTGCGAACGTGCTACAATAATGTGGGTAAAATAGACATCTCCGTCTTTAAATCCAAACTATGCAGGACACATCGTTTACTGTTCTCGTTTGTTTGTTGTTGTTGTTGTTGTTGAACAGAAAGTTAAAAGAAAGGTCTCAGAAAAGTTTTTAGATAGCCTTCCAGTTGTAGGTTACAGTAAATTTAAAATGGCAGACTAACGTACTGAACACCATCAAATATAAATAAATTATTGGCTTTGACGTCAGGAGGTGTTCTTTTTCGGAGAAACGCTCGTTATTTCATTTTATATTTTGTGGTTTAATTACTTTTCTCATCCCACGTGGTTACCAAGTATGTCGTAATATCCCGTTAGGCTTATCAAGGCCTCGGAAGAGACCTGTTTAGTAACGTCTGATTGGGTAGTGAGTGATTCGCACTGTTTGCTGTTGGAGCAGATTAGGAACAAGTAAAACTTTCGGAAATAACGGAGATAAATTCTCTACTTTTAATCCATTAATGGTGTACCAGAATGTTTTCCATTAGAATACAGAATGTGGTATCTCGGTGATAAGTGTAAATAATAATTATTATTTAATACGTAAAAGGCACGTTTTAAACATTATTATACAGAATATTTATAATACGAGTAAAATGATTCCACGCATGTACGCCCGGAATATAGAGTGCTCGACTGGTAATCTGAGGGTCGCAGGTTCGAAATCCCGTCGCACCAAATATACTCGCCCTTTCAGCCATGATGGCGTTATAATGTGACGGTCAATCCCACTCTTCGTTGGTAAAAGAGTAGCCCAAGAGTTGGCGATGGGTGGTGATTAGCTGCCTTCCCTCTGGTATTACATTGCTAAATTAGGGACGGTTAGCGCAGATATCCCTCGTGCAGCTTTGCGCGAAATTATAAAAAAAAAAAACAATCTACGGATGTATGGCTTACACTAGATACAGCTCTTTTGGACAAGTGCACAAGTATACAATTATTTTACTTATTTTATATTTGTTTGATTTCGTGCAAAATCTGCACGTGAATCGAACCTCAAACACAGTCGTTATGAGCCCTCAAGTTTATCGCTGAATACCGAAAGAGGGAGCTTTTAGTTAATTTACAACTACTTTGTGGTGTAATTACATAAAACGTATGTTACTGACACTAGGACTAGACAGTAAGCAATTCTGATTCTAATATTCTATTATGGTTGGTACTAGGAATAGTACAAGCTTACTTTCTCTATAATAAAACCCATTTTCAGTGACAGGTGGACATGATAGAATAGGCCTAAGGGAAGGGGAAATAGGTTTCAAAGATGAGCACAGATACACAAACACTCAGGCGAGTTACCTTGTATTGTTGTCGTTTTTGTAATGTAATTCACCAAACACAGTAAACAATAAAAAGGTCCATTTCCGGATTAAATGTTATTTATTCATCGTGATAGGATACAAGCTGCATTTTACTAGAATTAACAATTTTAATGAGTCCTCATTTTCAAACAGTAAAAGATTTCTTGATCGACAGTTTTAGATGAGTTGATGGTCAAGAAATAAATTCTGTTATGAAAATAGGAAACAATAATTAAAATACCTCGATATTTATCTCCCGAACGCTTGTAAAAGTGACAGAATTACTTGTTAATATTTGAAAATACAGAGTTTGAGTACAAAAAGATAAAAAGGTTTCGGAGAAACACTACGTCATCACAGTCTACATCAACACGTCAGTTTATGCTCTGTCTGATTTTGATAATAGCCCTTCAACGTAGTTTCTATTGCAAAAGGCTCTGTCTAAAACACACACTGCTTCCTGTATCCTTTACGTATACCGTTCCCTGTATTTCTTCCATAAAACATCTGTGTACGAGGACGCGATGGTTGTTCAGCGCTAATTTTAACAGTCGGATCAAACAGACATTCATAAGCATTGCGTTCGGAAACTTGGCCAGTATCTTGATATGGAAGATCATGAATACCAGTTTGATTTTTCAGCTGCTTGAGTTATGAGACAGTTGAACAAATATATCATGGAAGCAACTAATGTGCATGTGACTTGTGTCGTGTTTCAAGACAGAGGTTCCTCTTAATTGTATTGCATATTGTTGTTCTGGGCATGGGCACGGCTTGTGCTACTGATCTATGTGTTTGTGAATTTTCATCTGTTAAATACCCTTCCCCAAAGTAATAAGTTTACAGCGATATTATATGACGTAATGTCAGACAATGTTAAAATGTAACTTCTGATACATTTTGTAGCACCGCAATTTCGTATGTACTGTGGTTGTTATGTAATATGATGCCTTCAGTCCTCTGTATTTGTTCTCCAAGATTATTAAATGAAAAGACTGCAGCTGTTTTGGTATGTACGCTACGCGGCCTTGCGCAAGTGTTTGCCCAGAATTTATTTTGTGTACGGGCAACAAATGTCGTCATAATACGAAAGTCCAGTCGAAAACGATGTAATGGAAGTGACTAATAAATAATGTAAGAAACAAAAAATAATTAAAATGTGAGAATATAATATAGTGAATGACAACAATATTAACATGAACAATCAAACGAATAAACGTCTAGAATTTTGATAATCGTTGATGTGCTAAATGTTTATGATAAAAATAACACTTCCAACGTTTATTCATGTATTTAAAATTCAGTTTAGTTTTATTCACATACTAGATAATAAAGCTTGTTTTAAGTAAGTAATAAATTTTAACTACTGTCAATTTACTATATGAAAATGAGACACAAAACAGCAAAAAAAATAGAGAGAAGGCTTATTCCAAACGTATTTCCTCCAGCAGGAACAAAGTATTAAGAGGTAAGAAAAGAAATGAAACATATATATAAACATATAAAAAAGTTGCAGAATATATTTGATTGACCTGGCTGACAGTGGTATTTTAATATTTTTTACATTTTAAATAACTGTAAAATAGCTAAGTAAATCATTAATTTAATAGATAGTTTCTGAACAAACCTCAAACTTTTTAAAGAGTTTATTTCTCTTACATTATTCGGTTTTGCATCCATATTTTTACTCCTACGTGTATGTGTGTGTGTGTATATATATATATATATGTATATATATGAGACTAGCGAATTGGAGGTTAAGACTGGTAAACGGTGTATCCCCACCGCAATGTGGGTCCTATTTCCGAGTCACCTCCAAAACCTAGGGTTCATTTTATAATCTCACATTATAACTTGTACACTATAATCCTTTTTAAAAACATGCAGCGTATTTTGTTTTATGTTAATGTGTTTTGTTTATGGTTTTAAAACTTGTGGTTATAATATATATACACAATATGTATACGTATTAACCTTTTAAGCAGTATTATGTGGAGGTTAGCCGTCATTCTTGTATCATGATAATAGATCTTGTTGTCATATCTTTACATCCTTTCGATTAATATTTTTGTTTTGATGGTGAATAAAGTATGAATTTAATCTTTAAGATTTGTAAAAAAAAATCAGTTTCACTAAACCAGTAGTTTAATCTATTTACTAACGACTTAGTCGTAACAACTGAGGACTAAATTATTATTATGAGCTAGAATTATTGCATAATCTAGTACTAAAATCTACTTTATATCAAATAAACACCTTTTGTGTTAATTAATTAGAATATATCTTATTGAAATTAGCTTTTGAGAAGTTTTGAAATAACACCTCAACATATTATAATTTCATCTCTTATTTTCACAGTATATACATTCTTTAAATAACAGATTATGATTTACGCAGTCAGATGCTTTAGATAAGGGTAAAACATGGTTATGACAAACTCAATTTTTTAATCCATAATACTTTCACGTAAAACTTGAATAGCCTTTGAGTCGAGTTGTCCTTACGAAAACCATATTGATATTCAGGAAATAAATCAAATTTATTAAAACAATCCAAAGTCTACTATAAATCGATTTTTTAAATATTTGTTAGAATGTTTAACAACCTGAATGGACGTCGTATGACAGAAAATAATGATTTTTTTCCATCAAAATAAATATTTTATTATCATGCTTTCTAAACATTAATTAAATCTAGTAACAATATATGTACAGATAATGACTTTCCTATTTCTAGTGCATCAAGAAAATAACATTTTATTAACTATTTGGTTATTTTTTAATGTTGCTTGATTAGCAATTTGATTTCTGTATATTTAAAAGTTATGTTCAAATGACCTTCTTAATAAATCCTTATAGACTGAAATATGTCAAAAACGTATTCTCCAAGAGACAATTTTCTACTTGGTAATTGTATGATCCTGATTGTAAAGGCAGCAAATTTTATTATTAATTTCGAGGTCTTCTCTTTGGACTGTTTTTCTAGTTTTGGCTTTACTAATCTGCTGAGTGTTTTCGAAATTGAAATGTGCTGCGGGTAAAACATGTGGAATCATTCTCTTAATAAAAGGTATTCAGAAATTGTTTGACTACCTAAAACTTTATTTAATTTATCCCTAAACTGTGGTTACATCTCCGAGTCTCTTGGAAGTAAGCAGATGCTCTTATGTTTTTGAAGGAATAAAAAACAGCGAATAAACCGAGTGGTTACAAAACAATAAGTCTGACTAATTGTTTTAAGTAAAATTTTACAATGAATTTTTGGGAATAGGGTCATTACCTACATAGAGTTTATATCAAAAGTACTCGAAGTTGAAACCGTTTCAAATATTTCGGCAGACAACTGAACATTTAGTTAGATTAACTGAACTCATAATAGGCAGTTTTAATCGAAAGAAATGAACTGTCGTCTGCTTTTTCGATACAGATAAACCATTCGATAATGTAGTATACGGCATAACAGATTAAAAAATAAATTGACAGAAATGGATTTACCGGCAGGTGTTTATTTTTCAATGGTTATCTAACTTCCTAGAAAAATGTTCCATATGGAGGAGTAGTTAGTCCTATCTTTTTTATGAACCTAATTTTAGCCTATCCTTACATTTGTCAGACGATGTTGCGATGTAGAAGTTTTCTGTAATCCTTTGTGGCTACAAATTTACAACCTATTTTAAATTAAGCAGTAGGATAATATAAAAACATAGAATAAAAATGAATGTTCCAAAGAGTCTAATTCTATTTTTAAAATCAATTAAACCACTTAGAAGTCCTCCAGAGATATACCCGAACGGAACTCTTCTAAATGTCGTCACATCAGTAAACTTTCCTGGAATGAAATATGGTTTAAAATTAACTTGAATAAAATGTCTTATTACAGAAGTCAAAAACAAACTGAGAAAACGAGCAAAAGGTATTCAGAAATTGTTTGACTACATAAAACTTTATTTAATTTATCCCTAAACTGTATACCAGTAATGGAATATGCAATGTCCAAATGTAGTACCATTATACAATAAAAAACTACAGACAATACAAAATGCAGTAATCTCCATATCTTACAGAGTACTGAGGAAAACTAATATAAATTTTGTGCACAAATACGCAAACTTTAAAACCATCGAAGACAGACTCGTAGACTTTTGGTTTCAATACTTTGATAAAAGCCTATATAAGAACAATTTAGTAACTGAAAGTTTTCGCTATATCATACATGGTGATGATAGTTTTAAGTATGTCTCTCCACAGAATTTCGGTTATAAGAAAAAGTCCATTTATACTAAACCTTAAAATTATCCCTCAGGTATAAATACCACAAGCGTATTTAATAGGGTATTTTTGTCAAATACACATCTGGTAACTGTTTTAAGTGAAACAAGTGGCATTTTATTATGGAATTGTTTGTGAGCATATGTAAACAACCAAATGAAACAAAATACTAACATGAACTGTTTGTGAGAACATGCGATTAAATGAAGTGATATACTAAAATAGCACTAAATGATATGAGAATTATATTAATGTACATGGCCCTGAAGAGAAAACAGAATAAATATTTAAATCAATGTATCTATATTAAGGTTTCAAGCCGTGACTTCATTAATGTGAGGTCCCAGCATGGCCAGGTGGTTAAGGCACTCGACTCGTAATTCGAGGGTCGCGGGTTCGAATCCCCGTCACACCAAACATGCTAGCCCTTTCAGCCGTGGGGACATTATAATGTGACGGTCAATCCCACTATTCGTTGGTAAAAGAGTAGCACAAGAGTTGGCGGTGGGTGGTGATGACTAGCTGCCTTCTCCCTAGTCTTACACTGCTAAAATAGGGACGGCTAGCACAGATAGCCCTCGTGTAGCTTTGCGTGAAATTCGAAAGAACAAACAAAAATAAGGTTTATTCCTGTCACTATTATTACCTTGTTTGGATGTAACATTTTTGTTACTATAAACAAGAACAATTGTAACAACTCTAGAAACATATTCATAAGTTGTTTTTTTTACATCATCTATACCATATAAAGAATCCGAATTAATTACATATAACTTATTATATAATTTTCGTATATTTATACCATTGACATTTTCTATAAGTTATATGTTTTCTACTTGAGATATGCAGGAATTAATTAAGATAATTATCATGTTACTTTCATTACAATAAAGTAAATCACACAGCTCACTTACATGTTTTCCTTGCCTTTTCAAAAATAATATTAATTTTTTTTTGTAATAACTCGTACTTGTTTCTTATTTAGCATAACTAATACCTACTATATAAAAACGAAGATCTGGTTTGTTTTGAATTTTGCGCAAAGCTACACGAGGGCTATCTGCGCTAGCCGTCCCTATCCCTAATTTAGCAATGTAAAACTAGAGGAAAGGCATCTAGTTATCACCACCCACCGTCAACTTTTGGGATACTCTTTTACAAACGAATAGTGGGATTGACCGTCACTTTATAACGCCCCGTGGCTGAAAGGGCGAGCATGTTTGGTGTGATGGAGATTCAAACCCGAGACCGTCGGATAACGAGTCGAGAGCCTTAACCCACCTGGCGATGCCGAGCCAAACTAGAAATGTTATAGTCATTCTCCATATCCACATTGTTACTAGATTTAGTTAATTTTTAGAAAACGTGTTAATTAAACATTTATTTAGATATAATTTTGAGAAGAAATATAGATCATTATTTACTGTTGCACGACAGTTTGTATTTTATAAACTTTCCATAATATTTTCAAATAATCTTCACGCGGCATATAGACAACCTGGTTTATCATTATTACTTTTTAATACTATTAATTCAATGCCATCGTTCAAAATCAGTAAATATATGAAGTAAAAATATTTCCTTTCAATATTGGCTGCAACATGTCGACCTTTTCAGTCTTGCTTATTTAAAAAAAAAATTGAATATTAAATCAGCTCTATTATATATATACTATGAAAGTTTATACGTAAGCGGTTGATACTACAAAATTAAAATATAGATACTTTACATTACAATATTTTGGCATCGTTTGCACTTCTGATAATTATAAAATTTGTTTATTCTCTCTTTTTGATCAAAACTTTAGGTATTTTACTTTTTAATATTTTTCGCCTTGTGAAAGAAATCTTTAAAACTTGTAATAAATGTTCATTTACATATATATTGTGTTCTTTTTTTAACAATTCCTGTTTCCCTTTTTCCATACCTTAGAGAAACTTATCATGCTTTAGAGAAACAAATATTGCTGTGTTATGTGTGTTTTCATGTGTGAGGTTTCTTTCATTAGGTTCCATCGTGATGTTTAAGGTAGTAGTTACCTTCTTAACTGTCACTTCTACACTTTCTCTAATCATTGCGGAAACTCCCATGATTATTCGATTTTGGTTGCAATTTTTTTTGTTCTGCTTCATTAAGCCTGTATGTCAAGTCTTAAATATTTATTTTTACTTGTTCCGACCTAGAGTAGGCTTACTTAAACCATTGTCACTAATTCTTCACTGATTACTTTATTTATAGCAACATTTATTACTCATTTATTTTGGTCCAGTTACTTTTCAAAACTTACGGAAACTTTATTTTTTTTTATGAATTCACTGCAGCAAAAATGATACGAGCCGAAAAATTTCACATTACACTTTATCAAACCACTTCTTTCGATTATATTTTCGTTATAAGCAGCGCATTTTTCGCTAATTTCTTTTGCCGCCATATTGATTATTACTAGTATTAAACACATTAAAAATAAAGAGTTATAATGTAAAAAATCATTTAACTTACCAATATACTAAAGTATGTGTATCGAATTTTGAGCTGATAGACTAGAAATAAGGCAGCTAGTGAACAGCACCAACCATTATTTCTATTAAAATCTCAGTATTCTGTCAAACAAGATTAGCTCAAAAGGTAGTGATGAGTGTTTTTGACTTTTCTATACTTTACCATTTCAATATTAATAATCGAATAGTTTGATCTGACGTCACTCTCATAACTCCAGCTTCCCCCTCGTTCCAACGTATGGAGTGAGTTTTGGTGTCAACGAGACGTGAAAACATACATCTTTAGACTCAAAGTATAGGTCACTAGCCTAAGCCTAACCACAAAGGATACGCACTTGGCCATTTTTGGAAAATAATATATAACACATTTGTCAACAAAATTGATCATTATATAAAGATTTAAAATGAACATTTAATTAAAATATGTGAATAATTTTACGATAAAAGTACATTACATAATTTATTAAAAATCTTGTGGAAAATTTTGAATACAATTCTCGCTCATAAAGACAACTTTAAGAAGATGGCATGATAACAAGGTCATAATGTTTCATAAATTTGTGTAAATTTCATATGTAATGACCCACACAAATTCGCCTTCTTCATTTGTTTCATAACTTTTGCGTAAAGATACACAAAAAGCTATTAGCGAATGATGGGGTTTAATTTCGAGCTAACGGACTACAGGTAATAACACCCACTGCCAGTTACTGGGCTACTCCTGTCTCATCCAATTAGACTGTCACTTTTATAACTTCCCCATGATGCTTTTGGCAACAGAATTTAAGACTCACTTACTTAGGAATTAATTTAAACTTAACAAAATAGCCTCTCCTCAAGACGATGCTATTAGTCTGTAAGATGAATACAGTTATTGTGAATGAAATTAAACGTCGTAATGGTGGAAAAAATGTATAATAATATTCACTGATAAAAACATTTGACTAGCATTGGAGGACAAAACTCGTTTCATGATTTATTGTACAAACTCTCATCAGTCCCATTCAGTCGATGATATATAACACCACCCAATGTAGAACAGCACTTGTATCATTATCTTCTTTATCATTATTTCTTCCCCTCAAATGAGTCGATGGTATATAACACCACCAAATGGTTGGGTTTTTGAATTTTGCGCAAAGCTACTCGAGGGCTATCTGCGTTAGTCGTCCCTAATTTAGCAGTGCAAGACTAGAGGGAAGGCAGCTAGTTATCACCACCCACCGCCAACTCTTGGGCTACTCTTTTACCAACGATTGACCGTCACATTATAACGCCCCCACGAATGCTCGTATATTACGTGAAAATGTACTGCTTCTTTGTAAATACGTGCATCAGTTGTCTATAAATGTAATCCACGATTGATGAAGAAAATGAGGCAATTTTACCAACATAGAGCGGCGGAAAAATGTCTTTGAACATATTACTATGACAATACAATATCTGACCGAACACTATTCCTCCTTCTGCGGGATAGCAAAAGTTTAATCAATGAATTTTTAATGCAAAACGAACTACGCTAAGTTCGATCCAGTAACTTAATTTAAATCAAATATCAACTGAAGAAATTCATACTCTTTATGCCACATCTGCACTGATATTATGTATCTTTAACAAAGTAAAATACAAAATAATTGCTTGAACAAAGTAATCGAAATGCTGTTCAGGAGCTGTTATCTAGTATTCTCTGACTTGTTTGGCACGGACGATGAGCATTTTCCATACTTTTTTGTTTTGCTGTAAACGCACAAGCAGGCCTGAAGTGACAGACAGTCTTCCACGAAAAGATTAAATTTTATCGAGTAAAATCCTAATGAAATAAACAGGAAGGACTAAAAATAAAGAATATAATAATGAACATTGAGAAATATTCCAAGGCATTTTATATTCCACGTGATTTTACCAGTTGATTCTAGTCTTAGAAATATTGGTATTTTATCTACAAGAGCAGCCTCGTTTTTTTATCAACTAAGAATGCATACATTGTTTTCAGAACCTCCAAGCAAAATACAGTATTTTAAATAAAATATGTCTCTTTTTATAGTCAACCCATTATCAGAAATAACACTGAAGTGTCGAAATGACGATGAGTAAAGTGTTCGTTTGTGGAATAAGAAATGCATTGAGTCCAGTACTTCAAATAAAAAATGACCCAAGATTAGAAATGAAGTGTTTTTACCGGTAAGACATCAGCTGAACTCGTTTGAATATTTACTCAATTTGTTTATTTTGTACATCCTATTAGTACAGGTAAACTGAATAAGGAAGTAGAAAAAAGTTTCAAAATGTAAATAGATGTAAGTACTAAACACATGGAACATCTGTCTCATTCCTAAAACAATACCATCAGAAGGATATATATGGATTTTAATAGAGTAGAAAGATCTGAAATTTTGCATGGATGAATGAGCGAATGATACAGTGATATATTCACAGAAAAATATTATAAAATTGAACATTTTACTTAGAATTTACAAACGGTTTGAAATCTACAAATCTAGAGCTAAAAACTTTACGTTTATTTTTAGCAATACAAATTTAAAGAGCAGAGAAAGGAAATGACCTGCTTAAATATAGTCAAAATCATCTGCTTGTTCTTCAAAATTAAAATACTTTTGAAATAGAGGGCGTAGAATTATGTGAATACACGCTTTTCAAAATCAAAATTAATTAAATCAATAAAAGTTTTCGAGTTACAGTTATTGATATAAGAAAAACAAAATCGTAATTATAATTAACCCTAAAGTTTTCCTAAAGACTTTTTCAGCTGCACACTTAAGTTTTAACTTCATCATTTTTAATAAACGATGCCTTATAGCACCTCATTTATACAGGCCTAATAACAAATGATCCAAACAGTGAAGAATATTCTAGTAAATACATTTATTCATCAACTTTTAAACGGAATTCTATAATATTAAATAAGTTTCATTTAATACTTATCCACTTGCATTTACTAATATAGGTGAATTTTGAACTGCACAAATATGTTTATAGATGCACAACTTGTGATCATCTGCACACTAGGAAAATGTCTGAATCACTCAAAAAAAATTACTGAAACTTCGTATTTATATAAACTCATAAAGCAGTCTATTTATATAAACTCATAGAGCAGTCTATTTATATAAACTCATAGAGCAGTCTATTTATATAAACTCATAAAGCAGTCTATTTATATAAACTCATAGAGCAGTCTATTTATATAAACTCATAAAGCAGTCTATTTATATAAACTCATAGAGCAGTCTATTTATATAAACTCATAGAGCAGTCTATTTATATAAACTCATAGAGCAGTCTATTTATATAAACTCATAAAGCAGTCTATTTATATAAACTCATAGAGCAGTCTATTTATATAAACTCATAGAGCAGTCTATTTATATAAACTCATAGAGCAGTCTATTTATATAAACTCATAAAGCAGTCTATTTATATAAACTCATAGAGCAGTCTATTTATATAAACTCATAGAGCAGTCTATTTATATAAACTCATAAAGCAGTCTATTTATATAAACTCATAGAGCAGTCTATTTATATAAACTCATAGAGCAGTCTATTTATATAAACTCATAAAGCAGTCTATTTATATAAACTCATAGAGCAGTCTATTTATATAAACTCATAGAGCAGTCTATTTATATAAACTCATAGAGCAGTCTATTTATATAAACTCATAGAGCAGTCTATTTATATAAACTCATAAAGCAGTCTATTTATATAAACTCATAGAGCAGTCTATTTATATAAACTCATAGAGCAGTCTTTTTGATGTGTCAATGTAATTTTTGTCGGTAAAACCAAAAGTAAACGTTATTTTAAATTATAATGGGGCTAATTTAATGTACGATTCCATTAATGAAACTCAGTTGGATGGACGGTACTACCTGATGTAGAAAAACAAGTAAGGAGGACTAGTTTAGAAAGTCTTCCGTCTTTCGTTTTCAGGTGGAATTTAACACTCCTACGAAAAGTGGGGCCTAATAGGCCCCAGAGCAACTTGAAAGGTTATTAATATTAGGCTAATAAATTTGTATTTAAATGAAATTTCCATTTCATTTGATTTCATTTCAAATTAGGCCCCACTTTTCGTAGGAGTGTTAAAATATCTTGGAGTATTTCTCAATATCCATGATTTATTCTTTATTTCTACTTCCTCCTGCTTATTACATTGTCCACCCTCAACATTAACAGTCTTTAAACTTTAACTCGATAAGATGTATCACGTCATTCCATAAGTTCCGAAAATTTAATACAGAAAGTGCATCATGATTTCTGTCTTTGCAAAAGGTTTTAATGATTAAAGTATATAGTAGGACGTGTATAAAAATGTTCAGACAAACAAAATAAACAAATCCAGCTCCACTTTCTCTGATCATTAATCAAATAAACCCTTAAGAAGATGGATGTGTCTGAGGAGCAAATTAGGCGTACAATGCTTTATGAGTTTAAAAAAGGCAATAGTGCAGCAGAAACTACATGAAACATTCAAGGTGTTTATGGTGTGGAGTCTCTCAATGAAAGAAAATGTCGAAAGTGGTTTCAAAACTTCAGATCCGGTGACTACAACTTAAGTGATGCGTCTCGATCAGGTCGTCCTGTTGAGTTTAATGATGACTTGTTGCTGGCTGCACTTGACGAAGATTGTTCTGTAACAGTTGAAGAACTAGCACAGAAATTTAATTCAACCCATTCAAAAGTTTACCTTCATCTGCAACAGCTTAGAAAGGTGTCAAAACTTTAGAGCAAGAGTGAACATTTGCGCTTCTCTGCATTCTCGTGAACAGAACTCACCTTTCTTTTTGGACAGGTTTGTGACTGGAGATGAAAATTCGATTTTTATAAAAATATTAAGCGCTGCAGACAATGGCTCAGGGCAGGTAAACTTACTAAAGCACAGCCCAAAATGGACCTCCACCCTAGTAAAATCGTGTTAAGCGTTTAGTGGGATACTGTTGGTGTGATCCATTTTGAGTTGCTGCCACTCAATATAACGATTACATCAAGCTTCTATAGATAACAAAGAGGCCTGCTTTGATCAATCATAAAGGTACGGTTTTACATCAGCGTAATGACAAGCAACATACAGCAAGGATCACATCTGCAAAGATTGAAGAGCTAGACTGGGAAAAACTTCCACATCCTCCTTATTCATCAGACCTTACCCCATCTGATTATCATCTATTCCGAAGTTTGCAAAACTATCTTGATGGAAAAGAGCTTGGAACACATGAAGATGTCAAAACTACCCTCTCTACATTATCTTCCTCCAAACCACAAGAATTGTATAGATGTGGCATTCAGAAGCTTGTGAATCATTGGCAGAACATAATTAATAATAATAGAATATACATTATTGATTAAATAACATTAAAAGCGTTTGAAATCCTTTCTCTTTTTCTGAACCTAAAATCGGACATTACTTAAGGATGACTTGATAATTTGTTTGTGGAACAATTCAGAGCTGGTTGGCCTGGCATGGCCAAGTGGTTACGGCGCTCGACTCGCGAGCTCGAATCCTCGTCACACCAAACATGCTCGCCCTTTCAGCCGTGGGGGCGTTATAATGTGACTGTCAGTCAAATTATTCGTTGGTACAAGAGTAGCTCAAGAGTTGACTGTGGGTGTTGATGACTAGCTGCTTTTCTTTTAGTCTTACACTGCGAAATTGGAAAGGCTAGCGCAGATAGCTGTTGATTAGCATTGCGCAAAATTAAAAAACAAAGTCGAATTTTAGTTTTTTGTATTGTCTTTTACATTGGCACAAAAAACAAATGTCGGTATTTAAATTGAAATATGACAATTAATTCCATTTTTTGTTCACTCAAAAATTTAATTAAATAAATAAACTGTTTTAGAATCACTCAGAGTAAAAATGTTTTTCCTCATTTTCTTTGTCATGGTAGGCAGGTCTTCAAATATCAATTACTACAGCCGCCCAATGACAAGTTAAGTTAAAAAAAAAACTAGCAGAGATGAACGGAACATCGTATTATGTCATTCGTCTTCATCAAGTAATTCTCAGAATAAAATTCCAACAAGTCTTGTGTAGATATAACGGAGAGAAACTGAGATAATTTAGTGTTTTTACTCTCTCTCTTCAGGACATGTTTTTCGTTTCCTGACATGTTTCATAAGTTGTTTTTATTTTTATCCATTGCTACAGTAACAAAATCTCTATCTATAGTTAAATTATTTTAATTTTGACTATTTTCTTTATGTTAGAGCCCTTAACTGCCACCAGGGAATTAAACGGAAAACATTCATTCGAAAGCTCAATTAAACTCGATCATCAATTTAAATGAAAACCTCAAAAAACTCATCAAAAATAGCACTAGTTTTAAAGGTTAGAAAGCAAGCAGTGTAGAAAAATACAGAGGATTAAACAGGCCAGTATTCAGTGAATTTCTTATTAAGTCAGAAAACTTTGATTACATACATGAGATTTTAGTGTGTAGGAAGGCAAACAATGTAAGTTGAAAATATTTTAGCGTGACTGTTCATTTTATTTGTTTCTATGACTCAACCACTTATTTGAGCAGAGCTTCAAAAGATGAAAATAAGAAAAGGGAAAATAAAATAAAACCTTTTTAACCTTTAATAGGAGAAATGTTAACACTATGAAATTAGCCTCAATACTAGCTGGTCAAAAGATTAAGACCATACTGAAACGAAGCAGTAAACACGTAACGAAATTTAGTCATTTGTGTTCAAGCATTTGCGTTGTCAACATCTCACACTGACATCTTTTGTGTTACACTGGGTAAAAACCTGGCAAAGTCTAAAACGTTGACAGAGTTTGAACGTGGCAGAATTGTCGAGCTGCAAAGGCAAGGTCTCTTTTAACGTGCCATCG
The DNA here is from genome assembly GCF_004210375.1 of Tachypleus tridentatus. Classification (NCBI taxonomy): domain Eukaryota; kingdom Metazoa; phylum Arthropoda; class Merostomata; order Xiphosura; family Limulidae; genus Tachypleus; species Tachypleus tridentatus. The sequence goes on along the minus strand of NC_134833.1, from coordinate 134,187,147 downwards.
CTCGTGAAATTGGGTGTAGTAAAACTGCTGTTGCAAATTTCTTAAAAGACCCTGAGGGAAACGGAACGAGAATTTTAAGTGGTCGTTCCAAGAAAATTTCGCCGGCGTTGAGCGGGAGGATTCGACGGGTTGTTCGGCAAGACACCAGCCGATTGTCGAACCAGATTAAGGTCCTTACTGATGCAAAATGCAGCTCAAGAACAATAAGACGGCATCTACGAGAGAAAGGCTTTAAAACCGTAAACGTCTTCAAAGGTCACGCCTCCTTCCACACTATGAAACAGCTAGGTTAAACTTTTCTGAGAAGCACTAAACATGGGACGTAGAAAAGTGGACGAAGGTTTTGTCCTCTGATGAGAAATATTTAACCTAGATGGTCCAGATGGCTTCCAACGTTAGTGGCGCGATAAGGATATCCCACCGGAGACATTTTCTACACGACACAGTGAAGGAAGTTCCATCATGATCTAGGGTGATTTTTTCTTCCATGGAACAAAGAAGCTTCAGGTTATACAGGAGCGTCAAACAGCAGCTGGCTACATTGGCATGTTGGAGAGAGCATCCTTATTGACTGAAGGCCCTCGCTTGTGTGGAAATGACTGGATCTTTCAGCAGGACAATGCTGCAATCCACAATGTTCGCAGGACAAAGGACTTTTTCATGGCGAATGACGTGATTCTTTTTGACCATCCAGCGTGTTCGCCGGAACTGAATCCCATTGAAAATATTTGGGGATGGATGACAAGAGAAGTCTATAGAAATGGACGTCAATTCCAAACAGTGCATGATCTTCGTGAAGCCATCTTCACCACTTCGAATAACATTCTAGCCAGCCTTCTGCAAATACTTATATTAACCATGCTAAAGCGAATGTTTGCAGTTATTCGCACTGACGGCTATGCAACTCACTCTTGAGATCTCTTGTTAGGCATTTTCTACCATGTTTAGAACTTCTTTTTTGATATGGTCTTAAACTTTTGACCAGCTCGTATTAGGCTAATTTCATAGTGTTTACATTTTCCTATTAAATGCTAAAAAAAGTTTATTTTTATTTTCCCTTTTCTTATTTTCATCTTTCGAAGCTCTACTCAAATAAGTGGTTGAGTCTAACAACGCAAAATGCATATTTTTTCTTCATTTTTTCTTTATTGGCCTTAAGATTTTGGCTAAGAGTGTATATTATTTTTATTGATTTTTATGATTTTTATTAACAAATATGTACACTGATTAACAGCCCATTTAAAACGCAACACGATAACATGATAAATGCATTTGTTTTCCTCTAAAACAATGATGTTGATCAGGAATCTAAGAAACAGAAAGCTTAAGCTCGTGTCTAATCATGCGACAGAGTCACTAGACGAATGCATATCTTCCTAAGATATTCCCCAAGGATCATTACCTATCATCTCATTCCAGAATACTCAGCAGGTTTAGCCACTTTATTTTTTAATGTACCAGCATGTGGCGCAGTGTATCTTCTCTGCTTCCATCTTAATGTTTTAACACTGAAAACGTTTAGAACCATATCTTTCTCTAACTTCATTTTTTTGGTGTGTGTAATTACGGAAAGTGAAGTAACCATAACACATCAATAAAACACAACGAGCATGTGTAACTCCTGAGATATCTCCGCTGCTCTATGTATCGTAAAAAATGTAAATTGCAAAAACAAGGACATCATATTCAGAATGGTTACAAAGAAAGCGGGATATTTAAAATCAGTATATTTTAAAAACTACTTATCCTAGGGTAATTAAATTTCACGAGAGGCACTGTGACAGTTCATAAACTTTATTCAGAAAAGCTTAGACGTGGTACTGGCTACTTAAAAGACGGTCACAATATGAAATCCGTATGTTTACCATCGTTGGCACTAAACAATGGCTCAGCATTATGTCTGCGGACTTCTGTTGCTAGAGACCGGGTTTCGTTTATGGTAATGGGCAAAGTACAATGTGAAGTTTTGTGCTTATTAACAAATAACGAACGTGTAAAGTCTATCAAAACATGAAACTAATGAAAGCCTGATCTAGTCTTAATAATATTCAATGATTCTTAAAAGTCACACATCTAAATGCCATTTTCAGTTCTCCAAATCTCGTGGGTTATTCCAGTAGGCATTTCGTCTCAGAAATGTGATTGAGAAAAGGCCGATTATCTGAACAGCCTCAGATGTTTCGTATGAACGATTTAATTGTTTTATGTCTTCAAGGCACTTTAAAGAAAGTGGGCGTCATTCGTTATCTTTAGGTTTGCCGATTGACCAAAGTATGACAGTCAAACAGTTTGCTCGATTCTGCACACATCCATGCATTCTAATCAGATTGGCAATCTTGTTTTATTGAAAAAAAAAAAATAATAAATGCGATAAAACTGAGTTAAATGTCGTATAATATGGGGCGAGTGTTTGGCGCGTGATGGATTTTTGAATTTTGTAATTAGCTAGCTCGGTTCGTATTCATGCAATACTACTAAATGTTCCCAATACTTTAATGTGGTCCGGCATGACTATGTGATTAGGGTGCTCGACTCGCAATCTGAGGGTCGCGGGTTCGAATCCCCAAACACGATCGCTCTTTCAGCTGTGGGAGCGTTATAATGTTACGGTCAATCCCACTATTCGTTGGTAAAGGAGTAGCCCCAGGGTTGGCGGTGGGTGGTAATGACTAGCTGTCTTCCCTCTGGTCTTAGACTGCTAAATTAGGGACGGATAGAGCAGATAGCTGTGCGCGAAATCAAAAACAAACAAACATATACTTTAAGCTGTGGATGCGTTATACAAGTGACAGTCAATCCCTTACCATGGATAGTAGGTGTTAGGATGTTGTCGACTGGCTGTCTTCCCTTTGATGAGTAGCTCAAAATGAGGAACGTCGTCAGATAGCCTTAGTAACTCTGTCATAAAATACAATATTACAAATACAAAACACAGTAAAATATATTTTTTAATAAAACGTGCCAACGCTGAAACTTTTGCTGAATAAAATGTATAGAGCTCTCACTGTGCCTGTGGTACAATTTATTTCACTTTGAATACGTAAGGCTTAAAATATAATACCTGTAAATGTGTGTGTGTGGGGACTGCTTTATTATCAATCACATTACGTTTATTCTCTACTATGAAACTCTCACAAAAATAACAAATTCAATATGTTGAATTAAATGCAGAATATTATGTATTTATTGAATACAGGTTTTAACCATTTTTTATTCACGCGTTTCCCACTTTACTGTTCGGTTCTTCTTGGTGCTTAGATAAGTTTGGTTTGAATTTCGAGCAAAGCTACTCAATGGCTATCTGCGCTATCCGTTCATAATTTAACAGTGCAACACTAAAGGGAAGGCAGCTAGTCATTACCACCCACCACCAACTCTTCGGCTACTCTTTTACCAACGAATAGTGGGATTGACTGTCACATTAGAACGCCCTCATGGCTGAAAGGGCAAGCATGTATGGTGTGACGGGGACTCGAATCTGCGACCCTCAGTTCACGAGTTGAGTGTCTTAACCACCTGGCCATGCCGGGCCTGCTTAAATAAGATTATGTTCTTCAGGTGTTTATAAAGTTTAAGTATTTTTGGATTTATGTATAGAAAGTTTCACCCTACATTTCGTTTTCGTTATATTATTCGAATACTTTTTTTTTACGTTATTTGATTACAGTGCCATGAAGTTTTCTCTTAGCTCCAAATAAAGCATTTTGAAAGTTTTGTAGGTGTGAGACATGTCTTTCCACAGAGACATTCTTTAATATTTTACTAGTTTTTATACCTCTCGGTAAGCCCATCAAGAAAACCATACGTGCTATAGTTCTTTAAACACGAATATTATTCAATAAATATCCTAGCTAGAGTGATTAATGTTCACTCCTAATGTCAGTTTGGATAAGCGATTAGTGTCATCTTGATGCTCGTAATTTCTTTCTAGGAGGTGATTAATATACAGTCCTAAGTTAAATAGATGTGCAGCGTTAGCTTAAGTTAGAGATATAGATGAATAAAGATTGCAAGAGATAACTTACTAAACTAGTCATTACTTTGCATTAGGGTAACATTGGTGGTTTTAAGAGAAACCTCTTGTGTTTACTTACTAAGCATTACACATATTTTAGAGAAAATAGAATTTCCTCGACACACAAAGGCTTTTAAATGAAAGTTTGAGAAACGTAACGACATTTAGCTGCAATAAAACTTAATAACTAACATTTACAGGAGAAAATGTTTTAAATTAGACTGAACCCTAAAGTACAACCTTTTCTCAAATAGGCTTCTTTTTTTCGTCCTTTCATCCAAGTGTTTTAAGTTATTTTGCGAAATACGAAAACACTATTAAATATGATAAAACAAGTGTATTTAACAGATAAGCAGAAATAAAGTGCATCGTTACATTTAACACATCAAAATAAAATTAAAACGGCGTATGTACTATTATTTTTACATTCTTCAAACCTTAAAGTAAGATCTTCATTCCAAAATATATTTGAGTTACCGATCCTTTGTTTCCGGTTTATGTCCTCCCCTTTTTTTTTTTTTTTTTAACTGATTTCTCACAAAATTTTGTTGAGCTTTTCTGGATCGATATGTCTAGCTGCAAAAGCCACCTACCGTTTGTAGATGAAAACAGATTTTGTTATTTATTTTAAGCTTTAGAAATAATTATTTTCTGTTTGAATAAACTAATAAACTAAAAAAAGACTATTAGAAAATAAAAAAGCGCTGTCCGTCATTGTTATAAATATGAAAATTGTCTAAATAAAACTATAGACAGTCATATAGTTCGTTATTTACTATCGATTTATTTGTGGCAGAGCTCGTAATGCTACGTGTCGTCACCTTTAATACTTCGTCTCCCTGGTAGCTCAGCAACATATATGAGGGCTCATCACTCTAAAAATCGGGTTTTAACACCCATGGTTAGCATTTCAGAGACAGAAAATTATATAGCTTTGTGCTTGTGAATAAAACAAACCTTACATTTGAGCTGGTGGCCACAAGAGAGGCAACTTACTGCATAGTGGCACCCACCGCCAGCTCTTAGGCTACCGTTCAGCAAGGATTAGTGAAATTTGTCACTATATTATAACACACCTAAGGTTGAAAAAACAAACATGTTAAGACTTGGATTTCGATCCCGTGGTTCTCAAATTGTAAATCTAACACTCTAGCCACTAGACCATGTCAGACCCAATTTGTTTGTTTGTTAAGTTTTCGCTCACAGCTGCTAGAATGATGTTTACTCTAGCCATTCCTAAGTTTGAAGTGATAAGCTAGAGAGGTCTGACTGTCACTCTTATAACGCTCTGGAAGTTCAAAATGTGAAACCCGAATTTTTATTTATTTTTTTGTGTGTGACGGAATCTGAAGCACAAAATTTCATACCCACAGTCCTTTGCGCAGAGAAAGAAAATAGTATGTATATATATATATATTATATTCCTCAAACTAATACAGTTAGTCAGAGCTTGTATTTGCTGATTTCTTAACGCATTCCTTTTTTTTATTTTGTTTACTTTAAAAATTATATCAGTGGTTTTAGATGATACGAAAGTTCTGATTAAAACATATTTCTTTGCATTTATTTCTAAGAATCTACTAAATTCTTCTGAATTAACGGAATTTTCCAGAAAAGGTTGTTTGTTTTGAATTTCGCGCAAAGCTATTCGAGGGCTATCTGCGCTAGCCGTCCATAATTTAGTAGTGCAAGACTAGAGGAAAGCCAGCTAGTCATCACCACCCACCGCCAACCCTTGGGCTACTCTTTTACCAACGAATAGTGGGATTAACCGTTACGTTATAACGCCCCTACGGCTGAAAGGGTGAGCACGTTTGGCATGACGAGAATTCGAACCCACGACCCTCAGATTACGAGTCGAGTATCTTAACCACCTGGCTATGCCGAGCCTGCCAGAAAAGAAACATGTTAGTAGTATTTTAAAGAAACATGTTTTTAGCTATAGTAAGAAAACTTGTATAAAAATCATAAATAGGTGAAAAAACCCAATATATTCTGCCGTTATTCCGTAAGCTAGTTTTCATCAACAATAAAGAGTAAATGGGACAGTTCGACAGTATTTTATAAGGTCTTTCGTGTGCACAAAGTAGTAAACATTTGATAAGACAATACTCTCCTCACATTAACTCATATGTACATAACCGAAGACATTTAACAGTTTATAATCCTTTGTGTGTCACCTCACGTGAACAGAATGGGAGACATACAATGACATTCCATATACTTTCAAATTAGCTTATTTGAACTAGCAGTGAGTACATGGTGAAAGATATTTGATAATACGGAATTACTTCGTGAGCTAGCCTTGGGTGCAGGAGCGGAATATATTTGACAATATTACTTTACTTTGTGAGTTAGTTTTGGGTACAGAATAAAAAGGGTTGATACTACAGCACTAATATGTGAGCCAATTTAGACACGACTTTACTTTTCAAATTAGCTTATAAAAAAGAAAGTTGAAGACATTTAACAGTATAGAATTACTTTATACAGTGATGAAAATGGAAGCTGATACATTGAGGAATGAAGAAATACGACACTATGGTATTATATAAACACCGTTTTTATTATTCCAATAATTTGAATAAGTTAATATTTATTTTAGTACATTTTAGGGATAATTTAACAAACTTGTGTATAACAATGTTGTTCACTTCAGTGGCTAGGGTTAACTTGAATATTACGTTCATATAGTAACTAATGGGTAGGTTGCGCTGTAGTAGACTAACAACGTGATATAATTTAGTGTAATATTTCAAGGCATCGGTACACTCTCGTTTAATATGTATTGCAGATCATTCTAGTCTTTGAGTTTATGCTAACAAGCAATAATTTCACTTTCTACAGAGAAGAGAGTTATAAAGATTTTGAATAAAAATTAAAACAGTTGTTTTTGAAAGAAAGAAGATAAAGCATGCTCTAAGTAATTTCTTTAGAAAGCTTATAAAGACGTATTCTTAAATCTAGAGCACAACGTTACTACCTTATAGGCGGTTCTAAAGAAAGGTAGCGGACTAAATTTCATTCGTAAGCAAGCGAAATTTTGTGATACAAGTTTTAAATCTACTCTGTTTGATATATATTTGTAACTGATACAGACTAACTACACGTATTAAAAGGATTTGCAGACGCAAACCATGGAAACATGGACAATATATTTAGCATAAATTTATTTAGTTGATGGCAAATTCCCGATCGTTCGACGATGCAGCGCTGCTGACATTAGAATATAACTGGATTATATTTTGTTAAAAACCTTTTCATAGAAATAATATTAAGGCAGTAAGAGTTTTAAAAAAACAGAACCAAACGACTCAGTGTTTATTTAAAAAAATAAATTTCAGTTATCTCTACAGAAGCAGAAACCTTGCACAGACGAGGGTTTAAGGCACCAACAGGTTTTTAAATCATCTCCTAACCTAATCTAAAGCGACATCTTTGATCCACAAAGTCAAGAGTAAACTTTACCCACCCAGAAATCAATCACAAATGAAATTGGACATATATCCTGGCTGCTTTGACAATATAATGAACAAGGATTTGCAGGTGGCCAAGGCTCGTGACTCAAATGTTCACCAGATTCTGGCAACTCCTCAAAATCAGTTGCTGTTTTCGTGAAAATGATGAGTGAAGAAACTGGAATCAAACCAATCCCATTCGACTTTTGTGTCTTTGGTCTTGAAAAGTGATGGAAACTCATTAAACGGGAGTTCTTAGGTTGTCGTTGATTCACTCATGAAGAAGTTTATTTAAAAGAAATAATGCAGGATTAGACAATAGCGCGTGATTACGGTCATTAAACTGATCATGAGAGATGAAGCATGTTTGAATGCTTTAGAATTTTCGCGAGGTACACAAATGAGTATTTGTGCTACCTGAACTGATAGATTAGCGGGAACTCAACTTGTCAACAGCACCCATTGACAATTATTGAGCTATTCTTGTCTGAATAAATATTGGTATTTGATTAACACTCATATAGCGAAATCAAGACCCCAAAATATGGAAATCGCTTCTGAGTCAACTGGTAGCGCATGAAAAAATACTCAAATTCAGTCTCAGATGCTAAACATCAATTCACTCTCTGACCACAATGTAGAAAGCAATTTCAAAGACAGCAGGAGACTTGTAACATAGTTTTATGAAATATGACTAATTACCTCTCCCTTAATTAACACGCACACGTAAAAGCTTTCTTCAAATGAAAAACACTACAAGGCCATTATAACTGTGCACACGGGATATTTTAAGTGTCAGAATTAGTAAAGAAAATACGTTAATTTTCTGTGCCAGTCACATAACACTTTAAAGTTATAACTTTATTACTTACTGCATTACAGTACGAGTACTTTTTATAAAAAATAAAGAATACAGTACTTAAAACAATGAAGTAAAAGGTAAAATTTAAACGCAGAAGAACTATGACTAGATCATATCACTAAAATATAACTAACTGTATGTTTGTTTATTTTTTGAATTTCGCGCAAAACTACACGAGAGCTCTGCGCTAGCCGTCCCTAATTTAGCAGTGTAAGACTAAAAGGAAGGCAACTAGTCATCACCACCCACCGCCAACTCTTGGGCTACTCTTTTACCAACGAATAGTGGGATTGACTGTCTCATTTATAACGCCCAAACGAGATTACGAGTCGAACACCTTTATCCACCTGGCCATGCCGGGCCTAACTAATTGTATATCAAGTTACCGTGCTTGATTTTAAACGTTATCTTAAAAGTAAATTGCAAATTTCTAAATTGATTATTCTTTAATCATTAAGTTGATCTGTGGTTTATTGTATAGGTATATAAAGAGTTAATAACCTTCAAGCTTTGTAGCTCTTTAAAAGAGCTCTTCGTTAAATGGCAACTGTAACTGAACGTATCGAAGTTGTAATCAGACATGATGAAAAATTCTTTAAAGAATTGGAACACTTGTGAATTAATAAAACTTTTATATTTCAATCTAATTAATAAAACTTTCATATTCCACCGTGGTGTTTCAGTCCATGTTTATTTCATTCATAACTAATTGATAAAACTTTCATATTCCACCGTGGTGTTTCAGTCCGTACGTTCTTTTCTTTGTTAGATAACCACGTTTAAATAACATTTAAACACTTTAAATGTCAATCATATCAAATGAACGTTTTAGAACTGAATAGTTCATATAACCAGGTTATTTTAATCTAGTAAGATTGAACAGATCTTAAGTATTATGTTACATGTTTAAATCAGTAAACCTGAACTGTACTTTAAATACAGTTTTGCCAATTGAAACCAGTAAGACTGAACAACTGCTGCACATAAGCGACATAACGTTCATAAAAGTGCACAAATGTTTATTAACAGTCATAACGATGTGAAAATAAAAACCGACACTACACATTTCAGTTTATCAAAATGTATTTTAACAACATAAAAGTTTTGTACAGTTGTGAACCCAAGAATGCACAACCTATTAGATTAAACTTACTATACTAATTCAACAAGTAAATATTACCATAAAGTAAATACACACAAATTGGTGCACAATAACTTAATTATTGTCTTTCAATTCAATTAAACGTACAGTAAAGTTGTTTTTTTTTTTTTCAGGAAGTATAAGCAACAAGAAAACATGTAATCATAATCACCCAAGTACAAAGTTACTCATTTTCTGAAAGTAAAAATGTAAAAATTCCTCCGGAAGGAAACTTTATCCCTGGCTCAACCAAGATGAGTTTGGACATACCTATATTAAATACCTTTTTATTTTTTTATACCAAAAAGATAAGATGTTAATTAAATAAAAATTTAAATATTTTCTCTGGAACTTTTTTCAGGTTTTGTTCAAAAATACTAAAACACATCTGTAAATAAAGTGATTCATTACGTAAATTAAAACTACGTGTTTACTGAGTTTCATTCACAGTGTTTTTCTCCTATTAATGTGGAATATTAGAAAAACAAATTACTATTTATTCATTGTGGCACAAAATTCCAATCTTACAAGTTGTTTACATAACACTTTTCAAGGTTAAAGAAAGGTTATACACTGCTGGCCAAAATCTTAAGGCCAATGAACATGAAGAAAAAATATGCATTTTCCACTGTTAGACTCAACAACTTATTTAAATAGAGCTTCGAAAGATGAAAATAAGAAAAGGGAAAATAAAAATAAAACTTTTTATAGCATTAAATAGGGAAAATGTAAACACTATGAAATTAGCCTAAATACTAGCTGGTCAAAAGTTCATGACCATACCAAAAAGAAGACCTAAACAGGGTAGGAAATGCCCAACAAGAGGTCTCAGTGGTGAGTTGCACAGCCGTCATTGCGAATAACTTCAAACATTCCCTTTGGCATGGTCGATATAAGACATTTGCAGAAGGTTGGCAGAAATGTTATTTCAAGTGGTAAAGATGGCTTCACGAAGATCATAAACTGTTTGGAATTGACGTCCATTTCTATAGACTTCCCTTGTCATCTACCCTCAAACATTTTCAATGGGATTCAGTTCCGGCGACCATGCTGGATGGTCCAAAAGAATCACGTTATTCGCTATGTAAAAATCCTTTGTTCTGCGGACACTGTGAATTGCAGCATTGTCCTGCTGAAAGATCCAGTCATTTCCACACAAGCGAGGGCCTTCAGTCAATAAGGATGCTCTCTCCAACATGCCAATGTAGCCAGCTGCTGTTTGACGCTCCTGTATAATCTGAAGCTTCTTTGTTCCATGGAAGAAAAAAGCACCCTAGATCATGATGGAACTTCCTCCACTGTGTCGTGTAGAAAATGTCTCCGGTTGGATATCCTTATCGCGCCAGTAACGTTGGAAGCCATCAGGACCATCTAGGTTAATTTTTTCTCATCAGAGAACAAAATCTTATACCACTTTTCTATGTCCCATGTTTGGTGCTTTTCAGAAACGTTCAACCGAGCTGTTTGGTGGTATGGAAGGAGGCATGGCCTTTGAAGACGTTTACAGATTTAAAGTCTTTCTCTCGTAGATGCCGTCTTATTGTTCTTGAGCTGCATTCTGCGTCCGTAAGGACCTTAATCTGGTTCGACAATCGGCTGATGTCTTGCCAGACAACCTGTCGAATCCTTCCGCTCAACACCGGCTAAGTTTTCTTGGACCGACCACTTGAAATTCTCGTTCCGTATCCCTCAGAGTCTTTTAAGAAATTTGCAACAGCAGTTTTACTACACCTAATCTCACCAACGATGGCACGTTGAGAGAGACATTGCTTTTGCAGCTCGACAATTCTGCCACGTTCAAACTCTGTCAACTGTTTAGCCTTTGCCATGTTTTTATCCAATGTAACACATGAGATTTTCCCTTTTTATTTTCATCTTTCGAAGTTCCACTCAAATAAGTGGTTGAGTCTAACAACGCAAAATGCACATTTTTTCTTTGTGTTCATTGGCCTTAACATTTTCGCTAGCAGTGTACAAGTGTTCATAACAGTGACAGAACTGAACTAGTAACAAATGTTAAAACTAACATTATTTTTTCCTTTTAATAAAACATTATTTATACAAGGGAAAAAGCTTTAGTTTTGACTTGAAAAACAATTGCTGAAGGTTTACATGCTTAAAGTTGTGAAAAGTTACAACAATAGTTAAAGAAGAAGACGATTGTAAGAAATTATGTTTATAATTCTTTGGTGTTGAGACTATCGAACGTCACGTGCAATACAATAAAGTCGAAAATATAGAGATTTCTAGAAGCCCGGCTGACGATTAAGTAATGAAGATATTAATACTATGAGACGAGCGATAGCAACAGACGGATGATAGAAGGGAGAAAAGTTACGCGGGAAGTCAACTGTCGTAGGAGAGATAGGCCTAACGATTAACATAGGCCTTATATTTAATATGTTAGAGTAAGACTAACAGAAGAAAAGGAGATAAAAAAGAAGAATTTATTCCACCAAAGCTTGTTATAAAGTAATTGAATCAGCTTGAGTGCACGTTCACAAAAAGGACTGTACATAGGATATTTTAAAGAAAAAAAGACCAAACGATTACGGTAACTCGCGTCAAAATTTTAAGTGGATTGCACAGAATGCTAGATAGTTAGGCTCGTCAACTTGAATTCTGAAATAATTGAATAGACTTAAGTGGACTTTTGACAACAAGAGGAAAGCTAAATATATATAGTGTTTATGATATGCCTATAATTTCTATACGGTGAAAAATTTATTCCACTTACGTTTAACTTCTTTGTTAGTTTTTTGAACTTTGCGCAAAGCTACACGAGGGCTACCTGTGCTAGTCTTTTCTAATTTAGCAGTCTAAGGCTAGAGGGAAGACAGCTATTTATCAACACCCACCACCATCTCTTGGGCTACATTTTTACCAACGAATAGTGGGATTGATCGTACTTTATAACGCTCGGCTGAAAGGGCGAGCATGCTTGGTGCGACCGGCATTCGAACCAGCTATCCTCAGATTACGAGTTGAGCGCCTTAAGCACCTGTCCATGTCGGGCCTCATTTAACTTGTTCCAAATACGGTTTGTATATATATTATTTTGAAAACAAGCGAAGTGCGTGTTGTTCATTTCTCGTTGAATTTATTGGCAACACACAGTGGCGTAGCTAGGGTTTTCAGCGCCCGGGGACAAAGTCAGTTTTCGCGCCCCCTCGTGACGAAATGTAAGCCATAATTCCTAATTATGTAACATCAATTTGGTGCCTCTCCGATGCTGCGCCTGGGGATAGATGTACCCCCTTGCTCCACCCTAGCTACGCCACTGCCAACACATCAAAAACACTTACTGTGAAAGAATCCTAACTCCCAACGACAACACAGTATACATATTGTTTGTTTGTTTGTTTGTTTTGGAATTTCGCACAAAGTTACTCGAGGGCTATCTGTGCTAGCCGTCCCTAATTTAGCAGTGTAAGACTAGAGGGAAGGCAGCTAGTCATCACCACCCACCGCCAACTCTTGGACTACTCTTTTACCAACGAATAGTGGGATTGACCGTCACATTATAACGCCTCCACGGCTGGGAGGGCGAGCATGTTTGGCGCGACTCGGGCGCGAACCCGCGACCCTCAGATTACGAAGCGCACGCCTTAACGCGCTAGGCCATGCCAGGCCTCGGTATATATATATATATTTATACCGTTAAGAAGTATGAGTAAAGGTATTTTATTTTGAGAATTGGCGAAAAATTATATTTTTAAATTCCGACACTCTGTAGAGAGTTATATACTTTCAACCAGTGTGTATTACCGAATATTAGCAGGAAGATGTGTATTTGAAATACACAGTACGAATTATTTAGCTGTTTTCACGGATAGAAATTTTATTTAAGATTTTCAGTTTTTGAAATCAACACCCAACCTGGTGGAAAACGATATAATTTGCTGGGAACAACATCATTACAGGATTTAAACAAGCTTTCCACTGAATATTTATCAGCCTAATTTGTTTTATGATACGTGTTTTCTATGAAATTCGAAAACCTTGGTGTGAGGATGAATTAGTTTCTTTACCAAAAACTTTCCGCAGAAGTAAAATACGTTGCAAATAAAGTTTAAAGTAAAATTTTTGTATCATTAAACATTTAAATAGTAAAGTGTAGAAATAGATAGAAACTAAAACAGTGATACGAAAAGGTATACATTAAAAAAAATCTAGAAAACAAACTATAAAAATACATTTAGAGAGACTAAACAAAACATAAAGAAACCAAAACAACCAACTACCTGTCTAAAGTTTTAAAACAGACGTACATGTAAAAATAACAGAATATTATCTACATCAGCAGACTCACAAATATTTGATGTTAAATGTATTTTTTTAACATTTATCAGTTCGTTTTAGACATACAGAATAGGATACATAGTTTGGTAATTGAATGTATTTTCTTAAGAAAGAAATATTAGGTGGATGGGTAGATCAACACAAAAGTAGATCCGATAAGGCAGCTACGAAATTGAATCTCTGAATTAATCCACTTCTACAATTTTCAACTTCTCTTTTTATCCAACGAATAATTTAATGTTTATGAAAAGAAAAAAATTGAAAAAATTCAAAACTGAGAAAGTTGAATATCTTATTGTAATAAAAACATTTCTGCATTAATTACTTGTTAACACAAAATGCATACACTTTTCGGCATGTTCAGATATAATACGATGTTGATATTACGGTGAAAATCTCATTATACTTAATGGAGCTGAGGAAAAGTAGCACCTAAGGACTTGTGAGAGTCTGCTGAAATCTTGGTTCGAGTCTCCCGCTTCTCCTTAAATTGTGGTATTATTTTCCCTCTGTCTCTACTGGTAATTATGAAATCAGCTATTTAATAATAAAATTCTTTTTCTGATCCTAAGAACTGCCGAGGATTCACAGGTAGGTATTGGAACTTATACTACTGAAAAACTGGGTTTCGATATCCGCGGTAAGCAGAGCACAGATAGTCCATTGTGTAGTTTAGTGTTTAACTGCAAACAAACAAATATAAATTCGAAGAAACCCATGACCCATAAAATAAAACTAAGTGCTTTGGTAAGTTTTTGAACATATCTTTTTGTATATGTACTTCGGTATTGTTACAATTGCCATAAATATATAAACTTGTTTACTCGTTTTTATAACTCATTTTGGGAATTACGTCTCCAGAGTAACACAACACGCAACTCAACATGTGTGTACACGCGTATAGACAGATGGATATTCACAAATAAAGTAAGCAGAAAGATGCCTCAAGCTAAGACAAAGTGACAAAGAATTTTTTTCTAAAACAAAGAAATAGACGCTTTGATGTAAAAGACATTTCAAGTTATATTATGTTTGTATTGAAAAAGGTCTTCAAGCTATGAAAAATATTTCCCACCAACAACACCTTCAAATGGCAAGTTACTTTTGGAGTTTTTTGTTTTTTGTTTACAAATAACTTGTTATTGTTAGTTATTTAGTTACTAAAATAACATTCCATACTTTTTATGTATTCTACATTACACTTTACTCGACTTGGTTTGTATTATGCATTCTATATTATGCAAAGTCCTTTCTGGTTTAAGTACCTCCATACTATAAACCTAATTAATAATCTAATCTAAACCAAGCTAACAGTTAATATTATCCTGTACAGTGAAAGATGTTTGAAATTAGAACAAAGGTTTGTGGTGGAAATCTAAATCTTAAAAGAACAGACAAACTGTTTTAATGAAATGTTGTCGTCTGCGACGCTACTGCACGTACACATTTTTTATTTGTAGTAAATTATTTCTTTATGAAGCAAGATATATTTTGTATTCGATAGTATCGTAAGGTTTGTTGGTGAGTATTTCTTAAACTAAATTATTGTGCAGAAACTATATATGTATGTATATGAATTTCTATACATTTAAACAAATAACGGAATGGCTAGAGTACAACGGATTTAATTTATTCGTACCATAGAAAGATGTATCCTGTTTTTCAGTTCTTAAGATTTTTCTTTTTCCATTATTGGAGACGTTCCTCTAAACCCATAGATTTTGTTACGGGAACTCGCCACATGCAAGCTGGCTCCAGGATGTCTGAGTTAAGTTATAGCTTGGCGGTCACTTCGTTCCTCCCATATGGGTTCAGGTATTGAAATTGATGAAAAGATGGAGACGGGATAGCGGCTGTATCCTCGTGCTGCACGTGTGCTGTGTGGTAATGAATCTACAGAGTGCTTATTTTTTTTCTTTCTATTCGCATTTTGAGAACGAGCAGAAACTTTTACTTGCGTTGAACAATTGATAAATGCTGATGGCGTTCATCGGAAACATACCTTACACGTGAATTCAAGAAGGAATGATCCCCATTTTCATACATGCCTGCCTCCAAGTTATCCAATTTACATGATGAAATGTAGGAAAAGCAAGCGGATTTGATGAGCCTTTCCAAATTAAAAACATTGTTTAATTTTGTGCACTGAACGTATAAAGAAATTTCAACTTCATTTAGGCATATTAAAACAGAGGGACATATCATCTATTAACTTGAAAAGTGTATAAATGTTACGGCCTTTCTTTTCTCTTGTTATTTATTCCCTATTTATGTTCGTTCATAATAAATGATTTTCTATAAGTTGGCAGTACTTTCTTTAACCAACCGAATTACTCTAAACATACAGATTGACAACCACGTAGTTAATTATGCCAGAAAAACAATTAGTGGAATAATTTGAACCTGTTCACGAAAGCTGACAATACTTAATTAATTTATTGTACATGACATGCTTATTGGTCATATCATCTGTAAGACCGCGAGTAAAAGCCAATTGGTTTTACCATAATAAAGCGTTTGATCTAACTACAATGATCAGAGTCTGAACAGCCTTAAGTCAATGGATCTGGGTAATATTCTGTATCATATTTGGATGAGAAGGACGAGTGATACACATCTCTGTTCATTCAAAAACATCATAAGTAGCATTCCTGTTAAACTGATACTATGTGTAATATACTAAATTAAGTTATAAGAATATTTAACAATAGTGTCAATTTTAGAACTTAGATGTTTTTATTCCTGAGATGACCAATTTATTATCATACCAAGGCGTCCTCCACTAGCACAGCAGTAAGTCTGTGGACTTACAACGCTAGAAATCGGGTTTCGATACCCGTGGCAGGCATAGCACTGATAGCCCATCATGTAGCTTTATATCTAAGCCACAAATAAACATACCAAGATTAGCGAATGTGAGTAATGCATTAGTAAGAACTCCGGAATCAACTACGTTATGAACCCACAAATAATTTGTTTTGTTTGTTTGTTTTGGAATTTCGCACAAAGCTACTCGAGGGCTATCTGTGCTAGCCGTCCCTAATTTAGCAGTGTAAGACTAGAGGGAAGGCAGCTAGTCATCACCACACACCGCCAGCTCTTGGGCTACTCTTTTACCAACGAATAGTGGGAATGACCGTAACATTAGAACGCCCCCACGGCTGAAAGGGCGAGCATGTTTGGCGCGACGGGTACGCGAACCCGCGACCCTCAGATTACAAGTCAAACGCCTTAACACGCCTGGCCATGCCAGGCCACAAATAATTAGACGCATGAAAACTTAAAGAGATGTTTTTAGAATATTATGGGATAAAACCTTATAGGCAATCCTAGAATTAAATTTTGGCACAACTGGAAGCAAGGTGACGTGGTTCTAATTTTCTGAGTCAAACTGTTGCACATTTCTTTGAACTTCATACAAACGTATGTATATCTCTTAAAAGAGAGTTTGCAGAATTAAATGTTCTTTTAACATTTCATTGTTTTTTTTTCTTTGTTTCAGTTGTAATGGGTCTGATGTGAGCAAGTTAGAAAGTGCATGTTTCTGGTAACTGAAGCACCTAAGTTAACACAACTCGGTTGTAGTTTTTGGTTGTCACAAACTTGGTGCGATTTCCAGAGCAACTCTATCTGAAGAGTATCATTTCTTGAACATTCCCTATTACTATTTACAGTATGTATTTGTCAATATACTGTTTTGAAGCATTGACGTGAAATTTGTCAAATATTTACACGTTTTCGGTAATTTTTGTTTCATCTGTGAAACGCTTTTCATTTTCGTTTTGGTTGCGGTACATTTTAAAAATCAATTAATGTGTCGTTTAATATTAATTATCTTTTAATTGTGATCAATCATACATAATAAGCCTCTCAGTGGCTCAGCGATAAGGATGAAGGTTTATAGCGTTAAAAACCGGGTTTCGATATCTGTGGTGAGCAGAGCACACATAGGACATTCTGCAAGCCTTATGCGTAATGACAAACATACTAAATTACAACGAAGAGCATTTCTAAACCTGTGCAATATCTCAGTAATTTAATTAGTAGAACACTCCGTAACATCCCGCTAAAAATGTTGGGTTAAACAATGGAGTCAGGAACTCAACATACAATGTATCTCATTAATTATCAAGCAATGGAGTCAGGAACTCAACATACAATATATCTCATTAATTATCAAACAATGGAATCAGAAACTAAACATACAATATATATCATTAATTATCAAACAGTGGAGTCAGAAACTAAACATACAATGTATCTCATTAATTATCAAAGAATGGAGTCAGCAACATACAATGTATCTCATTAATTATTAAACAATGGAGTCAGAAACTCAACATACAATGTATGTCATTAATTATTAAACAATGGAGTCAGAAACTCAACATACAATATATCTCATTAATTATCAAACAATGGAGTCAGAAACTCAACATATAATATATATCATTAATTATCAGAAGACTGTTGCAGCATCGCATGCTTTTTTTCAGGCTAATCAATAGAGACAGAAGTTCATCATTCTGTATCTCATTAACTAGAAGAAGGTTCTGCAGAAGTCACGTGATATATAATGGATTGAACAGGAGAATCAGATTAAAACGTGCGATCACAACTAATTGAGTTAATAATAGATTACTCATGTAGACATATAGGCCACGTGAAACAACATTCAGAAAGGGAGTTTGCATGAATCGTTGATGCTTTTGTGATGTAAATAATGAATGCAGTAGGAATTAAACATCATTCCAATTTTGGATTATTGATTTCTATGAGAGTCCTCGAGTGGACTTAATAGAAAATTGTGTAATATTAGATAAATTGAGATGTTCATTTTCGATCCTCACGAAATCTAAGATCCTCTGGTATTTGAGAAACTAAATAGTTTGCTCGTTCTATAAGAAAGAGAGTTAGAACCATGTTATGAAAGCTTAAAAGCCGATACTGAAACCTTACCGGATTGAACTGAATACTATTTTTCAAAATTTAACTACAGACTGTAGAAAACAATAAAAGAATTTTTTACAGTGTTGTGTCATCAATGGACAATTATTGTAGCTATGACAGAATGATTATACATGGTTGAGTACAATATATTAAAAATATTTCAAATACACGAATCAACAATTCAAATGACACCTGCAATCGATATAAAGTGTAAGATTAAAGGGAAGGCAACTAGTCATCACCACCCACCGCCAACTCTTGGACTACTCTTTTTACCAACGAATAGTGAGATTGACCGTCATATTATAACGCCCCCACGGCTAAAAGGGCGAACATTTTTGGTGTGACAGGGATTTGAGCCCGCGACCCTCAGATTACGAGTCGAGTACCTTAATCACACAGCCATGCCGGACCCTTCACTCCACATAACTAGCATGCTTGATCAGGTACTATTTAAAGTTTATAGACTTTCTGGCATGTTTGTAACATGGGGAGATAGAGGTGATGAAAACCCTGATTTTACTTTCTGTAAATGCACAGAAAGGTGCTCTCGAAAGTTCTGGTAGAATATAACCGTAAGCAAAATTGCCTCTTTCTGAAGTTCTACTTCGATGATTGTCTGAAGAAGTTATGTCTTACCTAATAACTATTAAATCACAAAGCAGATTTTTTTTAAAATCTTGTTTCTAACATTCACGTATGATATTTGTCATTAAAGTATTATTTTTACATGTGAAAAATATTGTTTCAGTTTCTTCCTTTGCCTTAGCAGAACCTCCTGGTATTGGACCAGATTTGTATATGCAATAAAATAATACATATAATCGTGCAGTCTTAAATATATCTCTTGTACAAGTATTCTGAAACAAATCACAAAGTTCTATAAGATATGAAAATGCGTACCGTGGTAGTTTTTTTTCTGTTTCTGGTGAATAGTATACGTCATTGCACATATACATATATACTCTTCAAAAAAAGAAACGCAAAAGAGAATTGTTATTTTAAAGAGAAATATATGTAATAACGTTACAAGCTCAGAGTATGTGATGTTACACGTGTTAAGGCACTGATTGTTAGACCAAAATGACAATAAAAGTTGTGCACTTTGAAAACGGAGGAAAACATCGGATTTTTCGCCAAAACGCATTCGTGTCCAATAAATTTGTTTGAGAGATCTGCATGTTCTGCAAGTGCAACATGTGCAAAATCCCTATAAAAGTGACGGGTTCTCTGTTTCCATAGCTCAGTGTTAAGCCACCGACACGCAATACAGTTACGCCAAGACTGACTGAAGCACAACGCAACAACGCCATTGGTCGCTTGGAAGCAGGCGAATCTCGATCAGATGTTGCCAGAGCTGTGAATGTCCACCCAAGCACCATCACAAGGCTATGGAATCGTCACCAACAACATGGATCAACTTGTGACCGTCCAAGTAATGTAGCCCGCACAAGATCGCTACATCTGGTTACGTCACCACCACTGCGACGTCTACTGCCTCAACCATACCAGGGCTGCGTAGGATTTTCGATCAGACCGTACGCAATCGTCGATGAGATTCTTAGGCCCCATGTGCAACCCATCATGGTGAACGTCAACGACATTTTTCAACATGACAACGCCCGTCCTCACACAGCCCGACTCACCACTGTCTTCTTGAGACACCACAACATCAACGTTCTTCCCTGGCTCTCCATATCACCAGATTTAAACCCCATTGAACATCTTTGGAACGAGTGGGACCGACGTCTGCGACGGCGACAACCTCAACCGCAGGCTTCACCTCAGCTTGCAGCAGCTTTGCAGGCTGATTGGACAGCCATTCCACAGGATGTGATTCATCATCTCATCGCTTCTATGGGCAGGAGATGCCAAGCAGTTATTGATGCTCACGGGGGTCATACTCGTTATTGACGTTGAGTGACGTTAAACGTCAACTAGTGAGCGTGGACTTCGCCTTTGCAGACTTTGGATGTTCAGCAGTGAATGTGCAAAGTTTCATATATGTCATACAGAACTACGCGGAATAAACTTGTCAACAATATGTCTCAAATTTTGTCTTTTGCGTTTCTTTTTTTGAAGAGTATATCTTCCTAAAATTTGGACTGAAAACCAAATTTCTTCTAAGTACAATAATAGTTGATACAGTAGGTACATAAATGAAGCTCAGCAAACGAACGGACTGAAAGAAACTCAAGAACTGATCAGTTACGAAATGTTGCATAAAGTCTAAGATAGAATGTGTACATATATAATTATCATGTGATATGTATTACGTTACAAACATTTAGATAACCCCGTTTAATTTAATAAAAAAGATAAACTACTTAAGGTTGTTTGAACAACAACTGCTCTTACAAATAGTAAATGTCAATTTCGGTTTCATTTATTTCGTAATGTAAGAATAACTACTGTAAATGTTTATATCCTCGTAATAGAATCTACTTTTTACTTAGAATGATTATCATAAAACTTCCCACTGAAAGGCCATTAAATGCTTGTTTATATGTTTATATCGTTGTTAAACATAAAGCTACACAATGGGTTATCTGTGCTTTTCCCACAACGGGTGTCGCAAACAGGTTTTTAATGTTATAACCTTTGAGGTTATTGCTGAGCCACTGTGAAAGAAGGGGTGGGTGGCTTCGTGCAGTACATTAAAAATGTTTCTTGAAAATAATTAGATTAAATCTGTATTACATTAAAACTGAAATTTGGTTTTCAAAACGTTGATTTTTTTCCTACCCTAATGCTTCGTTTTCTGACAGTCTGTTAATGTTAATATTTCATTGTATTTAATGGTATTCACTTATTTCCAATTCTTTGTTGGCACAAAAACATGATTATAGTTTATCATCATCAGGAAAACGTAAAAGAACAGAGTTACTGTTTGCTATAAGTGTTGATTTGAATCTCATAAATGTTTATATTAAATCGTAAAGTGCATACATTTATATAAATTTATATAACAATTCACTCCCTTAACAATAAAAAAACAAACAAAATTAAAATTTACTAGAAACTTCAAAAGATATAATCTTAGAAGGGAATAACTTTTTGCGGTAGTAGATATTTGTGATTTATTATATAAATATATATTTATATTTATAAACGTTTATTCAAAAATACGTTTAATTATGATATTCTACCCGTTATGAATTAAGAAACTCGAGTTATGTACATATTGCTTTATATAGAAATTAGTAATATTTTACTTTTATTATACGGTAGTAAACAAGAGCTTACGATTTTCATGTAAACTCAAATCTTTTCGCTCTACAGGAACGTTAATAAATTAAGCAGTGTGTATTGCCCTTAAGGATGCATTTTAATTTCCCTTAAATACTCAGTGAGTCAGATACGTTTGCTATTTATAAAGATAAAACATTTAGCATATAGTACCACCTGACAGAATATACGACTGTGGTATAGAGGTGTTAATGACTCAATGCTTCCACAACTAAGAATATGAGCATTTGTTCATAAAATTATCCTAAACTTTAAGGCTGTTTTCTAACAACACATTATTCAATGCTATAAATATTGTAGTTATGTTAGACCAGTTAGATAGATAACAGATAACCAGACAAATATAAACATACATATATGTAAAATTAAAAAAAAAAAGAAATATCCTGATACTTTGAAGTGTGAAATACATTTCTTCCAATTTTTAGCTAAAATTAAACTTATTAACGTTTCGCTGTACCTGTAGTAACAAGGTTTTCGTGAGCGTTTGTTTAAGGCATTATTTTGAAGCTTTCACATGTATATTTATAATAAAAATACAAAAACAACGAACGTTTTGTTAATAAACCTAAATCCCTTACAAATATATAATAACTTGGTAAACACATTTTTTGTGTGCATCTGTGAGATTGGCTGGCCTGGTATGGCCAGGCGTGTTAAGGCGTTCGACTCGTAATCTGAGGGTCGCGGGTTCGCATACCCGTCGCGCCAAACATGAATGTTTTAATATATCGACTCGAAATGCCATCAACAATCAAGAGGCCTGTGGTATTCGGGTGTAATATTTTCAATTAGTGTTGTCTTTTCCTGCAGATTTTCCGGAAAGAAAATATAAGAGATGAAGATTTGGTTTAAAAATAATCATTAATTGTACGATTTGGTATATATACTACCGATATGAAACACTCATTAGTACGATTTGGTATATATACTACCGGTATGAAACATTCGTTAGTACGAGTTGGTATATATATTACCGGTATGAAACATTCGTTAGTACGATTTGGTATATATATTACTGATATAAAACATTCGTCAGTACGATTTGGTATATATACTACCGATATGAAACATTCGTTAGTACGATTTGGTATATATACTACCGATATGAAACATTCGTTAGTACGATTTGGTATATATGCTACCGATATGAAACATTCGTTAGTACGATTTGGTATATATACTACCGATATGAAACATTCGTTAGTACGATTTGGTATATATACTACCGATATGAAACATTCGTTAGTACGATTTGGTATATATACTCCCGATGTGAAACATTGATTGGTACGATTTGGTATACATACTACTGGTATGAAACATTAATTGGTACGATTTGGTATATATACTCCCGATGTGAAACATTCATTGGTACGATTTGGTATATATACTCCCGATGTGAAACATTGATTGGTACGATTTGGTATATATACTACCGATGTGAAACATTCATTGGTACGATTTGGTATATATACTCCCGATGTGAAACATTCATTGGTACGATTTGGTATATATACTACTGGTATGAAACATTCGTTAGTACGATTTGGTATATATACTACTGATATAAAACATTCGTTAGTACGATTTGGTATATATACTACCGATATGAAACATTCGTTAGTACGATTTGGTATATATACTACCGATATGAAACATTCGTTAGTACGATTTGGTATATATACTCCCGATGTGAAACATTGATTGGTACGATTTGGTATATATACTACCGATATGAAACATTCATTGGTACGATTTGGTATATATACTCCCGATGTGAAACATTCATTGGTACGATTTGGTATATATACTACTGGTATGAAACATTCATTGGTACGATTTGGTATATATACTCCCGATGTGAAACATTCATTGGTACGATTTGGTATATATACTCCCGATGTGAAACATTCATTGGTACGATTTGGTATATATACTCCCGATGTGAAACATTCATTGGTACGATTTGGTATATATACTACCGGTATGAAACATTCATTGGTACGATTTGGTATATATACTACCGATGTGAAACATTAATTGGTACGATTTGGTATATATACTACCGGTATGAAACATTGATTGGTACGATTTGGTATATATACTACCGATGTGAAACATTGATTGGTACGATTTGGTATATATACTACCGGTATGAAACATTGATTGGTACGATTTGGTATATATACTACCGATGTGAAACATTGATTGGTACGATTTGGTATATATACTACCGATCTGAAACATTGATTGGTACGATTTGGTATATATACTACCGATGTGAAACATTGATTGGTACGATTTGGTATATATACTACCGATGTGAAACATTCATTGGTACGATTTGGTATATATACTACCGATGTGAAACATTGATTGGTACGATTTGGTATATATACTACCGATGTGAAACATTCATTGGTACGATTTGGTATATATACTACCGATGTGAAATATTCATTAATTTTTTTCACGATATTGAACTTATTTTAGGATTTTTTTTTCCTTTAATAAAGGAAAGTCTTTAATAAACAGGCTGTTAATAAATTACAACCTAGATTTGAAAATGCGCTTAAAATACGTAATAGTGTCCGACAACCTCTATATTCTGTGTTAGTTAGTGAATGCTTTTCCAAAGCTTAAGAATATTTCCGTCACGTGACAACATATCCTTCCAGCTACATGTAAGCGCTGCTCTAGCAAATTCTAGAACAAGTCATTGCAAAAAATATTGACAGCGGTAAGTACTTTGGAAAGCTTCCAGAAACATCTCTTAACCTCAAGAAACTCATCTGTTCAAGCTGTTGTTTCCATTGGATGGCAACGAAATGATCAAAATTCCAAGGTTTATGAGGCTCAAATTAGCTCTAAGGTTTAGGGATAGTCTCGCCTCACGCTACTTCATAATATTTATAATTAACTGGAAAAAGTGCCGTTCCTAAACACACTTAAAATCACAACTTCCAATCAATAAATAGGATTAAATGGGTTTTAAGTTTTACAAACTGAATCATGTATGCATAGCTAGTCCTGCCAAAATGTCGCCCTTAGTAATCTACGAAGTCAAGACTGAGACTGAAGGTATCTCAGATTGGTTGGTTGCAGGACATCTTTTCAACAAACGATTTGAACGTCATCTTACAGAACATTTCTGCAATGTAAAAAGAAAACAGGCTGTTAGATTTCATTGTTCAAAATATGACGTCAGTTTTGTACACCAGTGATGGCTGCATTCAGTGGAAATTGTACATAACAACTCAGATAGTCCATTGTGTACCTTTGTGCTTCATTCAAAACAAACAATAATCTGTTAAATAGTTTATAGTACTAAACCTAACGAAAAACTTTCTTAAAGAACATATCGTTTTCATTGCTTCCTCTTTTATATCTATTCTGCATCCAAGCAGTGAAATTAGCTTTCTTTCATAAAGCGACCCTCAAAATATTGTTCAAAATACCAATGTTCGTTCATCTTCTTGTTTATATAACTCATCACTGCCAAGATATTTCTGTCCACAACACACACACATACTTTTTCCAATTGATATAAATAAGAAATATGTCGAATGTTTTTAAGCAGAAAAGGACAAATTATGAGGCAATATTTGTATATATTTATTTAAAATGTACAATTATGATGTCAGGTCACATTTCTATTAACGTTCATTTTAAGAGGTCATGAGAATGGGGTTAGTTAAAGAGTCAGAAATATTCATCACAATATTTTACAACCTTTTATTATTCATTCGAGTTGACACATAAACATTAACGCGAGACCAATCTCACACAAGTTTGTATTAATCAGTCGAGTTGATTCATGAACATTAACGTGAGACCAATCTCACCCAAGCTTGTATTAATCAGTCTAGTTGATATATGAACATTAACGTGAAACTAATCTTACCCAAGCTTGTATTAATCAGTCGAGTTGATTCATGAACATTAACGTGAGGTCAGTCTTACCCAAGCTTGTATTAATCAGTCGAGTTGATACATGAATATTAACGTGAGACCAAACTCACCCAAGCTTGTTTAATCAGTCTAGTTGATACATTAACATTAACGTGAAACTAATCTTATCCAAGCTTGTATTAAAGAGTCGAGTTGATTCATGAACATTAACGTGAAACTAATCTTACCCAAGCTTGTGTTAATCAGTCGAGTTGATACATGAAGAATAACGTAAGACCAATCTCACCCAAGCTTTTATTAATCAGTGTAATTGGTATATGAACATTAACGTGACACTAATCTTACCCAAGCTTGTATTAATGAGTCGAGTTGATACATGAACATTAACGTGAGTCCAATTTTATTCAAGCTTGTATTAATCAGTCGAGTTGATTCGTGAACATTAACGTGAGACCAATCTCACCCAAGCTTGTATTAATCAGTCTAGTTGATATATGAACATTAACGGGAGGTCAATCTTACCCAAACTTGTATTAATCAGTCGAATTGTTCATGAACATTAACGTGAGACCAATCTCACCCAAGCTTGTATTAATCAGTCTAGTTGATACATGAACATTAACGTCAAACTAATCTTACCCAAGCTTGTATTAATCATCCGAGTTGATACATGAAGATTAACGTAAGACCAATCTCACCCAAGCTTTTATTAATCAGTCTAATTGGTATATGAACATTAACGTGACACTAATCTTACCCAAGCTTGTGTTAATCAGTCGAGTTGATACATGAAGATTAACGTAAGACCAATCTCACCCAAGCTTTTATTAATCAGTGTAATTGGTATATGAACATTAACGTGACACTAATCTTACCCAAGCTTGTATTAATGAGTCGAGTTGATACATGAACATTAACGTGAGTCCAATTTTATTCAAGCTTGTATTAATCAGTTGAGTTGATTCATGAACATTAACGTGAGACCAATCTCACCCAAGCTCGTATAAATCAGTCTAGTTGATATATGAACATTAACGAGAGGTCAATCTTACCCAAGCTTTTATTAATCATTCGAGTTGATAGACGAACATTAACGTGGGGTCAGTCTTACCCAAGCTTGTATTAATCATTCGAGTTGATACATGAACATTAACGTGAAACTATTCTTACCCAAGCTTGTATTAATGCGTTAAGTTGATTAATGAACATTAACGTAAGACCAATCTCACCCAAGCTTCTATTAATCAGTCTAATTGGTATATGAACATTAACGTGAAACTAATCTTACCCAAACTTGTATTAAAGAGTCGAGTTGATTCATGAATATTAACGTGAAACCAATCTCACCCAAGCTTGTATTAATCAGTCTAGTTGATACATGAACATTAACGTCAAACTAATCTTACTCAAGCTTGTATTAATCATCCGAGTTGATACATGAAGATTAACGTAAGACCAATCTCACCCAAGCTTTTATTAATCAGTCTAATTGGTATATGAACATTAACGTGACACTAATCTTACCCAAGCTTGTGTTAATCAGTCGAGTTGATACATGAAGATTAACGTAAGACCAATCTCACCCAAGCTTGTATTAATCAGTCTAGTTGATATATGAACATTAACGGGAAGTCAATCTTACCCAAACTTGTATTAATCAGTCGAATTGATCATGAACATTAACGTGAGACCAATCTTACCCAAGCTTGTATTAATCAGTCAACTTGATTCATGAACATTAACGTGAGACCAATCTTACCCAAGCTTGTATTAATCAGTCAACTTGATTCATGAACATTAACGTGAGACCAATCTTACCCAAGCTTGTATTAATCATTCGAGTTGATACATGAACATTAACGTGAGACCAATCTCACCCAAGCTTGTATTAATCAGTCTAGTTGATACATGAACATTAACGTCAAACTAATCTTACTCAAGCTTGTATTAATCATCCGAGTTGATACATGAAGATTAACGTAAGACCAATCTCACCCAAGCTTTTATTAATCAGTCTAATTGGTATATGAACATTAACGTGACACTAATCTTACCCAAGCTTGTGTTAATCAGTCGAGTTGATACATGAAGATTAACGTAAGACCAATCTCACCCAAGCTTTTATTAATCAGTGTAATTGGTATATGAACATTAACGTGACACTAATCTTACTCAAGCTTGTATTAATCAGTTGAGTTGATTCATGAACATTAACGTGAGACCAATCTCACCCAAGCTTGTATAAATCAGTCTAGTTGATATATGAACATTAACGGGAGGTCAATCTTACCCAAGCTTTTATTAATCATTCGAGTTGATAGACGAACATTAACGTGAAGTCAGTCTTACCCAAACTTGTATTAATCAGTCGAGTTGATTCATGAACATTAACGTGAAACTAATCTTATCCAAGCTTGTATTAAAGAGTCGAGTTGATTCATGAACATTAACGTGAAACTAATCTTACCCAAGCTTGTGTTAATCAGTCGAGTTGATACATGAAGATTAACGTAAGACCAATCTCACCCAAGCTTTTATTAATCAGTGTAATTGGTATATGATCATTAACGTGACACTTATCTTACCCAAGCTTGTATTAATGAGTCGAGTTGATACATGAACATTAACGTGAGTCCAATTTTATTCAAGCTTGTATTAATCAGTCGAGTTGATTCATGAACATTAACGTGAGACCAATCTCACCCAAGCTTGTATTAATCAGTCTAGTTGATATATGAACATTAACGGGAAGTCAATCTTACCCAAACTTGTATTAATCAGTCAACTTGATTCATGAACATTAACGTGAGACCAATCTTACCCAAGCTTGTATTAATCATTCGAGTTGATACATGAACATTAACGTGAAACCAATCTCACCCAAGCTTGTATTAATCAGTCTAGTTGATATATGAACATTAACGGGAGGTCAATCTTACCCAAGCTTTTATTAATCATTCGAGTTGATAGACGAACATTAACGTGAAGTCACTCTTACCCAAACTTGTATTAATCAGTCGAGTTGATTCATGAACATTAACGTGAAACTAATCTTACCCAAGCTTGTATTAATCATTCGAGTTGATACATGAATATTAACGTGAGACCAATCTCACCCAAGCTTGTTTAATCAGTCTAGTTGATACATTAACATTAACGTGAAACTAATCTTACCCAAGCTTGTGTTAATCAGTCGAGTTGATACATGAAGATTAACGTAAGACCAATCTCACCCAAGCTTTTATTAATCAGTGTAATTGGTATATGAACATTAACGTGACACTAATCTTACCCAAGCTTGTATTAATGAGTCGAGTTGATACATGAACATTAACGTGAGTCCAATTTTATTCAAGCTTGTATTAATCAGTCGAGTTGATTCATGAGCATTAACGTGAGACCAATCTCACCCAAGCTTGTATTAATCAGTCTAGTTGATATATGAACATTAACGGGAAGTCAATCTTACCCAAACTTGTATTAATCAGTCGAATTGATCATGAACATTAACGTGAGACCAATCTTACCCAAGCTTGTATTAATCAGTCAACTTGATTCATGAACATTAACGTGAGACCAATCTTACCCAAGCTTGTATTAATCATTCGAGTTGATACATGAACATTAACGTGAGACCAATCTCACCCAAGCTTGTATTAATCAGTCTAGTTGATACATGAACATTAACGTCAAACTAATCTTACCCAAGCTTGTATTAATCATCCGAGTTGATACATGAAGATTAACGTAAGACCAATCTCACCCAAGCTTTTATTAATCAGTCTAATTGGTATATGAACATTAACGTGACACTAATCTTACCCAAGCTTGTGTTAATCAGTCGAGTTGATACATGAAGATTAACGTAAGACCAATCTCACCCAAGCTTTTATTAATCAGTGTAATTGGTATATGAACATTAACGTGACACTAATCTTACTCAAGCTTGTATTAATCAGTTGAGTTGATTCATGAACATTAACGTGAGACCAATCTCACCCAAGCTTGTATAAATCAGTCTAGTTGATATATGAACATTAACGGGAGGTCAATCTTACCCAAGCTTTTATTAATCATTCGAGTTGATAGACGAACGTTAACGTGAAGTCAGTCTTACCCAAACTTGTATTAATCAGTCGAGTTGATTCATGAACATTAACGTGAAACTAATCTTACCCAAGCTTGTTTAATCAGTCTAGTTGATACGTTAACATTAACGTGAAACTAATCTTATCCAAGCTTGTATTAAAGAGTCGAGTTGATTCATGAACATTAACGTGAAACTAATCTTACCCAAGCTTGTGTTAATCAGTCGAGTTGATACATGAAGATTAACGTAAGACCAATCTCACCCAAGCTTTTATTAATCAGTGTAATTGGTATATGATCATTAACGTGACACTAATCTTACCCAAGCTTGTATTAATGAGTCGAGTTGATACATGAACATTAACGTGAGTCCAATTTTATTCAAGCTTGTATTAATCAGTCGAGTTGATTCATGAACATTAACGTGAGACCAATCTCACCCAAGCTTGTATTAATCAGTCTAGTTGATATATGAACATTAACGGGAAGTCAATCTTACCCAAACTTGTATTAATCAGTCAACTTGATTCATGAACATTAACGTGAGACCAATCTTACCCAAGCTTGTATTAATCAGTCTAGTTGATACATGAACATTAACGTCAAACTAATTTTACCCAAGCTTGTATTAATCATCCGAGTTGATACATGAAGATTAACGTAAGACCAATCTCACCCAAGCTTTTATTAATCAGTCTAATTGGTATATGAACATTAACGTGACACTAATCTTACCCAAGCTTGTGTTAATCAGTCGAGTTGATACATGAAGATTAACGTAAGACCAATTTCACCCAAGCTTTTATTAATCAGTGTAATTGGTATATGAACATTAACGTGACACTAATCTTACCCAAGCTTGTATTAATGAGTCGAGTTGATACATGAACATTAACGTGAGTCCAATTTTATTCAAGCTTGTATTAATCAGTTGAGTTGATTCATGAACATTAACGTGAGACCAATCTCACTTAAGCTTGTATAAATCAGTCTAGTTGATATATGAACATTAACGGGAGGTCAATCTTACCCAAGCTTTTATTAATCATTCGAGTTGATAGACGAACATTAACGTGAGGTCAGTCTTACCTAAGCTTGTATTAATCATTCGAGTTGATACATGAACATTAACGTGAAACTATTCTTACCCAAGCTTGTATTAATGCGTTAAGTTGATTAATGAACATTAACGTGAGACCAATCTTACCCAAGTTTGTATTAATCATTCGAGTTGATACATGAAGATTAACGTAAGACCAATCTCACAAGCTTCTATTAATCAGTCTAATTGGTATATGAACATTAACGTGAAACTAATCTTACCCAAACTTGTATTAAAGAGTCGAGTTGATTCATGAATATTAATGTGAAACCAATCTTACCCAAGCTTGTGTTAATCAGTCGAGTTGATTCATGAACATTAACGTGAAACTAATCTTATCCAAGCTTGTATTAAAGAGTCGAGTTGATTCATGAACATTAACGTGAAACTAATCTTACCCAAGCTTGTGTTAATCAGTCGAGTTGATACATGAAGATTAACGTAAGACCAATCTCACCCAAGCTTTTATTAATCAGTGTAATTGGTATATGATCATTAACGTGACACTAATCTTACCCAAGCTTGTATTAATGAGTCGAGTTGATACATGAACATTAACGTGAGTCCAATTTTATTCAAGCTTGTATTAATCAGTCGAGTTGATTCATGAACATTAACGTGAGACCAATCTCACCCAAGCTTGTATTAATCAGTCTAGTTGATATATGAACATTAACGGAAGTCAATCTTACCCAAACTTGTATTAATCAGTCAACTTGATTCATGAACATTAACGTGAGACCAATCTTACCCAAGCTTGTATTAATCATTCGAGTTGATACATGAACATTAACGTGAAACCAATCTCACCCAAGCTTGTATTAATCAGTCTAGTTGATATATGAACATTAACGGGAGGTCAATCTTACCCAAGCTTTTATTAATCATTCGAGTTGATAGACGAACATTAACGTGAAGTCACTCTTACCCAAACTTGTATTAATCAGTCGAGTTGATTCATGAACATTAACGTGAAACTAATCTTACCCAAGCTTGTATTAATCATTCGAGTTGATACATGAATATTAACGTGAGACCAATCTCACCCAAGCTTGTTTAATCAGTCTAGTTGATACATTAACATTAACGTGAAACTAATCTTACCCAAGCTTGTGTTAATCAGTCGAGTTGATACATGAAGATTAACGTAAGACCAATCTCACCCAAGCTTTTATTAATCAGTGTAATTGGTATATGAACATTAACGTGACACTAATCTTACCCAAGCTTGTATTAATGAGTCGAGTTGATACATGAACATTAACGTGAGTCCAATTTTATTCAAGCTTGTATTAATCAGTCGAGTTGATTCATGAGCATTAACGTGAGACCAATCTCACCCAAGCTTGTATTAATCAGTCTAGTTGATATATGAACATTAACGGAAGTCAATCTTACCCAAACTTGTATTAATCAGTCGAATTGATCATGAACATTAACGTGAGACCAATCTTACCCAAGCTTGTATTAATCAGTCAACTTGATTCATGAACATTAACGTGAGACCAATCTTACCCAAGCTTGTATTAATCATTCGAGTTGATACATGAACATTAACGTGAGACCAATCTCACCCAAGCTTGTATTAATCAGTCTAGTTGATACATGAACATTAACGTCAAACTAATCTTACCCAAGCTTGTATTAATCATCCGAGTTGATACATGAAGATTAACGTAAGACCAATCTCACCCAAGCTTTTATTAATCAGTCTAATTGGTATATGAACATTAACGTGACACTAATCTTACCCAAGCTTGTGTTAATCAGTCGAGTTGATACATGAAGATTAACGTAAGACCAATCTCACCCAAGCTTTTATTAATCAGTGTAATTGGTATATGAACATTAACGTGACACTAATCTTACTCAAGCTTGTATTAATCAGTTGAGTTGATTCATGAACATTAACGTGAGACCAATCTCACCCAAGCTTGTATAAATCAGTCTAGTTGATATATGAACATTAACGGAGGTCAATCTTACCCAAGCTTTTATTAATCATTCGAGTTGATAGACGAACGTTAACGTGAAGTCAGTCTTACCCAAACTTGTATTAATCAGTCGAGTTGATTCATGAACATTAACGTGAAACTAATCTTACCCAAGCTTGTTTAATCAGTCTAGTTGATACGTTAACATTAACGTGAAACTAATCTTATCCAAGCTTGTATTAAAGAGTCGAGTTGATTCATGAACATTAACGTGAAACTAATCTTACCCAAGCTTGTGTTAATCAGTCGAGTTGATACATGAAGATTAACGTAAGACCAATCTCACCCAAGCTTTTATTAATCAGTGTAATTGGTATATGATCATTAACGTGACACTAATCTTACCCAAGCTTGTATTAATGAGTCGAGTTGATACATGAACATTAACGTGAGTCCAATTTTATTCAAGCTTGTATTAATCAGTCGAGTTGATTCATGAACATTAACGTGAGACCAATCTCACCCAAGCTTGTATTAATCAGTCTAGTTGATATATGAACATTAACGGGAAGTCAATCTTACCCAAACTTGTATTAATCAGTCAACTTGATTCATGAACATTAACGTGAGACCAATCTTACCCAAGCTTGTATTAATCAGTCTAGTTGATACATGAACATTAACGTCAAACTAATTTTACCCAAGCTTGTATTAATCATCCGAGTTGATACATGAAGATTAACGTAAGACCAATCTCACCCAAGCTTTTATTAATCAGTCTAATTGGTATATGAACATTAACGTGACACTAATCTTACCCAAGCTTGTGTTAATCAGTCGAGTTGATACATGAAGATTAACGTAAGACCAATTTCACCCAAGCTTTTATTAATCAGTGTAATTGGTATATGAACATTAACGTGACACTAATCTTACCCAAGCTTGTATTAATGAGTCGAGTTGATACATGAACATTAACGTGAGTCCAATTTTATTCAAGCTTGTATTAATCAGTTGAGTTGATTCATGAACATTAACGTGAGACCAATCTCACTTAAGCTTGTATAAATCAGTCTAGTTGATATATGAACATTAACGGGAGGTCAATCTTACCCAAGCTTTTATTAATCATTCGAGTTGATAGACGAACATTAACGTGAGGTCAGTCTTACCTAAGCTTGTATTAATCATTCGAGTTGATACATGAACATTAACGTGAAACTATTCTTACCCAAGCTTGTATTAATGCGTTAAGTTGATTAATGAACATTAACGTGAGACCAATCTTACCCAAGTTTGTATTAATCATTCGAGTTGATACATGAAGATTAACGTAAGACCAATCTCACAAGCTTCTATTAATCAGTCTAATTGGTATATGAACATTAACGTGAAACTAATCTTACCCAAACTTGTATTAAAGAGTCGAGTTGATTCATGAATATTAATGTGAAACCAATCTTACCCAAGCTTGTATTAATCATTCGAGTTGATACATGAACATTAACGTGAGACCAATCTCACCCAAGCTTGTATTAATCACTCTAATTGATACATGAACATTAACGTGAGACCAATCTTACCCAAGCTTGTATTAATCAGTCAAGTTGATTCATGAACATTAACGTGAGACCAATCTTACCTAAGCTTGTATTAATGAGTCGATTTGATACATGACCATTAACGTGAGACCAATGTTACCCAAGCTTGTATTAATTATTCGAGTTGATACATTCACATTAACGTGAGACAAATCTCACCCAAGCTTGTATAAATCAGTCTAGTTGATATATGAACATTAACGGGAGGTCAATCTTACCCAAGCTTTTATTAATCATTCGAGTTGATAGAAGAACATTAAGTTGACATCAGTCTTACCCAAACTTGTATTAATCAGTCGAGTTGATTCATGAACATTAACGTGAGGTCAGTCTTACCCAAGCTTGTATTAATGATTCGAGTTGATACATGAACATTAACGTGAAACTAATCTTACCTAAACTTGTATTAATGCGTCGAGTTGATTCATGAACATTAACGTGAGGTTAATCTGACCCAAGCTTGTGTTAATCAGTCGAGTTGTTACATGAACGTTAACGTGAGGTCAATCTTACCAACGCTTGTATCAATCGGTCAAGTTGCTGCATAAACGCTACACGTGGACAATCACGTTGTGGCTTTTAAGAGTTCTTTGTAATTGTTAGTCTAGAACTGGACAACTTATACTGCTATATAAACAATTACAGTTAAGGAAGACAAGCCTAATTGTGATGCAATAATATAAACTGATAGATTATAAGAGTAAGATAGAAAACAATATAGTTTAATACATTCGTAGACTTATGACATTTACATTGTAATGTTCGACCCCATAATAATTATTCTCTGTATAATATAATGACAAATCTTTGATTTGTTTTTTATATAAACTTTTAAAGAAGTATAATAGGTAAATATTTAATATTAAAATGTTATAATCAACTCGTATAGTCTTGTTTTAGGATATTTTAAAACTAAATTGATGGAATATTTACCTCAGAATGTATTAGATTCTTTTTTTACACATCAGCAAATAGAAACAGGGCCGATTTTCATAATAAATAATAAAAACGGATGTGATTAAAAAGTGTTTACGTTTTTTCGGATGTTAATAGCACCTAATACTGGAACTCTTGTAGTTAACTCGATGAAGCCAGAAATGTCCAGAATACAACGAACGGTTCTGAAAATAAGAGTATAATAAAGGTGAAGAGTATCTCTATCACAATCTAAACATTATTTATTTACAGCTGACAGACAGTAAGTAAATACGACAATAACCAGTGCTGTAACAGACAACAAATTTATTTAGATAAAGAACCTGTGAAGATTAAACCATGATGACGAGTTGTGAAGAAACTAACAGCAACGTAGCTGATTGGCTGTAGTGTGAAAGTGTTGCTTGTTTGTGCCAGTTGTAAGAACACATTTTCCCATTTTTCTTGCTTAACTTATTTACTTTTGTACCTTCACAGGGTTTGCACTTTTATGTAACTTTTTTATTTTCGTTTTATATATCACAACTTTTTATTCCAATCTTGTGTATTATAAATATTTGATCTGATTGTGTTTGAAACATCATTACTTTCGAGGAAGGCGAAAAAAATAAACCATTTACCTATATTTTATGAAGCAGGGTGAGAGGTGTTGTCTCTAAATACAGACATTAAAAGGTTTGTTATGTTAATAATCAAAATTTTCCACGAGAAAGGTTTGGTTTGATTTTTGCTCAAAGCTACACAAGGACTATCTGCGTAAGCCGTACCTAATTTAGCAGTGTAAGCCCAGAGGAAAGGCAGCTAGTTATCACCACTCACCGCCAACTCTTGGGCTACTCTTTTACCAATGAATAGTGGGATTGACCGTCACATTATAACGCCCCAAGGCTGAAAGAACAAGCATGTTGTTGTGACTGTGGTTCGAACCCGCAAACCCCAGATTACGAGTCGAGTGCCTTAACCACCTACTGAAAGGAAACAAGCGAAAACGTTACTCCTGAGAACGTTTTCAACATATTCCAGTAAACTGAAAAACAAAGAATAAATTCTTTCCAGTTTTATGGCACCTCTCTTACAACTATTTAAAACGAAAGGTTTTGTTTTACATATGTAATAAAGCTGTCACTCAGTGAGGACAATATCACTATGTCTAGCCATATTCAGTTGTTATCATATACCACTATATACTAAGAATTTACTTGTTTTGATGATTTCAAACATTCACGATATAAATGATACGTGTTGTAACTAAAGCGGATTTAATTAACGAAATACGGTTGGTTCCTAATTTGGGCCACAGCATCGGAGAGTAAGAGGTTAGCAAACTGCTTCAACTTCTAATTATTCTTCCAGATTATTTAATCCTCGAAGCAATTGTACCAGATAATTCTTTTCCGATTCTGTGATTAAAAAAAAATCTTTGAAGTTTTTTACTATACATATGACTGAAAAGAACAAAAGTCATGATAATCAATCTTTAAAAATGAATTAAGAACGTCACATTTATTTCTAGCAAAAATATCGCCCATAGACCAATATTCATCACGTTCTAAAATAGGAGGACGTTCTTATAGAGCGAACTGATTTTAAGTGTTAAGTTTTTCTGTTCGAAGGCCCTGCATGGCTATATGGTTAAGGCACTCGACTCGTAATGCGAGAGTCACAGATTTGCACCCACGTCACGCCAAACATTCTAGCCCTTTCAGCCGTGAGGGCGTTATTATCTGTCTGTCAATCCCACTATTCGTTGGTAAAAGAGCAGCCTAAGAGTCGGCGGTGGGTAGCAATGGCTAGCTACCTTACCTGTAGTCTTACACTGCTAAATTATGGACGGCTAGCGCAGATAACCCTCGTGTACCTTTGCGCGAAATTCCAAAACAAACAAACTTTCTGTTCGTATTTCTAGTCATGGATTTTATTTATTATTTTAAAATGTTTCAGTGCAAAAACAAACAAACAAAAACTTTAGTGTTTCATAGTACCGAAAGTCATCCGTTAAAAGGAGAAAAACAAATACAACCTACAGTCTGTTTATTCAGCAGAACTATGATAGAATACACACGACTGAAGATTTACTTACTCGTCTATAAGTTTTTTTCCGTCCAAACTGAGGAATGCATCATAAGAAGGACTCCGAAACTTTTTTTCTTTCAGATCTTTAGATAGGATTCTCTAGGGGATCACAGAATCGTAAATTTTGCTTACAACGATTGAATGTTTCTTGTATTCAACATTTTGGAATGAAATGGAAGATTTAATGGAATTCCAAATCTACTACAGCATATAGAGCGTCTTTAGTTTAAAAAAGTATTGTAGAGGAACTACATAGGACTTCAAGTCCACAATAGCATGGACAATGTAAGTTTGTCTGTTACAGAACTTTCGAACAAACTTTTATAAAGAAATTTCTTCAAATATTTGTTCTTAATTTGTAAGTGGTAGACCACAAGGAAGGCAGATAGTCGTTCACCGCCATTTCTTGGGCTACTCCAGTTTGATCGAATATTGAGATCTGACTATTAATTTCCTAGCGCACCCAAGGTCCAGGCGAATCGTGTTTCTTTATGTTGCTTTTTTTATGCGATAGTGGATCACGAGCCATTATCGATCGGACTGGCAGCCTGAACACTTTAAACATTAAAGTCACATCCGACCAGGATGAACAGCAGCTGCTGTGCATGTATTGTTAAGAGTTCAACGTCATTATTTATACAATATAAAACACTGATCAGCAAAATTGGATATCATAACTAAGTATACACAGAAAGATTTCTTTCCCAGTACAAATATATTTCAAAATATAAACAAT
This sequence comes from Tachypleus tridentatus, assembly GCF_004210375.1. Classification (NCBI taxonomy): domain Eukaryota; kingdom Metazoa; phylum Arthropoda; class Merostomata; order Xiphosura; family Limulidae; genus Tachypleus; species Tachypleus tridentatus. The sequence continues at coordinate 134,148,784 of NC_134833.1, read as the reverse complement.
AATACAATTTATAATGACGGCCATTAAAAATGATGATTTATTTACAAAAGTTTTACAAATTTACAAACAATATCGAGTCTTCTGTGTGTGCGTTTTCTTATAGCAAAGCCACAACGGGCTATCTGCTGAGCCTACCGAGGGGAATCGAACCACTGATTTTAGCGTTGTAAATCTGGAGACATACTGCTGTACTAGCGGGTGGCTCGAGTCTTCTATCTGATTCGGAACTTCTTTGATATCCTGTCAAGGATTCACGACGAGGGAATTAATTTTGAGTTGGTAGCGATAAAATTCACTTGATAGGGAGCTAGCTAGCTCTTCGCTGATCACACGTGAGTTTTTCAGAGCTGAAGTTATATCACGTATTTATAAAAATACGTCCAATGTTCGGCAGAAGTTGAACGGTTCGTAATATTCGAAATCTATAAGCATTTCTGGTCAATATCTGTAGCTTCTCGATTAATAAGCGTTAATCACAGCTATAACTTCAGAGATTTATAGTCTACCAACTGTAGTAAACCAAGGAAAAATATATACTGTCTTTTAGCGCTTTGGTAACCTTCACAGGCGTGCAGAGAATGTCTAGAAATTTCAGCCTACCCAAAAGTACTGATTGTACACTAGTGTTTATATACACACACATATGTATTGTTGATTCTCACACTCGGGAATCTTCTACAACTTTAGTGAATAGGCGGGAATTTCGCAATACATATTTAACAGTATAAGTTACATGCATTTCTAAATATATATATTTAACTGAAACAAATATCGATACTAAAACAGATACGTAATAGTAAAACCGTCACAAGGGATGACCTTTTTACCGAAGGGACTATTTTATCTTCACTTCTCTCAACATTAAACTACATTATGTATAATAATAAAAAGAATCATTAAACTATTCTATGTATATAGTTTACTTGTACTTCTCATTACAAATGGCGCTGCTGTTGTATCACGTCCTGTACAATTTCGACTAAGTTTTATCTATGACTGCATATGTAGCGAGTTACAGCTAAACTTGAAGATTAAGATACTATGTGTAATATTTATGTAAATATAAAACTATATCTGTTCGTATGTAAAACATATATTGAACCACACAGCAAGATTTTCAAAGCCGTGCTTGAAAGTATTCCATACCAATATAAACTCAGTTTAACAAATTTACACACTGAGTTTATCCGCAATTATCCACAACTGAAAGTGGTCGAGAAATCCTTGCCTGTCCTAGTGATTAGCATATCGAGCTGAAGGTATAGGGTACCATACTACCAGAAAACGCTTCTCCCGTCTGCTTATGTATGCATTATAAGAGTGAGAGTCAATCCCGTTATTCGGTTAAGAGTATCCGCTCCAAACGGAAGTGGATCCTTCTGATCCAAAGTTATAAATCAGGGATGACTATGTCTGAATCCTGTCTTTGTTTTTTTTTAATTTTGCGCAAAGCTACTCGAGGACTATCTGCGCTAGCCGTACCTAATATAGCAGTGTAAGACTATAGGGAAAGCAGCTAGTCATCAACACCCACCGCCAACTCTTGGGCTACTCTTTACCAACGAATAGTGAAATTGACTGTCAATTTATAACGTTCCCACGGTTGAAAGAGCGAGCGTGTTTGGTGGTACGGGGACTCGAACCTGCGACCCTCGGATTACGAGACGAGTGCTCCTGTCTTTGACTTGACTGTTTATTATTGTACAAACAAACAATTATGTGATTTAAATATTTGTTTTACAAATCTGTTGAGAAGCATACGGAATACTCCAATGTATAATGTTAAAACAGTATCCTGTATAACTGTTCTTTATTATTTATTAGTAAGTACCTATTAGAATTACAGCATTCTGGGAGAATGTGATTGATTTAACAAGTTTGATTTTTTTAATTGTTACAAAGTAAATATTTCAAGGAATTTCACTTTGTTTTAAGCAGCTGAACGTGTCTTAAAAGAAACAATATTTAAATTAAAAGATTTGTTTATAACATGCGATTATTCTATCATCAGCAACTTAGGGTAAAACAAACACTTTTTCCGCGGAGCCGTCTTTCCATGCACTGGTACCCACGTTCTTTTGCGCCATTGCACTAGACATTGTGCAACTTGTCAGGGGCACTTAGATGACGATTTAGGTTTTTGAAATGCATCATAATATAAATTTCATTTTCTGATGAAGTAATATTTAATTTTGTTGTCAATTTAATGACGGCAAGTTTCTCTAACCTTTACATCCTGTTCGTTGTTTTTTTTTAATTTTGCGCAAACCTACACGAGGGGTATCTGCGCTAGCCGTCCCTAATTTAGCAGTGTAAGACTAGAGGGAAGGCAGCAAGTCATCACCACTCACCTCCATCTCTTGGGCTACTCTTTTACCAATGAATAGTGGGATTAACAGTCACATTATAACGCCCCCACGGCTGAAAGGGCGAACATGTTTGATATGACGGGGATCCGAACCATCGACTTTCAGATTACAAGTCGAGCACCTTAACCATCTACCTGGTCATGCCTGGCCCTCCTTGTTTGAACTAACTATCATATCAAAGTTCATTTCATATGTCGTCCTGTCATATTTCTAATTCATATGTTTGAAGAATTACCAGCACGAGGCCTTAAATGCTCTTTTGTATGGTGCTCCCAACAAAGCGTGGTTGATCCCACATAATCTTATCCGCTTTGAAGACGATATTGATAAATAAATTAAGAGTGTTGAAGTTTATTGATTACGTTCTTTATCTTTAAAACGTTCGTTATTGTCAACATAGATTTTAAGGTGCATACATACATTAAAAAGTGAAGACAGTTTGACTTCGTTTTTGAAAACATAGCTGTTTTTACCCATAAATGTGAGACTGGCGTAAAATGAAAGTTTTTTTTTACATGAAACTCACTTAATGATGGGTGAATAGACCGTTCAAAAATATTTTAAAGTACTCTCCAGTAATGGTAGACGAAAACCGCTTTGTAACAAAATAATTTTCACATTTTCAACTAACATAGATATACTTAACAGTAATAACTTCTCAAATAACAGCTTTACCAGTTTCACTAAAATCATAAATTACCGTGGGAGACGTTTCTATACGTAGTAGTTATGTGGTAATTTTCTGTGGGATAATTGTGACAATCACATCGAGCTGGAATAAAGAAATCCTGTGAAACGTGTTTGAGTGTGATTCATCTCTGAGGCAAATTTTTGTGTGGTAATCGTGTTAGATATTATAGCAATTCTTTTAGACTTCTGTGCGAGTTACATATGTGAGACGTTTACGGTAGTGGCAAAGGTATTCGCCTTTACTGTACATGCCAATATTGTAAAACTTGTGCGTATGGTAATTTTGTTAAAGATTATCTCCGGAGACAATTCTGTGAAATGTTTATATGTGTTAATTACATTCAATGTTTCTACGTGCACCAGTTCAGTGAGCATTTATATGTGTATTAATAATATTTAATGTTTCTAATTTTGTTCGTTTGTTTGTTTTTTTAATTTCGCGCAAAGCTACACGAGGGCTATTTGTACAAGCTGTCCCTAATTTAGTAGTGTAAGACTAGAGGGAATGCAACAAGTTATCACCATCCACCGCTAATTCTTGGCCTACTCTTTTACCAACAAATCGTGAGATTTATCATCATTTTTAACGCCCCCACGGCTGAAAGGGCGAGCATGTTTGGGATGACGAGGATTCGAACCCGCGACGCTCAGATTACGAGTCGAGCTCCCTAACCACTTAGCCATGCCAGGCCTTCAATATTTCTATAGGTAATAATCACGTAAGACGTTTCTTCGTGTGCCAGTTCTGTAAACTTCTGAATAGTTTCATGACGAGTAGTTCCACGAGTAACTCCTCATGAGAGCCTCAACTAATACTCCAAGATAACTCCACAGTTATTTACACAACTACCCCAAGAATAATTTCACGAGGGTTTCACAAATAGCTCCACAACTGTCCCATAAATAGTTCAACAACAACCCCTCGAGAAACTCCACGAATAATTCCACACGGCGACCCAATTCACATTGACCCAAGACAGAAAAAAACATACAAGAACTATAGCTGTTTAAAGATTAAAATAATAATTGGATAGAATTTCCACCCGTCACGTAGATGTTGGAACTTCTGTTTAATGAAAGTGTGACCGACTGACTGTGCTTCAAGATTGTGAATAAACTACAAAGTTGTGACACAAAAAGTATTTAAATTGTATTTAAGGTTATGTTAAAATAGCATAATTTTGGTAATGAACACCAACTAATTACTATACGCTGTGTTAATTCTTTAGTGCGGGTATTTAAATATTCTGAGCACGTATACCTAAATATACCAGATGAATTGATACCGTTAAATGGTTAACTTGATAAACATAAACCATTTCAAAAGTAGTCATTATTTCAATTAACGGAGATCAACACTTGATGTTATATAATACCTCATTAGAATGCATGTTTCATTCGGCATATCAGACACACTCATGATTTCTTCTCTTGTCCTATGGGACTAAATTAGTGTTCTATAAAACGATGTGCTTCCGAGGTACGATTATCTGTTGAACTTGTGAAATCCGAAGAACTTGGAGGGTAAATCACAACAAACAAAAGTGGAAAACCTTTAACGAGTTGTTGTCGATACAGTCTAAACTGCAGGAACATTAAAGTATATAACACAAAACTCTCAACCAAAATTATTATAATCATCTTTATCGAAAAACACACACACAAACACGAATCCCAGGCGACATCTTTATCTATTCACTTACTATCTTCAACGTAATTTTATTCTCTTTATCAAGTACGTGCTATGTAACAGAAACCAACAAACGAACAAACATTAACTTCTTTCCTCCGCGTGAAGTTACACCTAAAAACTGTTAGGCGGTTTTGATTTATTTTATGTAAATACACTTTTTGTAGTCCTTTAAGACTTGCTGCACAATCCAGCACGGAATCTGTTAGTACTGAGTCTAAATGGTCAATAGGGGTCGCTCCAGACACTAGTAACTTAAGGTTGTTTCGACAGATCTCGATGAATGAAGCTCGGCACAACATTTAAAAACAACTAAATATTAATAAAAAATATGATATGATGAAATCTATATAGATTATACCATGATGGTACCACACTGGTACTATACCATCCTTCTTATTCTTATACCATGATGGTACCATACTGATACTATACCATCCTTCTTATTCTTATACCATGATGGTACCATACTGGCATTATACCATCCTTCTTATTCTTATACTGTGATGGTACCATACTGGTATTATATCATCCTTCTTATTCTTATACTATGATGGTACCATACTGGTATTATACCATCCTTCTTATTCTTATACCATGATGGTACCATACTGGTATTATACCATCCTTCTTATTCTTATACTATGATGGTACCATACTGGTATTATGTCATCATTCTTATCCTTAGTGTTCATTGCAAAAACGATGTTTTTAATTTGAGAATGGCTAAGGAAATAGTGAATCTGCTTCAACTTCATCCCTTCATCTTTGGGTTTTACTATCGTGAATCTGCTTCAACTTCAACCCTTCATCTTTGGGTTTTACAATCGTGAATCTGCTTCAACTTCAACCCTTCATCTTTGGATTTTACAATCGTGAATCTGCTTCAACTTCAACCCTTCATCTTTGGGTTTTACAATCGTGAATCTGCTTCAACTTCAACCCTTCATCTTTGGGTTTTACTATCGTGAATCTGCTTCAACTTCAACCCTTCATCTTTGGATTTTAATATCGTGAATCTGCTTCAACTTCAACCCTTCATCTTTGGGTTTTACTATCGTGAATTTGCTTCAACTTCATCCCTTCATCTTTGGGTTTTACTATCGTGAATCTGCTTCAACTTCAACCCTTCATCTTTGGGTTTTACTATCGTGAATCTGCTTCAACTTCAATCCTTCATCTTTGGGTTTTACTATCGTGAATCTGCTTCAACTTCATCTTTGGGTTTTACCGTGAATCTGCTTCAACTTCTTTCTTTGGATTTTACAATCGTGAATCTGCTTCAACTTCAACCCTTCATCTTTGGGTTTTACAATCGTGAATCTGCTTCAACTTCAACCCTTCATCTTTGGGTTTTACTATCGTGAATCTGCTCCAACTTCAACCCTTCATCTTTGGATTTTACAATCGTGAATCTGCTTCAACTTCAACCCTTCATCTTTGGGTTTTACTATCGTGAATCTGCTTCAACTTCAACCCTTCATCTTTGGGTTTTACTATCGTGAATCTGCTTCAACTTCAACCCTTCATCTTTGGGTTTTACTATCGTGAATCTGCTTCAACTTCAACCCTTCATCTTTGGGTTTTACTATGCTGTTAGTTTCATAAAATATTGAAATTATTATTTTTTATATATGATTTCAATCCCCTTTTCTTGAAGACATTGATACTATTTTGCCTGTTCTTTTATATTTCGTTATCTATGCTGTAATCATAGAAGAATTTTCGTTTATTTGTTTTTTGAAGTTTGCGCAAAGCTATACAAGGACTATCTGCGCTAGCTATCCCTAATTTAGCAGTAAAAAAGAAAGCAGCTTGCTAGTCATCGCTACCAACTACCAACTCTTTTTACCAACGAATAGTTAAGCAGAAAAAGCGTGGTAAGATGTAAAAAAGCACATCAATGGAATTGAAAAGAGGTGGAAAAATATGACTGAATATTAAATACTTTTGGCGAGTACATAAGTACTGTATTAGAACTTACTAGAGATCCAGAGGAGTTAAAAAACATGAAACTGGAGAATAGGAATTTAAGTTAAGAAAAGAATTATAACAAATTAAGTATTTTTTTAAATACATAAATATTTAGAAGTAATTGGAGTGATGAAAGAACCGACAGAAAAACTGTATGAAGTTAAACAAACTAATTTTTGGTAAAGTTCATATAACAATCAGTGAACGTAGTGTACAGGCTGTATTATAATGTACAAGCTGTTAACGGAGAGATAATTAAACTTGCAACAGTATAATGTAGATCAAAATCAGTAAAAGATAACTGGCTTCTATTAAAGAAAAATGAAAACTGTGATAGAAGGAGTACTGACGTAGAATCAAATTTCTAAGAAGTAAAATTTACTTGGATGAACATCTAATATCCACATTAAAGCAGTTGTTATGTAGACAAAAGTATTTTTATAATGTGTAAATTTCAACTGTTTCAGTAAAGCATGGCTAATTTTTTGTTAAACACGAAGCTACACAATGGGCTGTCTGTGCTGCGTCCATCACGAGTAAAAGAAGGAAAATCCTTATGAGAAAGTCGGTACGATATGGAGAATAAGTAACGAAAAATATTTAAATAAATTAACAGAATAAAACGAAAAATGATTTTGAACAGAAATAAAATGGCTTTTATTTCCTCGGCTAAAACAAAAATGAGATTATTTATAATAGAAATAAACAAATCAACTTATTACACGTACATATAAAAATATTAGAGAAAAATTTAAGCAAATTATTTAAAAATCTGTTAATTAGAAAATAAAACAGATGTAATAATTCTGGCTAAGATATGGGTTAAATAAAACAGATGTAATAGTTCTGGTTAAGATATGGGTTAAATAAAACAGATGTATTAATTCTGGCTAAGATATGGGTTAAATAAAACAGGTGTATTAATTCTGGCTAAGATATGGGTTAAATAAAACAGATGTATTAGTTCTGGTTAAAATATGGGTTAAATAAAACAGATGTATTAGTTCTGGTTAAGATATGGGTTAAATAAAACAGATGTATTAGTTCTGGTTAAGATATGGGTTAAATAAAACAGATGTATTAATTCTGGTTAAGATATGGGTGAAAAAACGAATAAATAATTTAGAATTAAACAGATGGACACAATTGTTGATGACGAGAAACCCGCTTGAAATAAAAATGTATCTCAGAACGGCTACTATGAGTATTAACACTGTTATTAATAAGAAGAACAACGTTACGACCTTCCTAGGTCATCTTCAGGTTAAGAAAAGGAAGGTCGAAACGTTGTTCTCTCCTTATCAATAACAGTGTTAATACCCATAGTAACCGTTCTCAGATACAAATGGATACAAATTAGGTTTTATAACTGTAGACGCTACAGCAGGTGTGAGTGAGTAATAATGTATCTTAAAACAAATACAATAGGTAAGCAAATTAAATATTCCAATTACATACAATTAATTTATAGCATTAAAGTAAATATTAAAAAAACACGGAGTAATATTGATAAGCAAATATTTCTTATAGTCTACTATAATCTTAGAGAATCCGAATACAGTCTTACAATAGTGTAGACACAAGATCTTCTTGTTCTCTATCTTCTAGAGTGTGTTTATTGAGAATACAATGAAAGGGCAATTTTTTTATTAAACCAAAACATTACCTTGTTTCATATGTTTTGTTTTAACTGAAGCAAATTGTGGAGAAAATTAATGATATCTTAATATGTTTGGAAAATAATCATTTCAGTTTGAAATCCTAACTATAACACTCTCGAAATAAAAAAAAACCAACAAAATGGACCTAATATTTTGTCTACTGGTTGATGTGCAGAAGTTTTTCAGTGTTAAATGTTCTTTCCTATTATTTTCACATTGATAATTTTAACTAAAATTTGCCTTTATCTTATGACCTTTTGTTGATTTTCAATGTAGACCTTGCTTTTTTACAATTAACCACTTAAAACTGTTCTACATGAACCATGGTTTATCATTCGAAATTGCTGGTAACTTTAAGTATTGATACTGGCAGACCTGAGCATATCATCCACTGTTATCTTCTTTGGTGTAAAATGCTGTACACCATACCAAAACCTGAATTACTTTATTTTTATATAAAACATACTTCGTATTATGATAAGTGCTATTGAGAAAGACATGTGTTTATTGAAAACAAAGTTTAATATTAAAGTGATAATATTTTAGACACATTACACTTCTGTTATAGCGAACGCTGACAGTTTGGCATCCTAGGACAACACTTCACCAGAGGTCACTTTGATGTGTAACAAATGTCTGAGTCATAAATTGTTTTATTCTGCTTCAGTTTTAGTGCACATATTGTGTAAACTCAAAAAATTCGAAATATCATGTTCTCTTCTAACGCACGTGACATCACTTACCCAGCTAGTCATGTTATGAACAGACCAGAAAAGTATAAACTTCAATCATTTCAGTGACATTATCTTTCTCGCTTGATTAATATGTATATCTTTCATGTTGGCTAAACCACGGAGAACATGTGTATATTGTGTGTAGTGTTACTGATAAATCTTCCACTGGGGCAGGCCCAGAAAGGATAAAAAGTATAACAATACAAAATGATCTGTACAGAATTTTAGAGATAAAATATTAGGAAGACAAGAATTTATTATTTAAATGTCATAAATAGTGTGTCTCTAAACACATCTCGTTTCACCACATCTCTGGATAGAAGAACAAATTTGTTATCAACCCCACACAGTAGACACTTAAGACTTATAAACAGATAATACATGTATTAAATATTGCAGTCAATAGAGAAAATGATAAGTACAACTGCAATTAACGTTGCAAGTTTGTAAATAACCCTATTGTGAGGCTTATACCTCTTTCGAATTAACCGCTAAATGTTTCAATGTGTACACGTCAACAAAATCTTGGTGGTTCTACAGATTCTAGGCTGTTGACGGTTACCATTCGTGCAATCAAATTTTTAAACTATCTTTACATAACATTTTTAATTATTTGCTTTACTTTTGAATCGTTTTAATTTGTGTGTATTTAATTTTATGAATGGCATCACAAGTATTAGGTATTATATTTGGGCAAATATAATCAAATTAATAACTCTAATCATAATAATGGGAGATATATCATTTTTGAATGTGTTTCATATCTGCTACGTAGACCGAGCATGGCTAGGTGGTTAAGGCACTTCACTCCAAATGCGAGGATCGCGGGTTCGAATCCCCGTCACACCAAACATGCTCGCCCTTTCACCCATGGGCGCGTTATAATGTGACAGTCAATCCCACTATTCGTTGGTAAAAGAGTAGCCCAACAGTTGGCGGTGGGTGGTAATGACTAGCTGTCTTCTCTCTAATCTTACACTGCTAAATTATGGACGGCTAGCGCAGATGACTCTCATATAGCTTTGCGCGAAATAAAAAAACAAACAGAACATGTCTGCTACGTTATTACAGCTGTTCATTATTACTGAATGCATTACCATGAAATATCACAATGTTCATATTTTATTATTATTGTTTTGGTAATTAGCATGTATTAGGCTTAAACGTTTAGTGTCATTTGATGTACATCTCAAGTATTAGCAATATTTTAATCACATTTTATTGTATCATATTCATACCTGAGCTTTTATTTTTTTAAACTTTTGATTCATTTTTATCGATTTTTATGTATTTTTTCACCTCTACATTGAACATATGCTACAGATCTGACAATCTTTAAATATTTTAACAATAAGTTACTACAATATTTCCAGCGTTGTGTTTTGTCCGTTTTGGTACATTCCGATACTGAAAATATTAAACAGAAATATTGAATAACAGCCATTTTTAATTTCTGTTTGATCAAACGAAATGCCCAAGGATGTCAGAGTGACATCTGACGGATTCTTAATAAGTACGACTAAATTAACAAGAAACAACAATAAAACTCTGTATCTGTCCAACTGCAGCGTTCACCTTGCGTTCTATTGGCTTGAGAGAAAGTTTAGACGGAGAAATGTACACTTGAAGACTACTAGTAGTAGTCTTAATGGACTGTGTCTGTCTAAGAAGTTTTTTGTATGACGTTTCAAAGTACTAGAGACCTAATAAAGATCACGCCAGCGGCTCGAGACGGCGTCCAAAAATTTTCCTAGACACATGTAGTCCATTAACAACGGACTTCAAGAAACATAACTTGTCAAGAAATGTATTATTATTAACAAAATTTAAATTAAAATATAAGTAAAATCAACTGAGAGAAATACATATTGACACAGATATTAACAATACATACGAAATATCTATAATAATATTTATAAAGCACAAATATTAAGTCAATATATATAACACGTTATAAAACAAACAAATTGACAAATCATAGATCTCTAACGAAACAGCTCGACATGGCCAAATGGTTAGGGCGCTCGATTCGTAACCTTAGGGCCACGAGTTTGAATCCCCGTCACACCAAACATACTCGTCCTTTCAGCTGTGAGAGCATTGCAATGTTTTAATCAATCCCACTATTCGTTGATAAACGAGTAGCTCAAGAGTTGGTGATGGGTAGTGATGATTAGCTGCCTTCCCTCTAGTCTTACACTGCTAAATTAGGGATGACTAGCGTAGATAGTTCACGTGAAGCTTTGCGCGAAATTCATAAAACAAACAAACACTAACGAAACACCAGAATTGATAAGAGTTAGAGATATAATCTATAATGATAACATTTAATAAATATTATGAATAAAAGTTTAAATTTTATAGAAACAAAATTAATCAGGAATTGTATAGCTTCGTGCTAAATCAAATTAATTTCTTCATGTGACGAGGAAATAAAAACTGTAAATTTGAGACTAACAATTGGAAATGTCTAAATCCTCATGAAATTTCAGTAAGAATAATAAAAGACTGTATAAATTATATCATATAACTATTTGTATGTACGTGTAATTTATTTATTACAAGAGGAACATTCTTTATTGAAGCTAGAAAAAATTATAGTAACTATGATATACAAAAAAGATCAAAATATTATTTACATTATAAGTTTGTTTTGAATTTTGCGCAAAGTTACTCAAGAGCTATCTGCATTCGCCATCACAAATTTAGCAGTATAATACCAGAGGGAAGGTAACTAGTCATCAGTACCCACCGCCAACTCTTGGGCTACTCTTTCACCAAAAAATAATAGGATTGACCGTCACATTATAACGTTCCTACGGCTGAAACGGCGAGCATGTTTGGTGTGACGAGGATTCAATTTTTAAAGTATTGTAAAAATAATGAAAAGCAAGTTAATTAACATTATAAATAAAAATAAGTTATTTGTGTTTTTCTCTGTCGCGCTAAACATGCTCGCCCTCCCAGCCGTGGGAGCGTTATAATGTGACGATCAATCCCACTATTCGTTGGTAAAAGAGTAGCCCAAGAGTTGGCGGTGGGTGGTGATGACTAACTGCCTTCCCTTTAGTCTTACACTGCTAAATTAGGTACAGCTAGCACAGATAGCCCTCGAGTAGGTTTGTGCGAAATTCAAAACAAACATCTTTGTGTTTTTGTATTATATTTATAATATGATTTGTAATGAGTTGTACTGTATTTTAATTATCACTTTATGAACATCCTATTATATTATCGTCATTATTTCACTTCTTAAAAACTAAAACTTAATTCATGTGAAAAATTTATAAAACGCTGTCTTAAATCATTTTCTAAAAAAGCTAAATTTGATTAACTGTTCTATACAACAGCAATGTTTCTATTGATGCATATTAAATGAAGAAGTGCTGATTACTTACTAAACGTTCATTTATGCACACTAACTGGTTTCAAGTTCAGAGTGTTTATCATGTAACAAATTTGTTTGAGGCAACTTTTAAAGAAAACAATATTTATAAGTTGCTTTGAAAAACGTCTAAAATTCTTCTGAAAGCATTTTTTTCCTTATTTTTCCTTGATGAAAAATGGTTAGGTTGTCAAGTTTCTTTAACTGTAATTTTACCCTACTTTTGTTGTTCTACATGCTTTCTACGTATCATAAATGTTATTATCACTTTATCATTTGTTTAGTAATTATTTGGCCTTACTATACCTTCTGTACTTTTTCAGTTACCTAACATGGTAACACTTTGTCTGTGGCCAAATCACAGGGTCTTTTCTATCCATTTGTCGAATACCATTGCATTATGTTAGTTGGCAGACGAAGTAGTGTTGCGCCATTACTCAAGCCTACAACCATCTTGAAATTTTTACATGTTCTACGGTAATTCCTGTGCACTGAATCCAAAAATTATGTCCATTTTTTCCCTATCACCTACAGATATTTCACAAAACATCGTATGTACTTTCACATATGTAAATTTTTTCTTTTCATTATTATTTATTCGTCGCTATGGCAACAAAAGCTTGTGTAAATGATTCTAACATATTCTGTTATATTTGTGATAAATGTGTTGTAAAGAAACAAAGGCCAAACATTACATAGTGTACAACGTGGGTTTTAAAATAAAACTTGGAGGCAAGACAAGTCATGATCTTCGCACAAAGTTTGCACCATGTGTGACGAAGAACTGAGACAATGAACCAAAGGTAGGAAAAAAGTATTTGCCTTTTGAAATTCCAGTGGTCTGGCGTGAGCCTAAAAACCATGGAAATGACTCATATTTTTGTGCATGAAATGTGCAAGGCTGCAATAGTTGAAATAAATAGGAAGTTTCTTATTCAAACTTTCAATCTGCTGTATCATCTGTTTCTGATAAACCTGATGTACCTGTACCTACTTTACCGGAGATTCTTAATAAGTTTCATCTGATTTTGAATCTGATGTCAATAAAAATGATGATAGGGATTGTTTTCAACCTAAACCGTCTGGTGAACAACAATTTTTTACACAAGGTGAACTTCATGATTAAATTAGAGATTTGAGCCTTCAAAGATTTTGAAGTCCAGATTGGGGCTAAGAACTTATTTTCTCTAGAGATGTCATTTTACTGGTATAGACGTTTTGAGAAAGAATTTATACCATATTTTTCGCAAGAAGGCTCATTGCTTTATTACAATAGTATTGTTGAATTAATATCAATGCTAGGAGCTGCATCTATGAGCCAAGAGAGTGGCGATTGTTCGTTGATTCTTCCAAAAGAAAAGTGAAAAGTGTTCTCTTTCACAATGGTAACATGTATGCATCTGTTCATATTGCTCATTCGGTTCACTTGAAAGAATCATATAAAGATCTCAAACTTTATTTTAATAAGGTCAAACGCAAAGAACGTGGTTGACTACTTTGTGGAGATTTAAAAAGTCCTTTGTATGTTGTCAATAATCCGGTTATACAAAGTTTTCATGTTGTTGTTTTTTTATGCGAATCGACAGCAAAGCACGAAATCAGCACTGGATAAAGAAATAATGGCCTACTTAAAGTCAGCCTGATACCTGGATTCAAAACATTGAACGTAAAAGTTTGATTGACACAAAAGAGCCCTATTATCTTCACTTCACATAAAGCTACGCTTAATGAAGCAGTTTGTAAGGGCCTTAGACAAAGATGGCGACAGTTTCAAGTATTTATATGGGCAATTCTCAGCTCTTTCAGTAACGAAACTTAAAGAAGAGATTTCTGTTCGGCTTCAGATTAGGAAATTGATTTTGGATAAACAGTGCGAAAGTCAAATGAGAAAAGTTGAAAAATATGCTTGGATATTCTTTAAATATGTTATTTACAAACTTTTGGGAAAAAACAAGGACCACATTTACAATAATACTACGAATAACATGCTCGGTAAATTCAGAAAGCTCGGTTGTAATATGAACTTGAAAACTCATTTCTTACACTCACTATTTACATGAAAATCTTAGTGCCGTCAGCCAAGAACAAGGGGAAAGATTTAACATCAGCAAGATGGCTGATTACTGCTGATCATTAAAACGTTTCAGACGCAATATATAAACGAAAGAACACCGCGGTTTTGAGACAAAAATACGTAAATTTCACTCACAGCAACAAAAAATCAAGATGAATTAAGATTCATATTTGTTTAACACCAATAGTCGTCCCTTTTGTTCAGTTTGTTTGTATTTTTTTAACAAAGATAATAATAAACAACGTTCTTTGTAGTAAACGAACTAATCATTAATATAATCTTACATGACAGGAAAAGAAAGAACATTATTTAAAAATCTCTGTAGCTGAATTATGGAAAATTTGTTATTAAAACCAAGACAACTTTTATGAAGTTTAAATTTGCAGGCCTGTGTTATTATGTATAATTTGCTTTATTATAATTATTTATGTTTTTGACACGAGGTTCAAAATTTTAATGTTGGTATCAATCTTGTCTCTGGTTTCCACAAGCAACGTATTCAAGTTTATTTTAATCATGATGTCCAATTCTACTTAATATAAATAGGATGTGTCCATCCTGCACACTTTCGATATTTAAACCACCTTTGTCATAACATTTATATGTTTATAATTGTTACCAATTTACTAAAAATAACGCATTTAATTTTTACAGTTATAAAACCTTACTTTGTCCGCTTTTCAGTCAAAGTTATGACCTATCGTGGCCTTATGACTGGGGTCCTGAAAGTCTCGGGTTCGTAACGTAGTCCTGTCAAGCACGTTTTGCATTTCCAACAGCGAGTGCATTACACGAGTGGCATTTAACTAAGACTGATATTCAGTTAATAATATCTGCTTTAGGAAGCAAGTGCTACAAGTTAGTTACATTCGCTGATCCTTGGCTCGAAATTAGGGGACGGCTATGCCTAAACCATAGCAGTTTCTGATTTGGCCGTTCAACCAATCGTGTGCCAAAGTTTGGTTCAAATATATCCATATAACATTCTCGTTACTTCCTTTTATTAGATAGGGGATTTTTATTATACTATTTTAATCAACGTTTTCTTCTCATGACTTCTATTTCAATATTTCTATAAAAAATCTCTTATGTCTAGTGAAAAGTTAAATATCAAGTTTCGATATTACCGTATGTTGCCATTAGTTATAACCGTATGTTACCATTAGTTATAACCGTATGTTGCCATTAGTTATAACCGTATGTTACCATTAGTTATAACCGTATGTTGCCATTAGTTATAACCGTATGTTGCCATTAGTTATAACCGTATGTTACCATTAGTTATAACCGTATGTTACCATTACTTACACAGCTAAATACAATGTGCAGTTTACTTCTCGGACCGGGCTCGGTATGGCCAAGCGCGTTAAGGCGTGCGACTCGTAATCCGAGGGTCGCAGGTTCGCATCCCCATCGCGCCAAACATGCTCGCCCTTTCAGCCGTGGGGGCGTTATAATGTTACGGTCAATCCCACTATTCGTTGATAAAAGAGTAGCCCAACAGTTGGCGGTGGGTGATGATGACTAGCTTCCTTCCCTCTAGTCTTACACTGCAAAATTAGGGACGGCTAGCACAGATAGCCCTCGAGTAGCTTTGTGCGAAATTCAAAAACAAACAGACTTCTCGGTCCTTCTGAAAATGAAACAGACATATTAAAACATTTAAATCATGACAAACATATAGTAACAATTTAAAAGAAAAATAAATAAGAACTAAGAAAACTCAAAAATCACTAAAGCATTACTTTTTATAATAAATACATAAGCTATGTATATTTGTAAGGTTCATATAGGGTGAGAAAAAAACATAACGAATAAGACAGGAAAATCGTTTTATTTCACCTTGAAATTTAATTTAAACTTGTATTCATTGTTTGCCTAACGACAGCTTCTTACATGTTTGCCCCCCGCTAGTACAGCGGTATGTCTTCGGATTTACAACGCTAAAATCAGGGGTTCGATTCCCCTCGGTGGGCTGAGCAGATAGCCCTTTGTGGCTTTGCTATAAGAAAAACACACACTTACATGTTTAATAACTTCTTATACCCTGACCCCACTAGTACAGTGGTAAGTCTACGGATTTACAACGCTAAAATCAGGGGTTCGATTCCCCTCGGTGGGCTGAGCAGATAGCCCTTTGTGGCTGCTATAAGAAAAACACACACTAGTTTAATAACAGTAGGTGGTAAGTCTACGGATTTACAACGCTAAAATCAGGGGTTCGATTTCCTTCGATGGGTTGAGCAGATAGCCCGATGTGGCTTTGCAATAAGAAAACACTCACACACTCCTATGTCATTTACACTTGTTTTCAGTTCTGTGTGACGACGGCTACAGTAAAGTAGTCGAAATGCTGTAAAGACTGACTGACAGCTTCATAAGTACAAACTGAAGAACTAAGATAAAGCTATAAAACTCCTATCTAGTGAAAGTAACCAACTTTAAAGTTTTGTAAATTTGTGTTTGTTTTTAATTACTTATATTGTGCTTATAAAGCTGTTAATCTTTACAACATCTTTAGTTATCACGAAGTACTACTTAAGTTGATTAAAATAGCAGTGGATAATTATTCACGTGGAGTAAAATCTGCTTATTGTCTATTTATTAAACATGTCTATTTATTAAGTCTTAAAGAACTTCAACAAAAACACAGTCTTTATTTCAATATGAATGGGTTTCTAACAGAGTGATTTTCTTTCAAGTCCATAACATTAGCACGTGCTAGTATGGAAGAGAGCTGGAACAAGTTTAATTAAAGCGCTAAGTCCACAGCGGCGTGGTACGTCAGAGCGGTGTTCACTGAACTTCGTAATGTTACCAACACATTACACGCTTGGTTTGAAAAGTCCAAAGAGAACGAACAACGTGAGCCGAGAAGAAACTACTGACTTCATGGTAGCTTCTGGTTAATTAGATATTGCCGGGAAGAGTAACTATCATTCGCGTCACGTTTCAAGCAATCGGCAAAACAGTATGGACCTACGAAACGAAGTAAAACTACCACAAGTTACCTTTCTTGACTATTTAACATCCATGAGTCTGTCTCTTAATGAACTGTCGAAGCACGTAAAGGAAAAGTACCATCACTTTGGTACATATGGAGAACTTGCAGTGTTGGCAGGAAAACTACAATGTTTGTGCCAGTTCTTTATCAAAGAGCTAAACCATAGACACTTCCTCATTTGTATTAATGAGTATGCGATATTGAATTTGCAACACCAAGAGATATTTAAGATGTTTGATTTTGGTAACAGTTAGAAATATGAAAGATAAGGCCGTTCATACTAACTAGATATAAGTCCCGGCATGGCCGGGTGGTTCCTACTTGCTGTGGTTTGTTAGTGTATAGTGACCGAAGATCATGATATATAACAAAAAACATCTTAGAAATGAAAAAGAGCTGCCAAACTAGTGGCAACACTTACAGCGGTCCAGCATGGCCAAATGGTTAAAGCGCTTGACTCGTAATCTGAGAGTTGCGGGTTCGAATCTCCGTCACATCAGCTGTGGGGGCGTTATAATGTAACGTTCAATCCCACTATTCGTTGGCAAAAGAGTAGGCCAAGTGTTTACGGTGGGTGTTAATGACTAGCTGTCTTTCCTCTAGTCTTACACTGCTAAATTAGGGATGGATAGTGCAGATAGCCCTCGTGTAGCTTTGTGCGAAATTCAAAAACAAGCCACAAAATTAGGTATAAAATATTTCAATAGATGAATAAATTACACTGTGATAAGTTTTATCACTGTTATATAATTGCCTAATAATAACAATTAAAATATAATAATTTAGTTCTAATTTAATTTCACACGCGAGGCATACGAATGAAAGTTAAATACTAACAGACAGTGAATATTTATTTGTTTGAATTGAAGCACAAAATTATCTAATAAACTGTCTGTGCTGTGCCCACCACGGGTATCAAAATCCACTTTTAACCTTGTAAGTCCACAGACATACCGCTGTGCCAATGGGGTGCAACAGAGTATATCCGCCGCTTTAGTAAGTTCTATTTCTCATTTTATTCTATCTTTTTTACTTGGATACATTTCACAATTCTCACATGGTAATTTGTACACTGGTTTTACTTTTCTGCAATTTGTATGCAATGTCAATTTCTTTGTCCTCGTAGTCTTTAACAATATGTTTTTCTTTGTTATGCTCTCAGTCTTTTTTTTATTTTTTACTATGTTGCATAAACTTCCTCCACAGTATTATTATTAATTTGAGATTTTTGCTGTCGTATGTCAGAAACGAATTATAATTACTGTCATTTCGGCCACTTTTGATCTTTCCACATAACGTCAAGCGCGACCCAATGATAAACGTGCTGGATTGTGAATGTGAGGTTCTGTGGTTCATTCCGACTTACTGCCAAGAGAAATTTTGAAAATCGTGCTGTATACTTTAGGACTGTTGATATGTTATAAGAGTGACAGTCAAATCGCACTATTCAGTAGCCACAGAATTGGTGATGGGCTATGAACTGTGTTTTCCCAGCAAAGGGAAGCGAAATTTGAACCATCTGCTAAATTAGGGACGGCTAGTGCAGATAGCCCTCGTGTAGCTTTGCGCGATATTTCAAAACAAAGTTTCTAGTTAAGCAGTACGGCTGCTGCACCAAACCTAAAATTGAAGCCGTTTCTCCATTTTATTTTCAAAATCACACTAAGAACAATAAAATTTATTTTATGGGAGAGAAGTCGGGACTCATTCAGCAGGAAATGTTAAGATCTGAAAATGCTAACATACATGTAGATTTCCAAGAAAATCTAAGATGGTACCCATACAACTGGAAATATCTTTGTTTGGTGATTGTACCTCCCATACCAGATTCAACATCCTTTTCCATCAATAACGTTACGATCAATAATGCGTTGGAAATGTGCGCAGTGGAGACAGGACTTAGATGCTGTTTACGACCAGTCGACTTATGGAACGAGCTGGACTCACTGAATAAAGGTTCCAATTAAATCCAAATCGATTGTTCTAAAATGAAGTGTCTGCGGGAATCGATAGTGGTAGGTCTTAATTTGTTAGTCGACTTGGACTGTGCACTAATGATGTGCTTGTAAAATGCTGCAAGACTCATGAGAAAAAGAGTTAATATGATGTGACGATTTTAAATTAGGAAAATATTATGTTAAGGGTCATAGGTCGTAGGTCTTCCTCTTCACTACAGCTTACCATGATAATGGATGTAAGATAAAGAATATTTTGTTACACATAGATTATCTAGAACCGTGACTGATAAGTGTGTGCGAGATCGAATATTCATATAAACTGATTATTATGTTTAGCTTCAAAAATAAATGTATCTATATATACAATATTATATAAATTCTTTTGTACAAAATGTTTGAATTTCATGTAAATACAAGATCATATTACATGAACGGAAAGCAGTTAATAGATCACTCATTCGTGACTATATCTAATTACCTTAGTGTGCTAAACCTGAAATACGTCATCTTCGATCAACTTGATATATACCACCATAGATAAACTTGAAACACAGCACATTCGATAAACATGAAATACATTATATTCCATAAACATGAAATACATTATATTCCATAAACATGAAATACATTATATTCGATAAATTTCAATGTACCATATTGGATAAATTGGAAAACATCATATTCAACCTCCATTTGAAAAGTGGCTCAGCATGACCAGGTGTTAAAACGCTCGAATCGTAATCTGAGGGTCGCTGATTCGATTCTTCGTCATACTAAACATGCTCGCCCTTTCAGCCGTGGAAACGTTATAAAGTAACTGGCCAATCCCCCTATTCGTTATTACAAAAAGTAAACCAAGAGTTTGGCGGTGGGTTGTGATGACTACTTACCTTCCCTCTGGTATTATACTAATAAATTAGGGACGGCTAACGTAGATAGTCATCGTTTAGTTTTGCGCAAAATTTAAGAAAGAAACAAACATTTGAAAAGTCCACATTATTAGTATAAGAAATTATGTTTTGTTATATTGTTAATATGCACAAAAATTCAGCATTTACTCTAACTAATTTTATTTTACAGACCAAATCATAAATCTGATATTATTTTTTACTTATTAATTTGATATTAATTTCTACTTGTAACTCTGATATTAATTTCTACTTATAAATTTGATATTAATTTTTACTTATAAATTTCATAATAATTTCTACTTGTAACTCTGATATTAATTTGTACTTGAAATGTTTCATCATCAGTTTCTGAGCATACCTTAAATAATGATTATTCGAACTCGTCTGTTATTATTCAAGTTTTTACGTAATCGTATCTATGTTTTCAATCCACAAAATAAAAAAAGTAATTGTTTTCGTTTCTCTTTTATTTTCACAATATCCTCAAGAAGATTGTGTTTTTTAATCCAGGATTTGCCGTTTGGAATTTATTCTCCTTGTCCAAGATCACCCAAAGTATTAGACGGTTCGATTTCAATAAACTTAAATTTCCATTTGTTGAATATCCTCTTTAAAAAAACAAACCGTGAATAACTTTTTTCAACGAAAATAATAAAAGTGAGATGGTTGAAGTAAATAAGAGAAAACCGGGGTATCCTTTCTTTTTTCATATATTGTTTAAACAGCCTAGTTTATTAATTTAAAATTGATCTCACCGTAATATAAAGATTATCCTGTGTGAGGTTTAAACTAAATGTATGAATTTGGAAAGTAAGAAATCACTTATACAGAAGGTTTGTAAAGCATTTGGAATTGTAAGAAATATTTACAGTAAGAGAAAAATAAGTTAAAGGATGTTTTTTAACGGAATATAATTTGTTGTTTTTTATGTTTTTAATTAGGCACATAACCACATTATGGGTCATCTGTGCTCAGCCCGCTTCAGATATCGAAACTCGGTTTTTAGCGTTGTAAATCCGCAGATATACCGCTGTGCCACTTGCGAGCAACAAAAGATAAACGTTATATGGTGAAATATAATTTTTAGTTGAATTAAATCAGTAAGAAAATGTTCGTTTTGTGGTTTAGATTTAATTATCTCGTACTTGGCAGAAATCTGTTAATCAATTAAATTATTACGTGTTGTGGCAGATGTGGCTTATTGGTTGAGACGCGGAGACTTGAATCGCAAAGTCCAAGGTTCGAGCGGCAATATGGTTTAGCACGTTATTATCGGTTACGATAAATCGCAAAAGCGGTGGATGCTGCTGATAAGTGGTTGTACTTCTAGCTCGTGGCTCTAAATTATGAATGGCTATATCTCAGCGTTCAGAGTCTATGGTCTAGCTATTTAGCCAATTCTCACTCATGTTGAAAACTCTAAACGGCATATTCTCATTCAACAGCCATTTCCAAGTCACTGTGAAAACCTATACTATTTAAATACTTCGGATTTGTTGTTGTTGTGGGCTACTTTTAACCCTGGAGCTGATATCACCTACTTAATTCATGTTTGCTTTAGAGCAAAACTACATTATGCTACCTGTTGTGTACAGTGTGGGGAATCGAACCTCGGACTTTAGCTTTGCAAATCTCTATACTTATGGCTGTCCCGCTGAGGGGACCTTAATCTAAGTGTTCCAATGAAAAAAAACCTTAAAAAATTTGTATGTTGTTTACTAAAAGAAACAAATAGATAAATTATATTATCTTAGGAAGATAAGTCTATTCATTTATGATAAAGCACAAAGCTGCACAAGGGGCTATGTGTTCTCTGCACACCACGGGTACCTTAACCTGGATTTTAGCGTTATAAGTCGTCAGACTTACTGCCGAGCCACTGGGAGACTGTAAGACAGCTGGAAAATATAACACGAAAATAATATAGCACCAATGTTGCATTGTGATATTCAACAATAAAAATATCATTTACGTCTCTTGATCACCAGGTCCTCCTGTGGAACAGTGGTATGTCTGAGAACTTACACGCTAGTAACCGTGTTTCGATACCCGTGGTGGCAAAGCACAAATACCACGTTGTATAGGTTTGTGCTTAACAACACACAAACTATTGTGGTATTACACGAGGGATCAGTAGCCTGGATATGAAATGTAGGAAGTGTGTTTCCAACATTAAGTTTTGTTGGGTTTTTTTTCGTTTATGTTAGCAGGAAACATAGGGTGTTAGTGTGGTTTTGTATGTGTGTATTCACTTTTATCAATATATCAAACAACATAAACATGAAATTAACGTAGATGCTATATTTTAGGTATCAAACTTATAAAAATAGTCATTTTGATTACAAAACGTAATTAAACTATATGTCATTCTTATATATTATTAAGTAAGTGACATTATTACTATTAGTAACCATTAGAAAGTGAAATCATGAGTGAATGTGAGACTTATTATGATTATATATTTGGTCTGAGTAATTAGACGCATTGGGTGGCAATGTCTTAGAAGGTGGATATTCGATCAACCAGCCTGACGACAGTTCTATGTCGAGTACTTAATACCAAAACGATTTTTAAACCTCATCACATCTTTCTAGTCTATGGTGCAACATACTGTTATGCTTTACCTGACAATATAGGCATCTTGACAATAACCTTGTAGAGTAGTTTTTATTTTAAAAGACTGCCGTAAGGTGGTCATGTCCAAAGCATACTGCTACTTCTAAGCGCTTTCCATAATCCTTTTAATTGATAAAGAAGACCGCTTTTCAGCGCCAATTTCAACAGTGCAATTACAAAACATCCTTTGGCGACTTGCTCAGTATGTCTTCGTATGAAATGACATAATAACCCGATTTCTACTTCAGCTGTTTGATATATGCGACAATTGAACGGGAGGTATGAACTAGAAGGCTGATGAAGATAAATTGAAACCATATTGATCTCATTTCAAGACAATCTAATGGTCTTTTTTGATTAAATCGTGTAATATTGCCTGTATTACGTGAATGGCTTTTGATACAGTTTTTCTTACTTACAGTCTTTTTACTTACTATGAATGGAATACGACTTGTTGAAGATCTCTTTTCGGACGATCCTGGTACCCCAAGTTGAACCATATTCCTTTGTTTTTAACGCCATTACATTCAAGAGATATCACAGTCTAGAAATTCAAAATCTCTGATCTAAACACATTTACATGATCTGAGTTCATGAATATTTTGCGTCGGAAATGGCTGTTATGAAACTTTCAGAAAAGCGATGAATATTTGACTATTCCACATTGCCTACGAAACTCTAAACAGTGTCAAAATATTTATATCAAGTGTGGTAGTCACGTGATGTGCTCATTTGTTTATTCAAAATAATTTAACTTTGCTAGAATGTTCCAGTCACCAAAAGAGTAATCACATAGAGATACGTTAATGAATAATGTTTGTAGATCATTGCAATACAATCGTGCATAAGTTTTAACTTAGGTAATCAGAAACTTATATTTCTTATTCCACTAAATTTACTTTTAACGTCATCGTTTATCTTGGGGCAAATGATATACGAAAATGAGAACTTTGATGGTTAAAAATAACATCACAATTTGTCATACAGTAAAAAATTTGTACTGTCATTCGTAAGTTGCAAGCAAACATTTACATGTTATTTATCATAAAAGGTACTTAATGGAGCGTATTATTTAAGTAATAAACTTATTTTCAACTTGTCACTGTAGTGAGTATTACATAATTATATTTTAACTTGTCACTGTAGTGAGTATTATATAATTATATTCTAACTTGTCACTGTAGTGAGTATTATATAACTATATTTAGCCCCCCGCTAGTACAGCGGTATGTCTCCGGATTTACAACGCTAAAATCAGGGGTTTGATTCCCCTCGGTGGGCTGAGCAGATAGCCCTATGTGCCTTTGCTATAAGGAAAACACACATAATTATATTTTAACTTGTCACTGTAGTGAGTATTATATAATTATATTTTAACTTGTCACTTAGTGAGTATTATATAATTATATTTTAACTCATTACTGTAGTGAGTATTATATAATTATTTAGATTAAGAACAATATAAAGTTTTAATATTACTAACTAATCTACTCAGCAGACAAGCTGTGTAAGATACTGAAAAAATATTAGTGTATCATCCTTAAAACCAATATAACTGAATGACGAGTGATGAATCAGATGACCTGATTGGGCTTCATGTGTACTTTTGTTATGTTTAACCCTTAAGCTACAAGTGGGGTTAACGGATCTTTAAACAATTTTTCTGAGCTAATAATGTTTTTTTTTGTTTATAGGGTCTTTATTAACAGCCTCTTCAGTGGCATAGCGACATGTCTGCGGACTTACAATACTCAAAACCGAGTTTGGATAACTATAGTGAGCAGAACACGAAGAGTTCATTGGTAGCTTAGTGCTTAACTTCAAACCAACAAACAAAAACCTCATGAACAAAAAAATATGAATCACAAAAACTGATGTCAGATAAAACACCTCCAATATTCCATTAACTACTGCTGAGATTCACGATATATTTTAAATGGAAAATATGTGATTTCACTAAAATAATAATATTTGTTCAGTTCATTACATTGATTGACGTATCGGATGAAGCACAAAACAACTAGGTAAAATGCAGTACATGTCTACAATATGAGTAAATGTTTAAAAAAGGAATTTGGTAATTTAGGGTAACACGTTTCGTATAAAAAAATCAATTACGCAGAAGCATAATAAAACTATTCTAAAAAATGAAGACACAAGCGATGTGAAAATAATACCCCAATAATTATCTTAACCTAAACTGTCTCTCCAACTTAAATTAGTGGCGACTCGGCATACCCAGATGGTTAGGACGCTTGACTCGTAATCTGAGGATCGCGGGTTCGAATTCCCGTCACAACAAACATGCTCGCCTTTTCAGCCGTTAGGGCGCTATAATGTGATGGTCAATTCCACTGTGCGTTGGAAAAAGAGTAGCCCAAGAGTTGGCAGTGGATTGTGATGACTAGCTACTTTCCCTCTAGTCTTTCACTGCGAAGTTAGGGACGGCTAGCGTTCTTGTAGCTTTGCGCAAAATTCAAGAAACCTAAATTTTTGGCATTAGAAAAATAATTCTAATCAACAGATGATGTTCAACTCTCTTGTTTTAGAACGTGCGGAGATTTTCGTTCGAAACTTACTTAATATTCATATTATAGCGGTTTATTGTTATATATTTAGTTTAATATCGACATTTGGGCAAGTTAAATTTATATTTAGAAACGCATATAACTTATAGTGTTAAATATTTATTGCGAAATTCCCGCCTATTCGTAAACTTGTAGAAAATCCTTTAGAGAAGTAAAGTGAAATACGAAACTGTTAACTCAGAAAAGTAAACTAATTGATTTATTTCTCATTCAAACGCATGCCACACTTGTGAAATCTGTCATTCGAAGGCTGCTGTGCTCTCGTCAGGCATTTAACGTCTCTGTAAAGTGAACGTCCTCAGAGAAAACTCGGAAGTACAATTATGAAACTAATTTCTTTGTATGTAAATATCGTATTGTTGCCAACTGAAATTTCGAGAGCCTCGTCTAAAGTTTATAAATCGGCGCGCTATGATACAGTATATATATTGTTGGTTTGCTACAGTTAGTATACTATAAACCTCAAAAGCTACAACTGTGATTAATACTTTTTAATTGGGAAAATACAGACACTTGACTAGAAACATTTATAAATTTCGAACATTGTAAACCGTTAAACATCAGTGAACTAACTTAGGACGTCAATATTTCTACGCGGACATTAGATATCTTCGTCGGAGAAAAGTCAGAATAGAGAACTGGCTTGATAGTCATTAAAGGAACTGTACCGATATCAACTCAAAATTCATTCGCTCATCGTGAACCCTCGATAAAATATCAAGAAAATTCCAAGTCGTAAAAAATACTTAATATTATTTGTAGGTTTGTAAACCCTTTTTATGTAAACCGTTATTTGTAATAATGTTTATTATAAGTTGTATTGTTGTTTGTATAGTAAAATATATTTGTGTTAAAAAAGAAAATTGTGTATATCAGTCTTGTTGCCAAATATCATAAATTTGATACATATCGACCTACAATTAACTTCTGAATTAAAATTAAAATTTCCGGCTGTTTGAAAGTGTAATTCGTACTGTACGTAACATAATAAATCGGAGACTCGTAAGAGATAAATTATAATACGTAACAATATACAGTCACTAAGTCATTTCTATATTGTACTGAACACACTAAAAGTTCTCATGTAATCTGCCCCACTAATTTCTAACATATAATTTAGTATGTTGACTGATGTAATTGCTACCATACATAATGAGACAAAGGCATGAAACGTCGAACAGTATAACGAACAATGAACAGTAGTCTCATTTAAACATCGTTTAAGTTTTAGCGAAATAGGCCGTAATGCATATCTATATATATATATATATATTGTTTTGCGTTACAAATAATATTCCATACCATGTGTTTATGCTGTATCTATCATATTATGGCTATTCTCATTGTTACTTGTAGAGTTTCTACATGTAAATCGTCCAAACGTTTCTAATACCCCTGTTCAGCTTCAATCCAAAACAAACTAAGTACGATTTACTGAAAGCTCTATACAGTTATAGCTGCATTCGTGTATGAAGTACTTAATCCAGCGTGTTTGTCACTCTGCTTTATCAAATAACAGAGTGCACAGATGTTTGTGACGTCTTCATGGGATCAGAATCCATTGCTAACCGCTAATAAGGTCAAAGTTAAGTCTTAAAGACTGAGGATAAGAAACACAAAAATAAAAAGTATGATTGTTGATTAGTTATAAACATAAATTTTATTAAGGTTCTACGTTCTTACTTTTACATCATATATTTCTATAAGAAAGTCTTAAGTTCGAAAGTTTTAAATGAACCAAAAATATTGAGTTGTTGTTAGATGAATGTCAGAATAAGTTTTTGTTTTAAGATCTAATACTCCGATTGAGATTAAATAACAAGTCAATCTCATATTAAAACAGTTCATTTATAAATAAATAAATATATATGTATGTATTCACTTACTAGCAAAAATACACGCCCCCTAGACGGAAGTTATGTTAAATTCATGATTAATGAAAGGTTATCTTAAGACATGAAAATTTGCTTTTATTATATGTAGTCGTAAAAAATAAAAACTCAAAAACACTCGTAAAAACTGCAAAACACAAAATGTGAAACAGCAAATTTATTTTACCCCAGCATGGACTCAAGAAACCTTAGTGTCAAATTTGATGAATATTCATCAAAAGGAGACGAATAAGTGGTAAAAAAACACGCACCAACATCATCATAACTAAGATTTGTATTGTACACCCCTCACATGAACATAATGAACTTCCATAACAATTTTGGTGAAGATCCATCCACAGTTTGTGAAGTAGTTATATGGACAGTAACATTATATTTATATAGACAAGTAGTAAAATGAACAGACAACAGAGAGTAATATTATATTTATATAGATTCATCAGTTGATGGCAGTACAGTTTTAAAGCTAATTGTATTCGAATGTTTGACTTATTTATTTTTTAAAATCAATTTTGTTTAGAAATAAGCGCAAAGCTACTCAATGGGCTATCTGTGCTCCGCCCACAGCGCGTAACGAAACCCGATTTTTAGCGGCGTAAGTCCTCAGACATGCCGCTGTGCCACTGGAGGGCTTCTAAATCAGCCTCGTTAATTTTACTGTAAAATCAGGCATTAATAAAAGAAAACAGGAAAAATATGCGCTTTGTTTATCCTGGAACCTGTTTTCATGGTTTATGGTGTGTTACTTATAATTAATCTCATACATTCACACCAGAAATTGCGTAGATTTGAAATATCTGTATCTTTTTTTTTAAAGAAATTCAAAGTATTTTCTAATACAGTATCACTGCATGTAGCTACGAGCATTTGGCCCGGCATGGCCAAGCGCGTAAGGCGTGCGACTCGTAATCCGAGGGTCGCGTATAATGTTACGGTCAATCCCACTATTCGTTGGTAAAAGAGTAGCCCAAGAGTTGGCGGTGGGTGGTGATGACTAGCTGCCTTCCCTCTAGTCTTACACTGCTAAATTAGGGACGGCTAGCACAGATAGCCCTCGAGTAGCTTTGTGCGAAATTCCAAAAAAACAAACAAACAAACAAAGCTACGAGCATACGTAAAACTTGTCTGTGTTTATAAGATGTAAATAAGGAATCTGTCAGTTGCCAGCAAGAGAGTTTGAAGAAGCTCGACGTTCCTAAATAGTTTAACTAGAGCATTATTCAAGTTCTGTCGCTTCTTTCTGTCGAAGAGGTTCTTTAACCCTTAAGATCTACCCATCACTAAAACAACAATATAGAGCATACACATGTCAAAAGGGAATACACTTTATAACTTTTGTTGTTGAGCACAAAGCCACACAATAGGTTAACTGTACTGTGCCAACTACAATTTTGCGGGTTGGAATCCCCGCGACACCAAACATACTTGGCCTTTTAGCCGTGGGGGCGTTATAAAGTTACGGTCAATCTCACTATTCGTTGGTAAAAGAGTAGCCCAAGAGTTGGCGGTGGGTGGTGATGACTAGTTGCCTTCCCTCGAGTCTTACACTGCTAAATTAGGGACGGCTAGCGCATATAGCCCTCGAGTAGCTCAGCGCGAAATTCAAAAAACAAACAAACTAAACTGCGAAACATTTATATAGAAAAATGTTCAGATAATGCAAAACATTCGTACAGAAGAGTTTCATGTATCACAAAAATATTTACATATCACTTTTCACAGATTGCCAAAGATGTGCAAAAAAGTGTTGTTTTTTCATATACTGCAAAACATTTATATAGAAAAACATTAACCTACTGCAAAATAATGAAATAAAAAATGGTCAGATAATGCAAAGCATTCGTACAGAATGTATCATAAAAATACAAAATGTGTTTTTTTTTCATATGCTGCAAAACATTTATATAGAAGAGTTTTACATACCATAAAACATTCACGTGTAGGGGTTTTCACATATCGCCATAGAGAATTACTGAATTTTGCCCTATATTTGTTTTCGCTGTTATTACCCAAGGAATGAAAAAATAACAAAAAACGTGTTTTTAATCTAATACTGCGAACTATTTATATCGAAAGTTTCTTTCCCCGATATTATTTAGTTTGCCTGAAAAAAATGTTATTTAAAAGAATCTTTTGAATCGAATTAAACTTTTAGCTTTTACGTGAAAACTTGCTTAGTTTAGTCAGGACTACATAAAACTGTATCCTCTGTTGTTGTTTAGCCCGGCATGGCCAAGCGTGTTCAGGCGTGCGACTCGTAATCTGAGGGTTACGGGTTCGCATCCCCGTCGCGCCAAATATGAACGCCCTTTCAGCCGTGGGGGCGTTCTAATGTGTCGGTCAATCCCACTGTTCGTTGGTAAAAGAGTAGCTCACGAGTTGGCGGTGGGTGGTGATGACTAGCTGCCTTCCCTCTAGTCTTACACTACTAAATTAGGAACGGCTAGCACAGATAGCCCTCGAGTAGCTTTGTGCAAAAGTAAACAACAAAAAAAAAGGTTCTGTCGTTGTTATCATTTTGTCCTGGACGTCACCTTGAACATTTAGTATATTATTTGATTCTCATTTTAACATAATTTATATTTATTATAAAGTGAAATACGAAACTGTTAACTCAAAAAAGTTAACTAATTGATTTATTTCTCAATCAGACTCATGTCACATTTGTGAAATCTGTCATTCGAAGGCTGCTGTGCTCTCGTCAAGCATTTTCCTTCTCCATAAAGTAAACCTCCTCGGGGGAATCTTGAAACTATAATTATGAAGCTAATTTCGTAATTTCTGCTCTATGTAGTTACTGACTTAATGCTACAGTTAATTATTAATGACTGTTTATATACGTACAAGCAACGCTATGTTAAATTAGAATAACTTGTATCCGTCGAACCATTAATGCAACTAACACAAATTAAAGAGTTAACTGTTATTTATTCCATTATAGAAATCTGTCACACTTGGAGATATTTTGTTACAGATGTAATTAAGCACAGCTGTCCTTACTTGTTGCGTGTTTGTTATTAAGCACACAGTTACACAAAGAGCTATATGTGCTCTGCCCTTCACGGGTATTGAAACCTGGTTTATGGCAGACATACCGCTAGTGTTCCTACTTCGTAAAAGAAACTATATTTATACACATTATGTAATAAAGCAACAACAAGTGTAGGGACAAAACACAAGGCTAAATTACAGAATTTGAATTGTTTCGCAGAAAACTAAAACATATTGAGTAATTGTTAGTTGGAATATTAAAGTGCATTGAAAAACTCTTCAATAGAAAACTGAATATACTGGAAACTGTTTGATTGAAAGTGAAGATGTATATTTTTTAACATCCGATAAATGTCACTCATCATCACAGTTATAAGGTGTAGCTGTCTGTATATTATGTACTATGTACTATAAATTCAGATTATATTTTTCTTGTTTTGTGCAGTATAAATATCACATAGTCTCAGGTATTAACCCTCAAAAGTTTTAAGTTAAATTAAATTATCTATATTTTTTATGTAATTCAAATAACACAGCACATTATATATTTCAAATTGTAGTTCAACTAACAAATTATGTTGTTCATTTCCGAATGTAGATTGGATAAAAAAAATTGAATTATCTATTTTCAAAAGTATTTCGTTTTACCTATTATAAGCTGTAATTAAGATAACGAATCAGATTATCTATTTCAAATGTTGTTTAGATTACCTGCTTCAAGTAGTAGTTAATATTAAAATAAATAACTTATATATTTCCTAATGTCGTTCAGATTACCCATACCTAGCTGTAGTTAGCATAAGAAACTAGATTATCTGTTTCCAAATCTAGTTCAGGTTACCAGTTCCAAGCTGTAGATAAAATAATATATTCACATATATATTTTCTGAATTTAGCTAAAAATATGTTTTCCAAACTGTAGTTCAGATAAAAAAAAGATTATCTATTTCACAATGTAGTTCAGATTACATTTTCTAACTTTTAGTTAAAATAAAAATATGAGATTATCTATTTCCGAATACCATTCAAATAACATATTTAAAACTGCAGTTAAGATAAGATATTAGATTATCTATTTCCAAATATAGTTCAGATTACCTATTCCAAGCTTTATTTAAGATAAAAAGTAGCTTATCTATTTCAGAATTTAATTCAGATTGCATATTCCAAAGTATACTTAAATTAAAAAAAAATTAGATTATCAATTTACCAATGTCGTTTATATTACCTATTCCAAGCTGTAATTACGTTAATATATATATCTAAATGTAGTTCAAATTACTCTATCAAGCTGTAGTTGAGATAAGAAATTAAAATATCTATTTTCGAATGTAGTTCAGATTACTTATTCCAATCTGTAGTTAACATAAGAAAATAGGTTAATAATTTCCAAATGTAGATTAAATTAAGCTCTAGTTAAGATAAAAAATTATATTATATGTTTCAAAAATCTTTAAGATTGTGTATTCCAAGTTGTAGCTAAGATAAAATATGAGATTAACCATTTCCGAATATCATTTAAACTACATATTTCAAGATGTAGTTAAGACAAGAAATTAGATTTTTATCACAGAATATTGTTCATATTACCTTTTCCAAGCTATAGTTCAAATAAAAAATACATTATCTAATTCCAAATGTAGTTCAGATTACCCATTCCAAACGGTATTTAAGATAAGAAATTAGATTATCTATTTCTGAAAATCATTCAGATTACACATTTCAAGCTGAACTGAAAATAAAAATTAGATTGTTCTATTTTCAAGTGAAAGTTATATTATCTATTCCAAGCTGTAGTTAAGATAAAAAAATTAGATTATTTAGTTCAGAATGTAGTTCAGATAAAAGAGTAGATTATCTGTTTCCAAATTAGTTTAGGTTATCTGTTTTCGAATGTGGTTTGTACTACCTATTTCAAATTTTAGTTAAGATAAATTTTTAGATTATCTAGTTCCAAATGTAATTTAGATTACCCTTCAGATCTGTAGTTACGATAAGAAATTAAATTATCTATTTGTCAATGTAGTTCAGGTTACCATTTCAAGCTGTAGTTAAGATAAAAATTAACTGTAGTTAAGATATGATTATATTGCGCAACAATTTTTTTGAAAAGTTTTTGCTGATTGTGACAGGTACCTGGTGGGTATGCACAAATATAGTTTTGGTTTATCACATAGGAACTCTGAGAAATAGACAGTTAACTGTTTAACGGCAATAACGTATTTAATCGCGTTTATGTTTCTAATACGCTATTAAGTTCAACATAATTAAAAGTGTTTTGCTCCTGATTTTCGTTTGTATTCAATGTCCAATGCATCACGTTGCAGTGTCCAACAGTAGTCAGCAAGCATTGACAGATTCCAGTTGACCTGATATCGTTTTTCCATTGTAGCAATGTCCTGGTGAAACTAAAGATTTCGATGAAACGGTACGTGATGGGCAAATTTGGATGTGATTTTCGTGATCAGCAGCCAAATATCTATAAAGAACGCCCAACAGTGTTCAAGAAGCAAAATCTTTGTTGTGCTGTGTTATCTATTTTCGAATGTAGTCAGATAAAGAAATTAGTTTATTTTTTCCGAATGTAGTCTAGATTACCCATTCCAAGATAAGAAATTATATTATCCATTTCTGAATGTAGTTCATATTACCAATTCCAATCCACAACTAAGATAATAAATTAGATTATATTTTTTTGAATAGTCCAAATAACCTAATTCAAGCAGTAGTTACCATGAAAATTAGATTATTTATTTCCAAATTTAGTTTTGATTACCTGTTCCAAGTTGTAATTCTGATAACAAATCAGATTAACTATTTTCGGATATAGCTCAGATAACCCACCATCTTACTTATTTCTTAATTCAGTTCAGTTCAGGTAATACATCAGATAACACATTTTAGGATGTAGTTTAGACAACCCATTTAATTACCTATTTCTCGATATAATTCAGAGAGCGTAACAAATTATGGAATTTTGTCTATAACTTAAACAATATAAGTTGTTTGTTGTTTTTGGAATTTCGCACAAAGCTACTCGAGGGCTATCTGTGCTAGCCGTCCCTAATTTAGCAGTGTAAGACTAGAGAGAAGGCAGCTAGTCATCACTACTCACCGCCAACTCTTGGACTACTCTTTTACCAACGAATAGTGGGATTGACCGTCACATTATACGCCCCCACGGCTGGGATGGCGAGCATGTTTAGCGCGACGCGGGCGCGAACCCGCGACCCTCGGATTACGAGTCGCACGCCTTACGCGCTTGGCCATGCCAGGCCTAAACAATATAAGAGAATGTTTACTTCTTTTTAGTTCAAATCATAGACAAGTTGCTTATCGCTCAGATTCGAGGGTTCGGGTATTATTTCAAGTAACATAGAAAGTTATAACTGTTTATAATGTTTCTAGTAACTCAGTATGGCTAATACTTTTATTGTGGCTTGTACTTCTCTGGTATTGTTTATTCATAGCATACATAACAGAGCATATTGTAGACTTTTGATTTAGTTTGAATAACAGTATATTTTACTTCTACTTGTAATCTAGATAAACCAACAGATTGGGGACTTCTAGATATAATCAAAATAAAACAGTAGATTATATATTCTATCTGTAACTTAGGTAAAACAACAGATTGTAAACATCTTGTTGTAATCCAGGTGAAACAAAAGACTGTAAATAAAATAACAACCTATACGATGTAACTTTATTAGCTTAATATTTCGCTTTTACAGCTTCGTCAGGAGTTAACAATATCCTACAAATTAACTATTTCAGTTTAACCTAAATTGGAACATGGAACACTGTCGCTAGTAAATTGAACATCGATACAGGTGTTTAGAAAGTTCAGACTAGACTCCTATGTTAACTTTTTTTTAAATTGAAATTCACATTTTGATGAGAAAAATATATTAACAAAGAGACAAAAATGATATTGATAAAACTTTGCAAGTTGTTAACACAGTAATTTGTAAATTTCTTCTTGTTTCTTATTTAAATAACGCACACTAATTTTACATTTTTCTTTATAATTCAGACAAATAAACAAATTTAAATATTCTAGTTGTAAGCTCCTGGTGATAATAATCTGTAAACTGTTTGTTTTTGAATTTCGCACAAAGCTACTCGAGGGCTATCTGTGCTAGCGTCCCTAATTTTGCAGTGTAAGACTAGAGGGAAGGCAGCTAGTCATCACCACCCACCGCCAACTCTTGGGCTACTCTTTTACCAACAAATAGTGGGAATGACCGTCACTTTATAACGCCCCCACGGCTGAAAAGGCGAGCATGTTTGGCGCGATAGGGATGCGAACCCGCGACCCTTAGATTACGAGTCGCACACCTTAACACGCTTGGCCACAGCTGTAAACTTCTGGTGGTAATTGATAACATAACAGGATGTGGATTTCTAGTAGTAATTTTTGTAATATAAGCGGTTGTAATCCTCTAGTAATAAAATGATCACTAGATTGTTCTAGAATTTCGCACAAAGCTACACAAAGGCTATCTGCGCTAGCCGTCTCTAATTTAGCATTGTAAGACTAGAAGGAAGGCAGCTAGTCATTACCACCCACCGCCAACTCTTGGGCTATTCTTTACCAACGAATAGTGGGATTGATCGTAACTTTATCGGGCCCTCAAGGTTGAAAGGACGAAAATGTTTGGTATGACCGGGATTCGAACCAACGACCCTGGGATTACGAGTTGAACACCTTAACCCACCTGGCCATAATCACTAGAAGATAAAGCTCATCGTTTATGAAATTATATAAATTAATTAAATATTAAATGATTACAAATTAATGAGCATTAATTGAATTAGTAATGATAAAGAATCTACTTAGACAAACAATCCGTTTAGATGAAGTAACTTAAGTGGATCTGGTTTTTAAATAACATGAACATATTCATAACATATCTAGAGTTATATCACTAAAATTTCTTAATTCGATTCTAAATAGTTTTAACTTATACTTAACATTCATGAATAGTTTGATTTTGTAGCTGCTAATTCAAAGATTGTCTCGGACGTGAAAAGGTGTAACCTACTGTTTCTGTGTTTTTTTTTGTTTGTTTGTTTATAATTTTGCGCAAAGCTATAAGAGGGCTATCTGCGCTAGCTGTCCCTAATTTAACAGTGCAAGACTAGAGGGAATGCAGCTAGTCATCACCATCCACCGCCAACTCTTGGGCTACTCTTTTACCAACGAATAGTGGGATTGACCGACACATTATTATGCTTCCACGGCTGAAAGAGCGAGCATGTTTGGTGTGGTGGGGATTCGAACACTCGACCCTCGTATTACGAGTCAAGTGCCTTAACCACCTGGCCATGCCGGGCCGCTTTATTGTTTCTGTGAGCAGAACAGTTTCAAATATTGTTCTAAGAAACCAAACATTCATTCCTTGTTTGTTCGTCTTTTCGAAAATTATCAACACTTTATAAAGTATCTATAGAAATATTTAAACGGTAATAATATCACATTGTTATTGAGATATAAAAAATTATCTTTATGTTGTTTTTTTTAAAGTTGTGGGTAGGAAGTGGCCTCGTGACTAACTTGTCGGTCTGTTCGAAACATGACACTTCTGAATAAGATCATCATTTTCATCTTATGGTGGCGGATGGTGCTGACTAATTGCCTTCCCTCTGATAAGTTGCGCAAAATCAGAAACGACTGTAGTTAGATCCCAGACCTGACTGTTTCATAAGATTATGTTCAATCTAAAAATTATAGTTTCAACCTCTCCCACACACATTTTTTAATGACAATTATAGATTTACTTTGTAATGAGTGAAATAGTCATGAATATCACACTTTTATAACTGTTTAAGAATATAACCCCAGTCATGTATTCAGGTAAATTAAAAATATTCGTGAATCATTTTGTACTTAGTGTGACGTTCCTGTTAATCGAATTTTACAAGGCCCTAAATATGTACTAATTCTTGCTGAGATAAAGCTGCATGCGCCAAAGGCTAGAAGCTCATATCACTTTGGCTCTTTGTTTGCCCCACCCATTCCCCGCCCCCAAGTAGAGGAACGATCCAGTTTCAAAAAGCGACGCGAATTCTCGCACATATGCATAAAAGTTAAGGGCTTTTCCCCATAAACGTAACTGGTAACAGTCTGTGACATATGCAATGTTGAATTATGGTATACACACTTTAACGCTTTGTGTGAATTTTAGCGGTAAATCAAGTTTCTTCTTAATAAAGCGTTTTTCTTAGTTTTACTTATAACCTTGGTAATAACAAGTGATAATAATAATCATTTTGCAACATCGCTAATAAGGTACACTAATAGCCATATTTTATGACTACGAGCCCACTCTATGAAGTTCCAAGTAGCATCACTCTCTCTTATCATGTTCAAGTGCACGAATGGTTATGTACACATTCTACGTGATCAGCCTGTAGCAATATTAGCTAAATACAAAACGTGAACTACATAGATTCTCTAAATATAGGTTCTAATTATGATCTATCCTTTATTCTGTGTTGGAAAAAGCAAATCTATCATAGCAATTAGTGTTTAAGAAGTGAGTCTCCTGCGTGAAAACATGCACTACCAATGTTGAAGTTTGACACGGATTTTTTCGAGTGTTCTGTTCTTAAAACAAGAAAAATAAGTTGTATAATTTACCTTTGCTTGTTTTCAAAATAATTGTAACCTATTGATACCTGAGACTGCACTTTAAACAGTGCGACTTTTAAAATATGCCTTTCAAATAAACAAAACGAGAGACAATAGAAAATTTTATGCTGATAGTATTCAAGTCTGTCCCAGCAAAGAAAGCAATACTGCAAGAATATAAATCAGTTAGAAACGGTAATGCTGAATCTGTAAAACAAGCTTTCGCTATTAATTCAGCCAATGAAAAGGTTGCCATTTTGGCTAGATGGAAAAAATATATAGCAACCATATCACCAAAAGCCAGAAAATGTCGAGAGATACCTCTAAGAACAACTACAAGAAGGATAGGCCTAGAGCCCACTTTCTCTCAAAACTTAGCACAAATTAAGGATACGAAAAGCACAGTCCTATAGCCTAGTTACTCTCTAGACTTAGTACCAAATAGCTATAAGACATGTATACAAAACTTTTAAATACAAAATTAGGAAGTAAGGATGTGATCATCAAAGTAAGGAAACAAGGTAGGAAAGTGCGAGATAACATTACAACCCTTAATTATTTCTGTCACGATCCAAACTCAGCGTTCCGCTCATTCCTGTTTTACTATGTATTTTGGTCCAATTACAGACTTCAATTAACTTTTATAAGTATCTAACCCTTTCTAAAAAAACTCAACAAATTAAAAACATTGAAAATCAATGGTCTTAATATGATTTTTTGGTCCATCCTTTATCAAGCATATAACTATGCTTTATGCATAGTCTCCAATTATGACTCTTGGAGCTTCACGTTTTACTTCGGACATCAAACACATCCTCTTATGATACCATACATTTTGTTAGGGTTAAATAATTTGATTGTGTACATATATCGGTATATTCCTACATTGTTTCCTTAGTTTTGGTACTCACATTTCTACTTCCTAATATTTCTATTTAAAATGTTTGTGCACTTGTCTTCTTAATTTCAATAGATCCTCGTGTATATATATATATAAATTTCTAAAATCTATAACATTTGTAACAAAACCTGTCGATTTCATTTGTGTCGTCAAACGTTCAACCTTAGTTTCACAACGTAACCTCAGACATGACTGTAAATATTAAACATCGGTTAATGTATATTAATAATGAACAAAAAAACCGATACGAAAACCATTTCCTGAATCTTGTAACACAAGTGGCCAAAATATTTTAAACTACTCAATGCAAAATATGATGTGTCTACATACAATACTATCATGCTGTAGCTGTTAAAAAAGAATGTTTTTTTATCATTAGTAGCAACGACGTTATTGACCATAATCCTATAACTGACTATGCTGTATATGTGAGAGACACTGGTGTAATCATTGGTGATATTGGTAAGTTTTGTTATAGTCCTTTACTTCAACATTGCCTAGATCTATCTTTATTAATACCTTGTGTACATATGTACTTTGGAAGATTACGTTCCACAGATCGAGTTCCCCACAAAACACTGTATGAAAATACTACAGAAAAGCTGCTATCAAAAGTGTCATTTTAGCCACAAAATCATGTAACACATGAAAACAGATTAAGAACATAACTTTTGGAACTTGGTATTGGAGATTTCTCATCTAAATGGGTAAGCACTGCATTTCTTACATTCATAACCTTAAATAAATATTAACTGGAAAATGTTGTGATAAATAACTTGATATTAAACCGTTAGATGCCGTCACAATCACTGCTTCCCAAAGAAGGAAAATTATTTACGAAGCGTGATATTTATCCATGGTGCGTGTTTTTAGCCGTGATAGGATGTATTTCAAATCCTCCTTCAATCTTCAATAAGTTGTTTGTTTGTTTGTTTTTGGAATTTCGCACAAAGCTACTCGAGGGCTATCTGTGCTAGCCGTCCCTAATTTAGCAGTGTAAGACTAGAGGGAAGGCAGCCAGTTATCACCACCCATCGCCAACTCTTGGGCTACTCTTTTACCAACGAATAGTGGGATTGACCGTTACATTATAACGCCTCCACGGCTGAAAGGGCGAGCATGTTTGGCGCGACTGGAATGCGAACCCGCGACCCTCGGATTACGAGTCTCACGCCTTATCTTCAATAAGATAACATGAAAAATTATTCACTTTTTCCACAACGTTGAACTGTGGAGAGTTAAGTCTTGCATAAACAATGCAAAAATATAGAAATATTAAAATACACAGTCTCTACACAATAAATCCCAAACGGATAAGCGGTAAGTTGATGGGCTTACAAAGCTAAAATCCGGGGTTAGATTCTCCGCGGTAAACAGGTTGGAGGAGATTTGCACTTAGTAAATAATAATAACGGCAACAACCATATCATAAGTATATTTTTACCGTTAAATTTAACAAAAGTAACCTAGTAAACAACGACTATTACTTTCACTTCAGAAAAAAACAGTTAAAATACCGAATGTTTTATGATATAAAAACTTAAAACATGCAGGCACAAAATCTGATATATTTCATTAAAAACCAAAAGAAAAAATCCTCATCGTTATACATATCATGACCAAGTGGTTAAGATACTTGGCTCGCAATCTGAGAGTCATGGGTTCGAATTTCCACTAAATATGCTTAACCTCTCGGCTGTCGGGGCATTATAATGTGACGCTCAATCCTACTATTCGTTGGTAACAAAGAGTATTCTAAGAGTTGGCGGTGGGTAGTGATGACTAGTTGCCTTCCCTCTAGTCTTTCGTTGGTAAATCAGGGACGACTAGCGAAGATAGCTTTGCGCGAAATTTTAAAAGCAAACTCTGTATTTTTAGATAACACAGTTTGACTGCAGATGGTGCCACATGACGGAAAAAACGCGGCTGACAACTCTGTAAAGATTCATTTTAACAAAACGAATTTTTTGTGAAATAATAGATTAAACATCACACTAGAATTTATTAATAGAAAAAAATAATTGCTTAAAAACAGTTATTACACTAAAGAAGCATAACTAATAGTAAATTAATTTTGTCAGTATAATATTAAAGAAGTCGTAAATTAAAGGGTAAGTTGGATAATTATAAAAATTAGATCCACTCCCGACGTTAAATATCAAAAAACAACTTCAAATTTAAACTACTCTTCAAATACTTAATAAAGAGCAATAATAATATGTTATATAAACTGCATCCATGATAAAGAACAAATATTTTATATGTGTGTTTGTGGATTTTCATAACAAAGCCACTTCGAGCTATCTGCCGTGTCCAACAAAATAAAATCGAATCCTTTATTTTAACCATATAAATTTGAAGACTTATCACTATCCCACTGGAAGACCAAATATTGTAAAAAGTTACTCTAAAGTTGCTACCGCGACATGCTTTTTATTGTTATATCTTACTGTGTTATAATGCATCAACAGTGCATAATAGTGAAGTTAAATTCGAACACATTCACAGTAATTTATTTAGCATGATTGCTTTCGTTGTTTGATTTTCAATATGGAATAATTCATATATTTTACCATCTATCCCCCCAAGAAATGTTTTAGATGAAAAGAAGTGTTTGATGATACCTTTTTCATTGAAAACCCTTCTGAAAATCTTTGTTTTAATGTCCGATTAACGTCCTAATTAATTGTAGAAGTCCATTCTTTTCCGATATGAAGATCTCTTTTGTGGAACTTTCTAGTAGGATATAAGACTTTGAAAAAGCCATAATTTAAACTTATTCATCTCCTGAATGTAAAGTATACTATTTTGACTCAAAATATGATCTGTGACCATCCTGGTTCAGTAATCATGTTACAAGCATTCGGTGGAGATGACACGTAAAGTTGTTGTGTAAATAAAAATATTTGTGTATTAT
The DNA here is from genome assembly GCF_004210375.1 of Tachypleus tridentatus. NCBI lineage: Eukaryota > Metazoa > Arthropoda > Merostomata > Xiphosura > Limulidae > Tachypleus > Tachypleus tridentatus. The sequence continues at coordinate 134,107,792 of NC_134833.1, read as the reverse complement.
TCATTTACAACCATACTTTTATGTAGCCACTTAACTTGATATCAGTTATATCATAAAAATACTTTGGAACGTTGAGATATATTTTACAACAGTGAAGCTATGTTTGTTTTTAGAACAAAGTTATCGTGGGATATTTTACTTTGTTCATCACAGGGACTCGAACCCTCATATATCAATGTTGTAAGTTGTAAGTTCTACTGGTAGAGAGCAGTCAGTCTCTAACCTCAAATTTATGGATCTTTCGCTGTATTGAGTTATGATTTTAAAACATTCATTGTTATCTTAGGCTATTTTAGTTTATTTACGTAAACCTAATGATGAGACACTGCAGCTATTTCTTGAAATAATTAGTTCTCCCTAAAAAATGTAAAAGAAAAAAACCTAATCTACTGTAAGTCTCACGATTCTGGATAGCTTAGGCCCGGCATGGCCAAGCGTGTTAAGGCGTTCGACTCATAATCCTAGAGTCGCGGATTCGAATCCCGGTCGCACCAAACATGCTCGCCCTCCAAGCTGTGGGGGTGTTATAATGTGACGATCAGTCCCACTATTCGTTGGTAAAAAAGTAGCCCAAGAGTTGGCGGTGGGTGGTGATGACTAGCTGCCTTCCCTCTAGTCTTACACTGCTAAATTAGGGACGGCTAGCACAGATAGCCCTCTAGCAGCTTTGCGCGAAATTTAAAAAACAAACAAACAAACTGGATAGCTCATTTTATTATGGCTGTTTTATAAAGCAGACAAGTCCTTACGCAGACATTAGAAATTGAAATCGATCGTTATTAAGTCTGTAATTAATTTAATATTTGTTTTAGTTCAAAGCAATATTTCAAGGACGAATCCCACAGTTACCTGATTTTCACAACACAAAGAAGGCCAGATATAGTTATTTGTTTCAGTTGTAACAAATTACTACACTGTCAAATTGACAAGACAGTTAGAATAAAAACACTTTTTTCTTTTACTTTTCTTGAAAACAGAAGACCCTTCCAGTGGCACAGTAGCATGTCTGCGGACTTACGACTCTAAAAACCGGATTTCGATACCCTTGGTTTATAGACTACTGATAGCCCATTGCGTAGTTTTGTGCTCAAATTCAAACAAACAAGAAACAGAAGAAAAAATGACCTAACAATAAAATAACTCTTGTAATATGGTAAATTTGATTTGTGTGTGTATATGTTTTCTTATAGCAAAGCCACATCGGATATCTGCCACTGATTTTAGCCTCGTAAATCCGAAGAATTATCGCTGTCCTAGCGGATGGCTAAAGTTGAAGTAATGGAATTGAATGGCCAAACGGATTAAGCCGCATTGAAATAAGAAAAATACAACAACAATTGTGCTTTAAAAATAAATTATAGCAATTTGTCTGTTTATCTAAACGAAAAACTAAACAAAACTAGCGAAATGATCAAAGAAATGACAGATGAACTTGGTTTTTCCCAAGACGTAAACAAATCAGACTTAAAGCACCAACCTGTTCTCACATTTCACATGCTCTCCGAAGCATACGAATCAGAAACCTGGAGAGCAAACATCTGGAAATACCTGTGCTGTAGATCAGTTCCACATGACAAAACACAACCACTGAACCATCGAATAAAACAGTAGATGAGTTTCATTACTAAGCTCCACTAATGAGATATTGCCAACCATAAGTTTGTAGAAACACCAAAATAATTTGTTTGCAAGATTTGTCTTCTGTAAAGCTCATTCTATTTCAGGTCTCATACTTTGGAAGCTGTTTGCCTAGCAGAGTAAAAGCTCTATTATGTGCATTTATTGAATCCTCTGACAGAGTTTGGTCATGTACTGTATTTAAGAACTCAACCTGGGCTTCATTCCATGGTTTCTACTGATACATCAGCTTGAGGTGTTCTTTTTGAAAAAGTTGTTACTTTGGCTTTTCCTGATGACATTGGAGAGACACTCGAGAATACGAGCACCACGAGATAATTTGACATTACTGTATGAGGTTTCAGGTTATTTTATACTATTTAGTCTTCCATCTTCACGTGCATCTTACATGACGGATATTATGTCCCTTATGCCAGGTACAAATGACAATCAAGTTAGAATTAGCAAAAGCAAGTTATATACAGAAGTCTTTTTTTGTCCTATGACTTAGTGATTTTTGTTGGTTCACCCGAGTTTAACCATACAAGGTTTTTCATTATACTATGAAGATCAATGTAAACCTATGATGTCTACCATTGAAGTCTCCAACAATGGGATCCTTGAGAATATTGTAAAGCAGGTCAACAAGGAACCTTCAATATTCAACATGATACAGTTACTGTAGTCTACAGAACTGTCAACTAAGACCTTCTAGCTCAAATAGCTATAATTAAACCTGATTATTCAGACATAAAACAGTAATTTCGTCGAGAAATCAATGATTGAAAGGAATTATTCCTTAATTTCTGAGCTATTTAGTGGTATTGTAATGTACAATATATTTAGTGATATTGTAATGTACAATATATTTAGTGGTATTGTAATGTACAATATATTTAGTAGTATTGTAATGTACAATATATGCAATACATTCTATAATCATCGCTTCTTAACCAACTTTAAGACTCTCTGGAATTCATATTTTTATAAATATTTCAGAAGTACAGTCAGCAAACAATAAATCTACTCTTTCTTCATTCATTGAGGAATTTGACTTTGCTTTATCTTAACTATACTAAAGGTTTCAGAAAGAATACTGAAAATAGCATGTTTAAAACAGAGAACATTAAAGCTAACTTGAAAATACATAAAATGTCATAACCTCTGCAATTTGCAAGCAAACAAACATTATATAGTTTATGTTATTAGAGCATTCTCACCATCAATGGCACATACGTAGAATACTCCGTTTATAACAAAGCTGTTTTTATAACCGTTGCTTGATGACAAAGATTTTAATTCCTTAGCCAGTAATTAAAGGTTAATCTATTAAAACATTTTCATCTGGACAGAATTTTTGTTCGAGATGGTATCAAATGAAACGGGCAGCAAGTATTGTCAGAAAACAAAAGGAAGTTACTATTATCAGAGATGCAGTCTAGAAACTACCTAAAGTGATATCGTTTTTTAAACTAGCTCAAAGTAGCGATAAAGACATGGAAGATGGCATGACTGATACTGGCGATGTTCTGATGAAGCTCCATCAATATCCATGAAGGCTACAACCACTGAATCATTAGACGTTGAATCAAAACGTTCTAACAGGGCTACCACGCATGAGATTTCAAATAAAACAACAAATTCTGAGAGGCTTACCACGTATGAAGTTCCAGACGATTCTGAGAGGGTTATGACTCATTGGATGCAAAACTTTGCTCCCCTTTCTTCCACTCAGCAATGATCCTGAAAACTGGCCTGAGCGAATTTCTGATGGTCAACTATGTGATATAATCTAATGTAGCCCTACACGCGTGAATATAGACTTTCCATACAATGATGCGAATCGCCATTTTTCTGTTGTCCGTTACAGTTGTATAATGAAGAATGGAGAAACTAACGTTCGTTCACGACTTATATATTGCACAAAATGTAATAAAATATTTTACTTTTGTTGTAAACTATTCAAAATACCTTGCCGTATAAAACCAATATTTGGAAAGGCTTGTCAAAGAAATTGAAGGACCATAAAAATGACGGTACGCATTAAAAGTTTCACAACATGGATGAAGTTACGAAAGGGTAGATACCTTAACCAAATGTTTAACACTCATTTTATTTTCCTTGTCCTAAATTTTCCAGAACATTTCTAGGTGGATTTGAGTTTAAAGTCAGTATACGTAAAGATATGTATGTTTTCTTATAGTAAAGCCACATCGAGCTATCTACTGTGTCCACCGAGGGAAACGAATTCCTGATTTCAGCTTGTAAATCCGTAGAATTAACGCTGTCCCAGTGGGGATATACGTGAAAGGAATGCTTTATAACTGAGATGTTGTGTTGTTGTTGTTAGTTGTTTAATTTAACAAGAGCTTTCGACAATTTCGACCAGCTTCGAACTCCTTGCTTTTCATCGGTACGGGGTAGGAGTAAAAGTAAGTATATAATACAACAAAACTTTATTGAATCCTACTCGATTTATTACGTGTACTCCTAGATAAGTCACGCTACTTAATCATGGATTTGTCAAATGGGAGAGCAGATTTTAGCACAATAGGAAAGAAAATAGTCAAACTGTTTCTTAAAATTATTTTCTTCTTTTAGGCATCACTAATCGAACTACAATAGATAAACAAGGACTTCAAATACTATCCAAAAAATGAAATTTATGGTGCTAAAACCATTGATTGACAATATGAGCTTTCTTTACGAAAGAAATCATGCCTATTTTCATTGATCAGAGGAAGTATTAGGCTCGCCAGATAATAGATATTTTTTGGGTATGTTTGAACTTTCGGCTAAACGTGATTCACTTTTTAAAAACTTTCAAATTAGAATTTCCAGCAGCCAGATCAACGATCATCACTTTAGCAGTACTATTCAAAATGAATGAACTGAACTGACAGCAAAAGAGGTTGAACCCACGAACATGCGTCTATTTAAGTCCGCGAAATATTTTTCCTTAATTTTTGAATGTTTGTTTGTTTTTGAATTTCGCACAAAGCTACTCGAGGGCTATTTGCGCTAGCCGTCCCTAATTTAGCAGCGTAAGACTAGAGGGAAGGCAGCTAGACATCACTACCCACCGCCAACTCTTGGGCTACTCTTTTACCAACGAATAGTGGGATTGACCGACACATTATTATGCCCCCACAGCTGAAAGAGCGAGCATGTTTGGTGTGGTGGGGATGCGAACCCGCGACCCTCAGATTACGAGTCGCACGTAATTAACCATCTGGCCATGCCGGGCCCCTTTATCGAATGTGCACCTCATACTTTTCATAAAGAATAAATGACTGTAACTTTAAGATCGGTGGAGTGCATTTCTTGCACAGGAGTGAATATTGAAGAAGATTTTTTTGGTTACCTGAAAGTGGAGATACGCCAGACAAAGGACTACTGGAAGCATTTCTCAATCTCGTGAGAGATTGGGACTTGAATATTCTGGATTGTCGAGGTCAGTCGCCTGGCAATGGATCGAATACAAAAGGCAAGAATATCAACATACAAGTACTGCTTCTTGTAACGAATGTTAATAATTTACATATCTCTAGCGCAAGTCACTCACTGAATCTCGTCATAGGTGATGGTGTTATATCATTTACCAGTGGCCTGTCGTTTTTCGGGTTTATGACAAGACTGCACATCATATATCCTCCGTGTCGAGTTTCGACAGCTTTAAAGTTCTGTGTCCCAAGCTCGTTTGTACACCAGCTGAGAGAGCTTATGACTTGTGTAATAACTTTCCACTATTACTTAGTTAAAGTCATAGAAGTGGTCGAAAAACTGGAAAAGTATACAAAAGAGAGAAAATATGGTAACACAGCTATCGAAGTGAATTCACTGGCTGCGCATATTTCCTCTCGACCATTCATATTACCTGTGGTTATCAAGTACGATATTTTTTTCCAAATTAACAAACCTAGCAAACTACTACACCATATGATGTTTTAATCAATGTTTTGGAAAGTGGGATCAAGAGGTTGTACAAGTTTCTTCAGCGACATCACGAAACTGGCTACAGCGATTCCTCCATCACGTGAAATATCAAAAACGAAGTGGAAAGAATTTTTTTTTCTGAGGTGAATTATCGTCCCGAAAATGAAACTCATTAAATATAAATCTGCCAATTTCAACACATTTTCTCCAAAACAACAGTTCAAGATTTATTTTACAGCTTTTGGACCACATTTAGTTTTCTATAACAACGTTTCAATCAGATGAGTGACGTGTCTGATCTGTACGAGTTCTCGTATCATGACAAAAAAATCTCATCTGTATTCACGATGAGAACAAGCTGTCATCTCACTGTGAGATGTGACACTGACTCACATGAGTTGAAAACGGAGCGCAAACGATTCGCAGTTCTTGGTAGCAAGCGCTGATTAGCTTCAACAAATTAGAGCAAATTAAAACATACTACAGGTGAGCCGTGGCTGATGAGAGACTTTCTTCTTTAGCTAGTAATGCTCTCCATCGAAAGTGTATCTAATCAGAAGTTGAACTATAAGAAACTGATTGAATAAGTTTGATGAAAGCTCGTCACAAACACTTTCGTTAACGTACGTTGAAACTAAACCTATTTTTACGATTTTAGTTCGTTGCTATTACATTTATGTATACTACAATGTAAAGAATTGGTTATTCGTTTTTACGTGTTTCAATTTCGAGATATTTCAAATTTCACCTAATTTTTAATCATGAAAAAGCAAATATTTTATTCGTTTCCTAATACATGAATTGATGTACGATTATAGGAAGTATGTTAGCAGATGTCTGTGTTCTTTTATCGTTGTGAACGTTTAAGATTAAAGCAAATATTTGCACTTTTATTAGTTACCGTTATTTGTAGCAAAACAGTGATGGTTTCATACTGTGAATAAAATGCTATATATTTTAACATTTCTACATAAATTATTATTACTCACCCCAAGCACAATAAAGTATCACTATCTTTGGGGGGGGGGAGTAGCATGATAATTTTGAAGGTGCCAGAATAGCCTAACCACGGCACTGATGTAATGTCATACTGATCACTCGTTATTAATACAGATTACTATTCGTAGAAAAAGGGATAAAAAGGATACACTCAGACTTAAATTACAGTATTTAGTACAGTTACACAAGTGTGCAGGCATGGTCCAAAGTTTATATATTTCCATACCTATTTTACTGGTCCGGCATGGCTGGCTGATTATGGCACTCGACTGGTAATCTGAGGGTCGCGGGTTCGAATCTCCGTCACACCAAAAATGCTCGCCCTTTCAACCGTGGGAACGTTAAAATATGACGGTCAATCCCACTATTCGTTAGTAAAATAGTAGCCCAAGAGTTGGCGGTGGGTGGTGATGACTAGTTGCCTTCCCTCTAGTCTTACACTGCTAAATTAGAGAGAGGGCTAGCGCAAATAGACCTCGTGTAGCTTTGTGCAAAATTCAAAACAAATCAAACCACTTTGACATTAGATTTATCACACATCGGTGTGCAAAATTTATCAGAAACAATAACAAAAAAGAGAGAGAAACAAAAAAAAATTGAACTGTTTTTTAATTACTCCCCGCTGGGACAGTGGTAAGCCTTCTTGGTGGACGTAGTACATAGCCCAACTGACATTGCTCTAAAACACGCAAACAGGCTATTAGCATTAATGAAACTTTAAATCCAGTGGCTTCCTTACATTAATTTCTGAACAACTATCACATTCATAGGTTGCAAAAAATGTGTTTCAGATAAATCCTTCACTGAGAAATTTAGAGTGCAGCTTATTTTCAAGAGCCTTCCAAGAAGAGGACTTAAAGCCAACAATTTAATCATAAAGTTAAATGTTAAATACCTTTTTCAGTTGAACCAAATAACTGAATTCATTTATTGTTCTCTGTCTTAACAGATATAAACAAAATAAAAACTTCAGAAGAAATGTTGTACTATATTTAAGGATTGTTCTTTTTTTCTTTCTTATATGTAAGAACGAGTGTTGTTTACATTTGTCACAACAAGGTTTATTTTGTTCTATTTCGAATCTCACAAAACTTCACAAGGGTCATACCTAACTATCAACTGACAAAGTAAAGGAGTGACAGCCAATGAACAGCATCTATTTCCAACTTTAATCAAATACCTGAATTTGACTTTCATTCTTATAACACATCTATGACCTCAAAGAATGAGCGGATTTTTTTTTTTTTTTTGCGGACCATTACTTAAAAGTAAACTTGTATCTATGGTTAGGGGCGTAGATTTGTTACACCCGATAAGTGAAATGATTTTTGCAACCACTTATGTGGACTGTTCAATTTGCAAATTGGTAATCTCTGATTACATGAACCTGAAAGCTGTAAACATGCAGTCACAAAGTAATCTTGTTGCCACGATACTTCAAGGTTTCCATGTAGGTTTGTATAAGTGAGGTGTTGTGACCAGTTTTCAAAATATTAATAGAATAAAGACAAACGTGCCACAAATTAACTGTGACATGAATTTATTCCTGCACACTGCACAGTATAAAAGATGGCCATTATACTTGACAAGGTTACTAATAACTTTCATTGCATGAATTACGTTTTCAAATATTAATAAGATTAGTAATTACCCTTGATAAGTTTATATCTACTGAAAAACTGTTCATGTTGTTTGATAAAAATAATTAAAATTTCTTTGTGAACTCTTGAAAATTACATATCAATACAATGTAGCACATAATTATTCATACTTTTCATTGAAGTAAGATTCATCTAGTCCTCTAGTATACATATTCCCAAACGTAGACCTCCTTTGTGATGATCTGTTTATGAATTCTTTCATAAGCTCTTCTATATTTATCTTGTCGACTTCATCTTTGTGAGTGTGACAAACGGCCACATGGTTGAGGCGGCACTGAGACATAGTTGACTTTAACCACGTCTTCAACCGTCTTAATGCAGAAAAGCTGCGTTCACATTCACAGCTGAATACTGGACATACAAGCAAAATTTTCATGAGAAGAAACTTCACTAAACATCTGCTGGCTTGTTTCATGCATTTTACAGCAAGCATCCTTCACACCTTTCAGAGATACTGCTTTTGTTGTTCCTTTGAACATGGAGAACTCGAGCCGTTGTACAGAGATTTCTGGATAGAAGTTTATAACCAAGTTGTCAATCTTGCCAGATGTGATTATGTTCTCAAGTGCCAGGTATTACCTCAAGTCATTGTTGTCTGCATTGAATCTAGTGGTCAGATGTTCTATGACTGTGTCCACAAATTCAAAATATTGGCTTCTGTAGTAATCTCTAGCTGTTGCGGAATCCCCCTCAAGATCTACGCCCCTGTCTATAGTCATTACCGTATGGGTTTAATGTGTTAAACTACCATATTTTTAGTAACAAACAATATCAGTTTCGAATCAGAAGACTGAACATTTTGAGAATTGACCTCAATGTGAAAGAAACGATGACGACTGAAAATTGTCATGGTGATGGAGTGTTTAACGAATCTGAGGCAGGATGAAGCACTATGTATAGGTCTCCCACCCTTACTTCAACCACAGTAATCCAACCAATCTCTGATCAAATCAGTCTGGCAAAATGAGAACAATATTTAAAGTGTCATTATTGAAGGACGAATGCCATAACGAATTATCTTACTAATAGATGAAATGGCAAGCACAAAATGGTGAAGTGAATGGACTATAGAGCTGGATGATCCATTTCAAACTGGGAAAAGTGTTATCAAGATAGCTACGGACTATGGAGGAGTTGAGGGACATGCAAGGCTAATGAAATAACTGCCATATCACAGTATTTTATATAACTTTAGACAATATCTCTATCATCTGCCAAAATATTATTGTCTATAAGAGTATCTACAATAATGAGTGAAAGCTTGATCAAGTGATAGCCAGGAAATTGTGAAATAGGGAATCTAGCAAAAATAAGTCCCTACAAATGAGGTAAAGCAGATAACTCCAACAACATTCGGGGGTACAGCAAAAAAGATTTGGACCATTTTCACACAGGCAAGTGCTTGGAATGGTTAGACTTCAGAACAGACCATACTGCATCTAGGTTTGAGTTTAGATGGCATGTTTTAAACTTTATCAACCACTTGAACGAAAAACAAAGACTGCAAAATAGTCATTACTGGATTTCACTTATGGTCTGACCTTTATTTTAGAAAACTGCAATAAATTGGACCAAAATTGACACTTGGATGAAGGATATCAAAAGAAATGTTAACACTTGTGTGAGAGTTCTATGTCATTTGCATGGTAGAGTTTACATTCCAATGGTTTTAGCGAATCGAAAACGTACCCAGTGAGATGGTACACATAACCTTAGTGTGAGAGGTCATGTCTTACTTACTAATGCTGTTTCTGTCACGATACAGTATTCAATGCCAACTTCACATCAGTCGAAAAAGAAAATACCGATTCTATCGTTTCTTTATAGACTGATCACTCGCGAGTAAAAGTATTGGTTTAAAACCACCAGCCAACCACAAACTAGTTGAGATTAAGGTCATTACAGAGAATTCAAAAGAGAGGAACCAGCATAGAATAACTCTTACAGTAACCTCATCTTGAACAGACACTTCTACCCAAGCACCCACGTCAAACAGCTTTGAGCCTAGACAAGGATTAGCCAACCACCCTCACACCCAGGTATTGTGATGCAAACACATTAGTATCCAATGAATGGGCATGGTCATCTTGGCTCACTTACGGTTTATTTGCTGTAACCTCTGCCAGGGAATTATCTTAGAAGTGTGTGAAGTCGTTCTAGAAAGAAAAAAAATATTGGTAATTTTGAATAATTTCGTATTTTTTATGGTAGTTACAAGGTTGATGAAATCTTAAAGGGAACATTTTGTGCGAAACTCGATAAGTGTAATCCTTTATCTCTCTCACGACTCTCGTAATAACTAAAAACTTTAATTCGGACAACTATAACATTTAGTTTAAAATATAATGGTTTAATCTAATATTCTATGTTAATATCAACCAATAGCAAATTTACATAGCTAAGAAAGTACGATGACGTGGGTTGGACTACTTAACTTGGAACTGGAAAGGACAGCGATATTGCAACTACCATGTTAAGGTGTAATTCAAATCAAAAAATCATTAGATTACAAACGATAAATTGACAAAGACGTGTTGCAAAATCTTACAGTTCGGCAATACAGTATCAAAATACTTCATTGGCAACTTTTGATAATCGCACACGTAATCGAGAAGTGTTTCTACAGGCGTAGAAATAATGTATGGGGTTAGTTAAACGATATATTATTGTAATAGCGCAGTGCAGTGATAATGATATATTCTCATACATTCATATAATGACATATTCTCTTGGCTTCTGACTGTTGTGGAATTGCGTATTTTAATTATCAAAAACGAATAATGATCCTTAGGATATTCATATTTATTACTTACAATTTTTCCATATTATTTGATCAGTTACTTTATTATTTTTATCCTGTTTCATTTTCCCTCTCTTCTGAGCTCCCCAATAGCACAGCGGTATGTTTGCTGATTTATAACGTTAAAATTCGGGTTTCAATACCTGTGGTGGGCAGAACACAGATAGACCATTGTGTCGCTTTGTGCTTAATTACAAACAAACAAAACAGGTGTCTGAGCCCGGGGATTTTCCTCGGTACCCCCCTCTCGGTGGGCCTGGATTATCTGGTTTACATCTGCTTATAGCTGAAATTACCGTGCGTACGTATTTGTAGGAGTCTGTGCGTATGGTTTTTCTTATAGCAAAGTCACTTCGGCTTTGTCCACGGAGGGGAAACGAACTCATAATTTTACCGTTCTAAATCCATAAACTTACCGCTGTTCCAGCGGGGAACATTTGCAGGAAACGAGGAATTTTACCAATGAAGATAGCTTTATAGCTAACACACTTGTGTTTATAGGCGACACATCACCCCTTAGGAATGAGCAGTGTCTCTGATTTTACCATTATTTTTAATTGTAAATATTGACCTAAATACTAAATACGGATTAATATGTGAGTAATATGTCTTTATTTTATTTTATTTGTTTTTTTTTAAATTTCGGATTTCACATTAAAATGTTATTTACTTATGAAAGGAGTGATAAGAACTGATAGTTATTTCAGGACAATATGCGGCTTCATCGTAGACTATTTTTAAAATGTTCGTCTGATAGAAAGTAAAAACATTTCTGGGATAACAGTTACTTTGTAATACGTTATGATTTTTATTAATTTTTGGGTGAAGACGAAAATAATCCGAATATATATTATTTGCTCTATTTAGAATATTTCGAACAAGGTTACATTTGAAGGCGTTTGGCGAGAAATTCTTAAAAATATTGTATAAACCGGTAAACGTGTCCTTACGGTAAACAGATGTGACAAATAGATTATTTATCAAGACTCACGGTAGTGTATAATGTGCCCAAAACAACTTGCAGGACACACTTTGTATTATTAACAGGAGTGACATTTCGGCAATTTTTCGCTTTCTGTAGCTCGTATTGTATTAATTCAAACTAACATATATTTTCAGTAAATGTACTCTACTGAACCGTACTTCATAAGCAAACTTTCAAGGCAATCCTTTAATAAATACATGATAGAAACTTTTCCTCTTTTTTTTTTTTTCTTCGCATGAAAAGTACGGTGACTTTATTTGATAGAAAAACATGCTTAAGTTTAATTTCTATTTCTTCAAATTTGGTACACTGATAAACCTTTACAAGCTACAATTACGTATCATGTTTGGCCTAAATAAAAGCCACATGCGAACGTCATCTCACAAAATCTAATTTGATCAAAAATTCTGTCCACTCCTACAAAGAACCACGTGAGCAATGCGTTTAAAATGTTTACTGCAGCTTCACTTAAGAGTAAAAGTGGACTGTTTTTTAGTTGTTGTCATTCGCATTAAATACGACTGATTTACAGCAGCAACACTATAGGATGAAAGGACGTGCAAAAACATAAATTTTGGTAAGGCCAAGCAAACTATATTGGCGGTTTCCTGCTCATGCTTTCAAAGGAATCATACTGGTGGATGATTATTATTTATTATCAATTTTTATACACAGATTTTCTGCATTTTATGAAATTCCCCTAATTAAAAAGCGTTTCGCGCCACATGACACTAACTTAACCAATTAGCATAAATAATGATCTTGACTTGGATGTACCGAATGCATGCGGGTGATGACAAAAAACTGTTATACTCGATTCCATAGCATTACTATAAAGAAAATTATTAATACTGTTTTACAGTGGAAGAACTACCACTACATATCTTAAGAATCTGGTTGGTTCTATAAAATATAACTCTGTTCCGAATAGTAGGGTTGTGATCCTAAAACTAATTATGGTTATTATCGAGTATCATTTTTTACTTGCTGTGGTTTGTTAGTGTATATTGACAAAAGATCGTGATATATAATAACAAACATCTTAGATATGAAAAAGAGCTGCCAAAACAGAAAGGGATTGAGCATGTGAGTCAAAAGGAATGAAACTGAAATTAGCAGACAAACTACTGGCAACACTTATAGCAGCCCTGCATGGCCAAATGGTTAAAGCGCCCGACTCGTAGTCTAAGAGTTGCGGGTTCGAATCTCCGTACACCAAAAATGCTCGCTCTTTCAACCATTGGGACGTTAACATGTGACGGTCAAACCCACTATTCGCTGGTAAAAGAGTAGCCCAAGAGTTGGCGGTGGGTGGTGATGACTAACTGCCTTCTCTCTAGTCTTACACTACTAAATTAGGGACGGCTAGCGCAGATAGCCCTCGAGTAGCTTTGCGCGAAATTAAAAAACAAAACAAACATTTATTGCATTTGACAATAATTTCACAGTAAATATTCATCCATTAGTTAGTTAGGCCTGGTATTTTGTTTAACCCATCTTCATGCCCTAAGATGAACAAAAAACGCGTCTTGACTAATTGATTAATAAATATTTGCTGAAAATGCTTGCCAGTTTAGTCGCAAGTTTTGATTTAATTAATTTATGTGACACACTCAATCTCCCTCTTTTTGTCACCCGTTTTTCCCCACCTGCGATGGTTGTTATTAGATGTTATTTCCTTAAATGTCTAAAAAAGCTAACTTATGGTTTTCTTTCATTTCACATATAAAGTTTATGCATGGATTCTGTGAGCCTTTGAGTTTAACTCTTCTAAAACTTCTTGGCATAATTAATGTTGTTAAAGAGTGGAAAAGGGTTATCAACGTATTTCCTTATATAACATTAGTTTATAGTAAAGAGTGAAGATAGTTATCATTGGTTTGGGTTTGAATTTCACGCAAAGGTACACGAGAACTATTTGTGTTAACCGTCCCTAATTTAGACTAGAGGGAAGGAAGCTAGTCGTCTCACCATCCACCGCCAACTCGTTGGCTACTGTTTTACCAACGAATAATGGGATTGAGCATAACATTATAACGCCCCCACGGCTGAAATGGCGAGCATGTTTGGTGTGACGGGGATTCGAACCTACAATCCTCAGATTACGAGTCGAGTGCCTTAACCACATGGCCATGCTAGCCTAAGAACGAAGTGACAGTCCTTGAGAGCAACAAATTACGTGCGACTCGTAATCCGAGGGTCGCGGGTTCGCATCCCCGTCGCGTCAAACATGCTCGCCTCCCAGCCGTGGGGGCGTTATAATGATACGGTCAATCCCACTATTCGTTGGTAAAAGAATAGCTCAAGAGTTGGCGGTGGGTAGTGATGACTAGCTGCTTTCCCTCTAGTCTTACACTGCTAAATTAGATAGCACAGATAGCCCACAAGTAGCTTTGTGCGAAATTCGAAAACAAACAATCCTTGAGAGCAAATTTAAAAAAACTATTCACATTTTTTATTAACGTTAGAATGCAGGAAATTTTTGGTTGGTAAAAGCATTTTAATAATTATTTTAATTGTTTTCTTAAGTAAAATGTTAGTGAATAAAAACTGAATATCAAAGCTGGCCATAACGAATTAGTTGGTCCAGCAAAGGAAAAAGTCTTTAACATTAAATTCGTTCTCAGTTAGTGAGCTTAGTGCAGATACAAAATATTTAGCGAGTTTGTAGAAATGTTAACCAAGAACAGTTGGAAAAGATCTGGGGGATACGCTATTTCTGTGTATTTACGGTAAACCATAAGTGAGGCCGAGGTGAGAACCTGCAGGATAAAGTTTTGCAAAAACTGGTGTCAGAGACGAGTTTACAATTTTTGAAATATTATAATATTCGTTGAACTTTCTTTTATCAAGCTTAAAAGTAAGTTTAAGCAGATCATTATCGAGAGGTTTGAACTTTTTTTTGTTATTCAATTAAAATATCTTCCATTTTGGAGACATAATCATATCTGGTTAAAATGAACACACCCGCACAGATAAATATAGATATAGGAGGCAAATTGTTTGTTTTAAATTTCGTGCAAAGCTACATGAGAGCTATCTGCGCTATCCGTTCCTAATTTGGCAGTGTAAGACAAGAGGGAAGGCAGCTAGTTGTCACCACCCACCGCCAACTCTTGGACTACTCTTTTACCAATGAATAGTGGATTGATGGTCACATTAGAACGCCCCACGGCTGAAAGGAGGAACATGTTTGGTGTGACAGGGATTCAAACCCGCGACCTTCGGATTACGGGCTGGAGGCAGATTAAAAATGGTGGGGAAGAAGGCTTATTTGACCGAGTGAAGCGAAGAAATATGCGCCACAAGCGTACCCATTAGAGTGTGGGTCCACGTTTACCTTAGGGTCCTGGAGCCTTTTGTGTTCTGGATTATATTTTGCGCATTCTTCTGTTGTTGTTGTTGTTTTCTAATAGTAAATATCTTAATGTTAATATACATATATACTGGAACTGATTAAAAAGTGAAGCTCTCTCCACACATTTCCTTCGCCATTTAATAACAACGATGTTTCTATCACTGGTATGTTATTTTAAGGCAGAAATTCAATCTGTGTAATAGGAAAAATAGTTTTTTTAATGGGTTCAAGTTATAGAAGAAGGACAATGCCCTGTGTTGAAATTTATTGTTATATTTATTAAAATTATGGAAGGAAATAAGACCTCTGTAGATACATTCAAACGGGGAAATCTTACAAGTAGGTAAAAATCGAAGTCTCTTGATAGAGTATTTTTACGTTGTTACTTAAGGTAAAATCACTAAAATTAAAAGTAACATACGAATTTATGCCACTAGGTTTTCTCACTGAAATTAGTTTATTAAGCTTAGCATTATGATCGTGTTCAAGCCTGGCGATGGTTTTGTTTGTTTGTTTGTTTGGAATTTCGCACAAAGCTACTCGAGGGCTATCTGTGCTAGCCGTCCCTAATTTAGCAGTGTAAGACTAGAGGGAAGGCAGCTAGTCATCACCACCCACCGCCAACTCTTGGGCTACTCTTTTACCAACGAATAGTGGGATTGACCGTAAAATTATAACACCCCCACAGCTGGGAGGGCGAGCATGTTTGGCGCGACGCGGGCGCGAACCCGCGACCCTCGGATTACGAATCGCACGCCTTACGCGCTTTGGCCATGCGAGGCCAGCGATGGTTTTCAAGTTCAGATTTTCAATTAGATTGATAAGAGGATGATAATCAATCCACGAAATTTACTTTTTAAATTCAAGACTGATTGTATTATCTTGGTATATTAGCTGTTTTATTTTTCAACGAAAATTTACAATTATTCTACCAGTATGCTTTCTTTGGCAGTAACAATAAAAAAAAGAAATCTATAGTATTTTTTCTTTCTTTTGTTTGTTTGTTTGTTTTGGAATTTCGCACAAAGCTACTCGAGGGCTATCTGTGCTAGCCGTCCCTAATTTAGCAGTGTAAGACTAGAGGGAAGGCAGCTAGTCATCACCACCCACCGCCAACTCTTGGGCTACTCTTTTACCAACGAAAAGTGGGATTGACCGTCACATTATACACCCCCACGGCTGGGAGGGCGAGCATGTTTAGCGCGACGCGGACGCGAACGCGAACCCGCGACCCTCGGATTACGAGTCGCACGCCTTACGCGCTCGGCCATGCCAGGCCTTATTTTTTCTTTCTATACTTATGATCGAATATGTAAAAAGAGCTAATGTTGTTTCTGAAATTAAAATATTGTAAACTAGCTTTTTCTGGTTTTAACACTGATGATGGAATGTAAATCAATTCCGAAAAGTTTATTAATATAGAACGTTTTGTTACTGTGCTTTTAATAATTATAATAACGGCAATAATAGAGTTGATTATTAAAGCGATTAATGGGAAATTTTCGTCACCTTAAACGTCTACTGTGATGTCATAGCTGATGAAACGTATGAAAAATAGTTCTATTATAACATTATCATATATAAACTTTTGGCTTTAATAAAAATACCATTAAAAGTACCATGGATTTTGAATTAGTTAGAATTTTTACTCAATGATTTCTGTTTATAAGATAATAAAAAGTACTGTCACTAAGATAAACATGTATTCATCCACTATCGAAAAAAAAAGTTGGTTACGTGACTCTAAACGCCATTACATTAGCAATATGTACAAAAGGAAGTAATCTGTGTAAAAGGAAATTTGTTACAATGGTGAGAATAATTTGTGATGATAGTTACAGATATGTTTTCATAATATACGTGCTTGAATTTTTATGTTTAGGTAGATTTTTGATGGAAATTAAATATTGGTGTCAATATTTGTATCAACACAATATTTGCAGTCAGTTTTCTTTGGACTTGACTTCCAGTCGCCATTATTTTGGGAAGCGTAACTGCATTAAATTGAAATTCGATCACGTTGGAGACGTATTTCGATTAAGAATTTGGCCTGTGGTAAAAAGAACGAATGAGTGTAACTCATCTTTATGGAACTTGTATACAACTGTGAAAAACGTAGAAGCTTTACAAAGAAATGTTGAAGTTATTACGAAGTTCTGAATATTTTATTATAATTTGGCCTAATGCTTATTCATTGCTTAACTACTGTGTGACCGTGAATCAACAGCTGGTAAAGTAGTATTGGTGATAATACAACAAATTTCTGAAAGTTATGAGTAATAATATCAAGGTTTATAGTAACTTTATGAACTGTTAGGTTACTTAATGTGAACTTTTAAGTGTAGTGCTTTTAAATGGTCAGTGTGATGTGAAGTTAATTACATGGTTGTTTTCATTTAGACAGCTATTGCAAAGTCTATAAAATTTGTGATAAGGTTTAGTTTATACTATTGCAAGGCCAGTAAAATGCATTGGTTTGTGGGAGACGGAAATCGTAATAATCAAGATGCTACGAAGTTTTTGAAAATGAAAAATTTTGGATTGTCAACAGAAGTAGTTAAATTTTGTCAGTCATTTTGGACTGGAGAAAAACACAGTTTTGCTGATATGGGTGTAGAAGTTCCATTGAAAATTGAAGAATTCAGAAAGATGAATCTTGATAAAGTAGGTGTTAAGGCAGCTGAACAAGAAGCTAAAAATGCAGAGATATCACTTGTGCAAAAGTCAAAATTGAACTTTAACTCCAAGTGTAATTTTGGGACTAACATGACATTCTGTGGTGAAAATATATTAAAGAATCATACATATAGTATAATGAAACCTCATCTAGTGTCTTTTAAACCATTTTTGATTGGAGGATTTGTTGGGAGTAAAATTCAAAGTTCTCGTGAAGAATTTAAGGTTCCATTTGAAAGTTTGTTAGAACAATTCTTATCAATGATGGTTGTAATGGAAGCAGACAGAAGTTTTAAAAAAAACAACCTTGTAAATAACACTCAGGGAGTTAAAAGTTCTGGTTGTATAGGAACAGCATCTTCAAAAGAAAATCTTTTAACTTCTCAAAGAATTACTCCTGTTAGTGCTAGCAACCCTAGTGAATTGAGGACTCCTGAATGTTCCAATCTAGATGGTATTAGTAACAAAATGAATATTCAGAAAAGAATGATGAATGTAAGAGCTCTAGATGAAAGCTTATCAAAAATTTCACAAATTGCCAGAAGACCAACATATGCTGCTGTAACAAAAAGTGAGAAGCAGCTAAAACCAACTTATGCTTCTGTTACTAAAGTTAATGTTCCAAGTGTTGATAAAAATAGATTTGTTTCTTCTTCAAATTTTCAGAGTCATGCACTTGATAGCTGCCATAAAGAAAGTAATATAATGGATCATTTTGGAGACAACAACAAGGAAGAAAGAAATGTGTAAACAAAATGTGCCTTGGAAGGAAACAACAAAACCTGAAACTTACAAAGGAAAAAGACTGCTTGATTCTGAAAAAATGAATTTCTATGAAGAAGACACACAAGAATTTATTGAAACTATTGGTATTCTCAACAAGAGTAAAGACAGCAGTAATGACCTACTGGATGTAGGAAGTAGTAACAGTTTCACAGAATGCAAGTCTATCAGTTTTAAATCAGATATTCAGAATGTTGAAAATTTTAGTGAGTTGTCTCTAAGTGATAGCAGTGCTGACACAAGAGTTGTAAAAAATAAAATCTCACATAAGGCTTGTGATATAGAAAGTGATAAAAATTCCAAAACTTTGTCTATTATAACGAAAATAGGGAATGTAAATGGTGTTAATGATGGTGTTAAAACTAACAAGCCTTCTAGTCAAGATTGTACATTTTTGAACACAGGTTTTGATGGTCAAATTCAGTGTAATCCAATGGATGAAATTTTTGAAGTACCCACAGTAAAAGATGTAACTGCTAGCAATAGTGAATTTCCAGTGTCGATTTATGAAAATGCTACTCTTGCCTATATTCTTGGTGGGAATGAAGATGTGGATAGTGATTCTGATAATTTTTCAAGTGATTCTGATTGTGATTGGTACGAAGATGATTCTTTTGAAGAAGATTTCTTTTGTCTGTCAGAAATATCTTTGGGTTTAATGCAGAGTGAACTAGGGTCTTTTCTAAATGACTGTGTTGATTCAAGTGCTGCTGTATCCAATAATGAAGACGGGTTGATAGCATTTGCTCTAGATAATGCTTTATGTATTAAACAAGAATGTAAGACACTAGAAGAACAGTATCTCAAAGGGAAAGAAATAGAAAGGCTCAAACAAGTCAATCAGCAGTGGAAAGAGGCAATGGCAAAAGTGCCTGAGAAACAAGTACATAAAATCAAGTGTAAAAAGGTGAGTGTAGAATAAAGTGTAGATCCACTATTATAGAACAAGTTTACGTGAGTCCAAGTTTCAATACGTGTGTGTGTTCTATTCTGTTCAACTTTCATTGATAAAGACACTGGGTTAATAAGTGTCTTTACTTAGTTGTTTTTTTCCCAGTCTTATGTTTGATTCTTATCTTCAGAATACAGTGTGGATAAGCCAGGAGTTGGCAGGCTACCAATCTCCTAGATAATATTCTAGAGTCCAGTAAAATCTTCTTTCTCATTTCTCTAGGGAAAAGGAGATAGCTTATCCTTTTTACCCCTACATCTGTTCTTCTAATATTTATTCAGTGGCCCATTACAAAGACAGTTTATTTTGGTATTTCAAGAAATGATAAAATTTTAACAAAATACATCCCTGACACAAATATAAATGTATGCATCAGAGCTGGCTATTTTTTTTTTTTACTATGTATTAGATCTATAACATCTGAACTTCAATATTATGCATTACATTGACAGATGTGTGACTCAGACATTTTAAATAACATCCTATAATAATACTGTATTATTTAGTATGTGCAAATAAAGTCAGTGGTTGTAAATTGGACCCATTGGTGTGGATTCCTGTATGTCATGAGGGGGTCTCCCAGGGAAGGTTCTGTTCTTTCAGTTTACCTCCTCTGTGATCTGAACATCCACCCATGTGTTTGCCATGCATGGTGACTTGTGAAGGGGAGGAGAAGATCCTGGTGGTTGAGGGGTCCAACCCTAATGCACTACTTTGGCCTTGAATTCCTGTGGATGAGCAGTCTTGAAGTGGCCCTTCTAGAGTCATTTGGCTGGTTCACTTGGGCTAGGAGCAACTAAATATTAGTGTTGGATGCTTTCAACAGGCATTGTGGACATTGTATCTGATGCTGGTGTTTGGGTATAGTGCTCACAAAACCCTGGCTTTGCTGCATTGTCCTTGTTTGGCACTGTAGTGTGTTCTCTTGTAGGTCTATATGGTGGGTAGGGTCAGTGGGCACTGAAATGTAGCTTCTTTATTACAGATACCCCTGTTTCTGACAAATAATGAAAAAAAAACAGATCATTGGAAAATTACCACACATGGATGACTCTGTTGTACAGTAATTATTACAGTCAGATTCTGCACCTCAATTTCTTATTATCCATTCCTTATCTGAGAAATCCTTGGGGCAGATGTCTCAATTTTTCATTCAAAAGTGATTATAGGGACTTTGCTGGCTCTCCAAAGACAATAAAGAAGTTGTGCTCTGGAGACATTTTGGCAGAAACATCTTCACCACAGCGTACCAAACTCCTCTTGAAATCAAAGGCCATTTGGAATATACCCATTGAGGTTACTCCCCATGCAACTTTGAATTCTTCCAGAGGAGTTATGGTTGAGAGGGATTTAAAGAATATTCCTGAGTCAGAGATCCTCAATGGTTTCTCCAGCCAAGACATTACTGCAGTGCACTGAATCTTCACTCGTAAAGTTGGAATTATGGACTGTACCAATGTTCTGATGTCAGTGTTTACGTCACCACATCCTCCTGCCACAGTCAAAGCAGGTTATCTGAAATGCAATATATGGCCTTATATTTCTAACTCTCTTGGATGTTTCCAGTGTTAGCAGTTTGGTCACTCAAAAACATGTTCTTTGATATGTGGTAAAGACCATGATGCTTATTGGTGCAACCTGGAACCACACTGCATTAACTGTAGTGACCCACACCCCTCTTACTTTATTTTTTGCTCTAAATTGGTAGAAGAAAGAGGTGTAACACTTAATGTTAATAATATCACCTACCCAGAGGCTCGGAAATTGTCCCCAACTCCATCTCGGACGTGCTGCTGCACTCCATTCCACTACCATAGCGGGAGTGCAGGTAGATCTTTCCATGCCTCCAACAGAGTCATTTGCAAAATATCTTGAGAATCTTGCTCCCTCTATAATTAAAAGAAGTTGACGCATCTGTATCTACTTCCATCTCTCTCCCTACCACTTCTTCTAGTGACAGCCCAGTTTCACATCCTTCAGGTTCAAGTGTTTTCTTGGGTCCATCTTCTTCTGTAGCCCCAAGAAGTATATTGATCATTCGTTCATGTTTTCAGCATTGGAATTTTTGTCCACAGACAGATACCTCCCTACTTGACCCAGGGCAGAATCCATGGAGGTCAATAGATTTTTGTTCAGTAAAGAAAAAATAACATGGTCACAAACAGAAGATCTCCCCACTACATCCTCCTCTACATAAATAACAATGGTCACTCTGATCCAGAGGAACTGTCAAGGTTTTCAGTCAAATACAGGTAACAAGGATTTTGATTGATTCTTACCATCCTGTGTGCCTCTCCTTACAGGAAACTTTTCTGAAACCTGCTGATACAGTCACCCTTTGGTAGTTTTCTTAGTACAAAAATGACAGGTTGTGTGATGGACAAGTGCATGGTAGGGTAGCATTGCTGGTTGATCAGCATGTGCCCACCCTGTGTTTGTCACTCTACACCCTTGGAGGCTGTAGCCATCTGTGTTTCCTTGGGTCATACCATTACTTTTTGTTCTCTCTACCTGCCTCCTGAAGAGATTGATAATAGTCAGACCTTCATGTCATCATTGAGCAGTTATCTTCCCCTCTTTTTACTATTGGGGAATTTTAATGGACATGATTCCTTCTGGGGTGGTGATAGTATTGATGGGATGGATTGAGCTATAGAGCATATGCTCTTGGACCACAACCTCTCTCTCTTCAATACTGGTTCTTGTACTTATTTTCTTGCACCTAGTCATTCTTTTACTGCTATAGATCTTTCTATCTACTCACCTTTACTTTTCACATAGTAAACATTATTTTAATGAATCAGCAGTTCCAGATCCATGTGGGTACGACACTTTCCCATTCTTTCCCACAGAAATTTTGAGTCTCTCAGGGCTGTGTCTTGAGTGTCACACTTTTAATTATAAAGATTAATGCCATCAGTGGACAGGTACCCCTACAGTTACAAATGGTCTTTGTAAACGACTTCCACATCTCTTTTTAGTCGTCAAATATGAGGTATATTGAGCAGCAGCTACAGGCTGCTCTCAATCATTTACTGAAGCAAAAGGTTTCAACCTTTCTCTCTCCAAACCTGTTTGCATGCACTTTTGCTGTCAAAGGAGTATTCACCCTGATCCTGAACTCTGTATTGGTGAAGTTGTGCTTCCTATGATCCATGAGGCAAAGTTCTTGGAGCTTTTCTTTGACTGGAAGCTGACCTTTATTATACACATCAAGCAGCTGTGTGTCAAGTGTACAAGGGTACTGAACATCCTTTGTGTTCTCTCTTCCATCTCTTGGGAGGCAGATCAAAGTTCCATGCTAAAAATCTATCTTGCCCTTGTTTGATGAAAACTAGACTATGGTTCTGCCAGGTCTTTGGCCTTGAAAATGTTGGACCCTGTTCACCATCAGAGGCTTTGGCTCTGCACAAGGGCCTTCTGCACTTCTCCAGTCCAGAGTTTGTACACAGTTCTATGAACCCCCTCTATACCTTCATCACTTACAACTGTCTTTAATGTATTCTTCAAAATTTCAATCTTTACTACAGCATCCCACATGGGGTTGTTTTCCTTCCTCAGTGGGCCACTCTTTTTATAATAGACAGTCTGCCATTGTTCATTTTTGCCTTCGTATCGAGGTGAGTTAGATGAATTGGGTCTATCTTTGGATGACAGTGGTATCCCCACAAGTCAGCCCATCCCACCATGACTAATTACCATCCTCAAATGTGACCTTTCTTTGAGTCATCTGAAGAAGGCAGATATTCCTGATTGGAAGTATTGCCTTCTATTTGCTGAACATCCTTTAAACCATCCTTCTGTTTTATACAGATGGTTCAAAATCAGATGACTCTGCTGTTGTTTGCCATGATTTGATTGTTGCACACATAATCCCCTCTATAGTATCTGTGTTAACTGCCAAATTGTATGCCATTTCTCTTGCCCTGTATCCACATAAAAGCTATGTAGGACACAATCTGTACTTTTTATACTAATTCACTTAAAGGCTGGCCTTTGGTTAGCCCTGAAATTGCTTCATGTTGGTTCTCACTGACTTTCAAAACCAACTGGCCCATTTTCTTTAACATCCAGTTCTTCTGGATATCAGGCTATTTTGGTATTTGTGGGAATGAGCTTTCCTAAATTGCAGCTAAGTCTTTCTGCCCTGGCACTATCAGTGCTGTTTGTTTTGTATGTGAACTTTGTTCCTGTATTCAATGCTTGGCTCCATGCCAGTTGGCAGCTGACTTGGAGTGAGCAACATAAAAACAATCTTTTCGAAATAAAACTATCTGTTGGACTTTGGCTGTCTTATTTCTGTAAGGATTGGAAAGAGGAAATTGTCCTAAGTGAGCTACTTATTGGTCAGTGTTTTAACTCATTGTTTTCCTTTATCTGGGACTGTGTGATACTCAGGTCACAATAAGCTACATTTTACTGTCTTGCTGTCGTTACGACTCTCAGTGATCTCACCATTTTAGATGTGTTTTGTCACAAGGTTTATCCATAACTGTGGACAGTATCATTGACAATGATGACACTGTCCACCTTACAGTTGTTTTCAGTTTGTTAAGGCCATTGACCCTTTTAACACTATTTTAAGTTTTTAATTCATATATTACATTTATTTTTAATATGATTCCTTTTTGAAGTACAACTAGTTCAATATAAAATTATAAAATAGCTGTAATGTCAAATTACCCAAAACCAGGACTGGAAAGGCCAACTTCAGGTGACTAATGCTGCTGTTTGAACTACCAGTTAGCCATGCTGGCAAGTTATGATAATTAAAATTATGCTACAGAAAGTCCTTTAAAACTAGTAATACTGCAGTTTCTCTTTTACTATTGTATACTAGATGTAAAAATTGGATTTAATGTTATTTGTTTTTAATTCTAAAATTAAGCTTTTTTACCTTGATTCCTTTTTATGAATTTTAATACTTTTAACTTTTTACCATATAGCCTAGTTGCTTTGTGCCATAAAATGCCAAACCAACCAACCATAAGTTGGAAACTCAGAACATTATTTTATGACTAATGAATCATTTTTCAACTTTATGCAATTTATTTTAGGTCTGAATAGTAATTTGTATAAAGAAAATTTCATTTAACTTGTGAGCAGTACCCTATGAATACACTAAATTACTATATTTACTAGTACTAATAGAGCACTGCCTTGATGGCTTGATTAACTTTTACAACACAATGCAAAGATTTTTTTCTATTGAGCTATTGATAGGTTTGTCTGCATTATGTGTGAACCAAATATATTACACAATTTGCCAAGTATTTGTCCAGCTTAACATCTGAAGAAAGGCATTGTCAACATACCTCAACATCTTAGAAAGTTGTTCTCTCTCTTTCTCTGTGTCACTTTATCAAGTTTTCCAAACATTCCTAAGTCTATAGCTTCTCCATTACCCACATTATAAGTGGCAGGTTAGCAATAAAGTAAAAGTCAGTTCTCATTTAGTAAATTCATAGTGTCTTTCCTTTATGATATCATATCCTGTTAAATGATTTTGCAAAGCTTCTGTTCTTTTCTAGAAACTAAATTTTTTTTTTTAAGGTCAACACTTCCATCTCTAGCTTGGATATCAGATCTCTGACATGCTCAGAAATGGATTATTTGTCGTGTTGCATTATTCCTTTTCCTTTTAATCTTCCTACTTAACATCAGTGGTTTAATATCTACCTGATTCACATATTTCACACAGAATGGCTAGCACTATCTCTGACATTTTCTCTTGAATAAATAAATAAATAAACTTTTATAGTTATCCATCTCAACAGAAGCCCTTCCATCCTCATCATTTAAGGGTTCAATCTCAATTTTGGCACTTAGCTTACCAAAAATTACTTTTAAAAATACTTAACTTTTAATGCTATCAAACAGCTATTCTTGTAAACCCTTTGATCTATTCATTTCTATTTTGTGATCATAATTGACTTTTCCTTTGTCGACTTAAATGTTAGAGATTCATCTCACATTTACTCTTTGTCCGTGGTAAGCCAATCAAATTTGATCTTCCTTATTTGTGTTTTTCCTCTTTATAGGATCTTGTATATCTTGAAATAAATGTGATTTACTTTTTAAAGTCTGCACATCAACTATTAACTCGTTCCATGAATGTTTTATCGTAATTGTTTCCCTGAAATTTATGAACTAAAATTCCACTTTCCTTAATTTCCGTTTGTAATAAAACATTGAACCTAATTAAAAATGTTCACTCTCTGTAAAACGCTCCCTTACTTTAAATCTGTAAGCACATCATTGTTTATGGTTAACAGTTTATAAAAAGTGGCATCCTCTCATTGATTTTGTGTAGAATACAATCTTCAATCATTTCAAGAAACTACTCTTACTTACTACTTGACTGTATAGATTTTAATAGTGATCACTGTTTCTATAATTAGTCTCCCATGATTACTGCATCATCTTTGTGACCATTTTAAAGTATTACAGTGTAGTAATATAGATCTAAACTATTTTTTGTAGATGCTTTTCATTTTGGAGCTGCAGTGGACAAACTCATTAAAATATCGGGGAAAAAAACTTCAGTTAATATGATTTGTATTGTAATTTTTGACTGATTTTTCTGTAATGCATCTTTAATTTTATTTACAATATTCTGGAAGTTAACTAATTTTTGAGCTAGAATGCCACCTAAAATGTTCTAACATTGATTGCATCACTAGCAATTATAGATAAAAAAAAAAAAAAAAATTCTTTCTTTGAAGACCCTTAACAGCATCACATAATGTAACTTGTTATGACCATTGAGTAAAGTAGTAGCCATAACAGACTTTGATAAACCTTGCCCACCATTGAGTATTTCATGCATGAAAATGTTGGTTTATAAGTGTGACAAGCAGTAATACAATGTATTAATCCTAGTGTTCTAACAGTGTAATAAGTATCAAACACATTTATGTATACGTTTTGAGGCAGGTGTAAGGTTTGTTGTACATACAACACAAATTGGCTTAATCCTTGTAAACAGTAGCTGACTGAATTCATGGATGTCACATGGTTTCCTGTCTGTGTAAGGACCTTAGTTCTCCAAATGTTAAGTGATCTTGGACTGTTACTTGTAGCTTTGAATACAACCAGTAAACACCAGATTATTAACCCTTTTGTGACAGGTCAAAGGCCATGTCATCTCATTTGTTGACCTGTGTTCAAAATTTTATTGAACTACTATTTTATGAATTTATGTAAATAAATTTAGAATTGTGGATCATAACTCAAAATATTAATACTGTATATGAGTTAATTTCTTAATAATAAAACAAATCTACATATTTTAGTGAGTTTTGGTATATTGAATGTAGCAGTTTAAAATTAGATGTTTATAACATTAAAGTACAAAGTCTATAGTTTCATACAAATTAGGAACTCAAATGACTACAGTTGACATGCTAGAATATAAACAAGAACCTGGTATTTTATTCTGTTGATATAGCTTGTGTACTGAATCAGACACAGTGGCCCCTTTTAATCTTTCTATTTTGTTGAAATGGTCCCTTATATGATTTTATAAATAATGTCCCATTGGTGGTTTACTCAGTCATTTTAATCTGTGCAAAAACTACAATATTCTTTCAATCCAATTTTTCAAAAAGGTAGATTGTGTCTTTAGGCTGCTTAAAGTTTCATATTTTTTAAAATCTAAATACATCTTAGTTACTAAGCTTAATAAATTGTAGTGGAATTTTACGGTACCAGTATAGTTATTTATGATATTTTGGTTATTCCACTGTCATGTTTAATGCATATATATTGTAGTATGTTTAGGTGTTATTGACTTTTGCTACATGGTATTTTTGAGATACACCCTGTAACCATATGCAAATATCTTGTAGGACCCATGAAATACATGTTTCTTTTGAATGAAGCCACACTAGTACATATCAACTGTAAATTGTGTCTGTCCATTTTGTAATATTTCTACAAGTAATGACTTTTTGTAATTTTATTCTGTCCCAAATACTTTGATATATTTCATACAAGTCTCCTTTTGACAATAGTAATCTTCTACAAAAGTCCAGTATTTCTTTTTACATTACTAATTTTACACAAGGCCACAGTTTTGGGTACCTCTCCTGTTTGTGCTTGCCCAAAAAAGTGGAGTTTGACAGTTTTTCTCAGTTTTCTTTTGTTAGTTTATTTTTTAAATGCATTATTTCTGAGGCTATTTTCTTGGTGATAAAATATGTAAATTTGTCTGTCATGATCCTCTTCTCTTATACCATCTAACATGGTGCAGCTCTGAAGTCTGTCTTTATTTCAGAAGTTTGTGGCAGCAGAAAGAGGGCATAAGAGTAGTGATATTTAGCCACAAGAGATCCTATTTTTGAAATAGACATGAGATTGAGAAGTATAAATTTTGGCAACACCACAATATTTAACTGAGCACTATGGAAGCTCAGCATCTAGTTAAATTTGGTGTTACTTTGGAAATTTTATTTTTGCTTGTTCACAACTTTTAGAACTTTTTAACTACAAAATTCAGTCTAAATTCTCAAAAGTCGAAATCATGTAATTTACATTTTTGTGTAGCAAGTTTGCATAATACATCCATACCACAAAACATGTGTTTACTCTATCAGCCACAAACTCAAATACTTGCCTTACCATTTTTTTTTATTATAACTGACTTTTACTTGTGGATTTAAATGATTAAAGTGGTTTTGTTTTGCAGGTCCATTTTGCTCCAGAGAAACAGCTTACTCGTGTTCACGAACTAACAGATGTGGCAGAGTCCAGAAAAGGTCCATGGGAAGAACTTGCAAGAGATAGATGCCGTTTTCAAAAAGTGATCTCGGACTTTGATAATATCATCTCACCTGTTTTATTGCCTTGTCATAGGAAAAAAATGTATGATAGGATTTATAAAAATCTAGAAAATTGAGTTTTATGTAACTTGTTGAAAAATTAACATGTGCACAAAGTTATAAAAGTTATGGTATAATTTATTTTCATGCATATTGTGCTACTGTAGAACAGTTTTTTACTATTAATTAAAACTGAATGTTGGTGTAGTAGTAACATTTCTGTATGCAAGTTATTTTAAGGCTTGAAAAGGTGAAAGAATGTTGTATTTTCTAGATGAATTGTGTACTGAACTGACAACAGTACAAAAAGTGTCCTAAATTCAAAACATTTATGTAGACAACATTAATAGGTATAAAACCAACTTCAATATTAATGTTTAATTGTTCCACATTTTATTTCAAAAAGTCACATTGCTTAAAGTGTTCCTGTTTTAAAAAAATACCATTATGATTACATCAAAGATGTTTTATAATTAAAATTTAAGCATTGCATTAAAACAAATGTACCTATAGTAAATCACAAATTCAAAATCTGTATTGGTTTCTCTTTTAAGGGTTAACTGTTAAGTTGGTGTACTCATCAAAAGGTATGAAAAGAATGCAGTGTAGACCATTTTTAAAGATATATCTCATTTATAATGTTCCTTTGTTTTCAAAAAATCTGCCAAGGTAAGGTTTGTACATAAGTTTGCAAATAATTTCTAATGGTATTCAGTAATCATTGGATTGTATACATCCATAATTTAGAGAATGGAGAAATTATCTAGCTAAATAGTAAGTAAAGTAAGTGTACACTACCAGTAATTGAATATATACCATAAGCATTGTGTTGTGACAGTCTCAAGATGTTGCTGATGCTGTCACAATTCATGCTAAACAACCATGAAACTGATTTCTCCAAAAGCAATGTGAAATACAAAAATTAAGTATAAAGTACTTCATATGTCTAACAATATCAGTTCTGTTTTGTTTTTAATCAGAATTACAAGTCTAATTCTTAATGACTTATTTTCTGCACTGTCCAGTAGATTTTTAACATATTTTTAAAGTTGCAAAGATATCTAAGCTTCAGAATGCTATCTAGCCAACCTTTGAGGTTAAGTGTCATTAATGTACATAGATAAGGGGAAAAATATGAAATGTAAATTATACTTCTTAAATTGTATAAAGGTAACAATTCTAAAATCTGAAGCATAAGTGAACACATACTATAATTTCAAACTAAATTAAAATGTTAAAAAACAAGTTACTTTAATAAATATCTTCAGATTAGTACTATATAATGATTTCTTCAGCTGTTTTCAATATATATTAGCTTTAACACTGAATTGGTTCATCATTGGTATATACCTATTGTAGAAGTGGAATTTTCATGTTGCTTGTCAGCCACATTGTGTTTATTTAGGATTATTAGCATTTGAATAACAGTTTAAACTGGAGGTATTTTATTAGTAACATGAACATTTTATAGGTGTAGTGTTTGTTATGTAGAAAATAAGATGTCTTGTTACATTTTAAAATCAAGACGTTAAGCTTTACCAAGAAATCTCATTTAAAGCTCATAAAAACTTCAAGAAAAGATGGAAGAGGTTCATTCAGGATTAATACCAGCCTATCTGAATTTTGTTTAACATTGTGAATACATTATAAGTTCTGTCAGGAGAAACTTGTGTTATTTTTGGCTACCAGTGTTACTTTTCAAGTTTTGTGTGATAAGAAAGCATGTTGTCTATTATTAAAATTTGATGAAATATGAACATTCAAATTGTAGGGCTAATCTTTATATCTTGTGATGTACGTTACAAAAATAGCTAGTTTTTTAAATAAGTAAATACAGGATAAATTTCAATCTGAATTAATGTTACTTTTTGATAAGCTTAAAAATTTAAGTTTTTACACTTTTGTGGTATTATTAAAATGTTGCTATTTATTTAACACAAAAATTTGCAAATTTAAAGTTTGGAATGAAAATTATAAAACACCAATCTGTGAAAATGTTCTAGATAAATTGCATATTGAAGTTTGTTGGACTTTTACTAGGATATCTTTCTCACTCTAAAGCAGTGGTTCTTAACCTTTTTCATTGTCCTACCCCCTGAGACTCCAGGGTATTACCATGACCCCTATAATAATTTTTGTAATGGTGAACTTTGCGTAAAAGTAGAATAAAACAAAACTATATAAAGATCCTAATTTATTGAAAATGTTAAAAATAAATGACCTTGAGAAATGCTACAAGTGCTAAACAAATGTAAAATCCATGGAATTACTGAACATCATACAAAACCTACGTATTCACTCAGTGTGAGGGTTAATATAATATATACTAAATACGATGGAAACTTTATTTATATATTTTAAGTTTGATATATTAATATTATATAGTTTAAAAATTTAGGTAATTCAAAATGTAATATATAAATTTTTACTCAAAATTAGACAGGTGGTTATGCAACAATCATCTCGACGCGGTTCAACTGCAGCACATCAGCGTGTTTCTCATTGGTGGGCAGTTACAGGAACTTACTACAAAAACTAAACTGCTCCGTGATTTCCCCAATAATTCCCAAACCTTCCGTGACTCCCCAAGAAACTTCAAATGACCCAGCAGGGGGTCACGACCCCCAGGTTAAGAACCACTGCTCTAAAGGGATCAGATGTTTATTGATTGACATTTTACTTGATCAGTCTATTTATCTGATTAAACTTCACATGAAAAACAAAATTAAATGTTTGCAAATGTGTAATAGAATCTTTGGGAATGGTGCTAAATTACCATGAACTGATAAGTGTAAGAAAGATAGTTTTATTGGAAGATTTTATTACTTTGAGATTTTTTTCCCGATTGCACGCTAAGATGCCACATTTTAGGATGTTAGACAGGAAGGTTAAACATGTAAGGGAAAAATAACTCTGGTAAGTTCTGTATGTCAAGTGATCCAGTTTGTGGTAAACAATTTCATAACATTACAAAATATTATTCTGAGTACTTGTAAATTGAGTCAGTTTGAGAGAGAGAGAGAGTTGTAATGAAGTTTCAATCTAATTTTTATTGTATTGAAAGAGGCAACTCAGTATTGAACACAAAGATTAAGCTGTTTATATGCAGGTTTGAGCTAGATATAACTTTGATCTTCAAATCTGATTTAGCATCTATGTCAAGTTTGAAATGTAGTGAAAAAAATGATGTTGAATATTGTTGGTTTTTCATGTTTCTTATATTGATGTTTGAATTTGTATTTTAAAATTGACATATTGTAAAGGGTGACAAAGTTTGAACCTAAATATACTGATTTTTTTAAGTGTATTTTGCATAATGTGTGTATAAATCTTCTATGAAAAATGTAACAGGTTTAACTTGAGATTCACTATGTACAATTTGTATTACATACATTTAATTACAAAACTAAAGTGAATTTTCAAAATATGAACATATACTTTATCAAACTACCATCACTAAAGAATATTGCTTGAGTTTTCCATGTCTTCAATATTGCTGTCAGAAATACACATTTATAATCAAATATGTATGGTAATTTTCTCAGTAATTAAGTATCCATGAATTGTTACATAAACATTTTTAATACGTTTTTTAACCAACAAGAAAGACCACTTTTATTGTATTTAAATATGAGAACTTTGAATAAGGGAAGAAAAGTTTAAGTTTCAAATACTCTGAATAAAAAAGATTTAACAAAGAAACAACAACAGACAGTTTTGAGGTTCATTGCAATGTTATGAAACTGATACTTGCAGAGAAAAAGGAAATGGCGGAAAGTTGGGAAATAATAATCAAATGGTTTAAGTGTAAAAAATTAATTGCAGGGAAACTGAAAAGTAAAACTGTACAACTGTTCAGTTGTAACCTTAGTGTACAAGTAAACTACAGGGTAGCCCGTAAGTTCCTACCCATCCATACGAGGTCTGTTCAAAAAAATACGCGGACTGTTTGAATTGCGCGGCTCCAGTTGGTTCCAGGGGAATCCGCTTGGTGTCGCTAGGTTCGCACAGATCAGCTGATTACGACGCCATTTCCCGATTGCAGATATCTTCATTTGTGTATTAGCTACGCGGTTTTAAGTGAAGTGCGACTTTTTCGTTTAGCGGATTTCAAAATGAATGACCTGAAGGAGCAACGACTTGCTGTGAAATTTTGTGTTAAACTTGGAAAATCTGCGACTGAAACTTTTGCTATGCTTAACACGGCTTACGGTGATGTTGCTATGAAGCGTACGGCATGTTTCAAGTGGCATAAACGTTTTAAGGATGGTCGACAGTCCATTGAAGATGATGAGCGTCCTGGACGTCCTTCCACGTCAACTGACGACCCACACGTCGACAAAATCAACACCCTGGTGCGGGCAAATCGATGTCTGATTGTCAGGGAGCTTGCTGAAGAATGTGGGATATCGGTTGGATCTTGTTACGAGATTTTGACCGAACAATTGAAGATGCACCGCGTTGCTGCGAAATTTGTGCCTCAGAACTCGTGAGTTTTTGGTCAAACACTCGATCACTGTTCTTCCCCACCCCCCTACTCACCTGACCTTGCTCCTTGCGATTTTTTCTTGTTCCCCAAACTCAAAAGACCCTTGAAAGGAAGAAGATTTGAGACGATTCCCGAGATTAAGGCAAATGCGACGAAGGAGCTGGAGGACATTACAAAAGAAGCGTACCAGGACTGTTTCAACAAGTGGAAACACCGTTGGGATAATTGTGTGCGTTGGGGAGGAGAGTACTTTGAAGGGGTCCCAGACCTGTAACTTCTAAATAAAGTACATTTTGTTTTATGACGTCAGTCCGCGTATTTTTTTAACAGCCCTCGTATGTTATTATGTTATATTCAATTACGCATGTATTATAAAATTTTCTTTTTTTCAGAGAAATATGGCCGATGTAAACCCATTTACACTTGGAGTGCGTATTGTGACAGGTACGCATAATATTATGTAGCGAGAATGAGGGACAGCACACAGATACACTGATTTATAAGATATATGGATGGGTAGGGACTTACGGGCCACCCTGTAGATAAAACTTAATGTAAATAAAAGTTCATTGTCCTTAACAAACTAAAGGCTTCTTAATTAAACACCTGGAAGTCTTGTATTTGTTTATATTTTTACCGGTTAAGCCTCTCGACGCGCAGTCAACTAATCGCGAGCTTGAATACCGTTACCAAACATGTCACTTCAGAGATAAGGGTTTTATAATGTTCGGTAAATCCTACATTTCTTTGGTGAGCATTGGCTGTGGGTGATGCTGAGTGGTTGCCTTCATTTTATAAAGTCTATCACTTCTAAATTAGGGACGTCTAGTGCAGGTGGTTCCCGAGTAACTTCGTGCAAAATTCGAAAAACAAACATTTGAAAAGTCCACTTTATCAGTAGAAGCAGTTAGGTTTTATTTTGTTGTTAATATGCACAAACATTTCGCATTGTTTTCGCCAAATTCCTCTAAAGTGATGATGACTTACAGAGGTCTCTCTAGTCAATAATGAATCATAAATTTACCCATAAATCACTGGACGTTGATACCGCTATGAATAATGATACACAAACATGGATACACGTAAGACAATGATAATGACGATTTCATTACAGTTACACAGCCGTAAATCTGCGGACTTGTAACATTAGAAACCGAGGTTCAATATCTGTGGTAGGCTCATTGCAGTTGGCTATCCGCGTGTAGCTTTTTCCTGAACGATGAACAAGGAAACAAAACATTGCAGTAAAACCTAAACGTCAAAGAAAACATTCTGCTAGATCGCAACAAACCAGGAGAAATGGTTTACAAAAACACAGCCTCTAAAATATTCTGTCGTCATAGAAGGAGGACTTAACAGCCACAATTGACGGGAAATAAATTATCTTTTCTAATAGTCAGCATAAAGTGTCTGTCAAGGTTGGGAATATTTTATCAGGGAGCCAGAACAAGCTGAACCAAATAGAATTCTAAAGGAATAGGCTGCAGACAGTTTTGGATCAAGTCAGATAAATAAACGCTTACCGGGTACTAAACCTCAGCCTAAAACTTTTGCCATAAGGGGTATATACTTCTCAAAAGGCTTAGGAGAAATAGCTTTGTCAGGATTTAAATTCTACGCATCACAATAGAATGAACCTATTATACTCCTCCATTTCACGGGTCGCTGCGCACGACAAACAGATGGGTGGACGTTCAGATCCCAGAGGAGGTAACTGAAATAACCTTTTGTAGAAGGACCGGTCATCACGTACAGGAATCCTCACCAAGAGCTTGCTTGTTTTAGAATAAAGCTATATTGAGCTATTTGCGTATCCACCGCAGGAAATCGAATACCAATTTTTAGCATGTAACTGTAAATACAATGAAACACACAAGCAATTGAAAACGAGAAAAATAAAATTTTAATAGGAGAAAACTTAGAGACACTCTCATGAATATTTCCAAATGCATGTTCACAGACGTTATTTCAGATTACTCCAAACCAGCACAAACGAAAGATTGAATTGAATTAACACTGAAGATAGCCAAAAAACACCACACCTACAGCGGATAATAATCTCAATTACAAGATTTTACCCTCTTAAAATTCACAGTTCAAAATACCAACATTTATGGTGCACTTGTTTCAAAGAAACACGAGAGTAAAGACTCAATCCAACAAAGAAACCCATTGGTATTAAGTGAAAACTTATTCTATAAAATAGATTTAAAATCAGTGGGTAGAAATAGCCCTACTATTTAAATCAAGCCTCTGTAAGTGAAATAAATGAATGTATTACAGTAGATATGTGTTTAAAAAATACCGATATGATTATAGCAGTGATCAGAATATATTTTCACCCAGTAAATTAATAGATAAAAATTTATTACGCAATATCTTTGGCCATAATAACAATTCAATATTTATAGGCGATTTTAATAGCAAACACAGAACTTTTGGATGTAAAACAACAAATATGAACGAAAGAATGCTATTATTAGAATTCAGAGAAAAACCCAATTTGGTATTACTAAATAATTAAGCACCAGCGCATATATCATATTCATATGGCAGTAGTGAAATACTTGATATATTTTTATGTTCCTTCGATATAAGCCAGAAATGTGTACAATTTAGAGTAAAACAAAATGTCGATAACGACATATTGCTAATATGGCGCGTCTTTGATCTCAACCCCCACAAAAATAAACTCCAAACACATTTTGTTTTGAATTTCGCATAGAGCTACACGAGGGCTGTCTTCGCTAGCCGTCCCTAATTTAGCAGTGTAAGACTAAAGGGAAGGCAACTAGTAATCACCACCCACCGCCAACTCTTGGGCTGCTCTTTTACCAACGAATAGTGGGATTGACTGTAACATTATAACTCCACCACGGCTGAAAGAGCGAGCATGCTTGGCGTGACGGGGATTGACCCTATGATCCTCAGATTACGAGTCGAGCGCCCTAACCGCCTACGTGGTTAGTAATCGTCGAAAAACCCTGTAGAACACGGGGAGTACTTTTAAAATGGGCGTTTGTTTGTTGAGAACTGGTATCTGACAGTTTTTATGTTTTTCGAATAATCGCGTGAAGCTTCACGTGTGGTAACCGCCCCTAATTTTGAACTAATATAGAGAATGCAGTTAGTCAACAAAATACTTTGTTAACTCTTCTATTACCTTAATGAAATAGTACGATTTGACTGTCAATATATATTTACAATTTCATTTTTAACCAGTTTAAAAAAAAAAACATCAAAATTTGAATGATACCACAATAGTTCTGTTTCCAGTGCAGAATTTAAACTTCCTTTGCAGTGGTGATGGAATATGCTAACTGGATTGCTGGTCGTATCATGTTTTATTCCAGTCTTATCCTACGTTCGTACTTTCTTTTACCAAAGTTAAATATTGAACCATGTTCTGGTTTCGGTTTAAACTATGCCGCTTATCTTGTATAACCAACAGCCGCATAATTTGTAATCATTCGTTCACGTTAAAGTAACGTTGTAACTAAATTTAACTCGATGACTTATCACATTGCTACAGAAACGTTTTAGAAAATAAATTCGATATTTTGATCGTCAGTTTGTGTTCCTCTTGTTCTGTTAGTTTTACGCATATTTTATGAATTGGCCAGGTGGTTAAAGCACTCGACTCGTAATCTGAAGGTCGCGGATTTGAATCCCCATCACACCAAACATGCTCGCCCTTTATCCGTGGGGATATTATAAAGGTTCGGTCAATCCCACTATTCGTTGGTAAAAGAGTAGCCCAAGAGTTTGTGGTGGGTGGTGATATCTAGCTGCCTTCCCTTTAGTCTTACACTGCTAAATTAGGAACTGCTAGCACAAATAGCCCTCGTGTAATTTTGCGCGAAAATCAAAACAAACAAAAATATAAAGTTAAAGATCTTGTTTATAGTAATGGTTTATAGAAAGAAAGAAATCGTTTCTCATGTTACGAATCTGAAGATGACCAAGGAAGATCGAAACGTTGTTCTCTCCTCATCAATAAAAGTGTTAATACCCATACCAGCCGTTCTGAGATACATTTTTTATTTCATGTGGGTTTCTCGTCATCAAGAAGGAAATTGTTTACAAAATTATTAATTATTTACAGAATATTATTAAGCAATAGTAGTGACACTTGCAAAATAGTCGCTCTTGCTGTGTGATTAACTTACACTTTTAATAAAAATATCCCCTCTCCCAGTATCACAACAGTGTGCCTGTGGATTTACAACTCTATATTGTATCGAAGAGAACCAGCGCTCCTCAGCTTTCTTATTTTCTCGGTTTTCTTCGACAAAAACAATTCAGCTTTTTTCGTTTTCTACCTTACCCTTCAAGACACGTTTAACCCTTAGAGGGGTGTGGGGCTGAAGAGAAACAAAAGTTTTTGAGCGCCCCTGGTTTATCTTTGAAGTTTCCCCCTCAAAGGTCTTTAAAACCTAAACGACTATCACGTTTAAAAAAGAAAAAAAGCCCAGATAGCGCAGTGTAGTTTTGTAATTTAACTGCAAACAAACTTTAATATGCAATATTGTGAGATAACTATAATATTGGTGTCGCAACTTGATGCACTATACGAGTAGCTGGTGAATACGAGACAATGAGTAAATCTAGGAATTGGCTCAAATACAAAATGAGTATGTCGTAATCTCCATTAGCAACTGGCATTGTGTTTAGAACAGATGGAATGAACGCAAAATTAATTGAGTTATACGTTTTACATATATAAGTGATAGATATTTCAAAACAACGTATTCACGTGTGTCAATACAAGTTAGGTAAAATCCGAATGTTGCTTAAGGATATGAAAAAAAACCTTCCCTTTATGATATTGATAGAGTAAATATTAACATCCTTTAGAGGTGTGATAAACAATAAACGCCCATGGAAACACGACTGTAACATTTGATTGCGGTTCTAGAGATACGGGCCAACCCCAGCGTAGCTGGTATAATGGAAATTCTCTGTCTATTACTCACAAAGTTAGTTGATCAATCAGAATATTTTAAGTAATTACGTCACATTAACGAGAAGTAATACACTTCCGGGTTGTTAAACTAAACCTGTTTTACTGACACAAATAAAACAACAGTCTCCAGGACTTGGAATCCCGTTTTCTTATACAAAAGTAGTAATTTAAAGTTTACGTTAGTGTAACTGTAACCTATTTTGGTTTTGATATTGAAACAGGTATCTAACTCATATGGTGCAACATCGTTGAAATGTT
Organism: Tachypleus tridentatus; assembly: GCF_004210375.1. Lineage (NCBI taxonomy): Eukaryota > Metazoa > Arthropoda > Merostomata > Xiphosura > Limulidae > Tachypleus > Tachypleus tridentatus. The sequence continues at coordinate 134,069,490 of NC_134833.1, read as the reverse complement.
ACATTGATGTTGGATGTTTAAATGTTACACTTGGTTTACTACGCATATTAGGCACGTAATAAAGTACTTTTATCAAACTGTCTTGGTCGATTTTCACAGTGATAAAATTAACGATAAAAGGAGAAAAATTGCTTGACCAAACTCTTCATACCGAAAGTAAAGCGAAGACTCATGAAATCATGCAGGTTAAAGAAATATATTTGTTCCATTGAAGAACAAATAAATTTAGACTGTGTGTGCGTTATTATGTTACGGTCAATCTCAATCGCAGTATTCGTTGCTATAAGAGTAGCCTAAGAATTGGTTACGGGTGGCATTAGATAGAGATGGCTAGCGCAGAGACCCCTCGTGTAGCTTTGGGTGAAATTCAAATACAAACTGAAGACAATATATGTCGCTATATTTACATTTTCTTTTTTACGTTCATCTACCTACCCATATAAAAATAAACATAGTTCATTACCGTAATTATCGAGATTATTTAGTAAATGACTAATATAATTACTGCGGTTGAAATAACTAAATAAGCATTCTTCTATAACTCGTAAAGGATGATTGTTTACTTTCAGATACCCTTTATTCTAATTTCCATGCAAGTGACATCATTGCAAACTGGATGGTTACATGTAACGATTGTCAATAAGGCTTGTTTGCTGAGCTTAATTTCTATGTTTTAGCAAGAAGGCTAGCTGGTTTTTCACTTCTTATGAATGATAGTTGAGCTAATATAAATAAATAAACAGCGTTAAAATAAATTGTTTTTTTTTTTTCTTTTTGCTTAAAAGCTGATTTGCAGACGACTTAATATAAAACTAATAATAATTACAATTCTGTTGCACAGTATAATTCACATTGTTACAGTAGCTGCTCATGGAAAGAAAATACATAATTACTCTCTTGTAGTGAAGTCAAAGTCATTTCAAGAGATGGTGCATGGACTTATACAAGTTTTATCTTATGTATATGTGTAAAAACTGGTCTTTTGTGTGATTTAAAAGTGTGGTATTATTACGATTCTTGTTTTTATCTTTGTCCGTCCTCTTTCTCGTTCCAGCAGCTGTAAGTCAGATAAGTAGAACAGAAGCCTGCCAGTATGATAAAACTCCAGAAAATACAAACAAACTTCATACGTTGTATTAATAAATATTTTATTTTCAAACTTTTGTCTGCTTCTTTTCCTTTACTGTCCATGTTTATTTGTTGCTTAAAACTTCCTAAATCTTCTTCTTGTTAAACACTTAGAAGTATTTAAAAGATACATTTGGATAACTCAAATCACAACTGGGTCATCACTTATTTATACTTTTGTGTTTTTTGGTAGGCAAAAATGTTAAATAGTTAATAATTGAATCGGTATTTGGTGAAATTGTATAATCACAAAACTGAGGACATCAGAAATAATTGTAATCGAATAATTTTGGAAAAACGGTAAAACATGTAATTAATTTATAAGAGAAATAAGTAAATCATCAAACTTATAAGAAAACTGAACTGCAAAACTGTCTTAAGTTAAATGTTAAACTGTAATTGTATTTTCGAAAACCATGGTTAATATTTTAAATAGATATTATTTCTTTCACTTGTAATATCATGTTTCTTAAGTTATTGTCGCTGTAACCTTTCATAAACCTAGAAAATTAATACGTCTTTGTTTAGATCAGTTATTATTTCTGAATTTACTTAGAAGTTTAATATAAACAGGATTTACTCAACCTCGATTTCAGCTCATTTTATTTTTAAGCTTGTTACAAAAGTCAATACGGAGGCCAATTTCAATATTTGTTGGTGAAAGAATAGCCCACGAGATGGTGGTATATAAGGTTGCCTACCTGCTTTTATTCGAAAGGAAGGGGAGCTAGCGTAGATAGCCCTCGTGTAGCTTTGGAAGAATTTAAAAACAAAAAAATCGAGGCTTAGATGTCCTATGTTAAATAAGTCAGTATCACCCTGTTTGGACAGCGCTAAGTCTACAAACTTAGAACGTTAAAACCCTGGGTTCGAGTTCCCATAGTGGATACAGCAGATATCCCTGTCTAATTTTACTCTAAAACAAACAAATTTAAGTAAGAATGTATTCTCAAGATGGCTGGTGTAGGTATTAGCTGTCTTGAAAATACATTTTTACTTCAAGTGGGTTTCTCGTCATCACGAAACTTCAGTAACCATTAATAAAAAAAAAAAAGGTTTTTGATACTCAACTATAAATACGTCTCTTTTCTGTGTATTTAACGTGAACACAGATATATAAACTTATCAAGTTATAAAGTACTTTTTACTGTTTACGAATAATACCAACGTTAAAAACGTCTTAAAGCATATGTTAAGAATAAAAACACAAATAAACTAAACGCAGTAAAAACGTATTCTCAAGACAACTGATATGGATTTTAAAACTTTATTATGGTATTTATTAAAATAAAGTACAGAACAATGTTCTAACCTTCTTAAGTCATCTTCGGGTTAACAAAGAAAGTTTGCAACTGACTGTTGCCAGGCGCACGTCTTAGAGACAAGAGTGTAAACGGGTAGGGAATTGTAGGGGACGTTGCAGTTAGATAATAGGTTTTTAATTAGTATAAGTTTAGGTATAAAGGTGTTCCTTTATATTGGTTTAATTTTGGTTTTAGTTTCTGTATAAGTAGGGCTTCTTTGATTTTGCGTTTGCTTATATTTGTTTCACCACTTAGTATCTGGGTGTTTTCAATGGTTATGTTGTGTTTATTTGATTTACAGTGTTCAAAAATGTGCGAAGGAGTTTTTTTTTCTCTTCTTTGAATTGGGTTCCCATTTTTCTGTTTGTATTTCCAACGTAGAAATCGTGCCAATTGTTACATACTACTTTATAGATAATGTTGGTGCTGTTTGTCAGTGTAGTTTTTACATCGTAGGACTTTAGTTTTGTACCTGGTTTTAAATAAATTTATGGTTTACTGGAATGTTGTGTTGTTTTTCCCGTTGATATTGGGAATATACGATATGCAGCAGTGTAAATTTTATAGTTTGTTGTTTCTTGGAATTTATTATTGTTTGTTTATTGTTGATCTAGGTGTGTGTGTGTATAATTGTTTCCACGGTTTTTGGAAGAAATTTGTTAGTGTTGATGAAGTGTTGTTTTCATCATTAATTTTATCGAGTGGGCATAGTTTTGTGGCTGTGTTTATTTGGTTTTTTAATATGTTGAGTTTTTGTGTTGTTTCATATGCTTAGTCCCATGGAATGTACAGTCTTATATGGGTGATTTTTCTGTGGATTTCTGTTTTAAATTGTGTATCGGTTCTTGAAGTTGTGAAATGCTGTTTGATTAGCTTTTCGTGTTCACAAGTAAACTTGATGTTGCAGTGTAAAGAATTAACGTGGTTGAAAAAAACTAAGTGTTTGCCCTGTAGATGTGAATCCAGTAATTGTATCGCCAACGCACCTGTACCCCTATAGTGGTGGTTGTTAACAAAAATATACTGTTGATTACGTCATTACACGATAAACTTCCTACTGCATCACCTTTTCAAGGGAATACTGTGTGATAATCGCGACGTTTACAGTATAATTTCTCCCGTCCGGTTTCGTCATGAATTACGTCATACTTCCTTCCATTGAAGAATGTTTAAAACAATAAATTCAGTTGAAATTTATAACATTGTTTACGAGTCTGTCAGTGCTTTTATTTAAATGCTTCACATATACTTCTTTATGATAAGTTTTATTATTCCTATGAATTCGATTATGGGATCATTTTGGTATGCATGAAACCTTATCTATTTCATATTCGTTTATTCTTGTATTCATAGACCGTTTAGTTTAACTTACATAGACTTTTTTACATGAGCATTGAATCGAATATATTTTTTATAAATTGTTATGAGGTATTTTCCTGCAGTTAAGTTACTTCTTAAACAATGTACCTACTTTATTTGAAATTTCTTCTGACTTCTTTATGAAATTTTTAATTCGTAGAATAAATTGTTGATTTTCTTGGTATCAAATCTTCGCGTTACAGGAACATTTTAAAAGATTAGGCTGATATTTAGCACGCATCAAAATAATGTTTTGTAAACACTACCTTTTAGGTAAGAACACGGTTTTATTATATTTTTTTTATAGAGGGGAATAGGTTAATACTGTTTGGCGTTTTAATAGTATGTCATTAGAATTTCTTGAAATTAAAACATCTAGAAAAGCATTTTTTTTGTCTTAACCAACAGTCGCCCTTGGATGCAACAGTGAAAGCTTCAACTTCATGATATATGTAGAAACATGATTTTTTAGTCTATTTTGTTGAACAGTACGTTTCCGAATTCATCAACATAAATGTCGCAGCAAAGTGATAGAAAATTTCGCATGTCTAGCCCTTAATTTTAGTTGAACTGGAAGTAGGAGTTATTGGCTCTGGTTAGAGCCATGTTGGAATAAAAAAAAAAAAGAGACTTAAATATCGTTACATTCGTGAAGAGGTTTCATGTTTTCAGTTGAGATAATGTGTAGTTTCATGTTCAGGTATTGACAAGTAAAGCGCACAACTAGCAAATCAACGCAACGTCGAGAAGCTGGCGAATCTAGAATTTGAAAGCACAAGCGAAGTGACTTGTCGCTGGTCGGTGAAGGATTGGTTGTTTTTGAATTTCGCGCAAAGCTACACAAGAGCTATCTGTGATAACCGTCTCTAATTTAGCAGCATAAGATTAGAGAAGTCAGCTAGTCATCACCACCCACCATTATATTCGGTCTGAATAGCAAGCACAAAAACTTTTACAAAAATAGAATTCAGTTGAAAATGAAAGTAGTAAGCGATTATTGTTGTTTGATGAATTTCGTGCAAAGTTCCTTGAGGACTTTTTACGCTAATTTTAGATTGATAAACTTGACGAAAGGCAGCTATTCAGTGTTTTCCATCGTCATCTCAGGGACTACTTTAATCGAATAATGGGATATGGCCGTCACTCATGTAATGCACCTACGGTTCCAAAATTCGGAGTGCGATTTTGTTTCTGAAGGTAACGGTGCATCAAACACTTAATTCCAGATCTACACTTCAGTATGTTAACAACAGAAATAACCACAAATCCACAATCCAGTATATTAACAATTGGGATGCGTTTGGCTCAGTAGGAAAATGTTAGTTGTTATTGCTGGAGTTAAACAATTTAAATTGAAGAAACTGGACTTAACGGAAACCAAAGACAAAAATGTAAACTAGCTAAAAATAACATTGCATTTCCTTAATACAGTAACATTGGTTTAACGAAATTCATAATTGGGGAAAAACAACACGCGGTCTGAGGAGTTATGATTAATGAATGGGGTAGGGTGGAGTGGTTATATGTCTGCGTATGTATGCCAGTTACATACTGTTGAAGATGCTAAAGATAACAGTAAGGAGATTGAATCCATTCGTATTTCTATAAGTGGATGCAAGGTTTTTAGTGGGAACTTGTTACAGACCTCTAGATGATACTGATGAAATGAAAGAGACTATAGCAAGATTAAGATTTAATTTGTTAATGAGATCATAATTATGGGTAATTTCAAGCATATAAAAGGGGAATGTTAGTCAAACTATGAAAAACAAAGGTTTTTGTAAACTGTTTAAGATGATTTTCTTCACCAGTTTGTCAAGGAACCTACTAGAAACAAGGCTATTTAAAAATTATTAACTCCAAATATAGAAATGTTTGAAAGGGCGAAAATTTGGGAATATCTGGGTGCAAGTGATCACTGTTCTATTAGGTTCGATGTTTTCATATATAGTTACAAAAAGCTAATTTTGAAGGGATACAACAAGAATTATTTCTTGTAAATTGGGCAGCTGAATTGTTTTGGAAAATTTTTAAAGATAAACTTTTAAATGTTCAAGATAAATATATTCCTTATAGAAAGAAATGGTGGCTGCAAGTTAAAAAACAACAAAAACAAGTTAGCACATAAATAAAAACTTATCTTGTATATTATAGGATATTTCAAAGTAAGAGTTTCTTGCAGTAACATAGTTTACTTTTAAAATGATGTTTGTTGGCATTAAATACAGTAACTTGTACTAGAATTAAGTTGCTGTAACCATGTAATTTACATTAACCTTTATCAATGCCATAAAAAATTCAATAATTCAAATTTCTCTTCACTATTTTTAGGGCACTCTGATTAGAACCTTAATACAAAGTGATAAATACACAAAGTTTGAGCATAAGTTACTTTTGTTTATGTAGAACTAATATCCAAAGTGAATGTAATGATAACATAAATAAAACATGAAACTTTTATTATCACACAAGTGTTTCAGACTAAGCTAAAGCTTCTACAGAATACTATATGATTATGCGAGTGTATTAACCATCTGTGTTAATTATATGGAAAACACAAAATAAAGCCACAACACACATTTAATATTATTTGACAAAAGATAAACTTAGAGGACAGAATACTTTGATATATTTATCATAAAATACATTTTATCTGTTGGTGAAAGAAAGGTGCAAAATACTCAATTATTTGTCATCTTTTAAATGTTGTAGGAAAATGACCAAAAGTAAAATTGATAAAAGTCACTTTGAAAAGAAAGACTGTGTTTTTCTTGTAAAGATAAACCAAAGCTACATTTTGAGCAATTTACATTCACAATCTCAATATTTAAAAGGTACCTCAGAAACAATATAGACACACATCATTTATGAAGTGTTTTGTTACATGTATCATATTAATTTCGACTTATCATGTTTTAATTTAATATCCACACAATTTATTACAACAATCAGTGCTAGTTTACATTCTGGTCACACTGTAGAATTCAGCCAAAAGGATTACCAAGATGTTATGATGGGAATAACTTTTGCAATGAAAAAAATACTCTTATTAGAACACACATAGAACATGTTTAAACTTTAAAAAAAAAATTATAAAACACTTCTTCAGTGAACAAACACACAAATGTTTATAGCTTACAACAAGAAAGAGTAAAACACAATTCATAAAAACAGAAATTAAATAATGTCAAAACAACTTGTAATTCATGGTATCACATACAAGTTAAATATTCATTTACTCTTACAACAAACGAGTGCAACTGAAAAAATCTACAGATTTGTAATAAATATGTAAAAGTAATTTATATATTTATATAATTTGCTCACTGATTATTCGCCTTTAAAGCAACTAAAGTAATATCTAATTCAGATATATTACAAAGTGGGGTGCAGTGGGATGGGGTGAAGAGCTATTATGGATATTTAGCTACTGCTCATAGTTTATAATTAACATATAACAAGGAAAGACAAAAGGTTGAAGCTATATTAGCTAGTAAATTAGATTCAAAGATCATGGTGACAATTCAGGATGGCTGATAGGGGTAGGTATAAAATAAAAAGTGTCAATATGGCTTAATGACACGATTAGAGTAACTCTAACAGAAAAATAGTGAAGGTCAAGATCTTCTCTGGGAGATGTTGTTAGATATAAGAAAAAGGAAGGTCAAAGTGGGATCAGAGAATACTGGTGGTAAACTAATATACATTTAGACCAGGCAAGAAGAAAAGATAATTATTTAATACATGGGAAAAAAGATGTGTTTATGTATTAAATGTTAGGATTAACTACACTTGTTATAAGACAAAAGTGTTAGGTCTATGTATGTTTTCAACACTACATATTTTATTCAGTCCTTTCTACATTGTTCAAGAAGTGCATATAATAAAATATATCCTATATGCGATACATTATGAAACCTGACCTAAAAATATAATGACCTGTGTATTTCTTAGTATAAATTTTCACAAGACTAGTCTATTACACCTACTGAACATTTTTTACTCTAAATAAAATTACTTTTATATATTTATTACAAATCTGAAAAATACTAAATATAATATTTTAAGGTTTGTGTTAGACATTACCTGTATGGACCTTCTTTAATACAATTTCATCACTATTATCAGTACAATAAGAAGTAATGCAAGACTACTCACTATTAGTAGGGTTAGAGCTTGGTAAGTAATGGAACTTAGTAATCAATTTATGATCAAGCTCATTAATCAATGATATTAAACTAATTGGTTATTATAACCAATAATAATCAGGAAGTTTCAGTTAGTTAGTCATGACACTAATTGATTAAAACAAACAGCTTTGAATTAATCAAAAATAATAAGTAGAAATCATAATTGTAATATTTAAATGATGTGGATAGATGGAATACCTGAAAACAATTTCATTTAGTTATTTTTTGGTGACTGTAATTGATTTAATAATTATTTTAATTAATCAGTTATTTTAAATAACATTGATTATTACTTATAGGTAATAGAGTATATTGATTAAGAGAATTCATTACCAAGCTATAATATGGAGGTTTAAACAGGGTACTTTCTGTAATTTATTGTAATTCCAATAAGTGCACAAGAAATAAAACCCAAGTTATAAACAGCAAGGAGACAGCGGGTGTGGTATTCCACAATACACAAACCTAACTTGAATGAAAAAAGATATAGACCTGATAACTAAATATTCTTTTTCACAAATACACAATTTTCAACATAAAAAAATTAAGGCAACATCTATTTGTCAAATATGAACAAAGTTTTCCAGAAATATAAGATTAACACACCACATTTATCAATTAAAAACCAAACAAACAATATAACTAAATACTCTCAAAGCACCTAGATCAAGGTGAAATTTGAAGAGTATTTACCAAGACAGTAAATTGATTTTATTCCAAGCATTGAGGTATTAATTCTTTTCTTATTCAAACAGTAAATTTATGATTAGCAAAAAAATGGTACAAAAAAACATAAATGCAAGAGTTGAAATCATAACAGTTAATAAAGAAATTACATGCTACAAGTTTCTTCAACACATAATCTGACTTAAATGGAATGTAAAAAAAAACATGTATAACATCTGATTAGTTAAACCTTAAGTAAAACTCATGGTGTACCTTGTAAGTAACATAAAGATGTTACAAATCAAGGAATTAATCAGTCTAAAGGAACTGGTGTGAAACATTATTACCATAAGACATTTACCACAGAACACCAATAAATACCAATATTAAAAGTAACTCAGGTTCTATTACTGTAAAATAATCAGTTTTTATGGGAATAGATAAAAGATATTTACTGGTATTTTAATGCCACTTAGTATGAGTATTTTCAACAAATTAAACTCTGAAAATAACAAACTATATTTAAGTAAAAACCAATGAAATACCATTCAACACATACTGAAAAATGCAGCAAACTATAATAGATATTTTATTTACTACCTACCAATATTACGAGTTCATATTTTAGTATATTATCTGTATTAATGAAGATTTAATCTTTACAGATTCAGCTTATGAAAGATTGAGAAGTAGTTAAAACATATTCTTAACAGGAATCTTTCTCACAATAAATTTCTTGAAAATAGATGATTCTCATGCAAATGTGATGACTTTTTTCATCAATCTTAAGTCATAAAGTATATTACAAAATAGACATTCAGTCTGAACATTTGGAAGTTTTGAGACCAAAAAAGGAGCTACTGCTCCAGTGTTCATCTTGGATGCAAGGTTCTCTTTAATGCGATGTGGTAACATTTTAATGTTTCTGAATGAGAATTTTTGTCACAAAAAGTCAATTCCTACTTAATTTGAACCTCTAGGTTTTCCATAATCAGTGATTCTAGTGAAACCTTGAATGGAACATTGTTTGCACTCATAAGTATGCTGCATACATTCTAGGTTTCAAGCAATCAACCTTTTTGGATTACATATCCAGAGTGCAAACAATTTGGTGTGAGTGACTGATATTTGTTAAATATGAATGACTCAGGTGATTCATATATTTACACAAATATTTATGACTGTACTCGTAATATTTTTTTCTTAGCATCTAATCCACTTACTAAAGATTGAAAAAGTCTTGTATAAACAAAATTATCATATGAGAAGTGAATATAAGCTATTTCCTCACAGACACACACACACTGAGCTCACAGAACTTAAAAGGCTAGATGATTTTTCAAAGATTTTAAAATTAGTATGTTAAGAGGGTATAAAGTGAGCAGAAATGCACATAGAACTTCAAGTATGTATACGAGTGTAGCAGTTACCAACAGCATGCTTGTTTGGACGTAATTTGAAAAATAAAAGAATGTAAAAACACAGTAAAGAATTACCTTAATGGACTAGTAGTTCAACTTTAATAATGGTTAGCTATCACTATGAAAGTTATGATACGGTCTTGGATGCTTCTTAATTAATTTTTCCTTTTGAGTAAGATAGATGTTTTCAAAGCTTTCATGAAAATTATTTTACTGAGAAGCAAAACAAATGAATTCATGAATTACTTACATTTCCAAACATGCAATACAGTGCTGGTCTTCCATCTTTTCTTAACTTCAAAGGTCTTAGTGAAAAAGTTATGGTAATATTATACACTGTAAAAGTATAATCTTTATCAAACTTAAAAAGAAAGGGCATACTTCAAAATCTAGATATTAACATACCCAGTGTTTCATGAATGCATTACATTTTGTACAAAAGAAAATATGAAATAAACTGAGATAAGTAGTTATGACTTAATCCTTCAGTGAAGTTAATTTACAGATGTTAATGTTACAGATGCAAACCCACTGAATATAAGGAGAAATTATGAATTTTTTTCAAAGATTTCCCCCAACTGACCAGCACTTGATACTTCAATATGTAAATGCCTGTAACTCAAAAATCACTCATGAAACTGCTAGGGAGTGTTACTGAATCTTATTGTGTTTCAAACTAATGATATTTTTCCCAATTTGATTACTTTGGAAATAGAACATTAAAATGCCCTATTTTTACACATTACATGCCATGAAAAAGATTTGTTATTTACCTGTTAAGGTAATAAAATAAAAATCCCTGTAAGTATTGTTTGTTGCAAAATAATTATTGTATGACAGAATACTTAATTTCTATAAAAAACATACAATTGTAATATTCATAAAATTGGTATTTGTTATCTTCAAGGCCACCTTATTCCTTGGTTTCTAAATAATCATTTGTTTGTTTTTCTTTTCACTATAAGATGTACAGACACTTTCTGTTTTCAAGAGTTAACAGTCTAAGCAAACCAAGATACTAAAGTACATGGTTTAATTATTAATTCAGAAACTGAAATGTGATAAGAGCTATTAAACATTACAGCATGTAAGAAGAAAGAATAACATAGTAATGATACTGGTTTAGATTTTATCTACAGAATATTTTTTTCCTTGTCTTATACAAAATAAAAAAAATATGATTATAACTTCTGGTAATACAAAGTCATTACTCTTAAAAAACTTTCAGTTTACAGACAGCAGAATTCATAAACTTTTGAGCATACAATTAGAGTATTTATCATGCTATGTGCAATAATTTATAAACTATACTTATGTAGTTTGATACATAGATGTTTTTTTATCAATGAAAATATACAAAAATAAAAATGCAAAACACATACATAGCCAGGTTAATCATTTTTTACAGATTTTATGGATTTCTAATAATTTATCCATAACAAACCTTGAGTTTCATATTACTATTATTTAAAACTGACACAGCTGTACAGGAAAAAAGTCTTTACTCACTATTCATTTCTTGTCATGTTGTATCCATGGGTATACTACACTGGCCTTTATAAAAACAAATCACTTAAATGTATATGCTAGTATCTTATAATCACATAAAAAGAAACCAGTGAATTCTCCAAGTTTAAATTAGCTAATTCTGAAATTAATACACCAAGTGTCTCACATCAATAGTTAAAAAAAATGTGTAGTTACCAAGATCTACTGCATGTTGAGTGAATACCTTTCAACTAAAACTCTTGAAAAAAATTCAAATATATCTAAGTTACCTTATGAAAACAATGCCACAAAATAAGTTGGTTATTGTTGATAAAATTATGTGTATTTCTTATATGTTTCTCTGATAAAAACTTCAAGACAGATTACTTAATTCTAACTCATAATTTATTTAAAAGTTTTTCATGCAGAACTAACAGTTAAACCCATAATCAGGGTTATTAAAGTGTGTACAAAAGTATATAAAAGGTAAGCTAAAATCTGCTTTAACACTAATGATGGTGTTCAATACTGCCACTGATCAAGTAAAAACAAAATCTTGTTCAAAGTAACCATCTATATGATTTAGAAGTGAATTTCAAATTCATTTTGAAAGACAAAACAGATAATGAAAATGCTAATTTCTGTGTTTACACAAGAACAGAATAAGTACCTGAACATAAGAACCACTCACTACCTTTAATGCTGTCATTACAAAAGCTACCAAAAAGTTTTATCATCTCTTGATAACAAACTTAAATAAGTTGATGGAGAAAGAATACAATAAGGTTTCATGACTGATAACTAACTACTGTCATGTTATAATAAAATTCTCAAAGACAAAAACAAATTTATTGAAACTGTTAACAATTCAGTAATAAAACAAACTTTTGTATTGTTTAGTACATTTCTCTTTACGAGGTGATGCTGACCACTGATAGCCAGATAAAATGACATAGATTTGAGTAAATAACTACTAGCACATACTGAAACATCAGACTTTTATAAAACAATGCTGCTATTCATGACTGGGATTGTTTTCAATAAAACCTAAACTGAAGTGTGCTTATTTTAAATCTTAACATTGCACATGAGCACGTTTACTCTTTTACACATACCTTCAAGGTTTGCACAATTTTCATTCAGTGTTGGTTTGTACTACAGCATTCAGTTATGACACATAAACAGCCAACTGAAATTTGGATGTTCACATTTGAGGTAATCGGTTAAATCTAGTCTCGTGTCTTCCGTGTTACTTCAGGTTTATTGCACATCTTATGGGAAATGGATACTTAATTTGGCTGTTAGCTAAAATGTTATACATTTCATTCATTCTTTAACTCAAAAAAAAATTAAAGATCTAAACAAACAATTAGAAATTGCTGTAAACAATCTGTTTATGAAACACCATGTTGTGGAGACCTACTGTTTAACATGTTAAATTTAGAACATCTGAGAGTTAAGACAGCTTTAAACATTTGTAAACACAAGTAAGGAAGTTTCTGATTGATGTAGTGGAAACATTGTTGAAGAAACTGAAAAACTTGTATTTTCTTGAAGGTAAACAATGCTATCTCAGCTTCTATATGTCACAAGTGGAATATCTGCTTGAAAGAATACCATTTAGAGAGCCATGCAGGATATTAAGCAGCAACTTCCAAAAGATATAAAAGACTGTGGCTCTATCTAATATCAAAGTAAGTATTAAAAGATATGTTCTATTATATCTTTTATAGAAGTCCTGTAAATACATAATGTCTGCCTTTTGTAAAGGTAAAGAATTAGCTTGTAGAACTAATGTTTCTTTATCCACATGAAAGAAAAATAAAAAAACCTCTAATAGCACTGGCATATTACATGAAGCATTCTGGATGAGCACAGACTAGTAAGTCAGATAAAATAAGCAAAATTTGCTGATTATTGGTGCAGTTTATATATTTTGATGGTTATTTGGTAAGCTTGGCTTGAGACAAATTAAAGTACTTATTCAATACATTAGTCATGTTATAGATACATACATACCAAATTAACGTAAACTAGTTACAGAAGACAACACATCCATCACATATTAAAACAGTTTATAAGAAATCCAATGGAAATTTAAATCTTAAGTGTTGTTACTCAACTTTTTGCTGCGAAATTCATTTACACCCTGCTTGTCAAAACACAAAGACGTGGTCTAAAGGCTGCATCAAAAAGGTTAGTAATACTTAAAAAAGAAAAAAAAAACTCTCAAAAACAGTTGGAAACACTCTGTTACTTTTGTTTTGGAAAAAACAGGTAATATACAAGATATTATGGTGCATCAGATTCACATTCCAGCATGTTTTTATGGCATATCTGAACAACAGGCATATATTTCTATCTGTAGTGTCAGAGGAACCCTATATGACAGGTTAATCAATAGTCCTTAAACATATGTATTAATGTCTGGTAGACAAAATTATCTGAATGTAATTTGACAACCTGAACTATGACCAACTGCAAGCCTTAAACAATATTTGTCTTGTTTATCAACTTTTAAACAAGTAATGTTGGAAACACACAGACATTTGTAGCTAAAATTGACCAAACTACTTTTTTTTCTTAAACCAAATTAAGCATGAAGTTTTGGCAAATTAAACTTTTGGAACAGTGAAAAAAATTACAAATGATCATTTTCTTTAGCATTTATAAATCAGTATACATATGATCTTTACAAGAAGAAGAAAAAACCTTCAGAGTTCCTAATATATATAATTGGCTTAAAATTTGACTGGAAAATGAAACTGATTAACATGTTTTTATACAAACATTTTCACCATATGAAGATCATCTAAAAACTAGATGTTCAGTAATATTTCAGGACAAACACAGAATGTAACTCAATCATTAGTCACAAGTTGATGCTTGAATACTGGTACAATCATGCATATAGGTAACAGAAATGTTAACAATGTGGACCATTTCTTGTATGTAGAAAATGTTACCAAGCATAATAATTGAAACTGATAAGAAAGATAAGTTAATACAGAGTAAATCGTTACAGTCCCAAAGAAAAGTTTGCATAACCAGGAATAAAATACTTGTTCTCATGAAACGAGTAAAATGGACCGAAGAACAAAAAACCTAATTCTAACATTCACATACAGCCAAAAATTACAAGAAAAAATTAGCGAGAAGGATGTTGTACAATCACCAACTAAATGAATAAGACTTAAAATGGAACGATCTACTGAGACACAAATATTAAATGATAAACAATTAAAACTTAAGGTAGTACTGCCCCTTAAAAAGTAGTCCCAATATTTTAAAAATCACATTTAACCTAAATCAAGATTTAGGATTTTTTCTACATAGATAATTCATTTTTGTATTAATGGCTATTTTCCAAAAACTTAGTTTTCACTGGGATTGCTAATTTAGTAGCATGGTAGCCTCATCTTTATAACCAACATCAGCATAAAATTCAGCAGATTTGTTATTACATTCTTCCACAGTTCAAAGTTTTTAAAATTCAAAAATATTTACCAATTGTCATGTTATGAACCTAAATATCACAAACGAAAGTGTTAAAATTAATTGCCCATAGCTTGTTAACAATGCAGAAAATTTGTAAAGATTTAATTCAAGCCATGAGGATGTTCACAAAGAGCATGTTTATCAATGTTAACATTTCTATTATCCACAAGTGAAGTTACAGCATTAAAACAGTTTGTGTGCTTCTCTGTCCCTGCCATATTAAACATGCACATGACATGTATATGACTGAAAGTGAACTTCATAGTTATATGCGTCTTTTCTAAGCATGTAAATTTACCAAGTTTTAAGTATCAGTGCCATCTTAATGAAATTCAGTTTCATAAGACAGTAATTTCTATTCTAAAACTTTAAAGTTGATACTTTCACAGGTACTAGCAGTTAGTGTGTTCTATGTCAATATTTTCAGGAGAATTACATCTTAAATTATGGTAACACCATGTGAAAGAACAGGTATCAACAACTACTAAATTATATACATGGGCTATTATTAAAAAAAAAATAGATTGCTTTATGTAGGTGTTTACTTCTGATGAGTTTCTTTTTAAGCAAATCATAAAAGGAGCCATTCAAGACAGTAGTTAAAAAGCTATGTAGTCATTAAGGAAATTAATGCTTCATTCAAGAAAGTAGTCCAGGTGTCCAATAATCACTTTGAATATAATGTGATCTTTGAAACCAACATTTCTTAAAACATTTAACAGTATTCTGCTTTGATAACAACTAATTGAACGTGTTTTGTTCATAAATTATAAAAAACTCCCATAAATATGAGCAATATAGTTTAATGAAAACTAACTTCTGTACTGTCTCATTCTAACCTCATTAATAATTATAAAAATATTCAACTTATTGACTTTCATATGATCTTTCTCCAGTATTACTAGACTGATCATACTTATTATACACCTTGTGTTTATATTTTTCATGTACTAATTTCACTTTTATAATGAAATTATATCAATTTCCTTCTGTGATCTAGCAACAAGTCCTATTGGTTAACTTTCATATTTATTGCTTTATGGTGATATTAAGAAGGTAAAAACTTTGTAAAAAAAGGCTGCAATTGTATTGCACTCAAAATGAATTTTTTAAAACTAATATTGAAGTTTTTATGCTTGTAATGACTTGTTTATTCTCAACAGAATGGCATTAAATGTTTCATGGTGAAATGAGCAAAGTATGTATGATGTAAATAGAAAGTGAAGCTAAATTATCAAGCACATTATAAAAGAGAGAAGTGGAATTCCTTCCAAAATAACAAAGAAAGCAAAATCCAAGCACACAAAATCAGACAAATCTAATTTTTTACAATTGTATGAAACAGGAATGTTAAATGTTTATAAGTTAAAATTCTTGGAGTCACTCTGGATAAAAGCCAGGTCATTTATTGCCTTAGATTACAATTAGTATATAATATTAAACTGGAAGTTTCTTTTTTGATGTTACATAAAATGCAAAATTACAGTGGTACCAAAGACAACTGTAGATTGCAAAGGAAACACACAAGAATGAAGACAGGGCAAAAAGTAAAAATACAAAAATTATGTGGAAATGTCCATATAAAAGTATTTCTACATAAATGATCTAGAATAGAACTGAGAAGTAGCAGGCATGTGAAGGGAGACTGTTGTTGTTAAAGCACATGATAGAGAAAGAATCAGAGGTACTACCAAACCATTAAGTAATATTGTGCAGTATAAACAACACAACAGATGTTGAAAAATTACATGGGACATAAATATTAGCTGCATGTGTGACAAACAAAATATTAGCATAATTTAGGTGTGATTTGAAAACAACAAAATGGAAAAACTATCATTTAATTCTAAAAAGGACTGAGTAATAAATGTTGTTTTCCAGTTCAATTTAACATTTTATGACAAGGGAGAGCATACATGTGTTACAGTGTTAATGATGTTTGTTACAGATGTTTCACAACAATAGTTCAGTAACATAATGCAATTTATCTCCATGATCTTTTATTTATTCCTTATTCAAAACACAAGATAAAGTGAAATCAAGTCACTCAAAGTATAAAAGTAATTGTTTTTTTTTTTTTTTTATCAAACCAAACATAAGTAAATTTCAAATGAAGTTTTGACAAGATAACAGCAACAAGCTTACCAAAATTTAATTCACATATTGATAAAACATACAGAAATAAAAATGTTAACATTGATGAAATTTGGTGAACAGGCCATATTTATTAATAATAGAATTTCAAAGCTTTGTTCAATTTACTTAAGATTGGAATTACTTCTTTCATGCAATGTGTTCTTAATCCACGGCAGTGTAACAGTAAGTAAATTAAAATTACAGTATTTACGTTTAAGCTTGAAATTCTGAGGATCTGTAGTAATGTTATATGGCAAGGAGGGCAGAACAACTGCTGATGACCAGTCCAGTACCAATGACTGACCAAACAAATGTGTGTCCATAGACTTTTTGAGCTATTTCTTTCAAATGCCAAAGTATGTTAAACAAAAATGTGTTGGTGATCTTCACTGATCGAGTCTT
The DNA here is from genome assembly GCF_004210375.1 of Tachypleus tridentatus. Lineage (NCBI taxonomy): Eukaryota > Metazoa > Arthropoda > Merostomata > Xiphosura > Limulidae > Tachypleus > Tachypleus tridentatus. Next base: position 134,051,898 of record NC_134833.1, on the reverse strand, counting down.
TTCCTATTAGGAGAGAATAAATACACGAAAAAATTACAACCACAGAAAAGTTAAAGGAAAACAGAGAAGAATATATTTGTTAAAACTATCATATTATAAAAAGAGAAGTTGTTACTTGTTTACAAGTGCATGTTAATTTTATATAAATACATTAATAATATTACACAATATTGTGAAGAAAAAATAAAGATATAATATTTCACTTGCAGCCATCATCCCAACAGAAATCGTTTAAATCACAAGAGTACAAGTTGTCTTGAAGACAGTTTCCAAAGTTTTTTAAAATATACATCATATTCAATTGGATTTTGATGCTTATTCCAATTATGTTAACATAAGCTACGTGAAGGATACACACTAAAGACGATAAAGAAAATACAATGTAGAAGCATTAAGTTTTAGTTAGTTTGTTTTGTATTTTGCTCAAAACTACATGAGGGCTATCTGTGCTAGCTGTGCCTAATTTAGCAGTATAAAGTTAGAGGGAAGGCAGCTTCTCACCATCAACCCTTGAGCTACTCTTTTACCAACAAATAGTGGAATTGACCATCACTATAATGCTCCCATGGCTGAAAGAGTGAGCATGTTTGGTGTGAAGAGGGGTTGAACCTGCAACCTTCAGATTATGAGTTGAGCGCCCTAATTACCTTGTCGTATCAGGCCAAGTTTGTTTTAGAACACTTTAAAACAGTTAGAGATATTAAAACACAGAACATACACCTGTTATAATTACAAAATAATATGGGGTAGTGAGACCATTTGTTCTCAAGACACTGAGAATATCAGAAACATACTAAATTTTATGGGCTCACAAAAAAAAAGTCACTGACTAAAGTCTATAATTTATAGAAATATTTTTCCTAAACCTTTTTACTTGGTAGGTATAAATTCCACTAAGTTCAACTTTTTTTTTGTTGTTGGGTAGTTTACATTTTAGAAGCCTTTTTACACAATACCTTAATTTAAGCCACTAAACAAAGATGAAGTATTGAAAAGGCTCATTTACCTGCCCAATTTACAGTATTTGCCATTTAAACTTTTTATATATATAAAACAAGTAATACAAATATTTTATACTCGTAAAATGATACAGCAATGGCAGTGATAAAAAGAATGCATACAAGAACATAGAGATGACAGCCATACATAGTTCATTCCTACATGATTTTCAAGATTGTAATTTAATGTTACACAATTAAATGCACAAGTACAAGAGAGTTAAGTTGTTGGTCAATTTGAGCAACCTTGTAACCAAAACACATTTTTATTACACAAGTGTAATAAAATTTAATATCATGTGTAATGATTTTCTTTACTCCTACACTTCATACATAATATAGGGGTTGGCTCCTTAAAGACACAGACTGTATAGCATTCTGCTTGTTACAGTCATTTAATATTGGCTGGTAATTCCTGTTTCACAATGTACTTAAGTTCTTTAAAGAAACACAAGATTACTGTAAAAAACAAAACTAACTTCAAGAAATGATGGTAACATTATTTACACTATAATTATGAGTTTATCAAAATTACTACTAGCTATTACAACTAAGCAATGACATCATGTACTACCCAGAAAGACAAGATTGATTTAGGTTTAAACTGATGTTAGTGATAATGTAGTTGTAGAATTATCTTGACTTGTAGAATATTCTTGAAACAAGAAAAAAGATGAATAATTAGTTGGGTTGGTCACTCACTGGTATCTTAGTGATGGTTTCTTGTCTTGTTTTTGAACTTATTGCATAGAGTAACAAAGTAAAACTCTGTCATGGTTCCTTTTCTTAGCATGCATATTTCTATCATGCCTACCGAGTACCTTGGTCATCCCTACATACAGAGTTTACTGACTATAATACTTATATCAGTGTGTGTGTGTTCTAATGAAAAACAAGACAAGACAAAATAAGAATTAGATGGTGGGAATACATCAGTCTTAGCATCTGTTCTCCAGTCTCACATGAAGAGATTCATAAATATAATAATTACATAATCAAAATTAAATAAAACAATAATAGGAAACAGAAGTTAGGAAACTGAGATGTGGGTGTTCAAGCTCACAATGCCTCACATCTATGTCACTCTTCACTGCCTACTAGCAGTTGTAGGAAGGTGACTGCTCTCCAAAGTAAAGAAGATGAAGAAAAAAAAACATGAAATAAGGTACTACTACCAGATAGGGGTACGTAAGATAAATTTATCTCCTGAAGTTTACACTCTGGCCTCCATTATAGTAGTAAAAACATAAGTTAGTTGAACAGTAGAAAATTATACTAGTATAGAGAAACTTGACCAGTTACCTACACTAACTACTTTAGCTCCTAACTATCACCCATTAAATCCACTGTACACCCTTGTGTAAATTAATTGAAACAAATGGTCATTTTACAATATTTTCAGCATGGGGGCCAGTGTAGGCTCGCTGGACCCGATGATTTCCTTTAATAGTCATTTTTTCACACAGGCGGCGTCATTAGCTGTATTTTCCAGTACGGTCGATCTATTTTTGGGATATATGACGAAATTTTGAGGAATATTACGTCATTCGAAATTGCGTTAGAAGAGCAAGGAGATCAGTCAAAAAACTTCTTACCAACTCAATGAAGAAAAAACGGTATCAATGGGGTTTGAAATACAAGGATTGGATGCAAGAAAAATGGAGGAAGGTGTTATTCAGTGAGGATGCTCATTCTTCATACAGGGTCAAAGAAGTCTGCATGTTTGCAGATCTCCAGGTGAGAAACTTCGAGAATCTCACATCAATCAGTTTAAAAACATCCCTTGAAGAAGATGTTTTGGGGCTTTTTCAGCTACTATGGCATCGGAGGCTGACATATCGTAAAAGGTATGATGCGAGGACCACAGTACATTGAAGTTTTGCAGAGAAGAGTCATTCCAAAATTGAAAAAGAGATTTCCAGATGGATCTGGCATTTTTCAGCAAGATCTGGCTCCGTGCCACACATCAAAACTTGTGAAGAATTTTATGACTACAACGCAAATAAAGGTGCTGGACTGGCCTGGAAACTCTCTGGACTTAAATCCTATTGAAAATCTTTGGGCAATTTATAAAGAAAGACTTCGGGGAAAAGACTGTACTATACGAAACACAAGCTAATTGAGGTGTGGTACCACGAACCAAAAGTAGTAAAGATTGCAGTCAACTCATGGACTCGATGCCAAAGTGGATTAATGATCTTCTGAAAAATAAAGGTGGTCATATCATGTATTAATTTGTAATTTTGGATTCTCAAAAATAAAACACAAAAAATTGAAAAAATCGTAACTTTCGATCTTGTTTCAGTTAATTTGCACAAGGATGTAATTACTAATTTTCACACTCTATATAAGCCTTTATATGGAATAAGGTGTTAAAAGAGGTAAAGACTGACAGATGATGTATCCCCAGTGCAACATAGGCCCTACTTCTTCAGTCACCTCCAAAACCTAGGGTACATTTTACATTCCATGTTATAGCCTGTACCATGGTGGTACTTTTATTTTGTGGAGCATTTTTTTTTTTTTATTTGTGTTTGTTTTTGTTTATTTGTAAATATCGGTAGTCAGAGGTGTGAATCTGCTGCTTTCAATGCAGGTTTTCCTTTTGATTTTATTTTTACTTGACTGTGTGTATTAATCTTCTATATATCAGATTATGCACATTTTTCTGAAAGCAGTGTCTTCTAAATTAAATGTTTATAGAAAATAAATAAAAGTAGGTACTGAAACATCAAGTGTGTCACAAATACTATGAACTGAAAATTTGGACAAGTAGATACTCATTAGTTCTTGTTTTAAAAGTTTATCTCATCTGTCTTAACTTTCCACTGATGGTTATTCCTCAAGGTTGACATCCTCATATCCTTAAAGGTAAAAATATTAATCTCATTAGCTAGTCCATATGTATAACCTCCAGTATGATGCAAGACTGGATTTGATCTAATTTATTAAACTTAACCCACATTCACAGACAGGAATACAGGCTTTGAATATAGAACTGATCGAGGTGTGTAAACTGTTTTTCTCATGTGCAAAGTTTTGCTTTCAGCAAATGTACCGACTAAACAATTTTTAGGCTTTCCGAGAATTCAAAAAACTTTCTGGTCTGTGTACTTACTGCTTACAGACATGTTCATGTAATCATTCATCTCTTTGCTTTGGTTGATTCAAGGCTGACTGGTGCTTATGAACAAGCTTATTGACACAATCAAATTTGACAGAAAATAATGCCTTAGTATTTTATACCATTGTTGCAGCTCATTCTCTAGAAACTGAGAATTTATAATTTATAATGAAATCTTCATATTCTCATTCCAGGGAACTATTTCTTCAGGACTAATGAATTCTATCTTTGGTGTGGAGATATGCTTCAAAAGTAGTGAGATTACTTAACTGAAAACTCTGGCATAGTTCCAACACTTGTCTTCAAACATTACTGACCTCAGGCACTGCAAAATGTTACTGTGGATCTGCAAGATTGTGTCAGTACTTCACAACAGGGCCACTGTTCTTATTGATTCTCACAGTACAGTACTCTACACATACATCATCATTCCTTAGTGTTTACAGCAAAGAGACTTGATAACCAACATTCTCCATTCAAATATCTAAATAATAACAATAATTCATCAGCTACTGATATGCTTACCAACACAAACCTAGCTTTCTTACAAAATGATCTGTTAACTATTTTATATAAGCCTTGTAAGCTTTTCCACTTCTTTTGTCACTCATTCATGTTGAGTTTCTCTCATGATTCCTATTTCTTTCTCTATGGACATCACAGTTTCTCTCAGCTGTGCAGCTCCATCATATTGCTTTTACAGCATGAATAAAGATGTCATCTAAAACGAACATTACCATTCACTTTATACCCAGATTAAAATCTGTATGTAATTCCTTTGATAGCATATGTAATATGCTGAACATTGTATGCAGTTAACCAGATAATACCAGTAAAACCAGTGTCATGACAGACATGGTTCTGAGGTCAAAACTTGACATAGTGGTCTACAATTTGTTCACTGTAAAACTATCAGCTAATACCTGCTGTGGTTTAGTGCATTTCAGTAAAACATGTAATATACAGATTATTTATTGGATAATATTGCTAGCAGTATCAATATACTTATTCCACAATGAAAGATTTAAAACAGACTGTTTTTATTTACCACAGGAATGTTGACAGACTTCAGTGTGTCCACTAGAGCTCTTCCCATACTAACTGGTGGAAGGTATTCACCAACTTTCTTCCTGGTCCACCAGTTGTTTACATTGGTTCTGTTCGTTTAGAGAAATAAACAGATAATTAAATTGGTACAAACTGAAATACAGCAAGAACAAATAAAAATTTTATATATATTTAAAAGGTATTTCCTTAAATGCTATCTTTCTTACAAATAATTGAATGTTCTACGTAAATGCTCATTGTTTCAAATATGCTTATATGTGTGTGTGTGTGTGTGCATGTGTAATAATATATATGAGGAAATTAGTGGTCGTAGATCTAGCTAACAGTTTTATAACTGAATTTTAGTTTTTTTAGTAATAACTCTTTAAAAATGTGTTATTAGTAGAATTATAACAGCCTACAAGTAAAGAATGCAATAATTTATCAAACGTGTGTGTTATGTATATACACACTATGTCAATCATGCCTTCACTACATATCAGGCATTCTGGTACACATAGTAGCAATCAAAAACCTATTTGTTTCATCAGTTATTTGAACAACAACTGTTTCAGTAGGAACTAAATTTTGTTCACACTAAGTTTAAGTACCAAAATATTGAAAAGTACACACGCTTATTAAAGCTCAAAGTGACAAATATAGACTATAAATGTTTCAGTTTACTTAGTGTGAACTGCTGTCATCCTTATGTTCAAGCTTTGTTATAATAAACAACAACAACAAAAAACGAACTGAAAAAAATCAAAACAAACTCCTTTCTTAAGAAGGAATATAATAATATAGAATCTTATAGAAACAATAAATGGAAACATGAAGGTCAATAGAAAAGAGCAATGGATAATGGCTACACAGAAAACAGAAATAAAACTACTACACGAACAAATTTAATAAAAGAGGAAACAGACTAAAAATTAAGTATATATTTAACTATTTAGGCATTAACCATATGCATATGAGTCACAATGGTTAACTTTTTTACTGTTACATTCCAAATTTAATTAAACTGCATTATAAAAGTATGTTAATAAGTTTAACATCAAATGTAGTTCACAATTAAATTCATGATATCATATAAATAAGTTCTCAATCACAATTTCATGTATGACATGTTTACACACTAAATTCTCCATTTCAGCTTTTCTTTCTACCCTTATATGGGTTTTAAAGCATCCAACTAATTGACTAAATAAGACCACATGACAGTAACACCATTGTTATGGTGCAAAAATTCAGTACATAATAAATTTTCTTTGAGAAATGAAGTGAAGAAGTGAAAAATTTTACACACACAGAGCATCAAGGTACTAGCTAAGGCCATTGTTGTTAAATTATTTAGTAACTGGTATTCAGCCATATTTACTAATCAGTAAATCTCTTTCTTTTGTTTTCAAATTATATTGGTTTCCATAGCCTTAAACATCTTTTGAAAACCAGATATTAAATACACAATCCCATTACATAGCAGTTTGTGAAGCCAAAAAAAAATTTTTCAATGATATATTTACAAAAACTGAAGTAAGCAATTTAAGTCGTCACACATCCTATGATTAATTTGATATAAACATCAGTTATTGTAGCACTCTTCTACAATCCATCTATAACTTAAGTACTCACAAGGTACAAGATAATACATGCCTTCTTTTTGATAACTCCCAAGGGGTGTAGAAGTACTTGTATAGAACTGCTCTTATGTATTTTGGTGGTTGAGTAGGGAATGGATTTCTCTCCTTGTGCAAAAGGTTTAAAACTATAAAAAGCATAGAATAAAAACAAATTGGTAGTTTTGTTTTAATAAAGTTAAGATATGTAACTATAATTAAATGTGTAAATTCATTCAAAAAATAAACATTAAGAATACATTAGGAGAATTTTCTAGAATTCCACAAATAATATTTTATTCACATATTAAGATAATTCTTTCTATTCATCATGGGCAAGTCAGAGCTTGTCCAAAAGCTTTATGTACCAATATACACTAATTTCCAAAACCTGATATTTATTTTTTTAAGCAGGGGTTTAGTCAGTGGGACCAACCATGTAACCATTCTGTGCTACTTGTAGTTTTCATTCTATTACTTTTAAATTAGTAAGTACATGTTTACAAAATTTGGCAGATTATCAATAAACATTAAAAGGATTTCATATGCAAAATATCAGATTTTTCTTTATTAAGGCTTAAGGTTTGTTAAACATTTTTCTCATGTCTTTATTTTTACATATTGCCTATCCAACATGCAAAGCAATTTCTATTTTAAGATTAAAACACTTTTATGCATCAGAAAATTTTTATATTTCATGTGAAATCCTTATAATGTCCAGATAGTTTTATCAAATGTTTCCTAAGAAAAAATTACATTTTGTGTTATTTTCACTAACATTTTTTTATGGGTTCATTTGATTTGACTGATCTCATCACCACCATATTTAATAAATTAAGACATGAATGTAAATTATGCCTTTTTCATTCTAGAATGACTACAGGTTATAAAATGAAAACATGAATGCTACACTAAATAGCTTAAAATCTTATATATTTATTATTTTTATTATACTGATCTTTTACCCATGTGTGTTTAACAATACAGAAGGTACAATGATGGGGCATGCAGGCACTCGTGTTACACCTTATCAATAATATAAAACTTACCTTTAGATTTTACAAAGATACAGTCACATTCCAATTATTATAAATCATGTATGTATGTATGTATACAGATTATTATTATTATTATTATTTATAAACAAGTGCTTAAGCTTATGTTTCTTGAAACACAGAACACTAATTAAAGAAATAAAGCAAACAATTATCTCTTCTAGTTACTGCCTTTGTACCTATTGGTGCTTATCTTAGCTTACTAAGCCTAATACATTTAGCATGTGGAGGATGTAAAACTATTTTTTTAGGCTTTATGTATACATTTGAATAACCAAAAAAGTAGAAGTTACTTCACCAGTACCATAGAATTCCATTATAATTTACCAAATACAATAACTAACTTGTACTCGTATCTAAAAAACAAAATGAAATCATGAACAAACAGACTTAAGATTCAACTTATCAGCTCAAATGTTTGTCTTGAAAGAAAGAAAGGACTTATATTTGGAAATGGCCAATAAAAATCACTAAAGGGACATTCTAAGCTCTGGTTGGTTATTCCATCATATATAGAAGTGTATGTAATGCATTGTTTCCAAAAATGGAAAGAGATGAGGTGGGGGCCCTGTGTTTGATTCACTAAATATAGTGATAGATCAACAAATAGAAAAAAAGTTTTTTATTTTATATTCTAGTTTGCCAATAAGTAATTTGAGCTCCTAACTCATAAAAAACTACAGACTATGTTTTGACATCACAAACACCACAAAGTTCTCTGAACCAGTGTTGCATTCAGCATATCATGACACGTTTAAAATTGCTTATCCAATATTTATTTTTAAATTAAGAAATTATGTAATGAATAATATGAAAATATGGATTATAATCTATACTTTAATATCAACTTTAAGTAGATAAATTCATAAAATAGTAGCTCAACAAAATTTTAAATGCAAGTCAACAAACACGAAGACAGGTCATGAATCAAAGGCCATATCTGGAAGGTGTTAAACTTTCACTCAAAGCAGCAGCAACTCAACAACATTCTATTAATAAAAAAACTGAAAATGTATACTCATAAACTGATCACATAGCTTTAAGTAAGAAACAATTTATTCTAATTTGGCAAGACTACATGAAGGTTTGTTTGCAAAAGGTAAATGTTTAAAATATTAAAACAAACATTTAAATCATCAAAATGTAACTAAAGAACATTTCAGTGACACAGTAGATTTCTTTATACTGTATCTAGGATAATCCATGTAACTTGACTTAACTAAAATATACATTGCTAGTTCTAAAACAACACATTCTAAAGACCTGAGAACCTCAGTGAATAGAAACAAACAGGTAGGCAGTTTATAGCATAAAGAAAAGTTTTATTGACGGCAGAACACAAGAGCCATTTTTGACAGAAAATTGGTCTGTCTTTAAGATAAAACAAGTCACAAAATACTTCAGGATGAACTTTTTCTCTTGCATCATGGTAAAAGTAAAAATCAGTTTTTTTTTTTTTTTTTACAAACTATAGAATTAATTTAAGCACGTGATCTCTTACTAAATCATGATAACTGCTCTATCAACATCAGCTGTATTTGTCAAGGCTTACTCACTACTCATACACTTGATTAGACTTGACTTCTACCTATATCCTGTCACATGTGCTGACATATTTAATCTCTATTGTCTTTGTAAATATGTAAACCTTATATTGCTAGTACTGATCAGATCTGAATAAGACAGGCCAATGTTTTGTCAAAACATGTAGTATGTGGTGCTTTCCTTATGGTTATAAATTGTTTGCCTACCTATTATCATATTTCCATAATGTGCTTCCTTACTTAAGAACTGGAACAAACCATTCAATAATCAATTAAAACAAGCTTGTAGATATAATTGAGAAACTGTAAACCTTGCTGTAACCATACAGTATACTTAATTTTAAATCCTTAATTAGTGCATGATGCTTTCTTGTAGTGATATCATTCTTTGAGGATTTTTAAGTGGCAGCTTCCAAAAAAATATACAAAGTTTTCACCTTCAGGTTGTCCTTGTAGAAGTCTATATACAAGACTTAGAAACCATGGATTCTGGTTGTAGCTTCCCAATGCAGCAAACCACAGCTGCCAGTCTAATCTTGGCTGATGTGGTACTGAAAATAAAACAATGATTATTTACAACATACAAAATCATTTTTCTCTGTAAAATGTCACATTATAAATTTAGTACTTAAATAAACAATTAGAATTCAAACCTTTCAGAAACCAAAAGACTCAATGACTATGAGCTTGTAAGTTATCTATAAATACAACTGTGGTATTAGTAAACTACATTACCTACAAATACGTTCACATAGGAATTTCAATTAGAAGCAGATATAAGGTAATTTATGAATCTTCAATCCATTATATAGCAAGAATAATAACCAACACTTCCTTCTAGAATATAACACTTAACCCTGAGACATTATTAAGAACTAATTCGTTTTATATGTAAAAAAAAAGCATTTCCATTTTCAATGATCACCCAACACTAAATAATATCAACTCATCCTTATTGTCATTACACTAATCATTTTCAATTTTCCAGGTGCTCTAACTCAAGTTTTTTAATGCAAGTGTTTAAACTATTACATTTTTTATCTTACCAATATTATTAAGTATATGTCTGTTATTGTAAATTCAATTACACTCTTAATGTTTAAATATGTATTATTTAACTTTCACTTAATTCAAAAATGTCTTGTTGAATTGCTTTTGTACTTAAAATATTGTGAACTTTGAGGTTGTAATACTGATAAGTGAAACAATTCTGAAATATGTAAACTAGCATTATCCAGCACTGACAACTATTTCTGAAAGATACTTCTTCTCAGGTATAACCTCCCTGAGTCAGTACTGCTCTGTATAAGCACAATTTTTGTTCACCACTAGCCTTGAAAACTCCCTAAAATCACAAGTTTGTGTGCAAATGGCCATACAACAATTCTTCACCAATAAGAGTGCAGTACACTTCTAGTACAGCAGGCTCTTCCTATACCAATTGTTCAACCATCATTTTAAGATTAGGCAAAAAAAAAAAAAAAGAAGAAGAAGAAGAAGAAAGCCCACTAGAGCCAGGGAGAATGGGAATGGAGAAGATAAGTATCTACTCAAAAACACAAGCTGATGATGGTAATCGAAACAATTCTGGAACACAGGTTAACATTTTCTAATACTGAAAATGTATTTCTGGTAGATACTAATCTCCTTTTCAAATAGAATCTCACATTAAAGTTGTGGAGAGACAAGTGCAAAAGGTATCTAGATGACCCCTTTCAAGAAGCAACTGAAGGGAACCCATGGGGTGCCCATCCTGTACCTTAGAAGAGTATAGGGGCAAACCCATAGGAGATCACATCCCACCTGTACCAGGGTGAACTCTTTGCCTGTAAAGAAGAGGTGTGTCACGAGGTTTGGGAGAAGACAAGCACAGGGCAGAATCTTAATCACATGCATCCCAATTAATGTAGTGTGGTCAGGGTATGTCACATTGTATACGGTGGGCTAACTCCAGTTCAAATCCGGGTAATATTGGGTAAGTTTTGTTTGGTACAGATTTACCTCAATTACAGTGAAACAGGAGGGAAAGTATCACCTGTTCAGCATACAAATGAAGGGCTCATGCCAGCTAGTCCTGCATCTATCCAACACCAGACCACTTAGGTACCCAAAATCCAGGCAGCAGTAGGATTGGGGAAAGCCAGCCATACAAGGTGGTTCAACTCCAGGATAAAACTAGGTGGCCTCAGGTACCTTTCATTTATAGTCTGCATTAGGAGGAGGATCTTTACCATCTTCATAAATAAAGGCTTATGTTAGGAGATCATGCACCTATCCAACACCAGATCATCCAGGAACCTGACATACGATAGCAGTAAAATAAAGTAAACCCAGTTGGTGAGGTGAACTGTATATGGATGGTCAATTCCAGACCAAAACCAAGCAGCTGATTATTTTTCATCTGGTCTACAGTAGAAGAGTGCCCCTATCATCTAGCTGTAAAAGTGAAATGTACTACAGCAATGAAATACCACTATCCTACTTTCTACTGAGTGGAATTGGTAACATTAAGGAGGAATCCTCCATGATTCACCACCCCAGCATATAGGAACTGGTGACTGATAAGGACCACAATGCTCCACTAGAAGGGGATGAAAGCACACTGGGAAGCCCAGAACAGTGCAACATCATAAGATAATGCAATGAGTGGCCATGAAAACCTTATATTTAAAGACAGGCCATCACCAGATTTTTTCAACTAAGCATGGTAGATCAGTAGCTATCCTTTTTCTGTTTTACTTATGATAGTCTATGAAGGGGTCTTGTTCATGAAAGTAAGCACTGCACAGATATCTCTAGCAATTTTTTCAAACACCCCATCTCATAAGTGAGTATTATATTAGGTCTTGAAGGCCCTACACTGTGCATATTTAGGATAAGTGAACCCTGTCAGGTATCACTTGCTACTGAGTGGAAGCCAGTGTGGTATGATAGGGACTCTGAGAAGAAAAGACAAAAAGAACTTACCCAGTCAGATCAGTAGGATGTAGAATGGTACTGAAGGCAGCCTGTAGCCTGATAATGAAGTAAAAGCTGGATGATGAAGACAGTGTGAGGGATCACACATATGCACCATAAACAATCTCCCCCAATGGACTGTGCAAGTGAGCAGCTAGTAAGGCATCAGATTTGATGAGAGATCACCTGGAAGCTCAAGAAGCATCCTGATCCAACAAAAATTATGGAAAACAGATCAGTTGACAAAGCCACCCAGTAAAAATAATAGATATATTGCAGGTGGAAGTGGAATTCCAAGAAATGAACAGAAACCATAAAAAGTTGCTGTTCAGGCCACATAACAATGAACAAGACGAAGTAGATGATAGTATCAGAGTCAAAATAAAGGTGAGATACTGATGAGAGAGATACAGGAGTAAAGGCATTGTCATATTCAAGTGCTGATGGTTTAGAGAAAAATGTAATCAGGATAGAGAAGAATAAAGGAATAACAGAAGAGAATACAGAAAGAATTGATGGCATGCATGTAGAAACAATGACAACCACAGGTAAAAAGGAGGATAAAATTTAAGTGAGAGATGGTACAAGGATTAGGAGGTCAAAATTTCAAAAGGAGGAAGATAAGGGATACAGGACAAAATTCAGGCCTTATTGGGGTGGGTGTAAGGACAGAGAAAAAAAGTGTTAAAGAGAACAGAACTGTATACTGAAGAGGAGAAAAAATTATGGCAAAAGGGAAACCACAAAACAATAAAAAGAACAACTAGGAAACAGCAATGGTTGATACTAATAAACCTTGGTCAATAAGCCACATGAAGAATTCCTAAAGATGAAGGGAAGGACAAGAGAAGGAGGAAGGAATTGTGCAGTGACTAACTGCAAAAAATATACAATATTCATTTGTAGACAAGGATGGAAGAAGGAAGACTGCATGCACGCACACACACAGGGTCTAGAACATTTTTCTAGGGCCTGAACAAAATCTACATGAGAATTCAGAGTGATGATACAGTTGGATGGTAGAGGAAGGAAAGAAAGTGAAGAAAAAGATAACATGAAAGAGGTAGAAGAGAAGGTCCAGAGAAGGTTCAACAGAAAAAACAACAGTGGAGAAACACAGCTACCATTAGGACCCAACAGGGAGTATTCCAAATGAAGGAGAAGAAAAAAAAAAAGGATGGTAAATATAGAAAAAGAGGTCAATGCAACCTTGACTGAGTACATCTTCCACTAGGAATGAAGGAAGGATGCAGAATAGAACACTAGAAAAGCAGAAGTCTGTTGCTGTGGCAAGTAGAAACTGTTTCTATAAGAGTAGTACTCTGATGAGAGCAAAGTCACTTGAAAGTCTGAGGATTAAAAGATCCAATGACACAATAAATTACATGGAAGCCTAAGTCCCCCAAAGAGAGAACCTCCCATGCAGAAAAAGGCCATTGCTATGGAAACCATTCATTCCATGTCCAAAAGAAATTAGATAATGAGTGCACGTAAGAAGAAGTCTACAGTTTGGACAACTAACACAGAAGATCTGCCTCCTAGGAGAAAGAAATGACTGTGGCTTATTTGGATGAAGCTTAATGCAAAAATAAGCATCTCACACGTTCACCTTGTTCGTAGACCTGAAGCAAAATACCACTGTGGTGATAAGTCTTCATGATAAATCAAGGGAGGTTGAGAAACCAACTGAGACTTGAAATATCTATGACCACATACCAATCCCCTGGTTTTGTGGGAAAAAATTAAAAGACAGGAATAAAATTCTGGAGGCGGAGAAACCCATTCAATAGCATATTTAACCAATAGGACCAACATTGCCATGTACAGACGTTGTCAAGAAAAATGATTGTTTGGAAGAGGGACAGTAACAGGAACAGGAGAAAGTGGAGAAGGATATAAAGGAAAAACGTGAAGGGTAATACTCTGATAGAACTTTTACTGCTCTACTGCTAACAGAAGGCAAAGGTCCACAAATCAAACTAAACAGGCCCTACTGTTCCTGAGTGCATAGAACAGTCACAACTGATACTTAAGATAAAGGCAAGAATAACATATAGCAAAATATGTAACCATTTATTCAGAACTGAGTTTAATTTGTCCTATTTTATTCTGTAGGAATGATGTAAATGCTAACCCTACCTATCATGTTTGCATTGTTTGTGAAGGATTGATATTAGCCATCCCTGCATTTACTTACTTTTTTGAAAAGTTGTTTCTTTACTTGTAATACTATAGGGCTGAGATTCTGGGACATCCTGCATGTACGTGTAATACACTTATGTAGGTAATCTTTTAACCTTATACAGAAATTCTCTGAACAACTTACTGATAAAAGGTGGTCTGACAGACATATCTCCTGGCTTATATAAGAAGTGATATTCCTTCCATCCTGATGTTTTAGAGTTACTTCCTTCAATCACAACTTCTGGTCTACCACCAACCCCAGTCATTCTTCAGAAAGAAAATACACTCTTAATGTTATCATACAACAAAATCATCAGTTTAAGTACAAATCATAATAATTGCTCAATAGTGAAGTTAATTGACCAATCATAACTCCATCACAGAATTTCCACCTTATGTTCAAAATACCACTTAGACAGTGAAGGAAACATTACTTGTTAACAGAAGCTCTTACTCTGAAGCTATCCAGAACTTTGCAAGACAGACTGTTTCTGGAATTTGTATTGGTTGATAAGTTTGTTTTGTTTTTGAATTTTCGTGCAAAGCTACACGAGAGCTATCTGCACTAGCTGTCCCTAATTTAGCAGTGTAAGACTAGAGGGAAGGCAGCTAGTCATCACCACCCACTGTCAACTCTTGGGCTACTCTTTTACCAACAAATAGTGGGATTGACCATCACATTATAATGCTCCCATGGCTGAAAGGGCAAGTATGTTTGATGTGACTGGTATTCGAACCCACATGGTTGATAAGACTTGAAATCAAACTTTACAGCAAAGACAAGAATATTGTACAAATTTCACAAAAAGTTCATTAAAAATTATTATTTTAATTTAGAAAATAAACATATATACACTGTCAGACTAAAGTATCTAATACTTCAGTTTAAATTAGAGGTAGAACATCAATATCACTTAGACCAGTGGTTCTCAAACTTTGTATTCATGACCAAACTGAATTTTTAATTTTTATTTTGATAGCCTACAATGGGATCTATTATCACTATGCTGCTGCTTATGTTTTGTAATCATATAACTTATCATGGACCACCTGATGGGAGCCCCATGTATCCTTTAAAACTATTGTCTTAGACTTCAGTGGATAATATACACAACTTAAATCTACTTAAATTACTTTGCTTAAAATTTTGAAAGCAGTAAAAATTTTAATGGTTTAATGTAGCATGAAGTGAAATAAATTTTATTTTACTTACTAAGAGGGGAAATCAAAATGTCTATTTATAACACGTAGCAACTATCAGCATGACAAAAAAGGGATTACAGCAGAGAGAAACATTAAAAGTAAAATACAAAACAAAAAATCCTAATTGTAACTCTTAAAATATTCATTAGTTAAATAGCCTGTTTTTTATAAAAAAGTAAAAGTCAATAAAATAAGATACAGTTATTAACTTTACTTTTATTTCAAATTATTTAAGTTGATTTTATTCACAATGTTCTCCAAGTTATATGGTCTATATTAAGTAGTTAAGCTATACTGAGCACACACAAGTCTTTCCAGCTACTTTGTGATTTGTAAATCTAATGTCACAAAGAAATTCTGTTGGACCCAATAACTGCAGTTAAATCATGTGTATTATTGAGTGAATGTTGTGTGGAATTAAATTTTATTGTTTTATCATAATACACTTTTGTTTTTCTGCTATTTAAAGAAAAAAAATTTCTTAAAAAATACAACTTTTTTATAATGAATATACTAAGCAATACTACTAGGTGAAGTGTAAAAACTGGTTACTACAATACATATTTGCAGAACATGAAGTATTACTAACTGCACAAATCAGATACTAAAATAATGCAAAAAGTTCACAAGGTGTTACAGAAATTAATATGTAAAAAGCAAGTGGTTATTATGAAGAACTCTTCGTCAAGTTACTATCTACACAGAGTAGAACTAAAAGTTAACTAAGCAATCAAAGTACCTAATTTAAAATTGGTTTGTTTTGAATTTTGCGCAAAGTTACACGAGGGCTATCTGCACTAGTTGTCCCTAATTTTGCAGTGTAAGACTAGCGGGAAGGCAACTAGTCATCACCACCCACTGCCAACTCTTGGGCTAATCTTTTACCAATGAATAGTGGGATTGACCGTCACATTATAATGCCCCCATGGCTGAAAGGGCAAGCATGTTTGGTGTGATGTAGATTCGAACCTGCAACCCTCATAATACAAGTCGAGTGTCTTAACCACCTGGCCATGCCAGGCCACCTAATTTAAAATACCAGCCTTACTAGGGTTGTTTGGGTACCCTAACTGTTGTCGATATTTTCTGATGTAATAATTTGGTTTAATGGATAATCAAACATATTCAACATAACTATTACACTCAAATTGCTCTGTTTGGCAGCTTAAAATTATAAACATCTGTTATGTATTAAAGCAAGAAACAGAGATATGCACTGATAATGCAGAAGAGATTGACCAGATTTTTATGTATGACAAACTGCATATTTTCATCTAGAGAAAGAATATGTCCTCAATAATTAAAACCAAAACACTATATCAAGAATTTACACCACTGTTAGTAGTATTGTAACAAAACTTGAAAGTACATTTGCAGGATCCAACAAGATGGTAAAAATTAACTTTACCTACATTAAAATACACATGAAAAAGTAACAGACTGTAAATGTGTCAAAATAACTAGCAAGGATAATAATGATATTAACAGTTTTAAGAAAACAAGCAATCTACACATGCACACACACACACACGCTTGTTCCAATGTACTTTATAAATATACACATAAAATCCTAAAAAACGTACCTTCTGAATAAACCATAAGAATTTGCAATCTGAAATTTGTCAACTTTAGAATTCCAACGATGAATAATGGGCCACAATGTTTGATAGCTCTGTCTATCTACCACTGTATGAGGCACCTTCAAAGAGCAAAATCAATTATAAAAAGGTTTATCTTCTAAACTTCTAAAAACAGCAACATCCATTAAATAAATGAAAAAACAACTGAGACAAAAAAAAAGAGGGAATTTCTGTGAAACATTTAATAAACCAATAGCAATCCACTAACTATTATCTATCATAAATATTTAATATAAACCCTAATAAATGCATGATTAATCATTTTTATATTTCATTTTCAAGCTATAATATTTATCTCTAATAATAGTTTATTCATTACTACCTAACAACAAAACAAACATTTCCAACACTAGCAGCAAACCTGTACAAATGAAAAATTACAATGATTTAACCAATTCACTGTGGCAGCAGTTTATTTTGTTTGTTTAAAATTGTTTAGGTAATTTGTTATGATGTTGGCTTTTGCTACATAGTTTCAAAACCATAAATGAGTCATTTATGACTTTATGGCAGAATCTTTGTTTTGTCACACAGTCACTCACTTTTAGTGGCATTCAAGAATTACTATCAATTCCAGTCCTATGTCTTTCAGTTACTTAATTTTTTCCTTTAAATTCACTTCAGCCCTGTTGTAACATGATCCCATATTCAGAAACTGCATTATAAGGAGATCCTTTTAAAAGTGCCAAGCCAGTAGCCAGAATAATACAGAACTACAGATAAGCTGGTTAAAGTGACTTCATGAATAGATAAACCATCTGATATGATGTTAAAAAAAAAAAAAAAGTGACTTCTAGCTACAAATAAAAACAATTAATTCAAATACATTGAATTTTATTTCTTCTGGTAATAAAAATTTGATCCACATTTATAGAGAGAAAAATGGTGTTCATTCATAATTGGGAAAGTTCACTGGCCAAATCTCTTAATTAGTCATAAGGCTGACATCTACCTACATGTTTTATTACTCAAAATTTATTAAAATAATAATGAAAACAGAACTGACAATCCAGAAGTTGACAAAAAATGCAGTTTTATCAAGTGTGGAGCACTTATACTTTAATAATGTTCAACACATCATGAAAGGGTAAGTTTAAATAAAAAGCTGTGGTCCAAGACAGACCAGCATTATACTGAGTTCCATGTTATAGTAGATCTCCAGTGTATACATACATACAGCACACTTCTACAGACATCCAGTTTTCATGACTTATTAGGGACAGATATTGGGGCATTTCAAACATTCACTGCTTTGATTTTTCCCAGAGTAACATGGAGGAAAAGCTATAATATAAATGAAAAAATAGCTGATTTTCCCCTTCTTTTCCAAGGTTATTATAGCTGAGCTGCAGTTACAAAGCAGTGAAAGTCAGACAATGCACCATAACTTATCCACAAACACTTGTTAAACTTGCAGAGAGATGTTTTAATTAAATGACTGTCATAAAATGTAAGGAACATAATAATAGAAGACTTGGAATTTCTTTCAGGTGCATTGTACAAGGTAACTATATTTCTTTGAGAATATAGGGAGAGAGTGCTAGTATGTGCTATAGGAGCACTAAGTTCAATGCACAATTCCACCATGGGGCACTATTATATTCGGCTCTCAAGAAATACAATAATGTGTCCATGTGTCTGCCATTAACAGATGTGGACAATTATTGGCAGGGCAATGAGAAATAATATTCTATATATTTTCACCAAGTTTCCTCAAAATAAGATTATTTTTGACTGAATTATAGAGCAAAACTAAACAAAAAAATCAATACCAACTTAACAGATAGGGACGTTTTATTTTCATGACCTTGAAACATTTTGAGACCAGAGAATAATGTACTTCCAGTAAGAACGGTTCAAATATTGATTAAAAGATGTTCTCATTTCACTTATCAATGCACTCAAATATACACAAGTCTATATGTGAAAAAGTAATAAAGTTTCAATTACCAGGCTGACAGCAAATAACCAAAGTGATACACCACCCCAAAATACTACTCCCACCATATAAAACACTTTTCTAAAATGTCCACTAGATGTTAAGCATCTGAAAAAAAAGAAAGTCATACACCCAAATTATATGCTGAAATTTGCTGCAGAATTATAAAAAGTTATATTCACAATACAGTGCAAAATTCACTGAAATATGTGAAAAAAATCTGATGAAAATAAACTTTACTTGTAAGAAACACTCTAGACGTTAACTATTCCAATATTTTGTATTATGTTTCTACCTGATACTTAAAGGTTCAAATTCAACAAAAGTAAGTTTTGATCATTTTTTTCCCTTTAATGTAACACATTAGCATACAGTATCTAAAACATCACATTCTTACATTATAAACTACATTTAATTTGAACATTATATGTATAAACTGTGTAACATACACACAACTTCTCATTACATGTAAAAAAACGAGTGAACACTATTACTAGCAGTCTTACCAGAATCTAAGTAATAAGCTAACAATATTTGATTTTAGTACATACATTTATGTATATTTGGTATGTAACCACTTTGCTCTTGAGTGTCATGAAATAATCACAAAAAGTTGCCAAACATCCCTTTAGGGAGACAATGTTTTCAACAGCACAACTAAAAAAGGTTGAACTATATGGTGTAGATTATATACCACTTTATTTTAATACAATGCAAATTATCCTACAAAATAACAGCATGTACAAGAAATCAATCAAATTCAGCACTAAACAGAAAATAAAAGTAAATTAATAGTTTTGATCATTCATTCATTATACTGAGATAAATAAACTACAGAAGACATGCAAAACACGATGGATGTTTGTGTTTATGGTAGATTTTATTTTTATAACACATGTACCTCAGCATAATAATAATAACAACAACAGATAAGCCACATACAAATTACATTAGATAAAAACCAATTAATCATGATATGTAACTATTATTACCTGTACACTGCTGCTAGAATATTCACTACAAGTGAAAGTGCTCCAAAACAAATGGTAACAGGCATCATCTTCTTCAGAGCCAATTCGAAATCTTTGGCAGTAAAAGCTTGAAACATAATTCAAATAAATTGTTTATATCAGTAATAACTTTGTATATTATTCTAATTTGTAATAAAATTGTCATTAAAGATAATTTAAGTGTGTGTTAGACTTGAACAAGGCAATGAAGATAAAATACTACAAAAGTAACAACAGAAAAAAATATTTTACATTAAAATTAAATATTTATTTAATGCTATGGCAGATTTCGACCCTATTACAAGGGATCGGTCAGTTTGACTGACCTTGTAACAACTATTAATACCAGTTTGTATTTGTGGGATCAGTTCATTGGAAGAAGGAAGATTTCTGGAACAGATGGTTTACATTTAAATAGAGTAGGAGCAGGCTTGTTTGCTAAGGTTATTAACTCAACAGTAAAAGAAGTTTTAAACAAAGACTAAACAGTGGTGAGAACCAGGAAAACTATGTGCAAAAAGAAGAAGAGGCAGAGCAAAAGTTAACATAGGAAATTAATATAAAGTAGTTTTAAGAATAGGCTTAACTGTCACTACTGTAATGCTATAAATATACAGAATAAAAAGATGATCTTAGAACACTAGTAGGAATGGAGGGTTTTGTTACAATGGGAATAACTGAAACATGGTTAAACATAGATGATTTTGATGACAGAAGTTTTTGAAATACAGGAATATTTAATAGGGATAGAGTATTAAAGAGGGGGGAGAGGATTTATACAAGTTACATCCTGTTGAAGTTGAGGATAAAGAAAACAACAATGAGATTGAATCCAGTTGGGTTTCTTTTAGTGAAAATAAAGGGGTGGGAATTTGTTACAGACCACCAAATGATACTGATGAAATTAGTAAGAAACTTTACAATGATATAAAGATTTCACTTGTTAATGAAGTCATGATTAAGGGTGATTTTAATTTCAGGCATACAGATTGAAAAATGCTAAAGTCAAAGATGGCTTTTTCATCAATTAGCCAAAGAACCTATCAAACACAATGCTATTTTAGATTCACTGTTACTTTCAAATGTAGAGAGTAGAAACTGGAATATCTAGATGCAAGTGATCATTGCTGTATCAAACTCAATGGTTTGCTACATATGGAAATAAGGAATACTGATATTTTGGCTATAAATTTCACTAAGCAAATTTTGAAGGGATGTCACAAGAACTGTCTGTTGTCAATTGTAATACTGAATTATTTGGAGACACTAATCAAATGTGAAAAATGTGTAACAATTTTTTAAATATTCAATATAAACATATTTTTTATATAAAGAAAAGGGTAGCTGTAATTAAAAAAACCAGGTTGGCTCACAAAGAGTACAAGATAAAATTAAAGAAAAGCATCATATATTTAAAGGCCTGGCATGGCCAAGTGCATAAGGCGTGCGACTCTTAATCTGAGGGTCGCGGGTTCACACCTGCGTCCCGCCAAAACATGCTCGCCCTCCCAGCCGTGGGGGCGTTATAATGTGACGGTCAATCCCACTATTTGTTGGTAAAAGAGTAGCCCAAGAGTTGGCGGTGGGTGGTGATGACTAGCTGCCTTCCCTCTAGTCTTACACTGCTAAATTAGGGATGGCTCGATGCAATGGGCTAACAACCTACTCACTTAAATACTTGTCGAAGAATCCACAAGCGATTGCAGCCCTATGTTCCTAGATGGAATCTAATGGTGATAACTAACTAACTATAATATATTTAAGGAATTTACACGAACTGGTATGACAGGAGATTTAGAAGATTATAACAGATCAAGAGAGTTGGTGAAACAGGAAATGAAGACAAAAAAGAATGCATGAAAAAAATTTAACAGTAAGGATTTCTTTAAATACATTAAGGGTAAACAAAATGTTAGGAAAGGAGTAGTAGTTTTGAAGAGTGATAGAGGAATGTTCAAATTTGATGATAACAAGATGGGTGGGTTATTAAATCATCTTTTTTTTGGGTTTTTACTAATGAAAACATAAGTATTGCACATCTTGAACAATTAATATATGGAAGCCAATTAGAACTAGATGACTGCATTATATCTGAGCTGGTTAAGAAAACATTAGAAAGTTTAAAGAATGATAAAGCTCCTGGACCAGATAATATTTCCTCATGACCTTTGAAAGAGGTTAAAGATTGAACATGTGAGCCACTTGCTACTATTTTTTTTGTAGGTCCTTGAATAGTGGGCAGGTATCCAGACAATTTGAAGTTAGCTGATGTAACACTTCTTTCTAACAGAGGTGATAAAAATGATCCCAGTAATTATAGATCCATTACTTTTACATCAGTTATGAGAAAAGTTCTGGAAAGTCTGATAAAGGATGCTTTGCAAAGTCATTTAACAAAGTTTAGAATTTTATTAGATAGTCAACATGGTTTCACTGAGGGAAAATCATGCTTTACAAATCTTTTGACATTCCTTGAAAAGGTTGCTGCTTACGTGGACAAGGGTAAGGATGTAGATTTGGCATTTCTGGATTTTCAGAAAGCAGTTGGCAAGATACCACATGAAAGGCTTGTACAAAAAATCAGCTCTGTAGTTGTGGGTGATAAATTAGCAAATCAGATAGAAGAGTGGCTGGATGGAAGAAAGAAGAGGGTTGTTACAAATGGAGTTCAGTCAAACTGGATTAGTGTCACAAGTAGGGTACCACAGGGCTCAGTCTTAGGACACTTGTTCTTTTTTATTTACATCACTGGCACAGAAAAGGAATGGCCAATAAACGACTTAAATTTACAGATGATAAAAGCCTTCAGTGTTACCAGTTGTGAAGAGAATGCTGCCTGTTTATTATAAAAATATTTAGATCATTTAGTGAGTTGAGCAAATAAATGACAAATGTGTTATGATAATTTAAATGGGAATAAATCTTGATAATGTTAGGAGGGAAAGGAATCTTGGTGTAATAGTTGATCAGTTTCTAAAGCAATCAAAGCAGTGGATGTTGCTAATGGTAGGGCAAATAGGATTTTAAGATGTATCTACAGAAATACTGAATACATGTCTAAAGAGGTTATAATTTCATTGTATAAGTTGCTGGTCAGGCCACATTTGAAATATTGTATTCAGAGTCTTGGGGTCCTTACCTTACAAAAGACATTAAATTGTTAGAAGGGTTTCAGAGAATGGTACCTGGAATAGAGGGATTGTCATATGAGGAGAGACTGAAGTATTTCAAACTGTTTTCTCTTGCAATAAAAGAAGACTTGCAGATGATCTGATTGAGGTGTTATCTTTTTTTCATACTTAATGGAGAGAATGGTAGAACTATGGGAAAGAAATATAAATTTTGGCAGAGTATGGAGTCATCTTCAGCTAAGACAGTTTCATTTTTATAACATGGTGGTTGGTATTTCAAATGTGTTGCCTTTGCAGTAAATTAAATTTTAAAAGAAAGTCTGATTAGTAAATGAATGATAAGAACTGGCTTTAAGGTTTTTTTAAATTTTAATTTAGTTTAGGAGATGAAAAACACAAGATGAATCAATAAGTCCCATGTTGTCCCAAAACATTATGTTATTGAGTTTCCTCAGGAGACAATAACCCTGGTAGTTCAAATAAGAAAAAATCATGAGAATATTTTAAATTTTTTTCTCCCATTTCCTCTAAGTTTTATTATCAATTCTAATAAATTTTTAAGCTTTATATTTAATTACTTTTGTTTGGAAATATATAACAATAAATAAAAACAAAACAAGAAATTTAGCAATTAGTGGCTTACTAAACTTGCTTTTTCCTCTCACTATTTTGGATACTCATAAAAATAGTTAACAAAACATTCATATAGCCACTGTAGATTTTTTTGTTTATTTTAGAACACAGCCACACTGGACTATCTGTTGTATCCACAGCAGAGAACAGAACCCCTGATTTTAGTGTTATAACTTAAAACTACTGTAATTTATCCAGCTTTCTAACTAACCTAAAAAGTATATTACATTACAAAATCCTATTACTGCTCAGGAAAACATCTTTATTCTAAACAAAAAGCTTTCCTTGCAAATGATCAAACTTAACCATCAAATCAAAACAATCACTTGATACACTGCTGGCCAAAATCTTAAGGCCAATGAACATAAAGAAAAAATATGCATTTTCCATTGTTAGACTCAACCACTTATTTGAGTAGAGCTTTGAAAGATGAAAATAAGAAAAAGGAAAATAAAAATAAAAAACATTTTAGCATTTAATAGAGAAAATGTGAACACTATGAAGTAAGCCTAAATACTAGCTGGTCAAAAGTTTAAGACCATACCAAAAAGAAGTCATAAACAGGGGAGGAAATGCTCAACAAGAGGTCTCAGTAGTGAGTTCCACAGCTGTCATTGCAAATAACTTCAAACATTCCCTTTGGCATGGTCGATATGTAAGTGTTTGCAGAAGGCTGGCTGGAATGTTATTCCAAGTGGTGAAGATGGCTTCACGAAGATCGTGCACTGTTTGGAATTGACGTCCATTTCTATAAGCTTCCCTTGCCATCCATCCCCAAACATTTTCAATGGGGTTCAGTTCGAGCAAACATGCTGGATGGTCAAAAAGAATCACATTTGCCATGAAGAAGTCCTTTGTCCTGCAGGCATTGTGGATTGCAACATTGTCCTGCTGAAAGATCCAGTCATTTCCACATAAGCAAGGGCTTTCAGTCAATAAGGATGCTCTCTCCAATATGCCAATGTAGCCAGCTGCTGTTTGATACCCCTGTATAACCTGAAGCTCCATTATTCCATGGAATGAAAAAGCACCCCAGATCCACTGTGTCATGTAGAAAATGTTTCCGCTGGGATATCCTTGTCGTGCCAGTAACGTTGGAAGCCACCAGGACCATCCAGGTTAAATTTTTTGTCATCAGAGAACAAAACCTTCTTCCACTTTTCTACATCCCATGTTTGGTGCTTCTTAGCAAAGTTTAACTGCGCTGTTTCATGGTGTGGAAGGAGGCGTGGCCTTGGAAAGTGTTTACGGTTTTAAAAGCCTTTTATCATAGATGCTGTCTTATTGTTCTTGAGCTGCATTCTGCATCCATAAGGGCCTTAATCTGGTTCAACGATTGGCTGGTGTCTTGCCGGACAACCCGTTGAATCCTCCTGCTCAATGCCAGCGAAATGTTCATGGGCCAATCACTTGAAATTCTTGTTTTGTATCCCTCAGGGTCTTTTAAGAAATTTGCAACAGCAGTTTTACTATGCCCAATCTCATCAGCAATAACACGTTGAGACAGACCTTGTTTTTGCAGCTTGGCAATTCTGCCATGTTCAAACTCTCTCAACATTTTAGCCTTTGCCATGTTTTTACCCAATGTAACACAGAAGATGTCAGTGGGAGATGATGAGAACACTAATGCTTGAACACAAATGACTAAATTTTGTTACGTGTTTACCGATTAATGCTTCGTTTCAGTGTGGTCTTAAACTTTTGACCAGCTAGTATTTAAGCTAATTTCATAGTGTTCACATTTTCCCTATTAAATGCTAAAAAAGTTTATTTTTATTTTCCCTTTTCTTATTTTCATCTTTTGAAGCTCTACTCAAATAAGTGGTTGAGTCTAACAATGCAAAATGCATATTTTTTCTTCATGTTCATTAGCCTTAAGATTTTGACCAGCAGTGTATATATAGTTTAGAATATGCCCTTTCTATTGGTTATAAACAACTTCAAGAGCAATCTGAAAAAGAATTACTGAGATCTGTTAAAGACAAGAAGAGATGGGAGGGGCATGTCACATGGTTTGAATAAATAGTTATAT
Organism: Tachypleus tridentatus; assembly: GCF_004210375.1. Lineage (NCBI taxonomy): Eukaryota > Metazoa > Arthropoda > Merostomata > Xiphosura > Limulidae > Tachypleus > Tachypleus tridentatus. Next base: position 134,025,781 of record NC_134833.1, on the reverse strand, counting down.
TTCAATAAAATGTTTAACTTATATTCTAGTTTGATAATATTTACAGTTTCTGATGCTTGATCAATCTGAAGTCTTTATAATGGCAGAGAAAAAAAACCTCCAAATGTGAAGTCACAGTCCAACCATGTCATGACTCATTGATGTGCAGATTAGAATTTAAATACTTCCTTTCAAAATTAAAAATTAAAACTTAGATAATATAAAAATTTGAATTAAGCTACACTTTGATACCAAGCTTATCTCAGTGATAATAATAGTTCAATTAAATTTTCAATGTAACTCTGTAGAAAAACATTGACATGCACATTTTTGGCATCATGCATAGGGTAAAACTTATTTTGATGAAATGCATTTAATTATGTTCATTTAAATAGAAATACTGAAAAAATGTAATACCAAGGTTTCTAGTAAGTTATTCATGAATACATGTAATGTATTGTCCAGTGACAACAAAGTCATTGAGAGACAACCAATCATTAATAGGTTTCTAATTAACATTTTGCTTTGTTACTTATAACCCTAATTTGAATATGAACAAGTGCAGATAGCCCTTATGTAGTTTTGAGCAAAATTAAAAAAAAAAAAATATGAAGGAGGTTATGTATGAGAAATGTGGCAGTTCAAAAGCTAGATCATGTCAATTAAGTACATGCCTGTATGAAGGTACAGACAGACACACAACAATGCTCAATAAATAGTATAAAAATACAGTGCTTTGTAAGGTTCAGTGTAAATATGGGAATTGACAAAATAACTATAGAAACAATTATATATTTAAAAATGGCTAGTATGAGTAGAGAAAGCACTAGTAGAGGAGTGAATGACATTTTGACCTTCTATGGTCATCGGCAGGTTCACAAAGAAACTATAGAAACATTTTAATATTTATGCATAGTTGGTATAGCTAGTAAGCTGATCCTCTAATTCATGTCTATTTGTAAGAAATTAATGTTTGAAAAGTTTTTCCCAGGTTTAAAACAAATTTTAAACACACTACTATTTGTCTTAAGATTACAGCCTCACAGAAAACTTCTCTCTTTGGATAATCTCAAAACTTAAGGTTAAAAAATTCTTGTTTTCTAAAATGCTTTCACTTATTTAATTAAAAAGTTTATAATAGCAGCAAAACAAGTTTTATACAAACAGTGCCTTTCAAAAGTATTTACCCCTACCAATGTTACATTTTGATGAAATACAAATAATGTAAATAACTTTATTTAATTTGTTTTCATTCAAATCTTCAATGATCACATCTATCCTTATATGTGAAGGAGGTTGAATGTCAACAAAATCTGCAAAGAAAACAAATCAAAATTTGTGATTGCAGAAGTACTCAGATTCTTAAGTCAGTGCTCAGTGGAAGAACCTTTGTCAGTAATTATTGCTCTGAGCCTTTTTGGATAGGTCACTATCAGCTTTATACTGTGGGATAGTGTAATCTTTGCCCATTCTTCCTAGCAAAATTGCTCCAATTTTGAGAAATTCATTGAGGATTGCTGGTGGACTGAAATTTTTAAGTTTTACTGTACATTTTACACTAGATTCAAGTCAGGACTTTGACTAGGCTACACCAAGATAATTTTTTTATTATTTTGAAACTTTGGGTCATTATCCTGCTGCAATGTGAATTTTGAACACAGTTTTAGATTCTTGGCTAACTCAAGCAGGTTTTCTTTGAAAATTTACTTCTACTTTGCACCATCCATTTTTCCCTCAATCATAATAAGTTTCCTAGTCCTTGCTAATGAGAAGCATTCTCATAACATGATGCTGCCACTACCTTGCTTCATAGTTGGGATGGTACTGTCTGGATGATGTACTGTGTTGGGCCTCTGCAAGACATAACACTTTGAATTTGGACCAAACTTTTTTTGTCTTGTCTGACCATAAAACCTTCTGCCACATGCCTGAAGTATAATTTACATGCTTTGTCACAAACTCCTTTCAAAATTTACAATGATTCTTTTTCAGTTATGGTTTTTCTCCTGCCACTTGTTCATACAAGCTAGCTTTGAGTAAAGACTTGTATACTGTCAATGTATGAACACTAACTCCCATCTCATAAATGGAACTTTGCAAATCTTTCAAAGTCACTGTGAAGCCAACAGTGACTTTGAAAGATTTGCAAAGTTCCCAGCTGTTTTGTTTGGAAGGTCAGCCTGATTTCGATAGTGGCTTGGTAGAATCAAGCACATTAGACTTCTTAATGACAAACTTCACTGTACTCAAAGGGGTAATAAGCAACTTTGAAATTTTCTTGTAATCTTCTTCTGATCTACCACTTCATCCACAACTTATTTGGAAAGCTCCTTGGTCTTCACAATTAGTTTTCCATTTCACTATGAAGGTTTAGCTTGAACAGAAGCATTTACTTTGAAGTCAAGTTAAACCACCTTGATCACACACAGACAGAGACAATTACACTGATTTTGTTACCTTTGGGGCTATACATTTCAGAGTTGCCATTCCTAAGGGGTTGAATACTTATGCAATTGAGATTATTCAAATTTTCTTTGAAAATTTAACTTACTTACATAATATCACCATTTCTTTAGCTTGATCAGTTTGGAATACATTGCACAGATTTAAGATATAATGTCCAATTTGAAAGTTGCTGCCTGAGCTTGCAGTCATGAAACTAAATGTAAAAGACTTTGACTTGGGGGTGAATATTTTTGTGAGGCATTGTAAAATTATTTTCAAGTTAGTAAGCTTCTACACTTTGGCCAAATAATAATCTTTATTAGATCTTTTTTCAGTTAGTTTTACTTTCCTAAATATTGACTTTTGAATAAAGAATTTTTAAAACATTGTCCAAATTTATATTTCTATGATTAAATATGAATTTTGTGCACCTAATGGAAAGTAAATAAATGAATTATAATTTTCTAACTACACCCTGCTCTTTCCATAAACAAAAGATACTATTGTCACAAAAAAAAAAAAAATTTATTTACCAAATATTCAATGCTCTAATCAAGGATAAACTGTATTTATAAACACAAGTTTATTTGTGTTTATTGAAAGCATCTGGTCATTGCCATGGAAACCAATATGAACATAAGAGAGTAGTTAGACTCTGTAGTACAACCACTAAATACAATAATATTAACCTAATACCACATGTGCTTCATGTGCAGGCTTTGCATACACAGCTAATCTTGAAATCCATTTTCAAGATTTCTTTTACAATTAATCATGATATCCAAATACAAGTTGTGTGTACAACTAACCTTTACATCTAGAACCACAATAAAATAAGGAACATTTGTTCTACAATAAATAAAATAACAGGCCTAGGCATATGTCCACAGCATTAATTAACATACCACAATACTTACCTACTTTGGAAAAAATGGTCCAATCTGGTAAAAGCTGTATTGAAAAGAGGTTTGCTGACCAGTACACCAAACCACCAAATATTATCAGCTCTGCACAAAATGTCAGTAACATCCTGGTAAACTGAAGTGATCTTCCACTGTAGCTGGTAGCTTTATCTGTTAACAATAAAAAAAGAAATTTTCCTAGCTGTGTACCTGATGCTTTTCAATAAAAACTGCTTCTCCATCACTTATTGTGATAGATTTTATCACAAATATCAGTGTACTTTTGACATTTGATAATCTGAATTTCTTTCACCATTATTAATGGATCAGATGAGTTTTTTTTCCCAATTTGCTCAGTACTAGGTTTTCCTTGACCAACAAAATTTAACCTTTTTTCAACAATATGTACTTTTAATACAATGGGATAGCCTAGCATAAAACACCCAACATTTTCACTCAATTGTTTTGGCATTCTAAGCCTGCAAGACAGTTTTGTACACATGAGCTAAATGGCTTGGCCAAACCTCTTTTAGTCCAGATATGGATGCCCTTAACTTTAATCCACTCACTAAAAAGAATACACCAATCTCATCCTTAGCATAGTGGTACATGAGACTTTTACTATAATAACAGGATTCAATGTTACTATCATGATGCATCTACATCTGAAGGTGTGCAGCATGAGCCTTGAACCTCTTGCTCTACTAAACAGTTGCCAACATCTAGTCTTTTATAAAAAATACTAAAGCATGTTGGATGAAATAGTTCCGACTACAGAATATTCAGGTAAAACAGATTTAACCTGAAAGCAATGCAATAAGTCAGCTTAATAACAAAAAATCCAACAAGGTATTTATTACAAAATAATACTGAACCTCTGAGCAAACAAGAATTAAATATAGAGAATAAATATAATGTACAACATTTATTATAACAGACTTACCATGAACACTGTAAGAACAAGCACACATACACACAAAGAATGGTTACTTTTACTGGATTTGGTAACTTTTTTCCAAACTTATCAGGCTAAGATCATCTATCAGACTGTTTAAATTCAATGTTCTTTATACTGGATATATTCAAGAGTGACTAGTCATTTTCACTGAAGTATAGAGGAGGGCACGACTTTAAGACACCACCTAAACTATCACTGTATGGCACTGTTGTCTTCTTTGCACAGATTGCAACATACAATTATATTCCCATGAGAAGGACAGATGTGATCAGAAAAGAATGGAAGGAGCAAAGGCTCATATTATGTTGTGACAACATTAAATGAAAACTGCAGGTACACCAAATGATCCATACATTTTTAATACAACTAAATTAAATTAGATAGTAGAAATGCATGGTATACCACATGTCACACTTTTCTCTCTCCCCTACTTCAGGCTTGTCCTCCAACTAACAATTAATTTTAATTTTAAAATTTAAACTTGTGCCTTGGTCAATGAACGTGTTAAGTTTCTCTTGCACCTATAAACACTTAGAACACAACCCTTAAACAACGACTATAATACAAATGTTATATAAAATAATATTTAACAAAAACTGTTAGATTTCAAAACAATCATTAAGAAAGAAAACATCACAATGTAATTAATATAACAACACTTTAATAATAAGCATAGTGCATCAAATACCCTTTAACAAACTGAGTATCAACATAAACAAGAAAGCCTTTAATAATTATAATCAAATCCTTTAACACTGATTACAAAATAAATGCTTAGCTGATGAAGAGAAAACAACATGCTCACATAAGACTCTTAATTTAAACTTAAAATACAGAATAAAATTATAAAACATATTGGACCTGTATAAAAATGTATAAAATAAATTTTTCCAAAACTACATTAGAGATATAGCACAAGATAACCTAAAATACATACTATCACAACAAATTTCACAAAACATAGCACAAAGCATAACCAGCTCTACCCACCAAGGGTATGTTGAAACCTGGTGTTTAGAATTATAAACCTTCAGACTTAGCACTGTGCTACTAGAGGGGTCATATATAATTAAATAATTAGTAACCTTTAAATATTGACAGTTACCATGTAATCACACTTGAAATAGACATTCTTTTAAACCAGACAGAAAAACCATTAAATTGGATTGTCCAGAAATAAATGTCGTTTTTGAACTGAAAAGTTTGGAAAAGTATAAACCAGTGTTGTAAAACATATTTTAATGAAAGTAAGCACCATTTGCTTCAATGCACTTTTGCAAATGTACAACAATGCTGTTTATGCCCCTGCTGTAGAAAACAGAGTTTCTATGATCAACTAACTCTCTGAAAGCTTCTGCTGTTGCCTGATTTTGAAAGCATTTATTGCTCAAAAAGTTGACAAAGTGCTTGAGAAAAATGAAAATCTGTAGAGCAAAGTTCTGGAGAATAAGGTGGATGAGGCAGAACCTTGATTCTCAATTAGTTCAATTTTGGTGTCACCCTTGACAGGTCTCATAACACTGATTTTCAGTTGGCTCATGAGGAACCCCCTTATCCAACTTTGTTTTTCCAACTGCACTCAGATGGTTGGCAATGCTTGATCTGCTTGTACCCAGCTTTTCTGCAAGCTCACATACTGTTGTACAAGGGTCTGTCTCAACTGCTTCCTTCAATGTGTTTTCATCTAAGGATGGCTTCCTTCCATGACTTCGTGGTCTTCAAGACTTATCTCAGTGTCAAAACCTTTGGAACCAACACTAAACTGTACATTCATTAACAGATCCATGGCAGAATATCAAGTTGATGTTCTTTGTAGTTTTGATAGCTTTTCATCTAAGTTTGTGTCATAGAGGAAAATCAAATAAAAGTCCTTCTTGTCCAAGCTGCCTTGTGGATTGCAAAACTTACTCTGAGTAAAGTTGAAATGGCTGACAATTAAGACACCTTGTAAGTAATAACACCAACAATAAGTTACTCAATATTCAGCTTCTAAATGTCATCATGAGAATTCCGACATTTATTTCTCGACAACCTAATACCTAACACAAGGCCCGGCATGGCCAAGCGTGTTAAGGCGTGCAACTCGTAATCTGAGGGTCGCAGGTTCACATCCCTGTCGCACCAAACATGCTCGCCCTTTCGGCCATGGGAGCTTTATAATGTGACGGTCAATCCCATTATTCATTGGTAAAAGAGTAGCCCAAGAGTTGGTGGTGGGTGATGATAACTAGCTGCCTTCCCTCTAGCCTTACACTGCTAAATTAGGGATGGCTAGCACAGATAGCCATCGAGTAGCTTTGTGTGAATTTCAAAAACAAACAAACCTTACACAAACAAAGAGAAAAAAGATGTATATGAAATAGTTAATTTTTTTAAATATGAAAAGTACATACTAGCAAAAAAACAAACTATACAAAAAATATACACTTATTTCACTGGAAGCAATGTGACTAGAAATTCCCCCATCCTCAGTTTAGCCATGAAAACAGATTTCCAAGGTGGTGGTGGATTACTGACTGGCTACCATACTATCCCTGATTATCTCACTGGTCCATGCAAAGGCTCGACTGGTTTGAATCAGTTCCATCTGCAGCTGGCAAACCTCTTATTCTAACATAGAAGGTAGCATTAACTGCTATCACCATCAGTTTTCTTCCCAGTTATACACAGCACAGGCCTTGGTCCATTTGGCAGCCATTCTTGGATAAATCCTCTCTGGAGGTTAATATGTCATCATCAGGATTATGGTGGTGGTATTAGCAAATCAACTCTTGGCAACCATTAAGGTAAATGTTGATACCTCTTAATCAATAAGCTGTCAAAATGATATTAATGGTTCCCACACTTTGCTTTGACAGTGATCCCTTAGATCAGTGGTTCTTAACCTGGGTTCAATCTAACCCTAAGGGTTTGGCAGAGGTCAAGAGACACACTGTGTGTGTGTCCATTCCATTTACCCCACTCGTATGATTTGTGATGTCATGCTCCACTTGGCCATCATTGGCTGCAGCTGATCACGTTACATCACTTGGCCTTAATATCTGTGCTGCAGGGAACTTTGTGCACTTAGCAGTTGACTTGTGACTGTAGTAATCGTGCATCATTTGTGATTTGTTTTCTAATCTTTCAATCCCTTCGTACTAACTATGTCGAGCAAAAACAGAAAGTGGTCGGATGAATACATACAAAATGGATTCACAAGTATAATGGAACATAATGGGAATTAGCATCCTCAATGCATGATTTGCAATGCCAAGTTGATTAATTCTAGTCTAACACTGGCAAAACTAAGAGAACACTCCCTAAAGCTGAATGGAGATGGGAAATACAAGAACAAAACACTTGCTGAATTCAAGGTAAAAAGAGCCAGGTTTGATGAAAAAGCTACTTTGCCTGTTCTTGGCTTTGGTACCCATTGACAAACCAATCCTCACAGCATCGTACGAAGTTGCGTACTTGATTGCAAAGCAGGGCAAACCACACACCATTGGGGAAGCACTCGTAAAACCAGCTGCGTTATAGATGGCAAATATCATGCTGGGAACAACTGCTGAAAATAAGTTATCCCAAATTCCTCTTTCAAATGACACCATCAGCAGCAGAATAGATGACATGAGCGATGGCATCTTGGCTCAAGTAGTTGCAGATCTGATTTCAAGCCCAACAAAATTCAGCCTTCAACTCGAGGAGACCACTGACATTTCCAATCTAAGCCAGCTTGTTGTATTTGTGTGCTATGTGAAGAACGACGAGATAAAAAATATTTTTTATTATGTAAGCCTCTTACAACAACAACTAAGACAGCGATCTTTTGTGGGATATGGTTTCTGCAGTTTGTTCAGACAGAGCTCCAGTCATGCTGGGAAGAAACTCTGGTTTTGGTGCACTGGTGAAAGCTGATGCACCATACATCATTGTAATGCACTGTGTTCTGCACAGGCATGTGTTGGCAACAAAAACCTTGCCTTCAAAACTGGCAGAAGTATTGAAAATTGTAGTGGAATGTGTGAACTTTGTGCAAAATAGTGCCCTGAAGCACTGCATCTTCAAAGAGCTGTGTAATGAAAAGAGCTCTGAATCTGAGGTACTTCTGTACCATTCTAACATTAGATGGTTATCCAGGGGAAAGGTGCTGAAGTGTATTTTTGCCATGCGTGTGAAATTAGCCCTGTTTTTGTGAGAGCACCAACATTGTCATGCAGATTGCTTCAAAAAATCTGAATTCATTCTCATTTTGGCGTACATGGCCGATATGTTCACTGCTTTCAATCATCTCAATCACCAGATGCAGGGAGGTGGAGTCAACATTATCGAAGTGGAAGAAAACCTGAAGGCTTTTCAAAAAAAGCTACCATTATGGAAACGACGAACAGAGAACGATAACTTCACAAACTTTCCCCTGCTGGATGACTGTGTAACTAAGATCGAAAATGTGTCTGAAATCGGAGACATTTCTGTACCCGGGGAACTGAAGCAAGCAATTGCTATGCACTTAGATGACCTTGCAAAGTCTCTTGACAGATACTTCCCTACCAGAAAGTCATATCCAGCATGGGTGAGACAGCCGTTCACATTTAGTATTGCAACAGCAGATGTCAGCGATAAATACCTTGATGAAATCATTGAACTTCAGCAGAGCCAGGTTCAACAGCAACTTTTCAGAACAACAATGCTCTCAACGTTTTGGTGTCACCCAAATCATAGCGTACCCTCTTATTGCAAAGAAAACCCTTGAGATACTCATACCGTTTGTTACAACGTATCTTTGCGAGGAATCCTTTTTGAGGATGGTAGACATAAAAACAAAGAAAAGGAACAGGCTTTGTTGTGAAAATGATATGAGAGTGGCACTTGCCAAGGTGAAGTCATGCAATTCTGAACTTGTCTTTGAAAGGCAACAGCAAAAGTCACGTTGATTTGCAGTAAATATTCATTGAATTACGTTTTTGTTTTTGTGTGAAATTCATGTTTTGTTGGTTTTGTTCTTTGAACACAGTGATATTGTGTGCAATTGATGCATGGTTCATTTTGTGCACTAATAAAATATCTACTTATGTTTTAAATTTGAAAAAAATCGTATTTTATTTTTCCAATTACAAAGGGTTCAGTGAATGCAAGTACAAAACATCCGTGGTTCAGTACCTCTAACAAGGTTAAGAACCACTGCCTTAGATGTTCTTGGCCAGTTGTAGAAGTAAATGTTCCTTCATTAATCCAGAAGGTTCCAACAATTATTAGTGATGAAGTAGTTCTAGGTGATGAGGTATTATTACAGCAAGTTGGCTGTTGTGGTCCTATCATAGTTTGTCATTTGAGACTTAGAAGAGGTTTTGTCTTTAAACTTCTGGCATTCAGTTACCTCTTGGGAAGTAGCAGTCCCACAAGGGCACACATATGGGGTCTTCACTTGGATATTAATTAATGCAACCTTCTTCAGGAAAGACTCCCAGTGTTATAATGTCAGCCTGGACTCCTCTCATTGATGATAATGTTGCAACTGGGAGCTATAAATAAGTCACTTGGAGGATTGGCTTAACTGGTGTTGAGGTAGTGCTCTGGGATGTTACTTATTTGGCTACTTTGGTCATTTCATGAATCTTGGACTTGGGTCCATACGGTGTCCACATCTTATTGCAGCTGTCAAGCCTGGGAAGACTTCATAACCAGCCTGACAACCATGATGACAAAATGCTGAAAGACTGATACATTGATCAGTATATCATCTTCATCCAGCAGCTTTCTAGGGGTGAATGTTAGACTGATTTGAGGAATTTTCAGGTGTGTGAAGGAATTCTAGCTCCTTAAATAGAAAATTCATACAGTACAATGATGGTCATAAATATTTCCTTCTACAGAATTTTGAATAATGAGGGTTTTGGTTAAAAAAATCCTCACAGGATAGTTGAAAAACAAGATAACTACAATAGTCAAGAATTTGATTCTATATAGTAAAAGTATTGACTAAAGATGCAAGCTCAGATGAATACCAATTGGTCAAATCAGTTACTTGTGTAGGTGAAAGAGGGTAGTAACTGTTTGAATACAACCATTATTATTCTATAAAAACTACCACTGAAATAATTAATTTGTTGATTTCCTTGGTCAAGCAGTATTTATACGAGCTTCACATATTCCTGTGTCCTATTTTCCTGTAGAAATACATCTCCAGTGCTTATGAACTTATCAGTTTCCTGGGTTCTGTGGGTTTCCAGTTGGATCAAAACCTATAACTGTGCTGCTACCTATTGTCAATCCCATGACAATACAACTTATCCTTCGAACCAGGACCATTCTCTCCACTATCATCTGGTTGTTACATAAACAGTGCCTAGTTTCAGTAGGAAGGAATGGGATGGAGACTATAAAAATGGTTCCTTCACATGAGCCATCTCAGTCTAGACAATGCCTCTAACTTAAAATCCACTGATGTTTATATGCTCTCTTCTCAGAACTCTTCCAGTTCCAAGTTTGGTACTAGTTTTGGTGTGGCAAAATTCCACCATGTGGGTATTACTCCCACCTCTGTACCACACTCACATTTCATATTTTCATGCATTATTATTACTGCACTTTTTACTAAAATTGTGTGTAAAACACAAGGCATTCACAAATTCCTGTTCCGGTTTTAAAAGTTTATTACAATAACATCAAAAGACCTATAATTATGCAGTTTTTAGCATCTTGTTGAATAACTAATGAAGTTTGTTTTTTGATTTACACATTATAATTGGAGTGTCCAGTTGCTAATAGTTAAAATTTGAATGAAGAAGGTGACTACATACGAGAAAGCTGAAAGTGTCATCTGATTTGCACAGTTGAGTTGAGATCAGTGACAACTGTTATATCAAATAATGGCCATAAATATGAGAAGGATTCTCCCCCTTCAAAACCAGCATTAGGATGCAGTTTCACAAGCTTCAGGAGATAGAAATTGCAAGTGATCTGCCTTGAAGTGGACATCCAGCTGTTTCTGAAGAAATCATCACTAGTGTTAGGAAACATTCCAATGTAGCTCAAAAAGTCTGTCATGCTTCAGCTGAACGCAAGCTACCAAGATCACTAATACACAGTCCTGCACATAAAGTGCAAATAGTCCAAGCTTCACAATAAAATGATGAGCCTTGGTGACATTTTGCATGTTCCATGCTGAACTCAACCAATGAATAAAGTACCTAAAAAGGGTATTCTTCTGTGATGAAACCAACTTTCAAATGCCTGGACCATTGAATTGCTGCAACTTTTGAATATGTGGATCTGAAAACCCATGTTTCAAGAACAATTTTGAAATAGCCCAAAACTTAATGTTTGATGTCAACTTATGCACGATAGGGTAATAATAAGGATGTCATTGGACATGATGGGCCAGTTCTTTGGCCATCAAAGTTTCCCTACATTACACCCTTAGACTTCTGATCATTGGGGGGGGTATGTCAAGGATAATTAATGGTATCAGAAGAGAAGCAAAGAACATGGACTGAAATGGATGTGCTACAGGTCACAAACAGTGCACATATTGAGGTGCACTGTAAAGCATATATAATTATTTTTCAACTAATATAATACAAAAATTGCATTATCTTTTTTGGTTTTGTTCTAATACACTTAAAGCTGGAACACAACTTTGTGAACACCCTGTATTTTAATCTGCATGACTGAAGATATTCCATTATCTCAAAATAAAACTGAATATATAACTTTAACATCTATTATGACATTTTACCCTTTTTAGATGGGTCATGGGTCAAAGGCCACATCATCACATTTGTTGACTCGCATTCAAAATTTATTCAGCTACTATTTCCTACATTTATGTCCTTACATTTAGTATCAAACCATAGATTATAATCCAGAGTTTTATATTATACCTAATTTAACTTGTTAACTTAAAGGTAAATATTAGAAAAACACCTGAACATCAATGTTTTGTGTCACGTGTAATGTTGAATGCAGCATTGGTTTGAATCAGATGTTTGCAATGCCAGAAGACAAAGTCTATAGTTCAGTAAGAATTAGAAACTCAAATTACCAATACTGACAAGCTAGAATATAAAATAAAAACATTCCATTATTTCTAGTTAGCAAGATATCACTCATGTACTGAATCAAGAACAGTGACCCTGCCAGTGATAATATATAATCATTGAAATGTGACTATTTTACAAAATACCAGTCCACTAAACACAGCCAAGATAGGTCACTTTGTAAAGACTAAAGGTTAGTTTTATATTATTGGATAAGATAAGGAGTCTATGTGCACTGTATCATTGTAACTTCTGTATTCTTAGTCATGTAAGGCTGCAAGATCAATATATTAATTATATATAAATGTATGAGATTTAAGATATTTAGTCTAAACGTATATGTTTTGTGTTATAGTTTGTAGTCATTCTAGAACAAAAAAAGACAATTTATATTTATCTCCTTTTTTTTTTTTATAGTGGTTACGAGAGTGGTCAAATTGACAAAACCTGTATGAAGATTTAATGAAAATAACAGATAAGACATAAAACTTTTTCTCAGAAATGTTTGGTAACTATTTGAGAGTAAGGATTTTGCATGTGAAAGTTGAAAATTTCTGATGCCTAAAAGTATGGTTACTCTTCAAATGAAAATTACTTTGCAAGCTGAACCAAGAAAAGAAAAAAAAAAAAAAACATTGCTTAACAAGCCTTAAAACTTAATAAACAAATCTACTATTTTACATATAAAAGCAATGTAATGTTCACTGACAATCTGTCAAATTTTGTAAATATGCACTCACTAATTTAAAGGTTATAGCATGAAAGCTATGAATTCCTTTAAAATCATTGATTTCTTGACCAGATAATTGTTCCTGCTAGCAACTGAGTTTAATAACAACCATATCGATTGCTAGACCATCTCTGGTGTTGCAACCAATTGTTGGATATGTCTGTTCCTCTTAAATCTAGTATTTAGAGAAAGGTGAGATAAGTACTATCACCTTCCTTCTCATCCTCTGGGTTGGAGTGAGATAAGACAGTGCTCTTTTTCTTCCTCTGGTTCAGTCTCCTATTCTGACTCCTTTTCCAATCATTTGGTACTTGTGTGGATGCAGATGGTTGATATGTTGAGTTTTTCTGCACCTTCTCGACTATTACACCTTATTTACATCAATGGACACTTGTTAGAGCCTAAGATGATTGGCTTCTATGTTGCTGGCATATATCAAGGCCACACTCAGTTTCTTCACTGTTTTGTCATAGACCCTCTTGTTCCATGAGTCTTTCTAGTTGTTGAAGTGCAAACTAAAGTAGATTTTGCCCACTCCAAATATTTCTGCAGACACCTATATTATGACGATGACCACACAGCATTGTACAGGGAGCAAGACTTCTTATCCAAGCATAATAATGTTTGATGAACAACCTGCTGATCTCTGCTCAGTTATGCAAAATTCATCGTTACATACAGAACATTTTCATTCTATTCAGTTTAGTTGGTATTAATAAACTTGGCAATCATAGACAACAGTTTCTATTATGCACCCTATTAAGCCATGAGACACGTCGATAAAACGAAGTGCACATCTCCACATCAGAAAATTTAAATAACTTGGAGAACAGATGGTTGTTAAAGTGAACTCTGATTCAAAATGGACTATTCAGTGCTTTGATAATGCATCAGCCACTGACTGTAATGACATACTGCCTAACAGATAAGACTCTGCTTACTTTGTGAAATAATTAATGACCGTAAACATGCATACATGACCTTGTGTTTTGTTCTCAGAGAGAAAATCAACGATGTCCATGGTTACTCTGTGTAGGACAAATGGAGAACAAACAATTCTTTGCTGTACAGTTTATACAAACAATCTTTGACTAAAATTAAGGACCAAGTGAGTAAAGGTTAGCACATGCAACTACACCTTCTACTCAATCCTTCAGTTGTGATAACAGTGCTATGATTCCACTACTGTTGGCACAAGTATCTCTCAAGAACTCACAATCTTACTAAAAATACATCAATACCAGGACCTCTACTAATCCACATATCAGACACTGGAATTATTATTTACATTTTTCACTTCATCTGAAGTGTTTCTCAACTTTCTGAGAGCCTGTTATGAAAAAGCAATTTTGGGGAAGTTACCCATGAACCAATGATAGTACAATATGAAACCTGCAAAGCTGCAGAATTCTCATTTGATCATATACTAAAGTTGATCTCACACCACTGCTATTTAGACAGCATCCTTTTCTACCCGCAACATGGCCAAAAAAAAATTCCACTTTCACCACATGAATTCACACTTTTATGGTTCTCCTAAAAAGCAAATGTTAGAGGTAATAAAAAATATTTTGTCTGTGCTTTCCTATTAAAATGACATTATCTTTCAAATAAATATACCTTATAATAAACAATCTTCTTCAAAGCAAAACCTTAGGACTCTTTTAGAGAAAAAATTAATTGTTGCTTGATTTAAAAAACAAACCTGTATTACAGTTTTGCAGTAAATATGTTATATGCAGCTGTAACATAACCTGTGTAAAAGGTACATGTGTACAAAATCAATTTCTCAACATGTAACATGAAATTTGAAATAACCTGTGCTGCAACATGAGATGTCACCAAAATTATTGAAACTGAATTCAAAAAATTAGAATTTTTGGATTATCCTGAGAGGAAAGCAAATATAACTTTTCCCACCTAGTGGCAGTATGCAAGGGAATTTATAAAACTTATGAGATAGCATACATGAAGAGGACAGAAAAAAGAAACCTGGTTGGTAAAATCACGGGAGTCACATGTATAAACGTGGAAAACTTCAGTTGCCCAGTGTACAGAAATTTGAACATAAGTGACCATGTGACGTGTATCTACCATCCATACCCAAATGAATATTGCACACAAAAAAAAGTGGAAGGTACCATCTCATATGAATAGATGGATAGTAAAAGTTTAATTTAATGAAAAAAAGTATTAATATTCATTTCAACAGTGAATTTTACTAAAAGAGTTCACACTAAATTATTCCCATTTATTTCAGTGCCTGAATGTTAAGCAAACAGACCCCTTGAAGGCATTAAAAAACTGTTTATATATCCTTGGTTTAACTGTTTAATATCTGAAGTATTCTCACTGGTTGAATGTGACTGAATTAAAGCATGCGATAACCCAAAATTAACAAGCTTGTTGTTCTAGCAAATATTAATTGTTTGTAACATACCAACGTGCAAATACTTTTTAATTTAACACTCCTACGAAAAGACGTTTCTAGTCCTGATTTCTCCAAGCCCGTTCCCCTGGCTGTGGTTTCGCTAGATAGTAGATAGGGACAGTGGGAATCTCGTTAATCCATTCATTAATGGATTTAAACGGCAATTTCATTTAAATACAAAATTATTAGCCCAATATTAATAACCTTTCAAGTTGCTCTGGGGCCTATTAGGCCCCACTTTTCGTAGAAGTGTTAATATTGCAAAATATAAATACTGATTTAACAACAGTAAAACCAAGAACAAATAGAGCATGCAAACATATGAATACATTAAGAAGTCATTGTCATCATGTTTGTGATTTGTGAATTTGTTTGTTCTTTAAATATAATCTAACTTTGCTTTCACTACAAAAATAAGATTTGTAATCAAATTCATTATATTAAGTTAAAATGCAGATTTTCAAATTAAGGCAACAGAACAGTACAAGTTAAACATTTTAATCTAAAGTACTGATCATAAATAACTACTGCATATGCACAATGCAAAACTTATGATTAAATCTAAAATAATATAATCTTATAGCAATTTATATTTTTGGTGAATAAAACATACAAAATTATATTTAAAAAGTTATCTTTTATAGGCTACAATCTAAATTTCAAATGTTTTGCCTATAAAACATTATTGTAAGTTTTAACTAATCAAATGTTTCTTAAAGATATTATTTATGAATAGTGAATAAATATAAGTCAAAATAGTTAAAATTTGAGAATATATGATTCATTTTATTCCATATTCAGAGTATTTCAAGTCTAACAAATTTTGCTAAAATTGTGAGAAATAATTTTTATATCTATTTACTCTATTATCATACCACTGATAATTTATGGTGCACACTAAAATTTTATAAAATTTTTGGTTACTGATTATAAGAACACGTCATATCAATAATTTTACCTTTGGTCAAATTTTTAAGCAGTTATTAAAAACTGAAATAATCGTTATACTGTGGTTGCATTGGATTTCACATTATATAATATTTATTATTTATCATGAAGTTAAATAATACATTTGCACTGTGATAGCTTTAAACTTTGAGTTAAATATTTACAATTTTTAAATAAATTTAATAATTTTATACTTTATAATTCCATAAACAAATAAGTAAACATGTTACAAAGATCACACTATGCTTAATTTAACACTGAGTTAACTAGCACTGATTGTTAAGTATACATTAATATGTTCAGAGTATACATCTGTAGTACTGACCAACAAGGAAACTAAAATTCAAATTAATGATATTAATAATAAATATATACAGTCAACTTAAAAAATAAAATAAATATTATGCTACTTTAAACTAAACACACCATACTAGGAGTTAGTTTTCCAAAAATTAGATTTAAAATTTTCACAAACACTTATTACATTATTTTTACAACAGCATAGGAGGAAAAACTAATTTTACAGCATCCATGTTCAAGATCACTTCTTAGAGATGATTAAATAGTTAAATATAATTTTGTTTATAATAATCATTGTTTACATCATGTTTGAGCTCCAAACTCTAAAGATACTAAGTTTCACTGTTTTTAAGATTTATCAAGGAGGAACTTACTAATGGAAGGTTTTCCCACAAGATTCAGCAGAAATTCATCATCCACAAGAGATAAGCACAAAACAATAGTCAACAGATTAAAGAAGTTGTAGTTTCCAGACAAAATGATGCACAACTGAAGTAACACCTAGAATATAATGGGCAAACAGCATATAACAATATAACAGGTTACTGTAATTACAGTGCAGTATCCATTCTTCACAAAAAGCTGTAAAGTCACACAGGTGTTAACTTACTTTTTAATTTCTAAATTCTAAATAAATAAAATGTTATCAAAAAGTTCTCATTAAAAGTTCAGTTTATAAAAATAACTGAATATGTGCCTTAAGTTTCCAATAATTTTAGATTTTCTTATAAAGAACTTATATGATAAGGTGCAAGTCTATTATGGATTCTCTCAAACAAAAAAATCAAAGATACATTTACCTACATACACATTTCCAAATGTAGTTTAAAAACCTCTTTAAAAGATGTTTTCAATATTCACAATACAACAAGCATTAAACCCAAAGACCAAACTGGTCACAAATGTAAAATAACAACTTCATAAAATTGTCAAAAATATGATTTCATATATTATGCATTTTAAAAGAAGATAAATTTATCACTGTAGTCTGAAGTTTATTTCTATGATTACATCACAAATACAATTCAAAAGAACAATAATAATTACTACCTATGAAAGATAAGATTAAGGTTTTGTTTTCTAAATGAGTGATATAGACTTTAACACTTAAAATCATCATTGATTCTATAACTATAGTGGGGCTCTAAGAAAACGAGTAGGCAAGAATTAGAGTATTTTGAAGGCTTGATACAATGTGTTGGTAAAATTGTTTTACAAGTTTTTTTAATTTATTTTTCAAAGACAAACAAATTTATCATTCTTAAGCAACAAGAACAAAATACTAGTGAACAGATTAAAAAAATTATAGTTTCCAGACATGATGAAAAATTGAAGTAAAACCTTGTACAAGTGAGGATTTATTAAAGATAATGTTAAATAGCTAAAAGTAGAGTATATAAAAAAAAGTAAATTAATTTTTGCAATTCATCTTTGACTGATATTTTTTGATTGGTGTGGTCTCTTTAATTCAAGATAATGGTTGAGAAACAATATATGCTGGGAGATGCTTAAATTACTGTCTGATAACCTTCTTTGTACATTCTTTTAGATGGTTACCTAAATGGTGTTTAGTACTCCTCAAATACATCAACTGACATTTGGCACAATTATACAGATACACCACATGATGTTTGTAAAATCGACACTCAATCTTTAATACTGAAGAGGCTCTTTAGTAGTTTGATCAACTTTAGATCCTAAAAATAAATTTTTCAAATTTTCCCTCAGCCTTTCTGTAATCTTGAAACTATCTTTCAATGTATGGCAAAACAATAACAGGTGATGTTTGGACTATTTTTTTTTGTATCCTAGATATATTCATTTGGTTTAAAAACTATTAACTGCTTTGTTTATTAACCTTGTAAATTAAGCATTTACTTTTAGAATTTCTTATTCCTTGCAATTTAGGATGGAAAAATTCAAAAGAATCCAATAATTTATATGCCCAATTCACTTATAACTTCTATCAGATTAGCTTTCAACTGTAAATTCCAAAATGCATGACATGAACACAGTTTAGTTGGCATACACAAAATATTCTACACGAATAAACTTAAAGTTATGCAACTGTGGCTTTATAAAAAATTGATTTTCCACAATTATTTTTTTTGTTTGCAGTTTATGTTACTACTAAACATCACCAAGTTTTGTTTTATAGTTCAATTTTAAAGACTATTCCTTCATAATGTACTTGATATGTTAAATTACTGGAAGTTGGTCTTGATGCTCTTTAGGTTTTATATGTGCTAGGCATCTATTTGGTCCAAAGTTGGCATTGCTGGTTGAACTATAAATGCTATGCCAAACCTTTACTAATCATGCTCAAGAATCATGTCTTTACCACTTTTGTTTGTATTTATATAAGGCACATATGATTGCTTTTAGGAATTTTATGGCATTTTGTTTATTATTATCACCACATCTACGTGTTAAAATTCTACAAAACACTCTTACAAATGATATCTTGAAAACAATGAGCATAGTCAGCTACACTAATTACAATACCTGAGAGTAAAAGCTGAAAGTTTTGGCCGAACGAAGAGGTATAAAAAAGAGAAAAGGCACACCAATTTCAATCACAAGTGTCACAGCCACTGCAAGTTTCAATAACCATGCAGGAAGGTAATGGCAAAACCAAGCAAGAGCTGTTGGGATGCACTGACTTTCAAAGTGAATGCTTAGAGCTGAAAAAGTTAAAGATTTATAGTTTGATAAAATAATAAGTAGATTATTTAACATTAACAAATACAACATTAAAAATAATGAGCAGATTAAATATATAGACAGTAAATCAAGAAATAAGGACACTGGTATTAAATAGCATACATCTTGTGTGACAAATATGCAGTATCTTATAATTCAGTTACAATCTACAAATTTTTAAAAGTAGTTTTGAATATTACTGAAACTTTCAGTTGACCAACAGCAATCCCACCTGTGAGTCCCCACCATGTTGGACATAAACTGGTAAGCTTTACTACACCAGAGGCAAACATCAATCGAAACAAAAGCCACCGTATCAACCAAAAAGTTACTGTGTCATGGGGCCGATGTGGTAAGCCAGAAAATGCTGTGTTTGACTTTGACCACTGCAATAGTCCCAGTGGTGCAGTGATGACAGTCAAAAATCCTGCTTCTAAAAGTAGAATATCCCTATATTTAAAAAAACCAAAAAAAACTTATGTTAATATAACATTTCTGGAAACAATAATTTAAAACAACGTATGAAATGCAATCTGTTTTTTTCACAAGTTGCCCTGAATTTAAAAAAAGTGTTCTACAGCTTATTACAGATTGTATAACTAGAAAGTATTCTAGTTACATTTATGATATAATTAAATTCAACTCCATTTCCTCAATTATGCCACTAAATGTATTGTGATGTTATCACAATTGCTCTTTCTCTGGTTGTTAGGAAAGTATATACAGTTACGACAGAAAGTGTTCGTATCCCTGCATCCCAAGCGGTTTTTTGCTCATAACTTAAAAAGTATCATGAGTAGGCTAATAGAAGTATATTAAATTTTTATGTAAATTAAATGACAAATAAACTGTTTATAAACAAATAACCAAAAATAGGAGGGGCAGAAAGTGTTTGTGCATCTACTTTAATGGTCAGTTGTGTAGCCTTTCAGGTGAATTACTTCGCGCAGTCTCTCCTCATAGCTTTCCATGATCGTTTTACAGTACTCAAATGGTATTTTCTTCCATTCTTCTTTACAGAAGGCCTCCAATTCTTGCAAGTTTTACGGATGACGCTGACGAACTCTGGTCTTCAACTCATGCCAAACTCTTTCAATTGGGTTGAGATCGGGTGACTGAGATGGCAACTCCAGAGTGCTTATATGGTTCCTCTGCAACCAGGATTGCACATATTTCGATGTGTGCTTAGGCTCAATGTCGTGCTGGAAGATCCAAGGACACCCAAGTTGTGAGCATCATTCTTGATATCAGTGCCTAATATATCAACGTACTCTTCTTTTTTCAATGATTCCGTTGATGCAGTGAGGGCTACCTACACCAGAAGAGCTGAAGGAACCCCATAGCATGATTGAGCCACCTCCGTGTTTAACTCTAGGGACGGTGTTCTTTGGAAGATTTCGTTCCCCCTTCTTACGGAAAATATTGCAAACATCATTGTAGCCAAAAAGCTTGATTTTAGTCTTGTCTGACCAAAGAATACTCTTCCAATAAGTAAATGGTTTATCTACATGCTTTCTTGCATACCTCATTCGTGCTTCTAAATGAACAGGCTTTAAATATGGAGTTATACAAAAACGGCATGTTTTGAATCCAGAAGAGCGTAACATGTTCGTAACTGTAAAGATGCTTACATCAAACCCAGTTTCCCTTACCAGTTTTTGTATGTCATTACGTGTTAAATGAGGGTTCCTACTAACTTCCCTGAGAACCTTCCTCTTGGTTCTCTCTCTGGAATTTTGGTGGGGCGTCCTTTACAAACACTTTACAAAGTGTTTACAAACACTTTATGCTCCTCCTATTTTTGGTTGTTTATACAGTTTATTTGTCCTTTAATTTATATAAAAATTTATATAGATGTGTGTTATATAATTATAATATATTATACTTCTATTAGCATACTCGTGATACTTTTTAAGTTATGAGGAAAAAACCACTCGGGACGCAGGGGTACAAACACTTTATCTCATAACTGTAATAGTACATATATTATATACTATATAATAGTGCATACATGTACAGGTGCAAAACCTAAGTATTGCATATTGCTATACTGCATGTCCTATTCTAATTATTAATGTGGATAAAATCAAAAAGTTCAGTTTTTTAAAATATTTGTTCATATTTCTTGCATTTTATAAATGTTTACAATGTTAAGCATAAATGTACAGAATATATGTGGCATTATAATCATATAGATCCAAAAACATGCACATATCTCAAACTTAATTTCCAGCTGCAGGAAAAAGACAAATTTTAATAGTTAAATACAAAGGTTTTTTTTTTTTTAAAATCAATGCACTCCCTAAATGATTCAAATATTTCAAACTTACATCTGTCCATTAACATTTATTTTGAGATACTGAAGTGCAGGAACAACACCTACTTAGTACAAAAAGGATATTTCAATAGTTATTTAATAATTGTATTATAATTCATATACAGTAATTTAAGTTTCAACCATTTCCTTCAAGAAACCTATCTATTATTTGAAATTATTTTCTTCAAAATGATAAACAGCTGTTAGTTACATACTACAAATACAATTGCACCTGTTATGTAGTATCACCACATCCCAACATCTACCTTTTTACACCTACACCTAAGCATCTGCAACAAAACGGCATGTTAAATTCATATACAGCCACAGATACAAGTAAACTGAAACCCAAAACAATCAAAATAAATAACTCACAATCAACACAGTACCCTGGTAACAACTATTGAATTCACATTCAATACTTTACAAACACTCAAAACAATAATAAGATAGTAAATAAATAATACTAACTGACCAGCTTACATTTAATACTTCATAATTACTCAGTAGAGTATTTTGGTAATGAATAAAAACAAACACAAATTAAAATATTTCATATTTATTATTTATATTTAATATTTCATAATTACAACTGAATAATATGGTATCATATACCAACTCAGAAGCTTTATATTTAATATTTTACAAAACTCACAGTATTATGATAACAAATAAAAAAACAAATACTATGAAGATTCATATCATATGTAGATATCTTAAAATTACCCAACATGTTATATATATTACTATAAGAACTAAAAGATAATCTTACAAGCATTTAATATTTTATAATTCTGCAAACAATGTTTAGCAAAAAATGTATAGTAATGTAAAAGTAAGTTAAAATATCTACAAGCTAATAATAGCCTTTCCATAATAGGCCTGGATAAAACAATCCATTGCTTTAAGACAATAGTAACTAAAATAATGTATGAAGATAGAAAAATATTTCAAAAAGACTGGAAAATGTAAACAAAGATTAAAAGATTTTGTATAGAGTCATAAGACGATAATCAATATTGATCAAAACTGTTAAAAACTGAAGTTATAAATAGAATTTTAATTTATATTTTTTCAAAGGATGACTAAAGGAAACAAAATTAACCAATAATGAGAAAAGTTTCATACATTTCACAAGATATGCAAATGAAGCTCTATATAGTTTGGCTGTGATACATATACACAAGTAGGTTATGTTAAAAGAAGTGGACAAAATAGAAAAGTTCATTCACTATCAGTGGGTAAGGAAAAAACACCTAAGTCATACAGTAAAAAAGTGAGCAAACAAATAACAGAGTTTTAATAATTTTCTATCTTGTTTCTATCAAATATTAATTAAATCTGTACTTCACTGTTATAATTTTAGTTTCAAGATGTTATTATTTTTTGTTAAATGTCTGAGGAGAGATTAATACCACCAACTCAGAATTGTAATATGTTATATATAGTACTTGAGTGTGTTAATAATATTAGTTTTTCTACAAAATCATTCATAAACTCACTGAACATAATACAACTTACAAATACAGAAAAAACTTACCACTGGAACCATAAAAAGGTCTGTCCACCCTAGGACAATACAACAAATATATAATGAATATCATTTAGTGAAAATGTAATACACAGTATTTGCTAATCAACAAAAAAGTTTATACAATATAATGCCAATTATTTGGGTCAACTTTACAAAATGTGTACATGCATGTATATATATTTTATTTATAAAAGAAATACACAAAAATATTAAACAGGTTCTAACATGCTTGGATCATTTCGTAGCAAAGGGCATATTTTGAAACATTAGTTTTATTTAGTACAGACATACTTAAGTAACAAATATGTTTTTATTTTTTTTAAATGAAAGTTGTTTTTTGTTAGGGTGAAAATCTCTACCAAACATAAGTTGTTTTTTTTCTCACTGAATGATAAAGTGGACATTGTGAACAAGTTTTAAACAAAAAGGTGAATGTGGTCAAAAGCTAGCAGAGAAATATCATAAAGTACAAGACAAAATATAACTTTGTTATGTTATGTTTAAGATATGATTTTTTAATAACATCTAGTTATCCAGATTTTTGACCACCTGGACTACCCATGATCCAAATTAGTCTGGATAACCAGTGATCTACTGCACTTGAAAAACAATGTACATCCTGAAACTAGTGTCCAAATGTGTATGTGCATGCAATTATGTATACATGTTATAGTTATTTATTTTTAAATATCTTATACATGGCAAAAACTGGTTTATTTAGTTCATAATGTTTCATCAGGTTTATCTGCCATAATCTGGCAAAATACAAGAACTGAGGCTAATTAACTTGAACAAGAAAAGGAATAATGTAAGAATCCATAAGAATATAAGCAGCATGTATTTAATCATGTGTTTGTAGATTAGTAAGAATAATCAATTCTAAAGCAATTCCTTGTTTCTTCAATTAATTTCTATTAGCCTCGATTCTCATATCTCATCTGATGATGGCGACAGTAAACCTTCTAAAAAGTTGTGATCAAGATAAACTGTGTACCACCAAAAAACTTCTGTGTGACTTTACATCAGTCTAATCTGTTAATGACCTTTTTTTTATTTAATATTTCAGTAATAGTTTCTGTTCTGCAGTGCATTTTTATCAAAAAAACTGTTACCTGATATAGTGAGAAATACAGTATCCACAGTAATCCAAAGTTAGCACAGTCTCTAAGTCGAACCCATATCATTCCTCCAAAAGAAACTAGCATGCCAACTATGCTTAAAAACTCCATGAAAGTTGGCACATCAAGTCCAAATGATGGAGCTAACCAAAGTAATGATGGTAGCTCCTTTGCTTTCTTTTCCACTTGAGCTGTCCCAGATTCTGTAAAAGGAGTGCACTTCATAGTAATAAATCTCAAACAGTGCACTGTGATCTTAACCAAACATTTTGATTATGTCATATACACATACAAACTGTAATAGGAGTTTCTTGGGCATTTGAATGCAAAGTTACACAAAATGTTTCATTTCTAGATGTTGTGAGAATTCATTTGATCAACCATTCTTACAACATGGCTTCAAATACCATATCCAGTCATAAAGCACAACAAAATATTTTATCTTATTAGTTTTTGCACATTTCCTATACACGTTAACCAACTTTACACTACTTTGTCATTTCAAAACTGTCCACTAGCATATATCACTGGATGATATACATAATTTCCTCAAACAAGAAATATATTGGATGTTAGTTTTGTTTCCTTGAAATCTCACATATTTTATTGGCTATTTTAAATCACTAACACAAGTTTGAAAATTTATGCAATCTGTAGCAAACAGTATTAGAGAATTTTGAACTGAAAATTAACTATAATCAAATTCTTTAGTTTTCAAAGAATGAGGATCTCATAGTGTCAATGTTTCATATTTTTAGTTACAGAATCTTAATAATTTTGTCCTCTCTGTAAATAGAAATTATTAATAAATGGATATATCAAAGCATTTCTTCACCTCTGTTTAGTTGAACAAATTATAGCTTTTACTTTGCTGTCATACCAGAAACAAGTACTCTTACCAGATTAATATAATTAATGTTAATAAATTTCCAAACCATACATGTTCTGCTAGTAGGTAACTGATATTTTTTCTTGTTTCAAAGTAGTATGATATTTTTTAAAATAATATTTGAAAGATATTCAGTTTGGGGTCCATGGCTTGTTATATTAGTTTAAGAAGACACACACATACACATTAACCTGGACATTTATACACATGTAATATCTGTAGATGCTGTAAATAAAGTTGAAACAGATGATACTATTTATAAGTAACACATGTAGGTTAATGAATTTTGAAAGTAATATTTCAACATTTAATAACTTTTTTTTTAAATTACCATTTGGATCCTATTAGTACAGTAATTGTGTTGCTTGAAATAAAAGGCATGTTTTACTGTTGTGGATATTTTAAATATTTGAAAAAAAAAAAAAAACCAGAAGTGAAGAAAACATTAATATGTCAGTATCATTTAATCATAAGACACAGTATAATGCCTGGAAAAAGTTAAAAGAAAAAAAACTATTTCAAAGAGCATGCAATATATTACAATTAAGTATACTGGCAGAAACTCTACCCTAAAGGTGGCTCTGTGTGTTAGTAATTACCAATTGTAGTATCTGTACCACTTTGAAAAAAAAAAAAAGTATTAAAAATTAACATTTCCTGAAAAAGGATTTATCTGGAAAGTACTGTTTGGGAAAAAATGTTTAAATTGTGCCAATATCAACTGTAATGTTTTTATACAGAGAAAAATACTTAAAAAATTTTAAGAACTCCATGTTTTAGTATTACATTTACAAATGGCATCAATAAAGATATAACCAAACCCTCATGTATAGTCATAGTAAAAGTTATGTTCTTATTGTGAAGAGAGTACTTTTATTTTAAACTGTCTTCTGCAATAAAGAAATATTATAGTTATTTTCTTCTAATTAGCTAAACCTTGAATACCCAAAGTGTGAAATTTTATGGCTTTTTTGTAGTGTCACATTTATCATTTTGGACACATACATAGACAGATATGCACACACACTGTCTCCATTATAAGATACTACAAATTACTTGTACAACTACACTCACAAAGAACAAATACTTAACTTATAATTTAGATTTTATCAGACATTATTAATGATAAATGTGGCAAGTGATAAATATACAATTAGAAAAATAAAGGATTTTATAGAATTTAGTAGAAGTGGAAAAAGGTTAGTTAAAATCATACGGCTCTTCATACCTAGGGCAATAACAGAACTGACTGGTAAGATTCCATTTTCTCCATATAACCCTACACAAGAGAAAAAGTTCTATTAGCAACCAAATGTTAAACAAATATAATTGCATAATTGTTTTTTGCCTTTGCTTTATCAAAAATATTTTTGATGGAACCCAACACCTAAAATATATACTAGATTTCTTGTTCTAATCATATATAACAAAAAATATAAATGACTTTAAAAAAAACCTTAAACTTTATTTTATTACAATAAACTATATTAAAATGATTGAGTGAAGAATTTGAATGAATTTATTTTCATTTCATATTTCAAGAAAAATTTAAAGTATGATATATAATCAAGTACAATAAACTCTAAGGTACACTTTTTTCACAAAAGTCATTCATATCTTAAAAGGTATCACTACTATATTTTAAACAATTCAATTTTTAACAGAGAATTTGTTTTAAAAAAGTTTGTTATTACAGAAGTATTTTGCATAGTTATTTTTTAGAATTATGAACTAAAATGAAAATACCACTCATGAAACAATTACTTTAATGGGCAGAATTTAAATTAATAGTTCAATTTTTAAGACATGTATACTTTTAGATGGATGGTAAAAGTTAGATTTAAATATATTTTTTGCTCATTTCACAGCATCACTGTGACGGTGGCTTTCCTATTAACAACAAATGTTTAATTCCTTCATTTAATAAATATGTATAGAATTAATGTGATTACTTAATATGTTTTAATTTGATTATTACATACAACTGATCACTGTTTGTATATTTATTCACAAAAACAAACACTTGGAACCATTATTCTTGTCATTATACTCACATATAGGATTGACTAAAAGAGAGAATAACACCATATTGTAGAATTAAGGAGTTCAGTCTCCCCACCCCCATCAATACCTCACATTGTTCTCAATTACATCAAATTTTCTAAAATAGATAAACTGTTTCTTTTGCCTCACATATCACCACAATTTTAAAAGTTTGCATCATAGCTCAGTAGCAATCCTTTATTAATTTAACACTTTTTTGTTCCCTGCTTTCCAGTTTGCTCACTCATTCTTGCATAAGGGCAAATCACTAAAATGAAACTTACAGCCAACAATTATAAAATTTAAAATGAGTAAAGCCAAAGCAATAATGCATCAGCAAAATCAATACTATAAATAAGCAGATAGCAGGTGGGTTAGGTATACAAATTAACAATAACCTTGAGCAAACACGTAGCATGCATAAATGAATGCTATCTAGACATTCAGAAATGCAACAGGATAGGATAGGGATAAGAGACATGTGGTTGGCTGCAATTATAAGGGGAATATGAATTCTACAGTCTAATTACTAATCAGAAAACATCACCTTATAATCCATTAGGAGTTGTTTAATAAAGTTTTAAAAAATGTTTAATCTGGAAACTTCTAAGTATCTTGTTTCTATGTTGTTCTTGTTGTTTTTCAAAGTTATCTAATTAGAATAATTGATAATTATAATAAAATTATTTACAAATATCAAAGTGCAAAAGTGATAATCACTCAGTGATATTGGGCCATTCCATGTCAAATCATCCAGATTTTGGAAAATTTTCCACATGAACCCCTCAAAATGCCTTGAAAAAATTCACATGTGCTCATCTACCCATATAATGAAAAACTGCCAAAGATTAGATCAATATCTCTGATAGTTTCTGATTTACAGCACTGTAAAATTTAATTAATTTTTTGTTATTTTTGGCAAATTCATTTTTGGAGAACTTTGGCTGCTTAAAGCTCTAAGAGTAATGGTGTTAGAAGGCTGAAATTTGCTACACTGACTGAATTAATCTCGCAGAATTCAAAAATGGTCTCAAACCAAGTTTATCTCTTTTAGGATTTGCATAGTGAGGCAGCAAAATCACCTGAAAACCCAAAATTGTAAAATACATTGGTTTATTTAATATGAATCCCACTGAAATATTCTAACCAGCCTTTCACAATGTTAAATAATGAAGTTGTAAGAAACAAGAAAGAATTAATTCATTTCTGAACAAGTTTATTGGCATAGCTAGTTAGATCACATGGCAATGCAAATATATTGTGTATGCATTACAGTTATGCAGATATGGCTGAGTTTAAGATTCATAATATAATAAATACAAAGGTAAATCAGACACAAAATGCACAGTGCTAGGAATAACTGAGAAAGATTATAGTCACACCAAACTGCAATAATTGTGACAATGAAATGTTTCAAAAACTGCTTTGGCAATAAATTAGCCTTAACAACATCAAATAAACATTGCTTTGTTCAGACAACTTGAATAAATCTCCGAGTTTGATTATGTTGAGATAACTTTGACTTAGAAGTAAGTGGCGAGCACTACTGCCTTGGGCAGTAGGTGCACTTATCAGACAAAAAATATGTTGGAAAGGAATTCAGCTTTCATCTTTATGTGACCTTGCAGGCCATGAGAACTGTTCGTTTCTTGATTTCTTCATAAACGACACCAACACATTGGAGTGTTCATCTGATCTATCTTTTAGGTTTCCCACATACCATTCATGATCGTATATGCATGCCACATATTTCACTGGCTGATAATTGTCATTGCCATCATTAGACCCTATTTGAGCTGCTGCAGCATCACTTTCACTGCTACTACCAACAGTTACAACTGTGTACACATCAATATCTGATAGCCTTCACGTATACAATTTGTTGGTAGAGTAGAGAATAAAGCTATGATGTGACCTAATACCTCCCACAGTTTTGTGTTTTTCGGTGCTCAAGTAGATCAAACTTTACACAATTCTGCAGGACTGATTCCTGATTGACAAGAAAGAACTGAATGCCCTGAATGTGGTCCTTTATGTACCCAATGGTACATATCAGAGACACTTAAAATTTGATAATTTATTATTGTTCACAACCTTGATTATTTGAAGGTCATGTTCAGAGATGTAAGAATATATGGTAAAGGCTGATTAGAATATTTCAATGGGATTCATCAATTATTTCACAATTGTATGGATATAGTTGCACACACTAACACACCTGAATTAAAGTTGTTTTTTTCAAGAAAACAACATATGGTCAGAGGATACTTTAGAAAATTATAACTCAAAAAGTAGGTTGAACACCATCCTGATTTTTTTTGTAGATCATATTCAGAGATGTAAGAATATATGGTAAATATCTGAAAAGGCTGAATAACTGTGGCCTGAAGTAGGGCTATTTTTAGCTAAATCATAAAACGTTGCATGCAACTAAATTTTTTACAGGAGATCTAATATACTTTTAATTACAACAATTGCTGACTTATCAACTGATATGTAATAGGAAATTTAAAAACAAAATTCAGCTTTGTATCATATTAATTCTCAAAGCTACAGCTTATTACATAAACCAATGTTTTTTACAATTTTGGGTTTTCAGGTGATTTTGCTGCCTCACTATGCAAATCCTAAAAGAGATAAACTTGGTTTGAGACCATTTTTGAATTCTGCGAGATTAATTCAGTCAGTGTAGCAAATTTCAGCCTTCTACCACCATTACTCTTAGAGCTTTAAGCAGCCAAAGCAGCCCAAATGTGAATTTGCCAAAATTTAAAAAATGACCCAAAAATTATTATGGAAGACTATTTTCATGAAAACACTTGTTTAGTCTGTCTTATGTATTATGAAATATACACAGTTTCTGAAGCTGTGAGGAGTGACTTCTAAGTGAATACAGTGTAAAAAAATTAGACAATACAAATGGTTGTTTGCTTGGTTAAAGCAGTAAAGTAAATACATGTAAAAAAATGTAGTTGCTAATGAAGACTAGTACTGATAGTCATATTACTGATGTTTATTTTATATAGCCTGCTATATTATTCTCGATTAACAAGAAAAGCAATTAGAGTTATTGCATGCCCATGGCTCTGCCACTGTTTTTCAAGGTTTCATGTGTTAGATAGATAACATTAAGTTCAAGTTTCACCTTCAAAAACTCAGCAAATAATTCTTGGATCCAGACAATCACCAATTTGGATGATCATCTTCTGTATTATGATTAGGTGTAGCAACCTTAATGTGCCCATAAAAGTTGGTACAAATCTGATCACAAACTCAAACTCAAAACCACAAAAATGGTCTATCTCCACATAATAAAAAGTGCTTCAAAGTGATCCACAATTCAGATCTGAAGACTGTCGTATACCACCTCCCCTTTTTATGTAAATTTTTCATGTGCATCAGTGTAAGTCTGAGGTACAAACACACACATAGATTCAACTGTAATACCTCCTACCCTAGTTCCTGATAAAGGGTAATAATTCTGTCCTTGAAATTAAGAACTAGAATGATTTACAAGAAGTTAGAGTTAATAACTATGAGACTAACCTAAATAGGATGGATCTTAATAAAGCCTATATAAACAAGTTAGCTTGATTACACTTAGTGAAAATATATATGGGATGGCCCAAATTATCTTTGTTTTCAAATTTAATAATTAAATAACTAAGGAATTACAACAATGTATAGTGTTCAACACCTTAAAGCCAAACTCAGTTATTACTGTAATGTATTTTTTTACTGCAGTGAGTAGTGTAACCCTATAAGATGACAGCTTCACAAGAAGCAGCTTAATGTGTCATTTAGCTTGCAGATTCCAAGTCAGTGACTGTGGTGTAAAGTAATTACAGACACCAGTGCTCTAAAGAAGTATGGAGGTAAGTTAAGAAAGAATCACCCCACCCCATAATTAATATAAGATAAGAGTAAATATAAAGTAACAACAATGCAAATGAAATTTTGTTTCATATATTTTCATTAATAGGTTTACAAGAAATAAAAGATTAATATACACAATAATTAAAGGCACATAATTAACAGAAATATGATAAAGTTTAGAAAACTGTATCTGAAAAAATAAAGTCTCCCTTGTAGGTTTCACTTTTTTTCTTCTTTGCATCGTTTGAAAATGATTTAAGAAAATGTTTAATTGCTACATTGTAATCAGTATCATGCAAAGCGAACATTATTTCAATCTGGTAATTTGATTACTCATGTTAAATTGATAAAGATATTCATATTAAAAACTCGTTGAAATTTCCCAAATTTACCTAGAGAACTTTTTATCTAACTTTCTGGGTTTCAAAATGCAAAATATCCTGACACTTTAAAAAAAAACCTACTTAGGATCACCTGAAAGTCTTCAACCAAGAGTTTGACAGGATGAGGATCATTTAGTGCTTATTCCTGCCTGAAGAATCATTACCTGAAAGTTTTAAACCAAGAGTTTGACAGGGTGAGGATCATTTAGTGCTTGTTCCTGTCTGAAGAAATTACAGACTCAAGGACCAAGAAAGTGGACATTATCACCACCACAACTGTGGACATGTTGCAACAAAGATGGACTGAAATCAAACAATAGTTAGGCATGCTGACAGCCACTAATGGTGCATGTGTAGAAAGAAGTCTACTAAAATGTTAATAAAAACTGTTTGAGTTGGGCTACAAGATATTGAAAACTACATGGTTATATTTCTTTAATTAGTTAATTATTACATTTTAAAATAGGAAAAAAAGACTGTATATTCAGTCCAAAACCTTGCAATCTGATCAAAAAGCCAGTTATGATATAATAAGTTCAAGTATTACAATTATAGGATCATAATTTGCTATTACTTATATTATGCATCACACATTCTCAGTTTAAAATAACAATCAACATTCAAATTTTGATCATACCTGGAAAATACAAACAAATGTTTAAAAAGTCTTTAACAGGAAAAATCATGAATGAGAATGGTGATTGAAATATTTTATTAACATCATCTGTAATAATGATGCTTGTTAAAAATGAAACTAAATAGATGTAAGGTATAAATAGCATGTATAATATGTGAATATCTGCAACCTACTCATAGAAACTCACTGATTGACCCATTAGAGAAACTTCATGACAGAGGGTTTTCATCAGCAAATATTAAATCTTTATAAAACTACATAAACGTTTCAGCAGTTGATGTGAAATGTGTAGAATTTGGTTCAATGCCAAGTTTTTATTGGTGTTGGTTCATTTTTTGAGAAATAGTACTCCTATTGGATTGCATTTTTAGCATCAGATAGAAGGAAAAAAAAAGGCTTCCACTGTAAACCCTTCCCTCTTCCTCTTACTTCCAATTTTAGTTATTCCTTTTTTGCTTATTGTTTAAGTTCATAAACCTTAAAATTGAAATATAGAATGCAATTACAGTGTAAATTTTATACTTTTCCTCGGGTGATGACTTTTTTTCTTTATTTATTTTGTCTGTAATTCCATCACCAAAATGTTATAAAGTTTTTGTATGGGCAAACTGTTAGTTGGAATTAAAACCTATTTACAGTTTTCTTATTAGATCTATTCAGTAACCTGTTAGATAACTCACTTCTAGTGAGTCTCCTCCAATCTTGAACAAATCCTTGCAACAGAATTACACATTTTAATCTTGGTTGGTATAGTATAGAAGAGTAGTGTCATTTGTAAGTTGATAAAAAGAGCCTAAACAGTGGATTATCATCATGCTAAGAAAGAGTTTAAATGGCTAAAATAAAATATACACACATTGTATGTTTTAATTTAATTAGAAAAGAAACAAAAAGAAGTAATCCATTTCATGAATGATTGCTATCTTCCAGATTCTTAGGCTTAAGATAAGTTGTGCATTAAACTGTATTGACTGTTAAACTTGAATTAGTGGCAAACAAAGTTACCTTCTAACCTAATGTGCAAAGGTTCTTCAATTGTATTAAAAATTTCTTTAAGTTATTTAATTAGCAAAAGCAAAATTTGTTAATGTTTCTTTTAAAAGTATAGAACATTCAAGTAGCTTGGATTAAAAAAAAATGAAACTCAGATAAAGGTATTACACCTTATGTGGTTAAGCATGTTAAAGCACTTCTTTATTTAGTACCACATCACTAGGTATGTTTAAATGTTAAAAACAATACCAAAACAGTTTTAAAGTTATTGTTAGACTATCTTATGGCAAGTCACTCATATACATTACATGAAAAAATGTAAAGTAATTAGATGATTTAAAATATTTTATTAAGTCTAGAAAACCACTTGAAATTCACAGTGGAAAATTTCGCTGTCTTTTTAAAATAACTTACAGCACATCCTTCCACAGTACTAAATATGATAGCATAGATGGGTCAAATACATCTCTCATCTCTTTGCAATAAAATTGTGTGATAATTATTACTACAATATTTCACACAGTTAACACAAGATAAAATTACAAATAGTTTAAAAATTTTTCTTAACCTTTTCTAACATCATTTTTATTTCACAAGCTCTAACCTTCTACAGGTGAGTTTTCACATACACTACACAAACTATTTAAAAGGATATTCTAAAGTACTTGTTCCTTGTGTTTTTCTTATAGCAAAGCCACATCAGGGGAATCAAACCCCAGATTTTAGTGTTCTAAATCTTTAGAATTACCACTGTCCCAGCAGGGGATGATATTACCATTGAAATATCTTCTTTTCTATATTAAATAATTAGTTGAAAATTTGGGGAAAATTACAATAAAGTTTTTACAAAACACAATCAGAATGAATACCTTTTCAAATATACAAAAAAACAACTTTATTTCAGGTAATCTTTTATAGTAGAGCAATAAAATTATCCAATTAAAAACTAAAACAATCATAAAAGAACTTTTACAGATCACTAAAAATTAATATTTATGGGTTCTCCATCTTGCAGTAATTCCTCACCTCTATAATTATATGGACTACTCAAAATCTGTTTCATCAACATCTCTGCAAATTTCTCACCAGCCATTTTATTTTGAAACTTCAAATCTAAGATTCTGAACATTTTGGCTTAACATCAATATCATTTAACTGAATGGAAGCTTAACATGTTTAATAAGTTGGAGATATAACATTTGTTGTCACAACACTAGGGAATAAGAATTGTGAATGTCCATTCTTCCATAAGAGCTAGATTCCTTGAACTAATGGGCCATCACTCTTAAAACTTATATGCAATCAGATTACTTTTATCAGAATTTGAAAGTTGTGTAGATTAGAAGAATAGAGGATAGTGTTTCAATGGGTCCACTCTTTATCTTATAGTTGTCAAGCTTTATGTCACTTCAACATCAAATCATTTCCACCATTGAACGACAGTTTCGATACATTGATTTTCTTTTTCCTTTTATGGAAAAACAAAATCCAGAAAGAAAGAAAGAAAAAAAAATTAAGAGATTTATCAATCCTCAATAAAATAACTCTTCCATGTACTCCTGGAATCATCCAAGTAGCACTTGTATAAAGCCTTTCCTCAGATAAGGCCAATACTGTAAATACTATTCCATGTGAGACCTAACTATTGACTTGTAAAGACAATTTCATCCTGTGTCTTTCAATCAATGAAACTGAATAAAAATAAATGTTATTATCTTTGCAACTAGTGTGGTATACCCAGATCAAACTGATTTAAGTTAAGAATAATGGGATAGATCTGCAAAGCAAGAGATTTTATCAATATATCTATTATGGAAAATTCCTAAATCTAAAATAATTCAATCTAAAAAAAGACAGACAAGACAATAGTTAATGCACAAAATGAACTGTATCTGCTGTTATTACACAATATCACTTTCATTGGATATTCCTTAAAACTGTTTAAGTCCAACGTTTCTTGCTTTGCAATATATGTAATATTTACCCATAGCAACTAGTACTACTGACATGACTGGTCATTCAAAATGAGGTGAAGCTGTAACCTTGAAATGTCATCTGAACTAACACTGAAGGACACAGCAATATCCTTATACAAAGTGCAGTATTACAGCAGTAAATCAGATAAATAGAACAGGTATATTTTCAAGAAAGTAAAAAAGAAATGAAGGCAACTAGAACAGAAACATAAGAGCTTTCATGACCACCTGCACTGAATTATGAATACATTTGGAGTAAGTACTATACAATCATAAGATAGAAATGCATGGCATACTCACATACCAAACTAACAATACATAACAACTTTGATGACTTGAACGACTTAACCATTTGTGCCAAGATAATATTCTTCAATCAGGCTACCAAGTGAACTCCCATCAATACTGAAGGTGCAATCCAAATTATGATAACACAAATGCATTATTTTGCACTTACTATAGTTATAAAGCAATTTAGCAAATCCTGTATTTGTCTAACTATCCACTTGAATCATACATGAATTTTAGCATATCATATTTGGTATCATAATAACATCCAGATCTACTCCCTTTAATTATGTAAAACACTCACTTTATCACTTCAGTTCACATCACAGCAAAATTATATTCCTAGTATATGGATTCACAAAATATTAGTATTAGGCCTATTATGACATGGGTACATATCACTACAATGGTTGAAATGAACTCTGCTGTGGTGTGTGGATCTTCTTTGTTGTGTATATATTGCCATTATATTCCCACAAGGTGATATGTCTGGGAACTAAGAATAATTTGTGAGAACAACAAACACTCTACAGATCATAAAAGTTAAGTATGACTGCATATGTACCTCAAGGATATCACTTGTTTCTCTCTTAGAATAACAAACACTGACATCTTGGAATTTTTTGAACAGTTGTTTATTTCTTTTTGTGCACACTATTGCAAATTCTGGCTATCTTCTAACTGTTTGTGTGTATGATCAAATGCCCCACCACATATACTACAAATAAACATTTTTTGGAAATCAGATCTACAGAAGAGTCAGAAATGGTTTTAAGAGAAAGTTGTTTGTACAGTTTTTTTGTACGTGTCTTTGCTACCAGTGAGAGTTACTATTTCATACAGATATGACAGTTCTGTGTCTTTACTGGTTATAAAGCAATTTAGCAAATCCTATATTTGTCTAATTATACACTTGAATCATACAGTATTTTGTACCTCAAGTTTTACCAGTTATTATGCTCCTATTGATATAATTAATGCAAGTACAAAAAAAACAATAACAAAGATATAGTATGATAAGACTGCTTGATAACTTCAAATTCAATTTACTAGTCCTTTTCAGCCCAGGGATGTGGTTTTCTTAACTGATCTTATGGGTGTTGCTTATAAAAATGTTTGTGAAAATTTAAATATCTCTTTCCATCGTCCAGATAACATGTAACAACCTTGAGAAAATTAATGGATTATTACACAGTCCATAGGATTATTTGATGTTTCTATATTGTGCTAGTCAAAGCTACTGTAAGTGATTTAGTTTTCAAGTTACTACAACAAAACTAGATTATCTAAATATATAGAATCAACCTTTTAACCACTAGATTTTTTCTTTTTTCCTAACAGGATGCACAACATCTATTATTAAAGTGCCAGCCCAATCCTTCTATGAAAGCATGTCACTGTGAAATAACTTGTAGCGTGAACATTTCAAAGTTGTTCCTATTATAAATATTTTCCACGTCTAATTAGTTTTCAGTAATTGCCATTACATCAGTCTCATCTTTTAACTAGAGCCCTGAACTCATCCATTTTGTTCCTAATACTCATAGTAACAGTTCAGGTTTGACAAATGTATTGTTAAACTGTTATTTAACTTGCAATTCTCTGAACCTTTTTCCAATGTCCTTCTTATCCAACCAGTTTATTTATTTCTAATTTCCCAAACTTTCCCACCATCATTCAAGGTTAAACTACTTTTATAAGGTTCTTTATCTTCTTCAAATGTCTTGCTATCTATTTTAGTTTGTTTAAAAGGGCCCCATCTTTAATATACAACACTTCGCTTTTGAACCAGCCCACTTGTTACTCAGAGTACATTATTACTATCTTTTATTTTAGTTTTAAGTCTTAGGTCATGCAAAGTAATTCCTTCCCACATATAGCCTGAGAGTATAATATTATTAACAATAATATTTCTAATATTAGTTTGTTTGTTTGTTTGTTTTGGAATTTCGCACAAAGTTACTCGAGGGCTATCTGTGCTAGCCGTCCCTAATTTAGCAGTGTAAGACTAAAGGGAAGGCAGCTAGTCATCACCACCCACCGCCAACTCTTGGGCTACTCTTTTACCAACGAAAAGTGGGATTGAACGTAACATTATACACCCCCACGGCTGAGAGGGCGAGCATATTTAGCGCGACGCGGGCGCGAACCCGCGACCCTCAGATTACGAGTCGCACGCCTTACGCGCTTGGCCATGCCAGGCCTCTAATATTAAACATTTAAAACTTAAGTACAGAAAAGTCATGGTTCTATAGCAAATTAAAAAGTAAAGCAGTTACAAATATTTGTATAAACTTAGGTGTTTCTTACTACCTTGCTGTCTGACACTGTCACTCATCCATAATTACTTTGAATTATTAATATATAATAATAATAACAATAATGATTAAATAGTGCTACAGTACCGGTAGTCACAGCGTCAGTAATAGTTACTCTCAGTAATGCCAATCAACACTGATAAATACTGTAGCTCTAGTATTAATAACGTGCTACTGCTACTAACAATATACTTATCTGGACTATAGTATTAAATACTGTTCTATATTAACTAGCCTTAACTTTAGTAACACCATGCAAAAAAAAAAAAAAAGTGCTTTAAGTTTCAAATAGCTTAGTTCTACGTTACCTGGGATTTGGTAGTAAAGTGAAGAAAAGGCACATAAGTAAATAACAGACATGCACCACAAGAAAAAATCTCGAGTTATTTTAATTTCGCCCATTCTTCTCTCAGTTCTGATAACACTTGCACATCGACACAGTTCACTACAAATCTGGAGTGTAAATAATTAAGAAGTTAAGCCTCTAAATTTAAATTAACTCAATAACTATGTTACCAGTTTCGCCATCTGTATAGTTAAAACTTAAATAAAAGCTTAAAAAGGCTTTTTAATGCCCATTCTCTGAATCCAGTCGTATTAACTGTGCATTTTTTGTTGTAAATGTATGAGTCACGATGTAATACAAAATAGGATAAACACTAATATACTGATATAAATGAATTTGAAAATTATTTTTATAAATACATAATTTGAAACTTAAAAATTAAAACAATCGTAGTTTCACAAATAAACAACTAACATTATTTTTTTCAATGATTTCGAACACTTATTTCGCAAATCCAGACTAAACTTTGCACGTCAGATAGTTATAATGTTATACGTTGTTATCAAATTATCCGTATACATGTTGATATCTCGTTGTTTTGATTTTGCTGAAGGGTTGGGAGAGCCGGACAGAGAATCTCAGGAAACATGGTTCGGGCACTGTTGCTGTTTATTTGTTTTTGAAATTCACGCAAAGCTATACGAGGGCTCTCTGTGCTAGCCTTTCTTAATTTAGCAGTGTAGGACTAGAGGGAAGGCAGGTAGTTGTCACCACCCACTGCCAACTCTTGGGCAGCTCTTTCACCAAGAATAGTTGGATTGATTGACACATTATAACGCTCCCACGGCTGAAAGGGCGAGCATTAGAATCCCTGTCACACCAAACATACTCGCCCTTTCAGCCGTGTAGGCGTTATAAAGAATGGTCAATCCCATTATTCGTTGGTAAAAGAGTAACCCAATAGTTGGCGGTGGGTGGTGATGACTTTCTGTCTTCCCTGTAGTCTTACACTGCAAAGTTTAGGGATGGCTAGCGCAGATAGACATCGTGTAACTTTGCGTAAAATTCAAAACAAACCAATAAACCCATTTCTCAATTGTTGTTTACTTACGTTTTCCATATTCTTGTTTTCTAAACATATAGAATTGTATGTTACATTATAATTTATCAACAAATGAAGTTGTCTTATTTTGTTTTTTCTAGTTAATTTTTGAATGTGTGTACCTGAAATAGTTGGTTGAGGAGATAAATAACTTCTAATAATTTAAATCTGTTTAATAACGTCGAATTCTTGGAAAATTAAATTGTCATTAGTTTAATAACAAAGGCAGTAATGGTACAATCACTGTATTACATTTCAGAACAAAGGCTTTATTTCCAAAGCAGTTGAAGTATCTAGTTAAGAATTGGGCTAACAATCTGATCTTAACATAGGGACTTAAACTTGCTGAAATGTTCAGGGATTTTGTAGATGCGCATATGGAACATGATTAACCTGATTAACAATTACATATCATCATCTAGATAGAACTGACACATGTCTAATAAAACAAACATCCTCCAGACATCCTTTGAGTAGCAGGGATTTTATTAATTCTAAAACTACGTAAATACTAAGGATAGGTTAGTGCAACCTTTATCAAGTGTTTGGTTATTACCGGAAGTGACTTAAGAAGGAAGAAAGAGATCCCATGGTTTGTGTGGATTTTATACAGGTGAATGGGCAACATGTATCAGTCCCTTTCTTTTACCACACACAGTTGAATATCTGTTTGCAGTGTATGATGCCAATTGGTTCAGAACACTAGATCTGACTTCTAGCTTTAAGGAAATTAAACTTGGGGAGGGTTAAAGTTAGATTTGTAACCGTTTCATCTTTAAAAAAATGACAGTATCAATTCTATGTCATGCAATTTATATTCTGTATCATGCAACTGCCACTTTAAAGGAACACTTATGGGACTGTAATGGAAGAGAGTTCTTATTAATAGGAATGGAACATTCACTAACCCTCTGGAGATTGCAGTGGTCAAGGATTAACTTGATCAAACGAGAAATCCACAGTTTTTTAGGTTTTATATCGTATTATCGATTATTTGGAGCTCACTTCTCCAAAACTAGTCTCACAATTGTTTGCACTGGATAAGGTTGATGATTTTTTGTAGAATATGATTAAGTTCTTTGGTCGAATCGTTAGTGCTGTATTATCTTTGCAGAAATTGTTAATTCATCGTAAAATCATCAGTGATAATGGAATTGGAGCAGTTGTGTCCTAGTGTATTAGGATGGTGTGAAGTATACATAATTATATATATAAATTGTATGCTGGACACCTCTGAATGTCGATAGTGCACATCAAGAACAGAACGTTTTCTATTTGTAATAACTGTTGAATACTACGTCTCTACTTTTATGGTTAGGAGTTTACTATCTGAGTTAGCCATGCAGAATTGAGACAATTAATGTACTTCGAAAATCTGGAATGTATAATTGCGTCTTGGATAATGATCTTACAAAAGAACAATGTTGTTGTATAAAACTACTTGAGTCAGAGACTTAGAAATTTCAGTATATTGAATCCAGCCTGTTCATCGAATGTGCACAACTTGGAAACTGCGTAACAGTCAAAACAGTCAGTGGATGGACATCATGAATGAACAATAAGGAGCTTTTGGAATAACAGATGAAAGATTCAGACATGTCTTTTGCAAGGTGAAACAAGATTAATACAAACTGGTAAACATAGTGGTAATGTATGCATCATCTGATACCTTTATGGTTGTTTATGAAAGCAGGATGTTGTATTGCACTACCATTATGAGCCAACAAATAGAGGCGGATAAGTAGTGATACAGTATCCAAGTGTATAAAGTAGGAAGTACTTTAACTGTACATAATGAAAGAATTGCTAGGAATTTGTAAAAGTAGCTTTCTGACTGCTTTTTCCAAAAGACATCAAGGAATGGTGCAGACAGTGTATCATGTGCACTGTCCAGAAGAAAATGAATAACAATGGGGAACACCCAAACATAAATTGTAGATTCTCTTCTCTAGTGAATTGCCTTGGATATAACTGACCTATTGTCCAAAATGAAGTAGAATAATCTGTATACATTTGTCATTATCATGATCTCACCAAGTGGGCTATAAATAGCTTATTCAGTGGCTGAACAAATTATGCAGACTATTGCAGAATTATTGTCTGAAAATGAATATCATGTTTTAGAATATCTGGCTAATGAAGCTAGTTCAGATCATGGTGCTAACTTTATTAGCGAGTTGTTCGATGTGTTGTGCCAAGTGTTGGATGGGTTGAAAATATTCGTTTCACCATATCGTCATTCTCAGTCTGATGGTTTGGCTTTTTGGGCTTGTTTAATCTGTTGACCTTGACAGAACTAACTGGCATGATAGTACACAACGTAACTAAGCAGCAGTCGACTGTTATTCTCCAAATTTCCATATGTTCAAACAGGTACAACTCCAAGTGAATTT
Organism: Tachypleus tridentatus; assembly: GCF_004210375.1. Taxonomy (NCBI): domain Eukaryota; kingdom Metazoa; phylum Arthropoda; class Merostomata; order Xiphosura; family Limulidae; genus Tachypleus; species Tachypleus tridentatus. Next base: position 133,984,211 of record NC_134833.1, on the reverse strand, counting down.
TATGTATGACTGTTCATCAAGAACAAATACGTTCGTGAACATAAAACTGGCTGCATTCTGTAATAGCTGATACACATAAATATGCAAATCAGTAAATGGTTAGGTAGTCCGACATTAAAAGTGATTTTACAGTAAAACAGTACCCGAATAAATTTCGAATTTGATGAATGGATTTGGTTGTGGTACTTATTTTTAGTACAAAACAATCTGATCCTTGTTGTATTGATCTGTTTCTTGTCTATTGATAGTTCAACGAAGAAAATTATGAGATTCAACACTTACTTTAATAATTGTTTATGTAAATAAGCTTAAACTTTAAATTAGTAGTTCTCAAACTGAGGTCCACGAGACGATCTCAGAAGCCTCAGCATATATAGGAATATTTACTTTAAAACTTTATTGACATTGGACAATATAATATTTTAAATAATAATTTTATTTATTACAATAACTGTGAGTACAAGACATTGTTCATTTCAGAACTGTTTTTAACAGTGACTGTTATTTAAAATTTATATTAAAACATAATATGGGAGTTTTCAGCTCGAATGTGTAAGATTTTGGGGCGGGTCGGCAAGGTAGAATATCTGAGCCTCTAAAGAATTTGTTATTCTGGAAAGCAGAAGCACATTAAAAGGGTGAATCTGATGGTTGTCGCATTATATCATAAAGTCTCGTCTCAGATTATGAGGATGTTTAAAAGTAGTCAGATGGGGTAACGCCGAAGATCAGTCTTTCTGCTCTGATTATTGATTGAGGTGCCAGGAACTACATACTGATACTTATGCCACGATTAACTGCTTTATCTACAGTTAGGGTGGTTAACTGATTGAAAATTGTATCATGAACCATCACTTGATAGTTCAAGTGATGGTTCATGGTGAGATGTAATCAGAAGATCATATCATAACCACTCGACTGTTTTACAGCTATGAGAGTTGAAACAAGACATAAAGATGAATGTGCAATAAGATCTTTATTTGTTTGAGAAACATTGATCTGATGTTTTTAAACATTGCTTGATTTATCTAAATGAGTTGTAGAAGAATCTTTTGAAGCAGGCTAAACAATATATATATATATATATATGAGATACAAAACTCGAACAGTCGAGGTTCTCAGATGAAATCTTCGGCATATATAAATCTGTTCCTGAAAGGTGATGTTGACAGACAATTCTGATTAACCAACAAACTGAAATAATTTTGCAGTCTTTGCTTTCTGAGTGCTCAGATTAAGTTTTGTGGAAATATTTGTTGGAAATTTTGCACAGATCTGCTCGAGAGATATCTGTATACAAGACTGCTAGTCATTTGCGAGTAAAATTCTCGAGAAAAATTTATATTTTGCGTGCAAGAAAACGTGACTTTATATTGTGTCATTACACAAGATCTTGCCTGATGGTACAGTGAGTCTGTACCTTGCCTTCTAAAGGATAGCAAACATAAGTAAGTGGAACAGTTTATAAACCAAGCAAAATATGTATTATTTAGCTAGGTTTTGTCTTAGTTATCTTTCACATTTATCTGATGTGGTGGTTCATCACGATATGAATGGGAAAATATGATAATTGAAGCTGTTTCTTATGTTATGACAAAAGTAATTTTGTTATAATTGACGACGGCACGAGCTGTGGTACAGATGAATTAATGTTACCGGAGTAGGTTATTTCCGCCACTTTTTGTCTGTGGTTGCTCATAATTTCGTAGTATTCCTCGAAATGAAGTATTCTAACTCTTCATGTGACATCTGAGGCATAACACGTACTTCAGCGCACGCGGAGAACATAACTGGTATTGTTGTTAATTGCAATGGAAACATGATTAGCCGCTGAATGGTGACGTAATGTATTGCAGTTCACTTTGGTTAGTATTTTCGCACATAGCTACACGAGGATTATCTGCGTTAGCCGTCTCTAATTTAGCAATGTAAGATTAGAGGGAAGGCAGCTAGTCATCACCACCCACCGCCAACTCTTGGGCTACTATTTTACCAACGAATAGTGGGATTGACCGCCACATTATAACGCCCCCACGGCTGAAAAGGCCGAGCATGTTTTGCGCGACGGGGATTCGAACCCGTGATCCTCAGATTACGAGTTGAACGCCTCTTTCTTTCTTTCATTGTTTGTTTGAAGTTAAGCACAAAACAACATACTGGGCTATCTATGATCTGCCCACCACCCCAGGATTTTGGAGTTGTAAGTCCACAGACATACCAATGTGCTAATGGGGGACTATTTTCCTTGGTTTATAACAGTTATAATACATTATTCTAAAATTAATTGGAAATAACATTTCCTCCAATTCTGTTTTCATAAACCAAGATGTCAAACCAAGTCGACTTGATCTTGAATTATTATAAAATTATATTATATTAGGCTTTTTATATGACTCTAGATCCTTGATCATCAGTTTTAAACAAATGTTTGTAGAAAATAATTCATTACAATTATCAAAAATATATTTATATATATACTCTACAACTGCTATAAATCTTTAGATTCGTTTCTACAAGTGGATTTTTTTTCGTGCAGTTCTACTTTGTTTGAATGTATGTTGAAGAAGGAAGAAAGATAACAATGATGTTATTATTTCTTAACTACTTATTCTCTTGATTTAAAACTAATGTGACGCTAATATTTTTTTCAATTTGAAGTAAGATTAGAATTAACCACAGTTCGGTCATTTATATAGTCACTGCAATGTTATTTCCCTTCGAACTTGGGAGAAGTCACTACCCTGCATTTAGATATACCCTATAATTTGGACTGTAGCTTTATTTTGTGTCTTTAAGTTTTCTCTTTTTCTTCCTCTTGAAATATGTCTGGAGGTTTTTATGATCTAAGTTCTAAGTGCTAATTCATAATAGTTACATTTTGCGAGTAAGTTTCATTAATTTCATCGCATTATTTTGTTATTATTTTTGAGTGGTTTTGGTAAACAGTTGTGTAGGTTGTAATTTGTTTGAGTTAATGTAGCTGGCCGAGTTGATAAGTATATTTCATTATACTTTTGTATTATTGTAATTTTAATTTAAGTTTTTATATTTTTTTAATTTTGCGCAAGGCTACACAAGGGCTATCTGCGCTGGCTCTTCCTAATTTAGCAGTGTGAGACTAGAGGAAAGGTAGTTAGTCATCACCACCCACCGCCAACTCTTGGGCTACTCTTTCACCAACGAATAGTGGGATTGATCGTAATATTATAACACCCTTACAGCTGAAAGGGCGAATGTGTTTGGTGCGACGGCGATTCAAACCTGCAACCCTCAGATTACGAGTCGAACACCTTAACACACCTGGCCATGCCGGGCCTTTTTGATTTTTTTTATATTATAATTTTAATTTATTCTGATTTGAATTTTCTATTTTAATTTTAATTTATAATAATTTGAATTTCGTATTATTGCTTTTGAGCATTGCAATTTTATTTGATTTTGAGTCATATTTATTTTATTTAGCTGTATGAATGTTTGTGCAATTATTTGTCAAAGGAGAAAGACGATTACTGGTTTCTTTAATTTTGAAATTCGCGCAAAGCTCGACTAGGGCTATTTGCGCTTGACGTCCCTAATTTAGTTGTGATAGATTAGTGTGTTTGTTTGTTTGTTTTTTGAATTTTGCACAAAGCTACTCGAGGGCTATCTGTGCTAGCAGTCCCTAATTTAGCAGTGTAAGGCTAGAAGGAAGGCAGCTAGTCATCACCACCCACCGTCAACTCTTGGGCTACTCTTTTACCAATGAATAGTGAGATTGACCGTCACATTATGATGCCCCCACGGCTGAAAGGGCGAGCATGTTTGACGCGACGGGATAGATTAGAGAGAAGACAGTTAATCAACACAAACCCACCGCTAACTCTTGAGCTACTCTTTTACGAACAAATAGTGGGATTGACCGTAACATCATAACACCCCAACATTTGAAATAGCATGTCTGTTCAATGACAGGGGTTTGAATCCACGACCTGCAGACAGCGAAGCGAGACGAATATTTCAAATTAGAATTTGTACTAATCATTTAATTCAGTTATTAATGCTTATTTTTAATGTTTCTGTCTGAGACGACCAGTGATAAGCAAAGGGACTTTCATAGTTGAAATTAATGTCAATCTCACTCTCCCATAATTAGTTTAGACTGTATATATAGAAAGTTATATTAAGGAAAAAAAATAAAATATTATCTAAGTGTTCTGCAAGTACTTATTGATGTTCGTGTTAATCGATTGTTTGTTTGTTGTTAAGCTATCTGTTTTCTGCTCAAGGCGAGTATCAAAACCCTACTATAAGCTCCAAGGTTTACTTCTGAGCCATTGGAGGTTTAAAGCAGGTTATAGAAAAGACTGTAAACAGTTACAACTCTTTATGATTAATTGAATATAGGAACTGGTAACAGTTATACTACAGAAGCTAGTACCGGCTTGACTTTATTTGTACCTACTTGCTGGAACGGGGAAAACCCATATTAAGGGATGATACGGATATTTCTACAAGTTGATATGAGGTTGAATTCTCCCTATTGTATTTGTTATTTGAAATAGTGTTTGTTACAGGTATTCTAAGGATTATAAGATACTGCAATATAACCCTAGTCTGGCTCGAAATTGTTCTATTATATTATTCTTTCTTTGGTCCTTGTCCTGTGCTACAGACTTATTTGGATGCATTGTCTTTACACCGTGAACCAGTTTGAGTCGAAAGACACAAACGAGAAATATTTTGTTTCATTTGTTTATTTGTGTTTAATTTGTTATTTAAGATTATTACTACTTCTTGTATAACATTTCTAGAAGTTATTTGTTGTTGATACTTGAATTTATCCGTTGAATATCAATCAGTGCACCTGAATATCACACTACTAAACTGCATACATCTCCGAAAATTCATGTGATGGGTTACACCTTTAATATCCGTACGTTCAAATACAACAAGAACAAAAAACTAATTTGGATTACATTTCATTTTTCCTAAATTTATTTAAAATTACATCTACGGAATTTAATTCCTGTGATTTATAATCAAGTTACAGACATAGAGTTTATTAATAAACATTAAATTTCCTTGAAAGTGATAACATCATTAGAATTTTGATAAAACCTTTTGACAAGATGTGATCTATGGATTACTATGCTGGGTTGTTAGACAAGATGTGATCTATGGTTACTATGCTGGGTTGTTAGACAAGATGTGATCTATGGATTACTATGCTGGGTTGTTAGACAAGATGTGATCTATGGATTACTATGTTGGGTTGTTAGACAAGATGTGATCTATGGATTACTATGCTGGGTTGTTAGACAAGATGTGATCTATGGATTACTATGTTGGGTTGTTAGACAAGATGTGATCTATGGATTACTATGCTGGGTTGTTAGACAAGATGTGATCTATGGATTACTATGCTGAGTTGTTAGACAAGATGTGATCTATGGATTACTATGCTGGGTTGTTGTTTGAAAACTCGAAACATTCAAGTTATGATATACTAATGATTATGTTCTGCACGTTCATTTGTGTGGTGATATAATTGTTACAGTCAATTTTGCTATTCGATTCAGAGAAAAATAATCATATATGCTTAATGCTGTTGAACGGTTCTCTCTGTCTGGGCAACAGGTGTTAATTAGCGGATCTTAAAAGTCTTTGACCTAGTCGTTTAGCCCTTATGTTTTACAAGGAATCATTTGGGTTAAAAAATATCATTACATATCCATACTAGATTTTAGCTTAATTATAATAATTTATTTAACATATTATATTGGCTTTATTTATCTTGGAGACCAATGCTGTAATTTATACAGGGTATACCAAAGATCAGGAATTCATTATTAACACACTGTTTTTCTGTTTCACTACTGGACAAACCTCGCACTATTTGGAGCAGCTAGTGATAAACACCTAGAACATTTGCAATGCTGTTTTACTTCTACCACTAATTTAATAGAGAAAATTACTGTTAATGTCTGATTTCTTGGCATATTTTGTACTTTATACGCTCCAGGGTAGATGTGTTGATGTAGTCGTTCCAGGATATGTAAAGTTAAGATTTCGAAAATTATCTTAAATATTCAAACCATGTCCACGGTAGTATTACTTTCACTAAAAAGATAAATTAAATAACATCACATCTTTTTTATTAAAAGTTTAAGATTGTCTTGAACGTTAAATCCATTTTAAATGTTTAATCTGGTATTAACAGAAAATTCTTTCAATGGAAATTGTAAATCTAGTGAATGCCCAACCCTTCGATTGGATAAAAGTTGTGGTACTTAAAACAGCCACAACAGGCTGTTTGCGGTCATTAGAGAAGAGTCTGATCATCTTTAAAGTGACAAATTTTAAAGTCTGTTCAACACTACTACAGCTCTTGGACATAAAGAAAAGTAATGGATTAATTGGTCAGAATTATTCAGAACACGGTTGTATTGAGTTTTCCGTTACTAAAAAAACACGTTCTCGTCAAAACACTATTTGATCTCAGATTAATCTTGTACAAGTAAAACAGCTCCGTTTTAAATAATTGGTTCTACTGTTTCTTTATAAGCCTCTTAGAACACTTAACATCCTGACTGAGACACCCAACCACCGTGCATAAGTATTTCAACTTATCTGAACTGATGTTTGTAGGTTTCATTCATTTATTTATTTGATTTTACGCGTTTCTATGGGCGGACAGTATTACTATACTCCATGAGGATGCATATAAGTTTCAACTTGTCTCAATTTTTTCATAGTTTTTAATTACATATTTACTAGTTATGTTATGTGTTTTACAAAAGCAGATGGTGTTTCTATAGGAGGACGTACGTTTTGCATTTCCCACGTTTTATATTCAAAACACTTATTGCTAATTCCTTTGTTTTCATTTCTATAATTTATACAATGGATAACATTTAATTGTCCTGAAAAGGACACTTATTTAAAATTCCGTGTTCAATTTTTTAAATTGATTTTTTCACTAAATTTAGTTCCAAAAGATTTTTGTAAATAATTATGTTTAACCATTACAATTGTACAAAATGATATTATTATCTTTCTATCGAAATTTTCACAAATCTTTATGCAGCTCTTGTTTCTTGATGGTTGGTACTTTATGGATAATGCTGATTGAAACTATTTGTACGTAGTCTAAAAGTTCAATAAACTTTGAGTGTTAGAAAGAATTATATTGCAGTCTATGTAAATAAGTAATATTCTTAATGTTTTCTTTTTTCTGTAGAGCTCTTTATTTCTAAAAAAAAATGAATGTTTAATGCTTATTATGGCTAGGTCACACATGCAGTGTAAATTTGTTTTGTTTTTTTCAGCCATATAGCTGAATTTGTCTGATACATCATCACAGATTATGGCATATGGACGTTCCCTCCTAAGGATGCTCATGCATCACAACAACTTACTTGAGTTTTGAGAATGCCAAACACAACACTTTTTTATCATCCATTGTTATTTCTTATGTTCTAGTTTTCTCACAACTCACAAATGCCATCGTATGTTTTCGCTTAATATAAATTGAACACAAGTTTTTATGACCTTAACTTAAGTGAGAATCATGTGAGGAAGTGTTATGATATTAACTTATTTCTGTTATTAATTTCCGTAAATCTTATATCAGTTTCATTGATATTTAAGATATAAAAACTCAAACCTTTCTTTTTATCTTTTCTCAGGAATAATATAAATTATAATAACCAAAATCTAGAGAGTTAGTACACTTTTGACTGATGTTCTTTGGAGACAAATGATTAATCTAGATCTAATCTCATTAGTGAATGTCCGACATCTTTTTCATATGAACTTGTGCGCTGGTCCTTTAACGTGACAATAGAGCAAAATGATTTTGAAGTTGAGGTACTGACAGCGAGATGACTAACGAATAAAAGTCAGTAGGAGAGACTAACTAATAAGAAAGTATACAAGAACTGCACACTGACTGAAATGCACATACTGAACGCGTCCCATCATATCTTGAGAACTAAAATATCTTGATTATATATTCAGGGTTTTGCATTACTGTGTAAAGTAAAAGAAATCAATAAGTTTACCCACATTTAAATTTAGCATCGTACAAAAACTGATCATAACTAGTTAAGTGAGAGTACAATATGAATGTATTTTTATTTCGATTGTAAAGTATGCTCTAAAATGATAAATATTGTTTGATTTGAATTTCGCGCAAAGCTACTCGAGGGCTATCTGCGCTAGCCGTCCCTAATTTAGCAGTATAAGACTAGATGGAAAGCAGCTAGTCATCACCACCCACCACCAACTCTTGGGCTAATCTTTTTACCAACGAATAGTGGGATTGACCGTCACATTATAACGCCCAAACGGCTGAAAGGGCGACCATGTTTGGCACGACGGGGATGCGAACCCGCAACCCTCAGATTACGAGTCGCACACCTTAACACGCTTGGCCATGCCGGGCCTACCCAATAAATTTAACTGTGCTACTCTTTTATTAAACATAGATTGAAAAATAAATTCAGCCACACTTGTTAATACAGATATTAAACATAGTCATGTACGTTCATCATGATTTAACATGTTGCAAAAATGATGAGGCTGGCTAAGATCGTCGATTTGTTTTACACTGTTCTTTTTTAACTTATAAAATAGGGCACACTTGTTCAGTGCATGTATTAACAGCAACTGCTTTGTTCTGACCGTTCAATTTATCTTCATCATGAACTGTAATATTTAAATACGTTTGGTATGTTCTGACTTTCGCGCAAAGCTACTCGAGGGCTATCTGCGCTAGTCGTCCCTAATCTAGCAGTGTAAGACTAGAGGGAAAGCAGTTAGTCATCACCACCCACCGCCAATTTTATCAACGAATAGTGGGATTGATCGTCACATTATAACGTCCCCACGACGTAAAGGGCGAGCAATTGTTTGGTGTGACGGATTTTCGAATCCGCGACCCTTAGATTACGGGTCGAACGCCCTATTATCTTTGCAATAGTCTAAAATATAATATGGTATATAATTAGTTAGAAAAGATCAGCTTTATTTACTAAGATAATAAATATGACTGTGAAACATTAATGTTAAAAACAATTAATAGTAATACCAGATTTATAAACAAAGAAATATCAGTTACAATATGCTTACATTTAAAAGGTGGGTCACCATTCCTTCTTCCATGTAGTAGAACTGTATTGTTTCGATTATTAGAGATGAAAGGGGGCAGGGTCTCAACATTTGAAAGTTTTGTTTGTTTGTTTGTTGTGAATTTCGCGCAAAGCTACACAAGTACTGTGTGTGTTAGTTGTCTCTAATTTAGCAATGAACGACCCACTTCCAACTTTTAGTCAACTCTTGTACTAAAGAATAGTGGGATTGACAAGGGCGAATATATTTGGTGTGACTGAGATTCGAACTTGTGATCCTCAGATTACGCGTCCAGCGCTCTAACCACCTGGTTATGCTGAGCTCTATATAAAAAGTTACCCAGATTTGACTGAACTTTAGACTCTTTGTTGTAGACATATATTAAAAATTAGGGTATGTCCGAACTTGTGATGGAACTGCTCAGAAATATAGTTTGTTGTAAAATTAAATCTTAAATCTTACAGATATTTTGCAAATCTGTAAAGCTGACGTAGTTTTTAGGCCTAAGTATATATCATAAATAAGTAAGTAGCACATAAAATATAAACGGTCATAGACAAACTACCTTTCATTTCAAGAAATATCTGTCCTTATTGTAATTTTTGACACACTTTATTAATGATGGTGCATTTTAAATATCCTGTATCTCTTAAGTTTAGCATAAACCTAGGTTTTGTCACAATACATACACGCCACAGAATACAGTGAATGTGTCAATATTCGCTCTTCTTGACCTACAATTTGCAAATCGCAGTGCAATATCCTACCTTGGTCAGGATAGCTGGATGTGTATTCGGTCATTAGTTATAACTACTTATTATATAAATGATAAAAGAGAGCAAAGGTCATGAACACATTGCCAATTTGTCCAATCATATTGAACGTGCAAGATTTCCATTGTTTTACATCATAATTATGACTAATTTACGTTTGTCATTTTAGTCATGGATTTCAAGTGCACGATATGTTTTGCTCAGTATCTAAGTGAAGAAACGGTCTCTGAATATCTTTGATTGAATCACTTGGTGAATGTCCACTATGCTTTGTTCTATTTGATTAATCACCTGCTAGAATAATTGAATATTCCACAGATATTGTTACATTGAGCTGCAGGTGCACTGTGGAATTGGCATTTTTTTTCAAACGAGGATTCATGGAGAAGATGGAAGATATTCATCTTAAAAAATAACTTCGTTTAAAAACCGAAATCAAAAGGACCTTTTCAGGACCATCGCATTCTGATAAAATGAAATCTGTGATTGTACATATCATTTCTACCGAGGAAAAGGTTTCTCACTTCCAGTATTTACACTGAACATCAACATTCATTTTATTAGACCCCCAGTGGCTCAGTGGTATGTCTGTGAACTTATAACGCTAAAAACCGGGTTTCGATACCCGTGGTGGGCAGAGCACAGATAGCCCATTGTGTAGCTTAATTCAAAACAACAGAGTACTATGAATAATTTAGTTATAAATCTAAACAGTTGATCTAAGACCATAATCCCCATTTAATACTTAAAGTTTTGAAAATAAATGTTTTAATACACGCGATAACAGTCTCATTTAAACTTTGTGATTTTACTTATATAAATTGATGACAGCATATCTATATGGAGACTTGTATTAGATGGTTAAGCACATTTGTTAGAAACATTATTAAATCAGTTCATTGAGTCTCAGTAGAAAGTACAGAAAATAACATACTGATTGGAATGTACATACTGAACATGTCCCCATCAAATCTTGAGAAATAGAGTATTATGAATACACTTTTTGTATTTGTTTTCATATATTATCACACAAATGAACTATAATATTTACATGGAAGATATAGATTCTAACTAAAATGAGCAAACAGTAATTTGGACATAATGTAGAAATGTATAAAAGTTATAAGAAAGATAAGTTAAATGATACGATACAATATAATATCTTATAAACTAAAATGTTTCTTGTTTTCATGAATAATATATTGGTGTATCTAATACTTGGAGTTTTGTTAATACATATTTCAGTATACTTGCCAAGACAGTAATTTTATATTGTTCTTGTAAATTATGTTCTGTGATGAGGCTGCCAGACAATAATTATTGACTAAACAATGCAGTAATTTGAGTGAAAATGCAATTATATCGCAGTGATACGAAAAAAAAAACCCTGTAATTTTGACTGGTAACATCTGTTTGTGATTTTAGTAAATTGTATATTAGTGAGCTCACCAAAGACAAGTATCTGTGAAATTTAAGAGTAAAAACGACTTTGTAGTTATTGATTTAAATAGTGGCATTTATATATATGTAATAAAGTTAACTATATGCTATATAAATAAAATAGTTTTGATTATATGATGCATTGTTTCAATTATTTTGCACACATTAAATTACTAGCAATGGTTAGCTTCAATAAAATAATTGAATGCTCGAAATGCACAAAAATACAAAAGTGGTTTATGATGAATACAAAAAGCGTGACTTACATTTTTGGAATTTGAATCCTTGTACTCCTAGGTCTGTTAATTTAGTTGTTAACTGCCCATAGTAAAGATCGTTTACACATTTTTTTTACTAAGTACATAGAACTTAGAATTATACTTTTGCACTATGATGCACCAACAGCTTTAGCAATAGGGTTGAAAAAATGTACACTGCATGTGTGACCTGTCTGCAATATATGTTAAACACTCGTCTTTAGAAATGGAAAAGTTTACAGAAAAACAAAACAGTAAGAATGTTATTACTTACGTAGACTGATATATAATTCTTACCGACACGATGAAATACCTGTGTTCTGTCCACCACAGATATCGAAATCTGGTTTTTAATATTGTGAGTATGCAGACATAACATTGTGCCACTGTGAAACGTACAATTATAATGGTTAAACATAGTTATTTACAAAAGTCCTTTGGAACTAAATTTTAGTGGAAAATCAACTTAAAAATTGAACACAGAATGTTAAATAAGTGTCCTTTTCAGGACGAATAGATGTTATCTAATGTATTAATTATAGAAATGAAAACAAATGATTTAGCGATAAGTGGTTTGAATATAAAACGTGGAAAAATGCAAAACGTACATCATACAAATTAAATATGGAAGCAAAAACTATAATCAGTACATTAAATGCGTTAACAACACTATCTACCTATAGAAACACCATCCACTTTTGTAAAACGCATTTAATACAAATGAATATATAAAAGAGAACTATAAACATACATTCAAATTGAAATATTTATGCAGTTCAACGGGACTAAAGTAACACTGCTTTTGTAACAATATTTATCTTATTTATAAATTAAAACTACAGTTAGGATAATGACTTAAAATGTTTTAGTACAGATAATTGTAAAATGTACAATAAACAGTAAGATGAAACATTAATTTTAAGACTTTGATTGTTACTACAAGGTTAATGTTGATATCTGTTGATATCTCATGAATTATCAGCGCGATTATCATAGCTGCCTCACCGTCCTAGCAACACGCTTCCTTTAGCCATGGTTCCTAGCAATGCACCCTCTAGAGGCGATCTATAATTTCAACCTTCCCTTTAGGCAGCGTCTCCCTTACTGCTATTTCTGCGTGGTACTATAAATCTTAGTTACACACCTTCTGGTCTTTTACATATCGCGTACCAGTTATATAACCTTCTAGTGTTAGCATCCTTTGTATATTACATAACAGTTACGTTAAAACTCAGGCGTTGGTTTTCCTTGGATATTACGTAACGGTTTTGTGATATCCACTGTCATGGCGACCTCCACTTTTGGGTGATAAGGTAATGAGTTTAATACACATTAATCTAAATTATCGGATACGTTAGCAAACATTCATTAATGCGGTTTATAAACCGATGTATATCAAAAAACGACGTATTCGTAGTTATGTGCTCATTTGGGTAGTTTATGTTGTGTTTATACATCCTTTTAAGTTAGTTCATTAAAAGAGAATAGTACTTACAGTACTGTTAATTTTTTTTTTATTGTAAGAAACATTGTTACAATAAAGCTTTAAAATGTAATGTATTCAAAAATAGTTTAACTGATTGTAATAGCCATGATAAACTAACACAAAGTTTTAAAAATGAATATGTGTGAAAACATGTTGCAAATGTGTCATAGTACATGAGACAACAATCCTAATATATAAGTAAATCTCAGTTTCTATCTTGAGGAAATTATAACCATAAAAATAAATTAGTTATTCATTTAACTATGCCTTTCATTGGCATAACGCTAGGTCTGTGGACTTATAACGCTAAAAATCAGGCTTAGATACCCGTGGCGGGTGTTTATGGCCCCTTTATTGTGTTATAAGTTTTCAGACTTATCTGTAAGCCGCGAGGAGGGAGAGCAGATTCGAGAGATTTTGCTATTTACTAAACTGGTGATCCTTTTAGAGAACAGATTCGAGAGATTTTGCTATTTACTAAACTGGTACTCCTTTTAGAGAACAGATTCGAGAGATTTTGCTATTTACTAAACTGTTGCTCCTTTTAGAGAACAGATTCGAGAGATTTTGCTATTTACTAAACTGGTGATCCTTTTAGAGAACAGATTCGAGAGATTTTGCTATTTACTAAACTGGTGCTCCTTGTAGAGAGCAGATTCGAGAGATTTTGCTAGTTACTAAACTGGTGCTCCTTTTAGAGAGCAGATTCGAGAGATTTTGCTATTTACTAAACTGGTGATCCTTTTAGAGAACAGATTCGAGAGATTTTGATATTTACTAAACTGGTGCTCCTTTTAAAATCAACCGAATTAGGTGGTCCCATCAGCCTTAAACTGTAAAGCTTTTAACCTTTGAATTTGTTTATATACTTAAACACAAAACATTAAGCATTAAAATAAAAAAAACAAAATATATTTGATATACAAGACAGAAAATACAATACCCAAAATTAAGAAATAGTAAAAGTTTTAAAAATGTCATTTTATATCAAATTTTAAATATTCATTATTTCGATATTTCACAAGGCTAGAAACGTAAAAAACAAACAAACAGGAAATTTAGAAAGTAGTTACAATCACAAGGAGTCTACTAAAAAGTGTATTAGCCATTTATTTTAAAATTAAACAGTCAAAATACAAAGTACCATTCAAAACAAGCCCTGAGTAGTTAAAAACTTTGAAAACAGCACACTCGTATAAAATGTTTCTTGGACTAATATTTAGTTCAAAACAGTAACCAATGGTATACTGTTTTTCCTCCTATAAACGAAACAACCAGAATCCTTTTTATCAATTCGTGTTCATTCTCCAGTTCTTCGTTCAAGCTATGAATTTAACAACAGAAACTGCAAGGAATTAATGATTTTATGAATGTGTCATGAAGTAAAACAGTTAAAATATTACACAATAAAGATGAGTTCAAACTTTCTAAATAAATGATTCTCTATCAATACAATACAGACGAAGACAATGATATCTTTAGTGTAACTGCTACTCGTTAACCTAAATTTACGAGAACTATACATTTGATATCAGCTAAAAATTAGCTTTAAAACAATATCAAAACTATGATTATAGTGCACGATTTAGTGAAGTTCACAAACACAGTAGTTAAACACTTCCATGTTATTCAAACTGTTATCATACCAGCTTAGTTGTCCCTAACACAGATTTTACTAGAATCGAAGTTATTTGAACGTGTTAATTGGTTAAATGTGTCCCTAACACAGATTTTACAAGAATCGAAGTTATTTGAACGTGTTAATTGGTTAAATGTGTCCCTAACACAGATTTTACAAGAATCGAAGTTATTTGAACGTGTTAATTGGTTAAATGTGTCCCTAACACAGATTTTACTAGAATCGAAGTTATTTGAACGTGTTAATTGGTTAAATGTGTCCCTAACACAGATTTTACAAGAATCGAAGTTATTTGAACGTGTTAATTGGTTAAATGCGTCCCTAACACAGATTTTACTAGAATCGAAGTTATTTGAACGTGTTAACTGGCTAAATGTGTTTGTAACGATGAAAGCATGTTTTATTATGTTTTAGTTTTTAGAATATCACTTAACTTATCGCTCTTAACTAGTTAGAGAACAAATTATAACATTTCAGTTATCCAAGATAAGTATCGTTATATTTATCAAAGTGTATAACTTTCTAAAACTACAAAAGTTGTATAAAATATATTTATCCTTTACATGTTACTTTGTGTTTTGTTTTTTATTCATTGGTAGTAACGTTACTGGAATTGAAAGTTTGAAAGAGTAAGAAAAATAAAAAACTGTGAGCAAATTATTATTATTATTTTTTACTCAATACTTGGTCCATTCTAAGAGTTTTTATCAAGATCGTTTATCAAGGATACCAAGTTGTTGGATATAGACACAGTGATAAAATACGCCATAACTCATGTAGGATACAGCCTCACTGTGCAATTCTGTGATCCAAAAAACAAAACGAAACAATCTATGTGAAAGTCCTAATATCTACTCAATCTTACAACTATTTTAAATCTAACGTAGATTTTTATATTTTCACACGTATACAAGAGGTGAGGTTCTCAAAAAGGCGGGCTACTCTTTGTCTTCTTTTTAACAAATGCCTGACCAGGCCTCCATGTTCAGTTTGGGAAGACGTTTTTCATCATTACACGAAACAGCTGGGTTGCTATAAATGGAGTGAATAACATGTTTACTGTTAACATATATAGTTGTCATTATGATCGTAAAACTTACAATATAAAACTACCATACATATAATGTGTTTAAACAACTGAAAGTTTATAGAGGATCGCTAAACAAACGTTATTTTTTTTAACGAGAATGTATTTAATTTGTTGAAATAATGTCAATAAATTGTTTAAATTTCGCGTAAAGCTACACGAAGGGTATCTGCGCTGGTCGTCCCTAATTTTGCAATGTAAGACTCGTAATCTGAGGGTCGCGGGTTCGCATCCCCGTCGCGCCAAACATGCTCGCCCTCTCAGACGAGGGGGCGTTATAATGTGACGGTCAATCCCACTATTCGTTGGTAAAAAAATAGCCCAAGAGTTGGCGGTGGGTGGTTATGACTAGCTGCCTTCCCTCTAGTATTACACTACTAAATTAGGGACGGCTAGCACAGATAGCCCTCGAGTAGCTTTGTGCGAAATTCAAACAAACAAACATTCATATAGTATTTTCATTTAATATGATTGTTATCAAGCATAACTACGCAATTAATTTTATTTGGAAGTAACGATAAAGTGTTCGTTTATTATTAATTTTTTTATTATCAAATGACTGCAGAAATTTCTAATAGAGATTTATAAGGTAAACCATCTTCAAAGTTTTATTTTTATTGTGTAAAGTTGATTATCAAATAATAATATATTTTTGGAAACATTCTTTTACATTTTAACCCAAACCAGTGAAAATGTAAAACACTACTTCCAATGTACGGCTTTCATAAGTTACTTTCGTTGCCAAAATTAAAAACAAACGATTGAAAGAAATGAAAATGACTGATTATAAAGCTCATGCATCTTATTAAACTGAAAACAACAACTTAGAATCTAATGTTCCAGTGGTCGTCCTGATCCATTAAAGCACTCTGAAAGCGAAGAGATACAGTCCTTTAAGATTCTAGAGATCAATGTTTGAACTTGTTTCTTTAATCTTATCATGTCTTTGCTCGCCATTTAAGCTGAGGGGGCGTTATAATGGTACGGTCAATCCCACTATTCGTTGGTAAAAGAGTAGCCCAAGAGTTGGCGGTGGGTGGTGATGACTAGCTGCCTTCCCTCTAGTTTTATACTGCTAAATTACGGACGGCTAGCGAGTAGCTTTGCGCGAAATTCAAAATAAACAATTCAAAACAAAGCATATGTTCTGATCTGTCGTAGCCTTCAGTGTATGATCCTTATCGTGATTAGTCGCTTGCTTATGTTTTACTGACGTCACTAAAGTACAGACTGCAACGTTAAGCATCTCTTATGCTACACCATTTTAGCGTATATTGGCTGACTGACAGACAACACATTACTGCATTGTGGTGCAAGTGGTTAAAATAGGTGACCCTTTTAGACGGCCTTTCGGCCCCATTTCTGAGAAATATCACGAAAGAACCAGTTGTTTCAACAAATTAATGGGATAAAAAAACTCACCTTTTTTTATCTTGAAGCATAAAAGCTTTGAGTTGAATAATGTTCAAGTTGTCTGAGTTGTCACAGAGAATTCGAGAAAGTGTCACCTTTCTGATTTCTGATAACTGACCTATGAATACAAAAGACCTGATAGTAAAATAGAAAAATGAAATGAATTTGTCATGCTAAATGTGGAGAGCTACGTAAATAAACATTTTAAAGTGTCATAATAAAATAATCAGAAACAAACTAAAAGCAAATTGTTGCTTTACAGGTATCTTATCTTTTAATTATTGTTCATAAAGTGTCAAAAAATGTGTACTCTTAACAGGTGGAAATTTTAAAATAAAAGTCTATCTTATATTCATATACTGACCTTCTGTAAAGGAACCTGACTGACCACCGTTTTCGTACCAGAAACGGTCTCCTACCCTTGTTCGGTAAAACTGTTCAGCAATGAGACAAGCATGAGTTGGACCGACCAATGCCCCCGGTAAGTGTCGCTCGGACAGAGCTCCAGGGATTAGATCAATATCATGAACTGACCTATAACAAGAAAATAAATAGGTTAAAGATGGCGGCTGATTTAAAAAAACAACAACCCTGTGTACTATACGGTACAGTATATATACACATGTGTGCACTGTACGGTACAGTATATACACATGTGTGAACTGTACAATACTGTATATGTATACACGTGTAAACTGTACGGTACAGTATATAAACATGTGTGCATTGTATAGTACTGTGAAAAAGTATTAGAACAAGAGAATATTTTGTCATTCTTTCCATTTTATGGGCAATGCCTTCCATGCCAATACAGAATGTAAATTTCAACACTATGATAATGCTTTACTGATTCCTGTTGACAATTTAATGAGCCAAAGTTAGAATATTTATCATTATTTGGGGTTCCTACATACTTGTACCAAGGGCAAGTCATAGGGGTTCTACTAAAATGAACATACTGATTAAATTTAGGGTCTGAAATAACTGCCACTGTACCCACTGTAAGTAAGCAACGTTTGGTACCGGTATGTGCTGGAAGAAATCAATTTAAAAGCACCCTACAAGTAAACCTTCCTAAAAGCAGTGTTTAACACTATATATTAAGTTTTATTGTCATGCCATGGCTCAAAAAATGGAAAATTGTTAGTAAACCAGAGCTTTATGTGATGCTGGTTGGACTCCCTGACAAACTGTTGCAGACTAGAAATGCTTTCTAAACACTGTCAAGTTTATCTTATATCGTGAGACCGAGACAGGTGAATTTGAAAATAGGAAAGAAAGAGGCAGAACACCTTAACTCAATGTTACTGATGTTAAGTATCTTCAATTATGCAGCCTTTGAGACAGAAGGAAGACTGTCACTGATCTTAAGCATGTACCAAATGACAGAAAAGCATCCAGATCTACAGTATCAAGAAGACTCAACCAGAATGAAATATCTGGTTGTGTAACTGTAAAAAACATTTACTTCGATCTCCAAATATTGTCAAGAGACTTAAATGTGCTAAAAAAAGTACAAAAAGTACTTTGACGATTGTTAAAGTGTGTTACGAACGGATGAGTCCAAGTTCGAAATATTTGATTCAAAGCATAGGTTGTACGTCCAGCGGAAGAAAGGTGAAATATAGTGACCTCAACGCATAGCACCTACCATGAAGCATGGAAAGGCATTATGCACAGAAGATATGTGCATAATAGATGGAATAATGGACTAACACAAATATCATCAAATACTCTTCCACCATGGTATACCCAACGGTTTACATATTACTTGTAAAATATTCTACTGTCCAGAAAATAACGACCTCAAACATTCATCTAACCTATGCAGAAATTACTTAGCTAAGAAAGTGGCTGCTGGAGTAATATCAGATGATTCAATGGCTTCCAAAAGAGTCCAGATCTCAAACCAATTGAACATATTTGGGATTTGATAAATCAAAACTTGACAAATCAAAAGTTACGTTCAAAGAAACTTTATGGGAGGGTATTAGAAACATGTAGAGTAAAATCCCTAAGAAATGCTTTGATTAAATATGTTGCAACAGTGTCTGAAAGACTGTCTGCGGTTAATAAAGCAACAAGGAAACACATAAAATATTAACTGTTTACTGAACTCAATCACTTCCACTGAGTTTCTGTTGTATTAAATCTTAAGATTAATAAATGTTGATGTTTCACCTGTGATTTATCTTCTAATGTTTTTTGAAAGTAGCTTAAAAATCTAATCTCTGTCCTAGTCCTAACACTGTTGCTCAATAGCGTATATCAATATGATTATGGAACTGTCAGAAAAATGAAAACAATAAAATTTTTATTATACATTCACTAAAATTTCACCTAAAATACATGTTTATTTATAATAACATTTTGATCGAATTATAATACTCTTTATCGAGTACAATAACAATAAAATAAAATAAACATTGATAAAATATTTCAATTTATATATTTTATGTCCAAGGGCAAATAAAATTATAAGGAAGGATCTATTCCTCAACAAGAGGCATTCAGGTACCAAAGATTGCACGTACGAGGTTCGAGATTTTTGCGATTTTCGTGAAACTTATTAAGAATGTAGCATATGATGAAATATATTGATGGACTTTTTGACAATCCTTACTGAAGTAAACCCATCTATCAAGGCCACATATGCTGTGATGGCAATGATAAATAGGCTCGGTAAGAAAAGGCATTAGCCATAGTATAATAGCCTTCTGAAACCTTAACCTATGTAAAAATGTTACCATAGTCACTTTTCTGGGGTTGGAGCAGAACCAGAATCATAAAAAATTAAAAATAACGAAATCATAATAAATTATTATTTTGGAGACAAATTACGTACTGACACCCAACAATAAATTAACACTGAATATTACAACTTCTTCCTTTTTACCCACATGCACTGCTAGAAACCGGGTTTCGATACCCGTAGTGGGCAGAGTAAATAGCCCATTGTGTAGTTTTGTGTTTAGCTCCAAACAAATATAAAACTAAACAGCTAAGCCAAGTGTTACAATTTAATTAATACAAAGTAGCCAAACAGTAAAGCTACTGAGATCAAGAAAAATGTATGCGCTTCTATTTGTCAGCGTTAATGTTTACAAAATATTTGGAGTCCATGAAAACCTCGGCAGGGTTAAACAAACAACAACAACAAAAAAGGTCGGATGATTTGACATAAGAAATAAAAACGAAATAACAAATTCAAGTGCGTGAGCGTTGTTAGTAAGTACGTGTTTTTTTTTTTTATAGCAAAGCTACATCGGGCTATCTGCTGTGTCCATCGAGGGGAATCGAACCCCTGATTTTAGCGAAGACTTGCCGCCGTCCCAGCGGGGACTAGTGAGTTGGTGCAATCACTTTGACTGTTGAAAGATCCAGACTAAAATGCGTTGCCAATCATGTTCGTTGAATATTTGGATATAACGTATTCTAGATTTTTAATCAGTGTGAACAACACCTCCTAGAAACAGCTGCTGGAATTACTTGCTTTTTTATTCCAAAACAATTTCACATTTGGTCACAAGAGAAAGTTTCTGATTCAGTTTATACTTGAGGGTATAGATAACAATATAAACCACAAAATATTTCCGCTAAAAACTTCAAAATTGGAAAAAATGTAAGGCGTTTGTCTATAGGACCATTCAAAATACCTTTATGTAACGACAAGTGTTGTTTGTAAAAAAGTAATTCAAGCATTGAAAGTTCTGTTTTAAACATGAATGTTTTTAATGAAAACATAAATTTTTTTGTTTATTTCATACTAAAAAATCAGGTTATGTGAAAAGAAATACTGACACGTGCTCATTAAAGGAAAACCAATAATATTCAATGAAATATTTCTTTATAATCATAATAATTTAGTTTAACGAATTGTATTGTTTTTTCTAGTTTCAAAAAGTTACATCATAAATTTTCATAACGTATCACGACAGTTGAAACTATTGTTTGTGATTTTTTTCTCTCAGTAAGGTTTATTTGTAGATTTAAGCACAAAAATACACAATTTACTATCTGTGCTCTGCCTACCATGGGTTTCGAAACCGGTTTCCAGCATTGTAAATCCGCAGACATACCCCTGAGACATCTGGGAGTCTTTCAATAAGGAAACCAGATAACATTCCTCATGACCTCAAAGTATCTAGTGTAATGATATTGGTGCAGGAAAGAGTTACAGAGTGGGAGAGCTTGACTTGACAAATTTTACAAAGAGAGACTGACAGGACAAGGAGCTGCTAGAGGTAGCTCAATTATTAAGGGTCTAGAAGCATGCCCCAAAAATTTAATATAATAATATAACTTACAGTTGCTACAGAATTCAAATATCTAAAAGTAGGGGGGCTAAAGCAACGCCGGTTCCAACGCCTTTGAATAAACCGTCCGGGGCCTGACATGACCAGATGGGCTAAGGCGTTCGACTTGTAATCCGGGGGTCGCGGGTTCGAATTCCCGTCGCACCAAACATGCCCGCCCTTTCAGCCGTGGGGGCGTTATAATGTGACGGTCAATACTATTATTCGTTGATAAAAGGGTAGGTGGGTGGTGATGAGTACCGGCTTTTCTTCTAGTCTTACACTTCGAAATTAGGGACAGCTAGCGAAGATAGCCCTCGTGTAGCTTTGCGCGAAATTTAAAAAACGAACAAACAAACAATACACCGTCTGGAACTTCATTTCTTAAAATTATCACTGGGTTTGATGTTCTCAACTAACACTGAAATAAATAAATACATATCGAGAATTACTTTACCTGTACAACTGTTTCAGAAGTCGTATAGATCGATTGGACATAATATCATGTAAATCCTCCCAAGCATCTATCGCCGATTGATTGCATACGTCACGCCAGCTGGTGTAGCCTGGTAGCCCATGATCTCTTCCTCTTTGTATACTGTAAGCAGATAGGTCCAGTCCATGGCTCCCGTGTTTTGATTGAAAAAGTCGGTTTCTAAGCTGAAAATGTAAACACAAAATACAAAGATAACTGAAAACATGTTGTTGGAAGATATTTAAATATCGACAGACTTCCCAAGTTAAAAGGAATGTAGAATTTTAAAACCACGGTTTTAAAATATAAAATGTTTTATTTTCTACTAAATATACTCGTCGATATTTTGGCAATTATATTTTATAGCCCTGGAGGAGCTTTGCGCGAACTTAAAAAAAATAAACAAATTTTGTTTGTTTGTTTTGAATTTCGCACAAAGCTATTCGAGGGCTATCTGTTCTAGCCGTCCCTAATTTAGCAATGTAAGATTAGAGGGAAGGCAGCTAGTCATCACCACCCACCGCCAACTATTTTACCAACGAATAGTGGGATTGGTCGTCACATTATAACGCCCCCACGGCTGGGAGGGCGAGCATGTTTGGCGCGACGGAGATTTGAACCCGTGACCCTCAAATTACGAGTCGAACGCCTTAACCCACCTGGCCATGCCGGGCCCAGCATAATAGAATTTCGCTCTTTGAGATGGTAGGGAGTGACATAAATGACAGTAAAATTCCACTATTTGATTAGAGTTGTTATTGTGCTGTTTATCCTCCCTCTAGTCTATCAATTCAAAGTTATGGACAATTAGCGAAAATAACCCTTGTGTAGCTTTGTGCAAATATTCGAAACGAATGAAAACTTCAGAAATTTATTATTTCTTTAGATGTTTTGGGGGAATGTTTCTAAAGTTCGTCGTGATATTTTTTGTTTAAAATAGTAATAATAAAAAAAACAACACAAACAGTGACATTGAAAGAGGGTGAGCGGGCCCTCTGACTTGTCAAGCGTAAGATTTAACACGGAAGAACTTCGACGGCCAAGGCGAGCCATGGACCTCGGTTGTAAGGGGTGCGCCTGCGCCACGCACTCAATTGATTCGCTTGGTCAATTAATCTGCTTCCTGAAACTCTCAAAGGTTGTTGGTTGGTTGTTTTTTTAATTTCGCACAAAGCTACTCGAGGGCTATCTGTGCTAGTCGTCCCTAATTTAGCAGTGTAAGACTAGAGGGAAGGCAGCTAGTCATCACCACCCACCGCCAACTCCTGGGCTACTCTTTTACCAACGAATAGTGGGATTGACCGTCACTTTATAACGCCCCCACGGCTGAAAGGGCGAGCATGTTTGGCGCGACGGGGATGCGAACCACGACCCTCAGATTACGAGTCGCACGCCTTAACATGCTTGGCCATGCCAGGCCTAACTCACAAAGTTTTGAATAATATTGTTTATTGTCATGAACAGTACAATATGTGAATTTAACAGATAGCAAGTTTAAATAGTTGGAAAAAGTAATATAAAAATTAATGTTTTCTCCATGTAGATATAGTCAATATAAAAAAAAAACAACCTAAGCTGTTGTTGTTTCTTATTAAGCATAAAGCTACACAAAAGGCCATCTGTGCTCTTTCCACCACAGGTATCGAAATCCAGTTTCTAGCAGTATAAGTCAATAGACATACAGCTGTACCACTGAGACAGATGTGGGTGGGTCGGTGGGTGTTTTCTTATTGCAAAGCCACATCGGGCTATCTAATGACTCCACCGAGGGGAATCGAACCCATGATTTTAGCGTTGTAAACCCGTATACTTACCGCTGCACCAGCGGGAGGCGGGCGTAGGAAGGCAAATAAATTTGGACTTATGTTATGAAGAGGTCGAACCAAGGGACTGGTTAGATTAAATTGGGCCCCGCATGGCCAAGAAGTTAAGGTGCTCGACTCGCAACCTGAAGATTGCGGGTTTGAATCCCCGTCACACCAAACATGCTCGCCGTTTTTGCCGTGAGGGTGTATAATGTGACGATCAATCCCATTATTCGTTAGTAAAAGAGCAGCCCAAGAGTTGGTGTTGGGTGGTGATGACCAGCTGCCTTCCCTCTAGTCTTACACTGCTAAATTAGGGACGGCTAGCAAGCCCTCGAGTAGCTTTGTGCGAAATTCCAAAATAAACAAACAAAACAAACAAAATACATTATATTGATAGTTGAAATTTCGTATTAGTACCTAATGTAGCCAAAAAATTGATTTGTTTCGACTAAAAATATATATCAAGTCAAAACTTTTGTGAAATCAATAATATCTGTATTTAATATTAATTTTAATTGAACCATCTGAAATGTCGAGTGAAAAACTTACTTCCGGATTGACGTAATGATCGACACTCTGTGATCTTTCCTGCAGCGCGCCTGTCACGTGGGCGTCAAAGCCTACTTCGTACAGAGTCGCAGGGTTGAAAAACGTCCAGTGGATCGGATTTTCGTCGAATTTAACGTAAAGTTTATTCGCCAAAGGTACGATTTCCTATAATGGATTTTATCATATACATGTTTATTAAAATGATAACGTGAATATTATCGCTAAAATACACTTTCATTAATAATGAAAATTTAAATAATTATTTTCAAAAGTTTAGTATGCTGTGACAAAAATCGATGGAACTGAATCTCTAAGCAG
The DNA here is from genome assembly GCF_004210375.1 of Tachypleus tridentatus. Taxonomy (NCBI): domain Eukaryota; kingdom Metazoa; phylum Arthropoda; class Merostomata; order Xiphosura; family Limulidae; genus Tachypleus; species Tachypleus tridentatus. The sequence continues at coordinate 133,959,560 of NC_134833.1, read as the reverse complement.
GGGTAGTTAGTACGTAGGGTGGGCTGGTAAAAAACAGCTGCCGCGTGCAGTATTCCCTCGCTATTCGCAGGGGGTAAAGAACGTAACCCCCGCGAATAGCGAAAAACCGCGAATATTGGATGCAGTTTTAAAACTTCTATGTATGAGATTATATACGGTACTAAATGCTTCCCAGACACTTTCTAAAGACACTCTTACTCATTAATACAGTAATAATGTAGTAATATTGCATGCAGTCATGTATTGCACTAATGTAGTAATGATAATGTAAACACATTTTAATTTTGTACTGCAACAATATTTTAATCAAAAAGAAACGTAAGTACAGGAGGACAGTAACACCGCATAGTATAGTTACCCATACTGTATTACTGTACCGTAAAGTCATTTTCTATGCGTACAACACATGTATTAGAATTGACAGAAAGTGGAACAAATTTAAAGGCAAACTTAGATAAATACAGTACGCACAGTTCAGGTAATAATAATACAGTACAGTCAATTCAGTAATAATATGCAATTAAAAACATTATTAATACACGGTCACAAAATCATGCACTGTACATACAGTGTATGCATTTATAAAAAATACGTACTGTATTGCAATAATAATTGAAAAAAAATTTAATATTGTTTGTGGACTCACCAATAATGAATGATAATAAAATGATGATGAAATTTGCTGTACCATACAATGATGATGATAACACTAATGTACAGTATGGCACAGCTTAGCTGCTGCTTTACAGCACTTTAGGTAATTACTCCTCCTCTTCAGGCACTTAAGGAGAAAGCTCCATTTCTTCAGGAGAGTCAAGAGGTTGTGTTGTTTCTTTAGGAGAGTCAGGAGGAGGTGTCGTACTTTCTTCGGGTGTGGCTTGGTTTGACGTTTTGGGTACCTTCTTTAGGAACATGGTTATTGGCAGCTGGTTCCGTTGTTTTTTCATAGTGATGAATAGAGTTTTGTAGGTCGACATGGTAGAGTTAATTGCATTTGAGAATTGCAGCGAATGAACCATGTAAGGGTCCCATGACTTGACAGTCTCTTGCAAATCCTTTGCTTTTGACATGAGTTCAGCCAACCGTTCTAGAGTTAGACCCTCGTCCTCTTCCTCTTTTGATGGTTCTTCCTGGCCCACTGTTTCTTCTTCACTGGCAGATTTCGTCATCACATCTGCCAAATCTTCGTCCGTTAGAGGCTGATAGTGGGCGTTAATCAGGTCATTGAACTCTTCATAAGTTATGTCATCAAAGCCTTCACCACCGATTAACTTTGCTAGTTTAACTGACTTGTTGACAGCATCATGTTGAATTTCATCCGGTGAGAACCCTTTGTAATCATGAACACATTCTGGCCACAGATTTTTCCAACATGCATTATATGTTTCTTTTTTCATGTCTTGAAGTGCCTTGTGTATGACTGTCAGGCACGATGCAATTGTGAAATTGCGCCAGTACACTTTCAACTGGAAGTCCTCATTCTCGTCTATTTCATCAACTAATTGTTGAAGACAGTTGCCAGTGTAAAGTGCCTAAAGGCACGAATCACTCCTTGATCCATAGGCTGGAGGAGGGATGTTGTGTTGGGAGGGAGGAACTCGATCTGGACTCCCTCATGATACAAATCCACAGGGTGACCGCCAGCATTATCCATGATCAGCAACACTCGAAATTCGAGTTCTTTTTGCGAAGGTATTCTACCACTTGAGGGATGAAACACTGATGAAACCAGTTGGATGTCAGGAGCTTCGTAATCCAGGCCTTGGAATTATGCATCCAGAAGACAGGCAAAGTGTTTTTATTTTTGTTCTTCAGAGCCCTGGGCTTTGGAGATTTATAAATGAGGCCGGGTTTCATCATCCAACCAGCAGCATTGCCACACATAATAAGTGTCACTCTGTCTTTTTGTGCTTTGAATCCTGGGGCTTTCAGTTCGTCCTTCATGATGAAAGTTCTGGAAGGCATTTTTTTCCAGAACAACCCAGTCTCGTCCATGTTGAAGACCAGCTCTGGCTTGTATCCCTTCTCCTCAATGAGTTTCTTAAAGGCCTCAGGATACTTTGCTGCAGCTTCTGTGTCTGCAGATGCAGCTTCTCCGTGGGATTTTCCAAATCGTAGTTGGTAACGTTTCAGGAAACGATCGAACCAACCCTTGCTGGCATGAAATTCTTCGGCATCAGCTGCTGTTGATGGTCCTGGTTGTCCTTCAGTGAATTGAGAATATAATTTCAATGCCTTCTTTTGAATGATCTTGGTGTCCAAAGGGATATTTTTCTTTCGCAAGTCTTGTATCCACAATGCTAAGGCAGATTCCATCCTCACGATTACCTTGTTTCTTACAACATTCACCATCTTAGCACTTCCACAAAAATTCGTATCTACACTAGCTCTGATTGCTTGTTCATTTTTCTTTATGTAACGCACGGTGCTCTCATTCACTCCGTAATGGCGTCCTACAGCAGCATAACCTTTTCCTTCCTTTATCATATTAAGCAGTTGTACCTTCTCATGCAGGGTCATAACCTTTTTCTGGTGCTTAGGTTCCTTGCCAGAAGCTGGAGGTGTAGGGCGTTTGAATGGCATTGTAGGGTGTAAATAATATTGTAAAAATAAACACTTGAATTTACAGTCCAAACAACCACGTTGAATACTCACGCGCGAATGAAAGAGAGAAACAGCTGATCAGCAGCACGCGTATGCAGCCAATCAGCAAGAAGGAAAAACTAAAGCTGTCAGCCATTGGCTAAATTCAAACCTATTTCCTAGCCTCCTCGGGACCGAGCGCTGTGTGTGTGCGTGTGTAGTGCGTTACCGGCTGTGCTTTGCCGTTTGCGTTGTGGGGGAAGCTGAGGCAGTCAGCCAATAGCAGCTCAGCTCATTGTTCGATAAAGACGTCAATCGATAAAACTGCTTGAGAGAGTAAATACAGACATACCCTCGAAAAGCGCTTTTAGTCTCTATGACCTGCAAAAACCCGGTTTACCGAGCATTCGTTTTTATGACGTTATGACGCTAGCCTGGTATACCAGCATACGATGCGATAGGGTTAAGAGCCTAACCCGCGAATATGCGGGGCCGCGAATGGGGAACCGCGACCAGGTGAGGGTATACTGTATATGTATTGCTCATCACGGTCTCAAAGCTCATATGTCAATGTAAGAGATTTTTATAATCACTTAACTTAGGCAACGTTTTCAAAAGCCATTAAGACCTTCAGTTTAGCCAAAACACATAAGTAAAGTAGAGTACAAGCAGGGGTTGTAAACCTCTCAGTTTAGTGCCGCCTCAATAGGAGTGGGGACACCAGACAATAAAAAGCGAGAGGGGTAGATGTGATGATGTAATTAAAGGCGAGGAAGTTAAAATCCACAAAATGCCCCTACGGACGCGCTGCTAAACCTTCACTACAGGCGACAATGACGTCAGAGACCAGCACACATTTCATCAACATGAATATAATTAATACAGTCGGTATAAAACAGTAATTAAACATGAAAATAATTAATATAGTCGGTATAAAACAGTAATTCCTTAGTTCTATGCATTTTTTGATCATTTACGCTTAACGTGTCCTAAATAGGAGATTTATATACATATCATGCAATAATTAAAACTTTCTGTTTGACCTTTTAATTATGTCAATTTTTAAAAAAATTACATTTCTCGATTCTGAAAGATCACTTAACAAACATAAAACGTAATTGGAAGTATGTTAATATTTAGATAAACATGAAACGATTTGTTATAAACTGACGACGTAAACAAGTTTATCAAAAAACCTGAAATCAACTGTGTTACCACTCACGTACATAATTCATTGTATTTTATAATGAAATCTGATACTTTTAAACATTAATGTATTATGAAATTCCGTACACTTCATACGTATCTGTAAATATCATATTTTATAATTTTTTTCAACATGTAAGATCTTTTTAATTATAAGCTTACTGAGCATTTAACTGTTTGCTGTACGTCGGGCACAGGTTGTAATGATTGTACATTAATTGAAATGTCACATCAGATACTGAGAAATAACCTACCAGAAATACACATTTAGTGTTTTGTATCACTATATGGTGAAAAGAATCATATTTAATGGCTTTTAAATTTCAGTAACATACAAAAACTCTAGTTCAAGTATGGTGGACATTACATTTATGTAGAAAATATACGATTATGCACAGTTTGAACTGCTTATTTTCAGTATCAAGTACAATATAAAAGAGCAACAATGTATTATAATTAACTGTTATTTTAATAAAACATTTCCGCTTCTTCTTTCTTGCCATTAATGACGTGTTGAGACAATGAGGACAACGTTCATCATTTATGGAAACACCGTCTGTATGAGTGTGGTAAAGTGATGGTATTTGTATTTCCTAACAGTCACAGTTTAGCTAGTCTGATATCAGTGTCCACACATGTTATGCTACAAATGGTTGTCTCGTCGACTTTTGAAAGTGAAAGAGCTTGTGTCCTATAGAACGTTGTCTGAACGAAGCTATGAATACTTTCACGAGAACGCAAAAGAAGTTTGGAGGTGTGTGTGCCAGTATATTGATTACTTGATCATGTCGATCACACATCGCCAATCTGTATTCAATCCATAAATCTAATAAAAATCACTGCACAACAATTTTCTAAAAAAAGTTTTGCTTCCTCAAAAGTTTTTGCTGATTGTGACAGGTACAGGTGGGTATGCACAAATATAGTTTTGGTTTTGCTTCATCACGTAGGAACTCTGAGAAATATACAGTTAACTGTTTACTGGCAATAACGTATTTAATTGCGTTTATGTTTCTAATACGCTATTAAGTTCAGCATAATTAAAAGTGTTTTGCTCCTGATTTTCGTTTGTATTCAATGTCCGGTGCATCACGGTGCAATGTCCAACAGTAGTCAGCAAGCATTGACGGATTCCAGTTGCTCTGATATCGTTTTTCCATTGTAACAATGTACTGGTGAAACTGAAGATTTCGATGAAACGGTAGGTGATGGGCAAATTTGGATGTGATTTTCGTGATCAGCAGCCAAATATCTATAAGGAACACCCAACAGTGTTCAAGAAGCAAAAACTCTGTTGTGCTGTGTAACCACTGGCTGTGTATTTTCAATAGTTGAGATAAGAAGGGAGAATATTCCGATTCACTAGAACTGTTTCCATATAATCTCAACATTAGAAAATCAACTTATAAAAACAACAAAACTACTGCAAGGACCATATTAGTCTGTGTGTTCATGTATAAGCGAACAACATTGTATATGTTTATTATCGTTGTTGACATGTGTCCAAGAAAGATCAGTCCTCAAAGATGTAAGAAAAAAAAGGTAAGTGTTGTTATTCTGTAATAGTGGTTAAACATTATTATTTATTATGTAGTAAAATATATTCAAATAAAGGATAACAGCATATTTGTCACGATACTACGGACAGTAATATTGTTGTTAAAATAATAGTTTTAACATAATTAAATCTAGACATTAATGATATAATAATATGTGAAAGCATATGATTCGTCCTCGTAAGACTTGCGTAAATAAAACTATAAAATATGATATATGAAACATAATATCACAATATATTTCTGATATTATGAAATCAAACTAGTGAAAATGTAGGTTTTAATTATTGCATATTAAATAAGCATCCCTTTACAGGACGATTTACATGTAAACAGTCAGGAATTGTAAAAGTATGACGAAGCTGATTGTTGTAAAATATGTTTGTTTGTTTTTTTACATTTATATCTAAATTCGTGTGCATTCGTTGTGTATGTGTGTGTTTTATGCTTATTACTGTTGTTGACATGTGTCGCAATGAAAACTACTATCTAAATTTGAATCCAACAAAGATTATAATGATATGTTCATAATTTTGTTCTAGAAGATTTACAACGATATGTGTTTTATAGATGTGTTTGCAAAATCTTTCTCATGACAAAATTAATAAATTGTTAAAAAAAGTATTGTGTCGAGATCTTTTTATTATAATCGTGTTACCAAAAGTATTTAAAATAACTGCTTGATTTATAATTAAAGAGTTGTGTGTGTTTTCTTATAGCAAAGCCACACCGAGGGGAATTCGAACCCCTGATTTTAGCGTTGTAAATCCGTAGACATACCGCTGTACTAGCGGGGGGGGGCAATTAAAGAGTTAAATAGCAAGTTTTATTTATTTCATAATATGTAAATAATCATCGTTTTCAGGAAGATTTAAATATAAATGACCTGGAAATTTATGTAACTAATAAATTAGTGTTTTATACCAACCATATTAATTATAGTCTAACATAATTGCCGTCTGTCGTGGTGGCATTTTATTGAACTATATAAAACATTGTTGTCTTTGGTGACATCATCATATCTACCTCTTCTCCCTGCTCCCAGTAGCCTGGCGACACTCTACTGAGAGGTATTCTGTGGACAGCAAAGTGAGGGGATAACTATTAGCGAGTAGCGTAACTGCCATATGTGCTGCTTGCTGATCATACTATTTTGGCATCGGAAGGGCTAGCTACCTCACTAATGCTTGGACTTCTCACAGTGATTTACATACACCAGAATGTTACATTTTAACTAGGGAAGTGCAGTTGCAGAATAGCAACTAACTTCAACACGTGATGTACATCAAGACAACTCATCATGTCAGACAAAAACTGCTGCCTTCATAGTGACTGCCATTCATTATAAAATATTAATTTATATTGTTTTGAAAATAAGCGATAAAACGATAAGGATGATGTAAGGATGTCAAAACTATAATTAACGTAGTAGTCCGAGTATAAGTAGGCTGTAAAATTCATAGTCGCCTTATAATAGCGGCCGACCACAGGCCCCTTCCCCATACTGTAAGTCCAGATAGTATCCATCTACACAAATGTTCACTCGAGATCATCACAAGTTCTTGCAACTAATCCACCTATAAACTTTTCAATTATATTATAGATTTTGCGGACCTAAAAAAATGATATTATGACAATCAATATTTTATTTTCTTTCCCATGGTGTCTGAAAATGGTGGTCGCCTTATATTCGAGATCTCCCTATAATTAGCCCAGTACGGTACATGGCTCCATGAAGTATTTTATTATATTTTATATGTATGCAAGATGGTGTTAAAAAAGGATAAAATTTGAAAACATATTGTAAAAAAAAAGATGCTTTTTAAATGCATCCCTTCTCCATAAACCATTTACAAGAGCGCATGACTTAAAGCATTTATTTTTCAACATATGAATTATACAACCAAAATAGCCTGTTCAGGAAATGACTTGTAAGTATAATACCCCTGAGTAAATTACCGAATAGAAGATTTTTTTCCAGCGACTTACCCGGACTTGACTGTGTCCAAATCGGAAAGCTGCAGCCGCGAAGTTGTTGTTTAGAGAGGCGTCTACGTTGTCATCGTATCCAGAGAAATAACCGTCCTCAACCAGAGTGAGATTATTTTTCTGGATAATATCTTTGCCTGAAGAATAATAGTTATCACATTATTTAATTGTATAAAAATATTACAAATAGTACACTTAAAGTTTTCAATGTGAAAAAATGTCTAAATAAAATATTTGTGCATGTCTTAAGTTTGAGATGTAAAAGGTCAATAGTTCACTTGCTACGGTAGTGAGTCGTACCCTTAAAGAAAGAGCACGCATGTCCCAAAACATGTAGTCGCTGCAGTCTTTTTGCTCCATGTAATTATGTACAAATTTGGCTCATCTGAAATTCACCTATTTCAACAGCTACATTTTATATATTAGCGACTGTAAACCATCTAGACATTAGTTGTTACCAAACGAAAAGTGAAAGAATCATTGGAACCTGTCCGAATCTGACCACGCTGTTCGTTTGTTGTTATTTTTCTTCGTTTTCGCACACCCAATTTGTTTCTATGGCATGCGTGGTTAAGTTTTAAACCTTAGCCATCATCTCAGTCTTTGCCAAATTCCTTTGAAATTAATAGCATTACTTCGTATTCACTCCACTAGCAATGGTGCTTGTGGCTCGAAACAGTAAGTTTTGTGGTCCACATGGATAGTTTTACCCAGAATAAAATCAAGTTTATATTTTCATTAAATTTTGCATGGATAAATAATACCATTACTTTTGTGTTTGAGCAAACTTTCGTCGACTTTTAACGAGTTTTTTTTTTTTTTTTGTAAAGTGTTTGTAAAATTTTAAATCGCCTGTGTGACATTTATACTGGCTTCCTGTGTAAACACGAGTTTTAATTGTATGCCATTACTTCTGTGTACAAACTAACTGATTTGTTTGTAAGCTTAATTTATAAGTTCATTTTCCATTACTCATGCGCACTTAGCTCGTGCTAGCTATATAACCATAAGACTTCTTGTATTATACTATTATATATTACTCGCTTTGCGAATGATGTGTGTTTACTAATACATAAGTTTCGTTTTTTTTGGCTGACTGATAAGCTTTGGTCAGAACTGTCGAAGTGTTTACTCATACGCACTATTGCTTGTTTTTTGAATTTCGCACAAAGCTACTCGAGGGCTATCTGTGCTCGCCGTCCCTAATTTAGCAGTGTAAGACTAGAGGGAAGGCAGCTAGTCATCACCACCCACCGCCAACTCTTGGGCTACTCTTTTACCAACGAATAGTGGGATTGACAGTCACATTATAACGCCCCCACGGCTGAAAGGTCGAGCATGTTTGGCGCGAGGGGGATGCGAACCCGGATTACGACTCGCACGCCTTAACACGCTTGGCCATGCCAGGTCCCGCACTATTGCAATGAGATAACTTTGTGTGTATGTCTAGTGCTAACATTAGCAAAGGTTTTTCCGTTAGATCCTTGTACAGCTGCGACAAACAGCTAAGCTGTTAAAAAAAAAGAAGAATCGAGGCCATTGAAAGGGTCGTTATACAAAAAGTAACTAAATGATTTAATAGTAGAACGCGGCCAAGGTAATCTACATTATCGGATACATAGTTTACAAAAACACATTTTTTTCACTTGGTATAGAATTATTTTATCAATTTTATTAACGGTAGCACTAGTATAAGTTAATAATCATTTAGCCACTTTAGTGTACGTGTGTATGTTTTCTTATAGCAAAGCCACATCGGGCCATCTGCTGAGTCCACCGAGGGGAATCGAACCCCTAATTTTAGCGTTGTAAATCCGTAGACTTACCGCTGTACCAGCAGGGGACTGTTTGTTAGTATTGACAGAGAGAAGCATGTGTGTTTTCGTATTGCAAAGCCATATCGGGCTGCCTGCTGAGTCCAGGAATAGACTGTTTGTCAGCATTGATATAAAAAACAACCAACACAAACTGCCGTAGCACAAGAATGAGTTACTTACAACTTTAATGCTTATTTTTGTCAATACTAATAAATACATTATGAGATACAAAAGCGGCCAAATGATAAGTAACTCATACTAGTGCTATCTTTAATAAAACTGATAAACGTGATAAAATAGTTTTAAACTAAGTTTAGAATTTAGGATTTTTTAACATGTCATTTTAAACTATGTATTCAATAATATTGGTTGCCTTGGAATCAGTTATTTTAGTACTGGCCTGGCATGGCCAGGTGGGTTGAGGCGTTCGACTCGTAATCTGAGGGTCGCGGGTTCGAATCCCCGTCGCACCAAACATGCTCGACCTTTCAGCCGTGGAGGAGTTATAATGTCACAGTCAGTCCCACTATTCGTTAGTAAAAGAGTAGCCCAAGAGTTGGCGGTTGGTGGTGATGACTAGTTGCCTTCCCTTTAGTCTTACACTGCAAAATTAGGGACGGCTAGCGCAGTAAGCCCTCGTGTAGTTTTGCGCGAAACTAAAAAAAAACAACAAAGTTTTAGTGTTGTTTGTATAACAAATAACTTGTTTGTTGGTCGCGCCTTTTTTCCTTTTCACATCGATATTGCTTTTGGTTTAGATCTAATTAAAAGCATGAGGGACAGCGAAATAATTTACTGGCAAGTTTCAAGATTTATTGTCATGTTTTTGTGTAAGTCTAAATCTAAACTTCGTTTACGTTTTAATGTTTATGCATGTACTAATAATATAATTAAACAAACTTCCGTCATAGAACTTCCTCAACTAAACAAAAGTTTCACACATGTTACTTAAATATTTTTGATTTTATGTTGACTATGTGGCTCTTTGAAATAGACAACAAATAAAACGTTGTTCATTACATGCCCTCTTTACTTTTCGGAACTAACTATCGACAGAGGCTGATATCTGGCTACGTTACTGATATTTATTCATAAGAAATGGGTGAATACTCGCTTCATTCTTCAGCTGTTTGAGGTATATGCCACTTGAACGATACACCATTAGATCATTCGTGACTTGTGTTGCTCTTAAAGACATAAATTCTTCTTGATTTCCTGTTGTCTGTCACACTTTACGGCGTTTGCTATTGACCTTTGCAATTGCATCGTAGATTCTCGTCTTCGCACGTGGCTAGAATTGTTAGTTATAGGTCTCTTTTTGATTGGTCTTGGTACCCCAAGTTGAACCATATTCTTTTCTTTTACAATGTCATTAAGTATAAGTGATATCGCAGTTTTGAATAGGTGAATATTTTGCGTCGGTGAGGGCTGTTACATACCGTTCACCAATACATTTGGTGCAAATACACTATTTCTCCATAGAGAAGAAATCCACTAAGAAATATTTACATAAATTAACCTTTTAATGCTTATTAGCAAGTTCCTGACTAATGTGATGTCTTGTTTGTAGGTGGCCTTTTTTTTTTCAAAATTGTTTATTTATTCTTTTTAACCTAATATATAAGTTAACAAATGAGAGTTGTTTAGGACTATCTTCATCATGTAAGCAGTACCTGTCAAGTTCGCATAGTAGTTCGATTTTCCTCCAATTTTTATCGAAGTAATTTATTGTACTAGGTTGGTGTGTATCTGCTATTATTAGTATGTTTGAAGGTTCATGCATAAACTTTGATGAGGTATATCTGGGTATTTTATATGTCGTCGTGAGTAATGTATTTTGTGTTATCTGTAGTTTGGTTTTCAATAGTTGTTTGTTTACATTATTCCATGCTTGAGCTGCATATTCGATTACATATCTTATGTATGTTTTGTATATTCCTAGAATATTGTCTGCTGATGCTCCACTGCTTTTTCCAGTTAAGCCTCCTAGCACAGTTTGTTCTTTACCAGACTTTAGTTTTAATATTACTTAGATGGTTTAGCCATGTTTGTTTCTAATCATAAGCTAATCGAGAAACTTTGCGCATGTGGGAGTCAGAAGGAGTGTTCCATTCATGTAAATCTCTGGTTCTACTCTTTTGTGTTTCGTTAACTTTGTAAATATCACAAGTTGGGTTTTTGCTGTCTTTATCTTGATTCTGTATTTTTGACAATATTCGCATATTCTGTTTAATTGTGGTTGTATAGTACTGGTGTTGGGGTATTTTTCAGACTGCTACATCGTCGGCGAGCTGTGATGAATATCCATGATTATGATCTTTCAGTGGCATATTCTTCACATACATGAAGAAGAATATAGGGCTAACCACCCCGCCTTGAGGGACGCTTTCTTATTGGAGTGAAGAACTCCGAAAATGTTTCCGCAATATTCACTCTATATTTCCTGTTTTCCAGGAAGTTCGAGAGCCAGCGAATAATTCCTCGCGGTAGTCCCATTTCATTCATACGGAATCAGATATCATTACGCTATACAATGTAGAACACTTTCTCAAATTTTTTCTAATCACTGCTACACTGAATAAATCTTAATTTTAATGTTAACTTATTTGAGGTAGTTAATTACCTCTAGTGTCAAAAAAGGTATTTTACTTATCGAAAATTTATTTATTAAAAAAATTTCATATTTATTATAAAACGGTGCAAAACTTTTTCTCACTTGCTATTATTATTTTTCTAGTTTTAAAGATTTACTATTATTACAAACATTTAAAAATCTTTTTAATTGTGAGATTTTGTTTGATTGTTTGCTTGTTTTTGAGAGTTGCTCAAAACTACACGAGGGCTATCTGCACTAGCCGTCGCTAATTTAGCTGTGTAAGGCTAGACGGAAGGCAGCTAGTCATCAACACCCACCGCCAACTCTTGGGCTACTCAAATAGTAGGATTGACTGTCTCATGTTTGGTGTGACGAGGAATAATTGTGATATAATATGCCCTTAAGCATCATACGAGGCACTACACTATTGTGGGATGGGTAAACCAAGAATTGTAAAATTGAATGCCCCTGTCTTATCAAAAATAGTCAAATGTACTTTTCAATTTGCTAGTTTAATACCTAAGTCTAACAGTTAGCATGTAATTGATGGTTATTAATTTTTCCGTTATAAGATATTCTCGATATGCTAAACTTGACGTATATTTCTGATTACTTATAGCAATTAAATCGTCTGTGTGACGAAACTACAAATCATTGGTTATTTGCTATAAGGAGCATCTGAAAGAAAATAAATTCTGTAATAACAAATACGTAATAAGTAAAGTGATACTAGCCGGATAGATTTTTAAACAATTTTCAGTTCCTATTTTGGTTGCCATTGTGATTCGTATAGATCCGCTTGCACAGCTTCATTTCTACAAATAGCACAGCACAACAAAGTTTTGCTTCTTGAACACTGTTGGGTGTTCCTTACAGATTTTTGGCTGCTGATCACGAAAATTACATCCAAATTTGCCCATCATGTACCGTTTCATCGAAATTTTCAGTTTCACCAGGACATTGCTACAATGGAAAAAACGATATCAGGGCAACTGAAATCCGTCAATACTTACTGACTACTGTTAGAAACTGCAACGTGATGCACCGGACATTGAATACAAACGAAAATCAGGAGCAAAACACTTTTAATTATGTTGAACTTAATAGCGTATTAGAAACATAAACGCAATTAAATACGTTATTGCCAGTAAACAGTTAACTGTATATTTCTCAGAGTTCCTACGTGATGAAGCAAAACCAAAACTATATTTGTGCATACCCACCAGGTACCTGTCACAATCAGCAAAACTTTTCAGAAAGCAAAACTTTTCAAAAAAATTGTTGTGCAGTGACATCAGAATCCCTACTTTTCACTAAACTTTTTCCTGTTTGTTTAGTTTTCATATGTCCATGAAGTGGACACAACATCTATAAATGTTTAGTATATCCATATCTCTGTAGCTATAACTTTGACAAGAATAAGGCTCGTAATCACAATTTTATAAAATTTAATTCTTACTATAACCTACAGATAAAAAGATGTTAAATGATATAAATTTATGATTATGGTTTTAAATCTTGTTATATAACCTTTTTGTAGAAGGATCCTCACTTCATTTTCAAATTCATAATTTTAATACTTTTGTTTGTCTGTATTTTGTTATTCTCATGTACTTTAATTTTAGAGACTGTTGCATATCTATTTATCGATATGTGGCGTCATCTGTTGGTATGAAGAGATATTTAAGTACATGAGTGATATGTCCACCATTTATCCAAAACCTGCATGTATATGTTAGCGACCTTTTTAGCGTATTATTAGCATATATGCGCATAATATATCGTAACTAATACTTTGATTAGTGGTTTTTCGCCTAGAAACTCGATAGGGTGGTTTTTGGCGCTTGAATTATTTGAAATACTTGTTAATCCCGTCTATTAAAGTGACCCTGTACGTAAACTATTATAGGTTTTGCACCTGATATAAAAAAACAAAAACATTGATATCTTTATACTATTGTAATTTAAAGGTCTAAGTTAAGGAAATACTTCAAAATTTGGTTAGGAGTATTTTCTCTTCTTTCTTAATATTAGTTCACACTCTTGATGCAAAAAAATTGTTAGAAGGATTGATTAAGTAACCGAGGATTCGAATCCCGGTCGCACCAAACATGCTCGCCCTCTCAGCCGTGGGGGCGTTATAATGTGACGACCAATCTCACTATTCTTTGGTAAAAGAGTAGCCCAAGAGTTGGCGGTGGATGATGATGATTAGCTTCCTTCCCTGTAGTCTTACACTGCAAAATTAGGGACGACTAGCGCAGATAGCCCTTGTGTAGCTTTGCGCGAAATTCAAAACAAACGAAACCAAGTAACCGAGATGTTTTAAAAAAGTATTATAAACGAACTATGAAAACAAAGAATGAACTATACATGAAAATAAAATTGGTTCTCTGTCTTACCTAATAATAACGGTAAGTATTCATTGTAAGTTATATGTTGAATCTCAGCAGTGACAATTCGACGTGCCTCTTGAAAAATAATTTCATCGGAACAATTAGTACTCAACTCTTGGAGAATTTTGGCAATTCTATTGTGTTCTCTCATCCAGATGGCGTGCATAACCATGAGGTTCACGTGCTCATTTGTCCGACTGTCTCCTAGAAACAAAATGTTTAAAACAATATCTTATACAGACTACAATAAAGTAAGGGAGAAAAAACAACGATAACAAGAAAGCCGGCAGTGTTTCGAAACATGGTTTCAACTGAATGCTGGATAAAATCATAAACTTCTGAGTTTTTAATCACAAACCGCCAACAGAATATTTTTTCGTTGTTGTTTTATGGCATACTTTGTTCAAGGTACCTGTCTAGGAGAAAAGTGAAGGAAAACAACAAGAAGAGAAAACCACGTCTTCTCAAGTTCAACAATTTTTTCATTGCACATTGAACGAAACTTTATAGTCCGGGTTGAAGAAGATAAGGAACAGGTTGCATGTCGTCTGAGAAGTGGTTGAACAGCTCTTGCAGCAGTTTGGTACTGCTAATGATTCAGTAGTCCTAAATAAAAGCTGTTATCGTGTGTGTGTTACAGGAAACTTGAAAGCTGTTGTTTTTTATGACGAGACTTATTAAAAATACAAGTACATTGGAACCCCTCTAAGCGGCCGCTCCTCAGATTCGGTCAACCCTTGCAAACGGTCATTCATTTACAGTCTCTTTTTTGTTTACATAATCCCTAATTATGTACAGTGGAACCCCTCTAATCAGGCCAGTTTGTCTCAGTCCCAAAGGTGGCTGCTTCAGAGGGCTTCCACTGTAGTTTGTTTCTACTTCACGCCTTTTAATTAGGCTTTAAAATGTATTATATATAAATGAAATAGTAAAACGTATCAAGAACCGAACCATTAGCAAAATTAGCGTTTGTATAAACCGTGTGGCATGAACCTCATGGACGGGGCGTGGCCCAGTAATTAGCGTGTCCTGTTGTAGATCGCCTATGTTGAGGATTACTGTCGCTATCCTAACCAACTAGTGTTAGCGTGACCGATTGTGGATCACAATGTTCAAAATTACTGTCGATATTCCAACCAACGCGCTTAATATTTTCAACTGTGTATGCGTTACAAGAGTGATGGTCAATTCCTCTATTCGATTTAAAGGCAGCCATATTCCCTCATGGCGTTAGTTACTACTAGCTAGCTGTCATTTCATTTGTCAACAGTTCAGAACTGTGGATGACTTTATCTAAATCCTAGGCCTCTTAAACCCGTGCCCATAAGCTGCCGTTCGGGCGAAAATACGAAATTCTTGATGACGAGAAACTCACTTGAAATAAAACTGTACCTCAGAACATGAGTGTTAATACTCATACCAGCCGTTCTGAGATACAAAATACGAAATGTCTGCTATAGAGTTAAATGTGTTGTTCATGGCGTACGTTTCGCGTCTTTCGCAACTTGTCACACAACGTTTAGAAACCTGGGTGACGTATTGATTCGAATCTTGTTGCGTATTTTAGTTATTTTAAGGCGGGTTCTGGAATAAATCATTCTGCTACGTGTTGGATTGATAAGCGATATAAAATATTAAAAAACAACATACTTAATATCCTTAGTACAGCACATAACTGCACAAAACAATGTTTTGTTCCAACTTGGAGCATTATAACTCAATTAGAGTCAATTTGTAGGCATTATTGAAATAATTTACGTGAAGACTTCACTACGTAAAGATGTGAATAAAACACACAAAATAGTTGATTAACATATATATACATACATACGTATATACAGTATTTGGAAACTTTAAGAAGAGGCAACACCTCTTTGTAGCTAGCAAACATTAAATGAGTTTAAGTTTGACAGTTTTTCTCCAAGTTGTTGAAACGTTCAAGTGACTTAAGAGTAAAACATTAAATATTTAATTGTCTAAGTCATTCCATAAAGATTATTTTATTTTTCAAAATGTGGAACAGCGAAATACAGACACTACTCACCAGAGATAAAGCAATATTGATGCTGTTCTGGATTTCCACACGAGGATTTTTTATCTTTATTCATCGGTAACATTTCTCTTCCACCCATGATACTCGACTTCAACATTCCTTGAAAACAACAACAGCAGCGAATTATTTAAAGAAACAAGTTTGACCCTCAAGTTACCAATTGGTCACTTACCGGCGGGGCCCGCATGTTGATTGATTTTATTATTTTGCATGTTATGACACTCGATACCCCCAGTGACTTAGTGAAAATTCTAAAGGCTTATAACACTAAAACATGGGTTTCAATACCCGTGATGGACACAGCACAGATAGTCCGTCGTGTAGCTTTACGCTTGACAACAAGTAAGCGAGAGTCTCGATGTAACGAAATGGCTAAAGAGGTCAGAGGTTAGTTGAAATCCTTCATTTCCTGTATAATTCCACGTAAGCACAAACAGTAGCGAATTCAGGAAAAAAGTCACAATACAAACACGAATACATACGAAAATTAATATTACAAATGCTTCTATATAAAGTGTTATCCCTTTTCCTGCGTCTTTATTTAACAGAAGGCCCGGCACGGCCATGTGGGTTAAGGCGTGCGACCCATAATCTGAGGGTCGCGGGTTGCATCCCCGTCGCGCCAAACATGTTCGCCTTTTCAGCCGTAGGGGCGTTATAATGTGACGGTCAAACCCACTATTCGTTGGTAAAAGAGTAGCCCAAGAGTTGGCGGTGGGTGGTGATGACTAGCTGCCTTCCCTCTAATCTTACACTGCTAAAGTAGGGACGGCTAGTGCAGATAGCCCTCGAGTAGCTTTGTGCGAAATTCAAAAACAAACAAACAAACATTATTTAACAGAAAGACAAATAATTGGCACGTATCAGTTAATAACAGATTTAAAATATTTTTTATTTTATTACTTTAATTATTTATAGTATTTAAATAAAATGTGATTTTTTTCGTAACCAAAATTATGACTTTTTTACTGTGACTTTATTTCCTTTCACCACAGCAGAATCCAGAGAGAATAGTAGTAACATTGGTAGTGTTTTTGCTTATTTTTATCTCTGTACTAGAATGTTCAGATTTTCAAACTGAGAAATCGGGAACAGCTTAGCTCTTACTCCTAATTTCGAAATGGTTCTTACAAATTTGAAGCCCCTAGAGACACAGCGGGATGTCTGTGGACTCACACCACTAAAAACCGGGTTTCGACACCCGTTGTGGGCAGAACACAGATATCCCATTGTGTAGCTTTCTGCTTAATTATAAACAAACAAACAAACAAATTTGAAATGCGTTAACTTTAATTTACTTTGCATTTATTGAACCGTTCCATGATATTTCTAAGTGTATTAACACTGGAATTGTTTTGGAAATAATTTCATTTTTTTTTTCTCGCAATAGACACAAAAATGAGAAACACATAATCAAATTATACATTCAAGAAATATTTTACTATTCACTTTATCCAATTTATCTTAAATTAGACTACTTCGTATCTGGATTTACTTAAGAATCCATAACATTTGCAAACAATAATTTTAGCTTTAAGCATTACCTTGAAAAAAAATATATTTTCAGACATATTTTTATGAAGAATGGAATGTATAAATTCTGTTTTATTTTTCGTTCACCAGTTGAAAAATTAAATTTCATATGAGAAGTGCCTTAACTGTCTTAACGTTCATGTCTGGGTGTTCATCATACACAACCAACAGGAGGGTGTGTTACGTTTGGAATTTCGCGCATAGCTACAGAAGTGCTATCTGCGCTAGCCGTCGCTAATTTAACAGTGTAAGATTAGAGGGAAGGCAGCTAGTCATCACCACCCACCGCCAACTCTTGGGCTACCCTTTTACTAACGAATAGTGAGATTGACCATAATATTATAACACCCACATGGCTAAAAGGGCAAGCATATTTGGTGTGACAGGGATTCGAACCTGTAATTCTCAAATTGCGAGTCGAGCGCCCTACCCACCTAACCATCTGTTACAAGTCAAATAAGCCTGTTTACAATAGTGATTCGATGTGACTGACAGTTGGATGTATTTATTGTTCCCTGCCGGGACAGCAATAACTCTACGGTGTTACAACGCTAAATTCAGAGATTTTATTTCTTTCAGTGGACACAGCAGATAGCTCGATGTGGCTTTGCTGTAAGAAAACACTCACTGGATGTATTTCTCATAAAACCGGGACGTTTTGCCAGTTTCGAGAACTATCCTTGGGATACGGGGCATTTTACCAAAAAACGGGACAGTTTCGGCAAAATCTGAACGTCTGGCCACCATAGTGTGTGGCATATCTGACTCAGATGTTATGAAAATCCTGTAACAAATAAATTCATGGGGTCCATGGCGATGCATTGAAATACACGTCTTTTCAGGACGACCCCGTCCTAGAGGCTGTTTGAAAACCAGTTTAGTTAAGTTTAGGTGGTCTCTTTCTGTTATTTATTACACCTATATTACAAGGGCAGTTGTTATTGTAGCCACACAACTACACAATAAGCTTTCGATATGATCTGTCCACAGTAGAGAATTTAAACTTTCAAAACTTACCTCCCTTGTAAGTGCGTAACTGACTAGCTTGTTCATCCGTGGAACCGTACACACTGGATCCGTCCAGGAAGGATGTAATCTGGTTTAGTTGCTGTCTCTGGCCTCGGCAGGTATTTTTACCTGTTTGTTGAGAAAAACGTAACAGTTTGATAACATTATAACTACAGTTTTGACATGGAAATTTCACCAAGTATTTAATGTGGTAAGATGTAGCCCTTCATTATGAAGTCGGGTTTTGTAAGACTGTAGGCATGTATTCGAATTTAAGGGGAACGGAGGAACGCAGTGCTCACTGTTAAAATAAATACGAATTCCCCCTTCCCGTTCCTTTTAACAAAATCATGCACGTATATCGAGAGTGAGGCGTCAGTGATTGACTTAGTTTTGACATAGTTGTACTGATTGTTCTTGTGCCTATATGTCACCTCCCTCAACCTTATGCTAAGTTATTATTACTTCTTCATTTTGATCCCGTTAGTGGCTGATTAATGTGGTAATTAAACTTACAGCATATTTATATATTACACATGAGAGTACCAACATACAGTTCTTTTGTTAAATCTACTGAAATGCGTGACAAATAGTTACAAACCGAATATTGCACCGAGTGATTATATTTTAACGTTTCTTTCGTAATAATATATGAAGCTTTCGAATACGATTATGCAGCCATACTTTGAAATTAATTAAATATGACATTGGGCTCTTCGATGGCAAATTTAATATGTTTAATTTACAAAGTTTAATATCATTTCAACCTTCTCTTGCATGCACTATAAAAATATGCTAGACGATTTTTTCTTTAAATTTCTCGTTTAAAAAGATTCATATTGCAAAAAAAAAGTTTTATGGAATATATTTTGTTGAGATATAAATGGTTACATTACCTAGAAGTAACATTGTTCAACTGAGGAACCAACAGAAATAACTTTAATGGTTAATTAAGGACTATCACCTGGAAGTAAGAAAGAGCTTTAACTACAAAATTGAAGCATTTTTATTTACATCAAGCAACAAAGATAGAGTTGTTATCTCAATGTTATAATGCGTAATAAAGGGTTCAAATGCTCATATTATTTCATTAAAATCAAATCGCCTCTTAACTTAATTAGTTTACTAAGGTTTGGTTTGTTTTGAATTTCGCGCAAAGCTACACGAGGGCTATCTGCGCTAGCCCTCCCTAATATACCAGTGTAAGACCAGAGGGAAGGCAGCTAGTCATCACCACCCACCGCCAACTCTTGGGCTACTCGTTTATCAACGAATAGTGGGATTGACCGTCACATTATAACGCACCCACGGCTGAAAGGGCGAGCATGTTTGGTGTGATGGAGATTCGAGCCCACGACCCTCGGATTACGACTCGAGTGCCTTAACTATCTGGCCATGCCGGGCCAGTTCACTAAGGAGATCGATGTGTGAAAGGTCACTTGTGAGCAATTGGTATGTGAAGAGTCACTTGTGAGAAAATGTTTAATAATACTAGATCGAGTATTTTGATCAAAATATAAAACTTTTGTTTTTCTGTTACACAATACGTAATCATAATATTCTTTCAACATTCACAGAATAATGTTTGTAGATCTAGAACACTTACCAAACTCCCAACACCCTACAGGACTAGCTCGAACAAAATTCATACATGTAACGTTATGCGGACCAAAAAAGGGGTCGTCGTGTGGAATTTTAATAGGATAACATTCCGGATGTAATAAACTCTTGTTTCCTTGGATCATCTCGTCGCAACAAGTAACAAAACTGCCATCTTTACCTGCAAATAATTTAAGAAATATTGAATACGTGGTTTTATTCTTTCACAAATATATTAAATACTACCTTACCACAGCAATTCTGTGTGCATATTTTTAACGAAGAAGCTGTCTGTTGCAAATCAATATTATTTTCTCACTGTTTGATACTTAAAGACCATCTAAGAACACATCTACTAATATTTGTATTGTAGCTTTTACTCTGGGAAATATTCGGTCATATATGAGCTGTTATTCTTCATGTTAAAGAAATGATCAGTTACACATCGGTAATAACGTATAACTTGTACCTTTTTCAAATATCTTTATTATCCTTTTACCAATGGAGTTAATGTTTCGAACTGATATTTATCGGATATTATACAGTAATATTGCGATACATTTAACAGATAATATTATATGATTGTAGTACATCACTGTAAACTTTTGTACGTTGTTTTGTTTGATTAAAAACCACTGGAAATAGTTTCTAAGGGATTAGCTTCAACGTTACATTAAAATATTTTATTTATTTAGACGCATAAAAAAGTCAAATTATTTCAGTTCTGAAGTGAAAATCAATATGTTTGCAGTATATAAAAGAAAACTCTCAGAAGTATATTACAGGAAAAGTGACAACGGTGTTGCAGTAGTGTATACATGTTGCCGTATTTGTTTTGTTTGTTTTAAATTTCGCACAAAGCTACTTGAGGGCTATCTGTGCTAGCCGTCCCTAATTTAGCAGTGTAAGACTAGAGGGAAGGCAGCTAGTCATCACCACCCACCGCCAACTCTTGGGCTACTCTTTTACCAACGTGTAGTGGGATTGGCCGTCACATCATAACGCCCCCACGGCTAGGAGGGCGAGCATGTTTGGCGCGACGGGGATGCGAACCCGCGACCCTCAGATTACGAGTAGCACGCCTTAACACGCTTGACCATGCCGGGCCCGCCGTATTTGTACCACAGGAAAAGTGACAACGGTGGCTCAGTAGTATATACATGTTACCGTATTTGTACCGTATTTTGTAGCTATGACAAAGCTACCGAGACTATCTACCGCTGTTCTTACTTTTAAACTACTGAATAGATGGAAGGGGGCCCGTGAAGAGCACCCATAACCAACTATCCACATTAACGGGCTAACTATCACTCTTATAACGCACCAACAGTTTAAAGTGAGGGGAGCATGTTGTATCGCCCGGATTCGGACCTTGCTTCAAATAAGAAATCCCGAGTTCTACAACAAGACCAACAGCGACCGTGACCTCGAACTACTAGAAACTATTGTTGACTTTGCATAAATAAATAGCTGCAACAGTTGTTGCATTTTAATTAGTTTCGAGGGTTAGTTTTGATCAACTATTCATAATTTCCTATCTATATTAGGTAAAGTCGTTCTATCTCTCTAGAGTCCATAACGTGACTAAATGGAACACCTATGCTCCTGAATATGAGTTTGTACATATCTCAACTCAGTTGTTCGGTGTATGTTAAACTGTTTATATGCCAAAACTTTATACTCGATGTTGTCACTGAACACATGGAGAGCCAGACTCTTGTACTAATATGACTTCAGAATTAAGTCAAGATTACATTTGCGCAGAATACGTACTGAAGAAAAATTTGTAATATTTTCTATTCAGGATCTTCAACTCTTAACATAAACATCGTGACTGCTGTTGTAACAACGGAATTAAACTTGTCGTAATAAACGTTTCGACACGGAGAATGAAACGTTATTCAGTTTGGATTTGGTTTGTTTTAAATTTCGCGCAAAACTACTCGAAGGTTATCTGCGCTATTCGTCCCTAATCTAGCAATGTAAGACTAGAGGGAAGGCAGCAAGTCATCACCACCTACCGCCAACTTTTAGGCTACTCTTTTACCATCGAATAGTGGGATTGACTGTCACATTATAACGTCCTTACGGCTGAAAGGGCGAGCATGTTTGGCGCGACGGGGATGCGAAATCCCCGACTCTCAGATTACGAGTCGAGTATCTTAACCACCTAGCCATACCAGGCCTAACATTATTGAAATAAAGTCCATAATTGTTTTCGATTTCATTTTAGTTTACTCTGTCTAAAACAAGATCTGTCGTTTTCTCACAAAATAACGTCAGAATTCATGTAAGGTCATTTTATAAATTTATATTAGAATGATATAATAATAAAAGTAGTTTTTTTGCAAGTTATTATCCTGGTTTACACTGAAACAATGAAAATAAGATATGTTTACAATATTTTTCGACCAAAAAAATTAATGTAACAAAAGAGTTTAATTTCGAGATGTTTCAAATAAGAAGTTTATCGAACAGTATCTATAAAGTACAACTATAAACCACTAGTTTGTAAAACTAAATTAAAATATAATAATATTTTTGCTTCAGTAGTGTAACTAGGGGTGGTCTAAGTCATTCTGGGGCCCCAGGCAGAATTCAGTAAATGAGGCCCCATAATGATAGAAAACTCAGAAGTAGATTAAAAGACATGAAATCGGGAGGGACACTCTTCCATGTGTGTGGGGGGTCCTCTGCAATAGCCAAGTTTGTCCAATAGGTAAGACCACCTATGAATGTACTGTATAAAAATGAAATTTGGAAATTTATTTATTTGTAGCCTAGACATTATTAATATTACTATTACCGACCTTCACTGGTGGCGGTGTTCGTCAAGTCATGGTCCACAAATAACCCCATCAGCATTGTCATCAGAGTGCAGCTACAATCACGTTTCTTCTTAACCGAAAATAGCTTCGACGTAATAAGCCGAGTGCTTGGTAGTGGCTGTCCATGTAATCCAGTTCTGGGCTGAGACACGCCTGTTTATCCCCAAAACATTAAAAACACAGTATACAGGTTTGCATTATGTGAAATCATGTTTGGTGTAAAAACAAACTTGTGATTAAATATACGTGATAAAATATGTATCTGCGTATCCAGGAATAAATCTGAACATTAGAAAAAAACAACAACATCAAAATGAAATTATAAACTCGTATTCAATGAACCTGCAATACATTCACGTTGTTTAAGAATTAGACCTATTCTGTAGTTGTTTCATATTGCATCAAATTGAAATAAAGTTATTGTGATTCCTTAGAAGTCAGCTTTAAGAAACTCGAGTCGCAGTGACTTGACACTTAGCATATTTAGAAAATTATGTAGATTAAAATATAGTTCATAAGACAGATTTATTTGCTGCGTTAGAATATCTTATCTTATATTCATGATTAGCCATATGTCGTTCGATCTGCAATCTCAGTTCGGCAGATTTGAAACAACATTCTTAATTTATGAGCTTCATGAACCTTTGAGTTTTCAATGGCTACAAATTTAATGGTAAAGGTAATTAGGTTTTACGGCTATGAGTTTACAGGCAAATAACAGCAAAGCAAAAGGGAATCAAACATCTGATATATTAATGTATTCATACACGTGCTCATCACGTCATACTAAGGATGAATCTATTTAACTTCAAACAAAGAATAAAGTTGTATTCGAGTGGAAGACTTTGCGAAAATTATGTTGTTGTTGTTTTCTTTAATTCGACAGCGAATCAAATGTTGAATAACTTGTTTCTTTGATTGGTTTTGGGTATCTATGCTAATTGTCTCTAATTTTAAACCAATAAACCAGTGGAAAAGTAGCCAATCAAAAGCACACACATATTATGGGTACAAACTAATTGAAAAATGGGATTAGAACGCATACGGCTCCGATGTATGGAGAACAATGTAACGGCATCGAGGCGCAAACCATAAACCTAATGATTCACATTCCAGCATGCTAAACCATATACACATATGGCTCTTAAATTATACGAAACGAAATAAATCACAAAAGACGCAAACCAGTGTTAAACGTAACACAATTACGAATTGGTTGTACCAGGGGTGCCTTACAAAGAAATGAAAACGGTTGAGCATAGCGATAGTTATAAATTTAATATGATGTACAGTAGAACATTGTTTTTTAAACACCAAGAACAACAAGTAGAAAATACTTTGGACGTCAGAAATGGGGAACATCCGCCCCTTTTCCCTATGGGTTGTAGACACGATAGCTTTTGATGTCATTACGTTGTTCTAAGTATCAATGGAGTTCTGTTTTAATATAATAAAAAGAATGATTTTAATATAATATTTCTGTTGAGCTAAAACATAAATAGCAAAATGTTCTGCATTCTCGCAGTAATGCATACTAAAAAAATGAAATGAACAAAGTCCGACATTTTTATAATATATTCCAATTAAAACAAATAGAAAACAAAAGTCCTGCAGTCAGTCTATAATACATTTTAATTTAAATAAAGTAGCACTTAGAAAATAAAGAATACATCTCGTATTCTTGGGATGATCTGCGTCGCATCTTCCCAGAACAAAATTATTGCATCCTAAAGTTTCCAAGTACTTTTGTATTCATTCCTATGTAAATAAATAATTCTAACTAAAGACGTACAGTAGACTCAGGCCTTTTCCCAAGGCTTTTGTGGTTCAAACAAGTTTCCTATCATCGTACATTAAAATATTTTCAGTCACGCTTCTTGGTATTCACTGATATTATCACCTGCATACGTTAACCTTTTTTAGCTTTTTTATACGCCTATTATGTTAAAAGAAGTATTTGATGTTGCGTCTACATTAATGGTTTATCTTATATATGTTAAAACGGCTTGTTTTAACCTTCCTCGGTCATCGTCGAAACGTTGTTCGCTCCTGTACTTTGTGCTCTCTCTACCCACACCAGCCGTTTTTACATATATATTTTTTCTTTATAAGTGGGTTTTCTCGTCATCACGGATTAATGGTTTCTCTTGAACTTTCAAAAACGTGTAAATGTTAATTAACGTATATTTATGGTTCAATATAGATTAAAAGTTACAGTATTTTTCCTCAATTCTGTATAAAATTCGAGACGTTTCGTGAAATCAGACATTTCGGAAATTTCTAAGCTGAAACTCCTTTTTGCAAACAATTTAAATTAAACTGAGAAAACTGTGAGAATCAAGAAATAATTCGCAACCGTATGCAGATAGCGCTCGTATAGTTTTGTGCAAAATTCAAAACAAAAATCAGAGGACAAAAATACATTTCATGTATGGTGTGTCTTCGATCTCACCCCCCATAAAAATATTATATGTAGAAAAGAAAAATTTGATTACAAAAAAGCAAATTGGAAAGAATGCCAAAAACAATTAGACCATCGACTGCCAAACAAAATTATAACAACAGCTAAAAATAAAATAGGTATTGATAACTACTGTCAAATAATCACGGTAGGTATTGATAACTACTGTCAAATAATCACGGTATGTATTGATAACTACTGTCAAATAATCACGGTAGGTATTAATAACTACTGTCAAATAATCACGGTATGCCTACAAACCGCATAGGACTTTTTAGGACTTACGTTCGACTTAAAACTAACGTGAATAAATCACATAAATGATATTAGAACAAAAATTTGGCGAAGAACAAACTATGCTTGGAGTCTAACTGGCAAAAACAGTGGAGCTACGGCAGACAACATCATAAAAATATATAAAACATACATTAGACCCGTCATTGACTACGCAGCTCCTGCATAAATAAATGTAAGCAAAAAACTACTTCAAACAAAACTACAAACAATACAAAATACATTACTCACAACAGCTTATAAAGTACCCAGAACAACATCATCTGAATCCATGCATAAATACGCACACATGGAAACGATAACAGATAGACTCCTACATAGTACAATAAACTATTTTGACAAAAATTGGAGAAAAAATGAACTTGTAAGCGAACTGGACAGGTACTGTTTGCATGATGAGGATAGACCTAAGTACCTATTCCCAGTGAATATATATTTTCTAAATAAATAAAAGGCCACTTATAAACTAGACTCCACATTAGTTTAGGGATTAATTACTAAACATCGAAAGGTTTTTTTTATGTAAACGTTTTATAGTTAATACCTAACTAATGAAAGTGCAAATGATCTATGGAACTATAAGAGAAATGTTTTATTTGCACCGAGTGTATGTGTAGATTGTGCATGGACATTGCCCTGAAAGGGGCCTGAGTAAGTGCGGGTTACTCTGGCCCTCTTGTACCATATATACACTTAACAGTTGTAAAACCAAAATTTCTAGGAAGGAGGAAGAGGTTAACGAAACCTGATCCTCCTGGGTAGATAAACATCAATACCTAAATACCCATACAAGAAAGAAAATACATTTCATTTCTCAAGAACTACAACTTCAACATAGTAGTAGCTGAGAATTGAAGTTAGGGATGGAGGAAGAGGTAGGTCTTTTTGCACCTGATCCTCCTGGGTATAAAATTTTCAACTTCCCCAAATACCCATAAAGAAGAAGCGAATACATTTCACATAATTCTTCCAAGAAATTTTATAAATGTTACCTTCTGTCTTAACTGCTTTACGGTTTTGTTCAATCAATATTTTAAAGTATGTTTACAGACTTATAATGCTAAATACCTGGTTTTGATATCTGTGGTAGGCAAATCACAGATAGTCTCTTGTCTAGCTTTGTGCTCAACTGAAAGCAAATGACATTTTAAAATTTTACCTAACTTATTTTTTATTCAAGTATATTTCATGTACATATGTTTAACTTAAACTGTCTTTGTTTTATTTTAACATTTTATTTGTCTAGTCTTGTTTTCATAGGGCCCGGTATGGCCAAGCGCGTTAAGGCGTTCGACTCGTAATCCGAGGGTCGAAAACTTGTTTCCATACGGAACGACTTTAGAGTATACTATCTCTCATTTATACATTAAATCCAGTTAAGATTTTAGGTTCCTCTGTAAAAATAATGTTTTGGGTTACTACTATTAAGTTTAATAAAACTCATAAAATTAAATAATTTGCTTGGCTGAGGCAGTGTGACTTTTTTTTTCAATAGTGTTCGATAAGCACATGCGCAATTGCTAACACACCTGAATTTTGGTGACAATTTTATGTTTACTGTTCAGCGCAAACCTACAGAATAGGCTATTTGTACTATTCCTTACACGATACTGAAACCAGACTGTTTAGTGTTATAAAGCCTTCAGATTCACCTCTGAATCACTAGGTGGCAGATATAATTTTTCTGGATATTTATTTGTGATTAAATACGAATTGAAATTTTTGTTCATATATTTGTTATTTCAGTAACTTCAGTATTTCATGTGTTTATGATCAGAAATTCAACAGTAAACACTAACAGTAAACGTTAATAAAATTATTAATAAAAATACAAATAATATACAGAAATATATTTATAAGGAAAACGGTACAACCACAACGGCACCACCAAAACGAACTTTTGGGAATCATGTAAACTGTGCTTCTCGTCTGTTGTTTGAAAAATTCCTTCATTTTTATATTCTGTTAAAGTATCATTAACCTGTATATTACGTTATGAATATATCTCGCTCGCTCTAAAAGTAAATAACATAAAAATAGAGAGTTTAATGTGTCTTGACGACAACAACAAAAACAAAATTACAGAATAACTTTAGCTGAACACGAATCAAACTTAATACAACCAGCTAAGTTGCATATTTAAATATTACTATAGAATAGCTTCTGCTGAGCACGAACCAAACTTGATATGACCATCTAAGTTGCATATTTAAATATTACTATCAACTTTGGTAAGACTATATACTGTATACATGTACATTGGTATATTTTAATATTATATGTTAATATTAAATGATGCTGAAGTTCAAGTGTAAACGGATGTACAGTATTTTTTTTTCATCTGTCATTCAGTAAATACAAGTTATAAAAATTGATTTATCATTAACGTTTATCATTATTGTGCTAAATGTCGGGGTTTTTCTTTGTCAGGGATTGAAAAACTGAAACGAAAACCTACCATCTGCGTAGTCAGGTGGCAACAACCTTCGATAAGGAGTAAATGCGCCCCCTGCTTCTGGGTGCTGAAGGTTGTTACATCTTCCATCAATACGACGATAGGGAAAAGTGGGTCGACAGTGTGTTGAGTCGGTGAGGTTTATTCGAGCGTGAAGAAATAGCTTATGATGAGGACATTGACTTCCCTATGAATGATCTCCAAGACATTTTCTTTTGTCATGTTTAGTCTAAAAGACACACAGACACACATATATGGCATTTTATTTAACTGTTTAAATCGTAAAATATTAACTATGGATTGAGACTTTATGGCGATACTTTATAGCGTGTTGTAACGTGGATCTGAAGTTCTAAATTTCGCGAGACGTTACCAATTAAAACAAACAAACAGATATTACTCTCTGCACTTTGGGAGTGTGGACATGTTATAAAAAGTAAAAGTGAAATTTCAATATTCGAGTAGAGTAGCTCACAAGTCGAGTGAAGTTCACTAGCTGCTTTCCTTCTAATCTATTATTTACGAATTAAGAGTGGTTAGCGCGGATGGCTCTCGGGTAAGTTTGTGCAAAAAATCAACAACAATTTCCTATCTGGCGTTATAAGCGCTTAACCCTATTTCTATCACTTTTCAAGCCACTTGCTCATCACACAGTTCTAATGTACGACGAACAACTCTTCATTTTTCTTTCCTTGTTACTGTTGTTAAGCTTAGGTTTAATTACACCTACTTTCTACGCAGATATGACAGATTTATCGATACTTTTCACTGAAATTTGCTATTTAAACAGCTTTTTTAGTGACTAATTAGCAAACAGCGAAATATTTAAGTCTGTGGCCATGGCTTTATTTTTTTCGATACAATATTTCCCTATATAAATATTGGGAAAACTATTAAATAAACAAATATGTTTATTTGTTTGTTATTAAGCACGAATATGCACAATCGGGTATCTGTGATGCGCCCGCAACTGGTATCGAAACTTGGATTTTAGTGTTATAAAGTCTTTGAACTTATCGCTGAGTTACGGAATCAACATATTTGTGAGATAAAAGAATATACAAAAGAGAAAATAAAACAAATTATTTTCAAACCAGCCTCAAAAACAGAAATACTGGTGATGCTGCTTCTTCTAAAATCTAAATTAATGAATAATACGGTCTCAAAGTTATGAATCACACCGCATCCCTTATCAAACCTTAAAAAAACCTTATTACACTACAGGTCTTTAAAGTATTTACATTGGTCAGCGAACCTTGTTTGTTTGTTTGTTTGTTTTAAAATTTCGGGCAAAGCTACACGAGGGCTATCTGCGCTAGCCGCCCATAATTTAGCAGTGAAAAACTAGAGGGAAGGTAGCTAGTCATCACTACCCACCACCAACTCTTGGGCTACTCTTTTACCAACGAATAGTGGGATTGACCGTCACAATATAACGTCCCTACGGCTAAAAGGGCGAGCCTAACCCACCTAGCCATGCCGGGCCCAGAGAACCTTAATTGGCGTTAATATGAATTTCCAGAAACTTTTTTTTTTCATCAATTGGTAATATACTTATAAAATTATTAAATGATTGAATTTTTTGCCAATATACAAAAAAATAATTGTATTTCAAATTTGATGGCCATGATAACAAATTTATCTTTATTTTGAGAATCAGTTCTTGTATTATGTAGTTAGAATGGTGGTTATGAATGCAAACAATTTTTCAAAAGTACTTGTAATGAGGTTACACCACATAGAAAAATGTTCTTCAAACACACATAAACACAAGGTATGATACGAAGAACTTTCCAATGCGTTCCTTCAGTTTCACTGCGTGTAAAGCTCCTACACTGTAGCATACATACATACATACTGTATGGAAAAATATTCACTCACAAATAATGGGCCCGGCATGGCCAGGTGGTTAAGCCTCGTAAGCCGAGGGTCGCGGGTTCAAATTCCCATCACATCAAACATGCTCGCCCTTTCAGCTGTGGGGACGTTATATTGTGACGGTCAATCCTACTTTTCGTTGGTAAAAGAGTACCCCAAGAGTTGGCGGTGGATGGTGACAACTAGCTGCCTTCCCTCTAGTCTTACACTGCTAAATTAGGGACGGCTAGCGCAGATAACCCTCGTATAGCTTTGCGCGAAATTCAAAACAAACCAAACCACAAATAACGTTCTGAGAGAACATTGGTTCATATTTTTGAAACATGCCACTAAATAATGACAAAGTATTGGTCTTCAGGTATTGAAACTGTGAGAATAAAATGACAGAATGAAAGGTGCACTTAAAGGTGTTTTAGTATCTGTTGCTTCAGTAATCAGTAGTAAATAAGCCTTACGTTACTCAAATACAAAACTCGTAGATGGATGGTTCAACTAAAGGTATAATGGAACGGTGGCTAGTGAAGAATAATTCTTCAAACAAAGAAGACAGGCGATGTGTTAATATTACATTCAATAAAATAATGTGATCTTCAGCAATTAATCAGGATTTAAAGAATTGAACCAAAGTGGTGACAAAAATAACTTAATGTAGACCAAACATTTTTTTCTGCAGGTTTCTTACAGCTTCAACACCATATACTTGGCAAGACCAATTTCAAGGTCACTTTCACTCTTTTTATTGTCGCTGACATCTACTATAACAAACCAGAAATTAGGAATAACTTGATCATTTTTTCAATAACGTAGTCACGAGCTTGGCCAAAAGGTGTGTGTCTCTGTGTGTTTTCTCACAGCAAAGCCACATCGGGCTATCTGTTGAATCTACCGAGAGGAATCAGACCCCTGATTTGGCCAAAAGGTACCACGTGCAGCTTAGATGATGTAACCCAATGGGCCTATGGTGCGCATCATCATCAGAAACTTGTTAAAGATGGGCATTATAGACTCCATAAATCTCATCTCTTTAAGGATAACTTCTTCCTCGCGAAACAATAGTTATTTATGATGTTCTTGTTGACCGTAGACATCCATTAGATCCACTTCTTTAAGGTCGCTATTATAAGACATGATTTTAAACTAGAATATTTAAGAACTTGATATTACTGACATACCTCTCGATATCTCTACAAATCTACAAAATTCAGCTAGGTTTTTTCTAAAGTTCTCTATTGACACAACGGTATATCTGTGGACTTAAAACACTAGAAACTGAGTTTCGATACCCGTAGTGAGCAGAGCACAGATAGCCTATTGTGCAGTTTTGTGCTTAAGTACGTAACAAGCAAACAAACATTTTTGAAAGGCGTTATTAACTACATAGATTGGGCAAAATCTCACGTCCAGAACGTCAGGGAAGTACACAGCTGTGACAAACTCAAAAAATTCATTTTAACTTCTCAGTAGACCTTCAAAACAAAACTATGCGGACGAAAATTTTTTTACCCGTTTGTGTATATAAAGAAACATTTATTGAATCTCCCTCATCCTTTACTACTAAAAACCTTTCTTTATAAAAATTCTATTTTGATTATTGTAGCTACTCTGGTAATTTAAAATGATAAGTAAATTTAGCATTTTTATATACCCGATATTATTATCTGAGTTTTCAGTTTCCATAATATGGTGTTTTTCTCCGATTGCACGTCACAGCAGTGAGGTAGAAACGTTTAGCTAAATATCCAAGGTATCTATGACATCTCAAATTTTACAGTGTTTCCTGTTCAGTCGTTCAATAAACTGAGAAAAACTACAGTAGGTTATTTTGTATTCAAACCACAATTTTGTAAAAAAACAACAAACACAAAAAACACGAATTTCAGCTTGTGAAAGAAACTAACGAGTGCACATTAACATGATTTGATGAACTTAAAATCAGTCCTAAGACCTGTCATTTACAGATTCCTATAAATAACAATTATATTAATAAAACAGCAGTGTAAGCTGAAGATGAGTGATTTATTCACATCCATTTGACAATGCTGTATCCTGTATACATAAACTGCAGGCTGTATGCTATTTAAAAAATTATAGTAGTGTCTCAGAGATGTGTCTCAGTTTTGAGATATTATTTTTTAAATGTTCGCGTTTTGTGCTAAACTTTTAAATTTGATTCATACCAGGGCCTGGCATGGCCTAGCGCGTTAAGGCGTGCGCTTCGTAATCTGAGGGTCACGGGTTCGCGCCCGAGTCGCGCCAAACATACTCGCCCTCCCAGACGAGGGGGCGTTATAATGTGACGTTCAATCCCACTATTCGTTGGTAAAAGAGTAGCCCAAGAGTTGGCGGTGGGCGGTGATGACTAGCTGCCTTCCCTCTCGTCTTACACTGCAAATTTAGGGACGGCTAGCACAGATAGCCCTCGAGTAGCTTTGTGCGAAATTTCAAAACAACCAACCAATGATTCATACCGAGCTTCTGCATTTCGTTTAAACGTTTTTAGGTTTCAGAAATGTGTGTATTTTACTATATTTATCACGTCTAATAGATAAGTATTTCTGGTTTGTTTGTTTGTTTTGGAATTTAGCAGTGTAAGACTAGAGGGAAAGTAGCAGGTCATCACCACCCACCGCCAACTCTTGGGCTATTCTTTTACCAACGAATAGTGGGATTGACCGTCACATTATAACGCCCCCACGGCTGAAAGGGCGAGCATGTTTGGCGCGACGAGGATGCGAACCCGCGACCCTCAGATGACGAGTCGCACGCCTTAACACGTTTGGCCATGCCGGGCCTAGTATTTCTGGTCGTTATTGTTAATTAATATACTCATGCCTTGCATTTGAAATACATTAACCTAAGGATAAGAACCAGAGAACTAAATTAAAATAAAACACTTACTTTTCTTTTATATAGTTAATAGTCCCTTCGGTTATCACGGCTTCATTTGCCGCAACTCTTGCCTGAGGTTGAGACCGAAGGAAAATCTGATGTTTCTCGGTGGCCGATCCTTCTGGGGGTCGAATTCCTGGGGAAAATTCCAAACAAATTAAGCCTAAATAATTCTGAAGTAGATAATAAACGTATTTCTGGCCCGGTATGGCCAGGTGGGTTTAGGTACTCCATTCATAATCTGAGGGTTGCGGGTTCGAATCCCCGTCAAATTATACATGCTCGCCCTTTCAGGCATGGGGGCGTCATATGTGAAGGTCAATCTCACTATTCGTTGGTAAAGGAGTAGCTCAACAGTTGGCGATGGGTAGTGATAACTAGCTGCCTTCCCTTTAGTCTTACACTGCTCGTGTAGCTATGCGCAAAATTCCAAAACAAACAAGTTTATTACCTACTCAACACACATCCTTCTAGTGACACCGCAGAAGAAATCTAAGTATACTATTCATGCAGTTAAGAAAAAAACAAAATCAAATTTCACTACAATATATCTTTACACGGCAAAATCTTTATTAATTCCACTTTTTTTAGTTTTAGTAGAAACTATATTTTTTTATTTATAGGATTTTTCAAAGTTATTTATAATGATTAATTTATATCCGAGTAAAAAATACATCTATAATAATAATTAATAAATGTAAACATTAAATAATGCGTCTATTCAGTTATCTTATATTTTTATAATTTAAAGATTTATTGTTTGGCGAATGATATTTCTGTAAATGTAATTAAGGAGACATAAGTTAATAAACTTTAATTATAAATTTAAAATTAATTTTTAAGCAAATATCGATTTGCACAGCTTAAAACCGGGTTTCGATACCCGTGGTGGGCAGAGCACAGATAACTTTTTATGTAGCTTTGTGCTTAATTCCAAATACTCAACATACAGTAAATTTATCAAGGCATATTCTCAAAAAGGGAAACTTTTTGATAAAGATATAAAAAATACCATTTCCATAATAATTCGATCTGCAAATAAATTACATGTAATACACGTTCAGTTAAATGCAATGGTTGTAACTTCTAAGCAGAAAATGAATATTTAAAGGGATTAGAAAATGTTATCACGTGTTACATCCTCAGGGGAATAGCCGAGGAGTTGGGATCAAATAAACACCCCATTATTTAAAAAAATAAAAGGTATAAAATATAAGATGAAGCTTCACTTTGGAAATATAAATCATAATTTCAAAATGACTGCCGACATTTTTATACAATCTTATGTCAATATTTCCAGAAGATAATGTCTTTTTAATTCTCCAAATTATTTTAACATCGCGTCCAGCATGGCAGGTGAATGCTAAATCTCATCTACGATGTAGAAACTTCGAAAATGGATGAAGGGATGTGATGTAGTGCGAAATTTAGAAATAAGGGGTCGCTGTTATTTCCATTACCTCCTCCGACAGAATATCTGATTGTTATTTAATATTGCTGTCTTGTTTACCTGTGAATTAGAAATGCGTAAAATCATTGCTTGAGGTACATTTGACATCTTGCCAACAGACATTAATATTAGGCCTATTATATTTTTAATACAGCATTCTATATACACAACAAACAAAACTACCCATCCCTGTGACGGAAAGTTTAAGTTAATTTATTGGTTTACATTATTATCATGGAAGTTTGGTGTGTGTTTTCCTTATAACAAAGCCACATTGCGCTATCTGCTGATTTTCATGGAGTTAAAAAAATTATTGCGTTGTACTCTTGGTTTCATTCAGAGCCAAAACTCTGAGCTACTTAAATAACCACGAAAAGTAATAGCTGAGAATTTCACTCATGCTGAAAGCTACTCTGTAATGACGTAGGTAAATATACATTTTTATTCTTGAAGTTACATCACATTTTGAAATGTGAATGATAGTTTAATTAATTCCTAACAATGTAGTCTAGAATATCCTGCTTGCAAAATAAAATTAGTTGAGCTCTACTTGCGTGTGCATCTCAATCATCAAACAGTACACAGACGAACACTTGGACAAACAACACGGTTCGTAATTATATATATTTATACTTTTCTATTACAATGCCACGACATCTAACAAACAAAACTAATTCCTGAAATTTTCTAATTCAGTAAAATTATTTCTACTCTGAGAACATAGCTGATTATTTCACATCAGGTTTCGAATATGAGCAGAATTATTTACAGTAGGTATATGTGATTTGTTGGCGATAACTTTCAACAATAAACGGACAGCACACACAATTTACTTGTTTTAATATAATATGTTGAAAATAAATCAAACGTATATAAAAATGCTGTTAGACGATTGTATCTAGAGGTTTAAATAATCGTTTCTTCTCGTCAGTGTCCACACAGACTGATTCAGGTACTTTAGAACACAATTGACAAGACGAATTATTCTCCTCTACTGTGTTGCAACAATATAATGAGATAATTTCACTAAATCAAAAGGATTCCCAAGATACAGGTTGTAATGTGGTATATGAAATGTACACTATGTTTTAAAGGTGACTGCAGAAGTATGACCCACATTGTGGTGAAGATACACTATCTTTCAGTGTTAATCCCTATTCACCAGTGTAACATGAAAAAAATTCATAAAAATAAATGATAACAATAAAACAGTCAGAAAAAAATAGAAATTTGGAGAGCGAGATGTGGGTGCTCAAGCCCTCAACATTCCACATCTGTATCACTCTTCAAAACCCGCCAATAGTCGTGGGAAATGATTGCTTTTCAAAGTGAAGAAAAAACACAAAAAAGTAAATACATCATTTGGGAGTAAGCAAGATAAACTAATCTCCTACTCCCCGCTAGGACAACGGCAAGTTTACGGAGTTACAACGCTAAAATCAGGGGTTCAATTCCCCTCGGTGGATACAGCAAATAGTCTGATGTGGCTTTGCTAAAAGAAACACATACACACACTTGCCTTCTGAAGTTGGCATTCCAGCCCCTATTATAGCAGTAAAGCATTAATTAGAAGTACAATAGACAAATTATACTAATTATCCAAACTAATTAGTACAACTCCCAACTACCACTTATTAAGTTCATTGGACTACCAACTTTCAAAACTCTAAACAAACATTTATATACGACAAGGCCTTCATCTGCGTAAAACTAGTGCCTAGTTGTTTAAATGGCCTTATTAACAACTAAAACTATTTATCAGAAACTTTCAGTAAAATCTTCTTAATTTTTACTTATATTTATTTAATATATTATTATATTTATCACAGAATATTTTAATAATTTTATTGAGAGTTTCTTTATCAAGTCCATTAAAATCAAATTTTGCATCAATATTTTAACATTAATAATAAAATACTGAATTTATTATAAGTTTTACAAAATATAAATAATTGTGAAATTATAATGCTTATATCAGAACACTATGGTGCATTACTATACTGCTCAAAAAATTAAAGGAACAAGTACATATTTCAATATATTCTTGTTATGAATAAATTTATGTATGAAAAATATATCCGTTCATTTACAAGTGTATTTTTAATGTTGCGAGTGATGTTTGAAGCAACTCAAACGAAACTCACCTCACTCAAGGAGAATACAACTCAAGGTATCCTATATAAGGATGTTACGTGAAACTATGCATTCCTCATTAATTCTCGAAACAAACACCAACGTGGATCTTTCGCGGCTCATTATGTCAGTGTGTACCTTCATCTTATATACCTAAGCAGTCAGGCGCCATCTGACAGAGAACGAGATAGCCAGGGCGGTCCAGATGTTGGAGGATGGCCAAACCCAAAGGAGGGTGGAACAGCGCGTCGGTGTGTCACCAAGCATCATCAATCGACTTTGTCGACGCTACCAGGAAACGAACTCTTATGGCAGGAGGCCAGGTCAAGGCCGTCATCACTGCACAACAGCCAGAGAGGACGGCTACATCGTGCTTACCGCTCTGCTTGACAGGTTAGCTATGACTCGGTCACTGCGAAATGACCTTCAGCATTCCACTGGAACCCGTGTATCGACCCATACAGTTCGCAATCGTCTGCACGAAGGACGCCTTAGGGCCAGACGGCCTGCAAGAGGCGTTATTCTGACAGCGCATTACCGTGCAGCCAAGTTGGATTTGCTCGTCAGCACTTGGAGTGGGAACTTCGTCAACAGGCCACTGTGCTGTGGACAGACGAGAGCAGGTTCACTGTGTCTCGTGATGATGGACGTGTGAGAGTGTGGAGACACCAAGGAGAGCGATTTTCTGTCTGTAACATCGTGCAAGTCGACGCTTACGGAGGAGGTTCTGTAATAGTCTGAGCAGGCATATGCTTGGGTGGCCGCACGGACTTACTCATACTCGACAGGGGTGCCCTAAATGTATGACGATATGGAGACGAAATTCTTGAACCCATTGTGAGGCCTTTTGCTGGTACTGTCGGCGATGGGTTTATTCTCATGCAGGTTACGCGCGAGCCCACGTCGCCAGA
The DNA here is from genome assembly GCF_004210375.1 of Tachypleus tridentatus. Classification (NCBI taxonomy): domain Eukaryota; kingdom Metazoa; phylum Arthropoda; class Merostomata; order Xiphosura; family Limulidae; genus Tachypleus; species Tachypleus tridentatus. The sequence goes on along the minus strand of NC_134833.1, from coordinate 133,921,925 downwards.
CTGTGTATGGATTTCCTTGACGAGGAAGGAATAGAGACTTTTGAGCGGCTTGCTAAATCACCAGATTTAAATCCGATTGAAAATTGTTGGGATATATTGTCGAGGCGTGTTAGTGAACGCCTGTAACCTCCTTAGAATGTACAGGAACTCCTACAAGCCCTGGTAGACGAGTGGGCTGCCACACCCCATGATAACATCGATAGACTGATTCGAAGTGTACCAGATTGGTGTCAGGAGTGTGTCACATCCCGTGGAAGTCACACTAGATATCGAATGTTTCAAACATATCTTGAATAAACGCATGTAAACTGCTTAAAGTATTGTTTCATATGGATGTCAGTTTTGGTGATTTTGGTTATTTTTAAAAATTTTATTTCTTCTTATTTTACCGTTCATCACACATTATAAAATGGATTCAGATGGAACTTAAATGAGGCAAATTACCTAAAAAATAAAAATATTCTCACGTTTGGAACACTGAGATAAATTATATAAGAAAACGAACTTGTTCCTTTAATTTTTTTGAGCAGTTTATTAACAGAGAGTAAATAAATTAGGGGAAAAGTAAATTATTTCCTTTTGCCAAAAATATTTAGGTTGATATCATTATTGATTCTTTTAATTTATAGATCTAACTAATGTGCTTCTACATCAAAAATTAAAGTATTCGCAGATTCTAATTCTATTTATCTTAGGATTATTCATGCTAATTAAATCATATTTATATCTAAGTTAAAGCAAAAATGTCCAGGACTATGCAATTTTTAATAAACTTATTGTCATAAAAATTTGCAATACAAGTGGAGTAATTAGCTCTCATTAGAATTCCTACTCCTTGTCTAAATACCTAAATTATTATGAATGCGAAAATGTAATATGTCTTTGGAGCTAAGATGTCTTTTTTCCAGTCTTATGAAAGGTTTGGTTTGCTTGTTGAGAATTTCGCACAAAGCTGCTGAGAGCTATCTGCGCTAGCCGTCCCAAATTTTGCAGCCTAAGATTTAAGGGAAGGCAGCTAGTTATCACCACCCACCGCCAACTTTTGAGCTACCCCTTTTACCAACGAATAGTGGGATTTACCGTCACATTATAACGCCCCCACGGCTGAAAGGGCGAGCATGTATGGTGTGACGGGGATTCAAACCCGCGACCCTCAGATTACGAGTAGAGTGGCTGAATCACCTGGCCATGCTGGACCTGGTATGAAAGGATAAAAGAACTGTTGAATTTATAACAGAAAGTAAAGCTTTTAATGGAATTGTGGGATACATTGTGGTAAAATCAAATGTTTGAATATTTTTACTTGTTCATAGTATTCTAGATATTCTTAAATGGGTTGATTATTTTTTATTATCCAAAACGTACGCTTCTTATTATCAATACTTACATTTTTAATTTTATCAAATAAAATATTAAGTAATTTATTTAATAAAATGGGTGGTTCTTTAATAAATGTTTTTAATGTACTAGAAATAAATTTAAATTTAATCGGAGGCTTATGGTGTTTAGAAGTAGCATACAGAGAATGTAAATCTACAAAAGAAATTGGTTTAGGATGAACTTTTACAAGCTGTAATGAAATTATTAATTACTCTATCTGTAGATTGGTTAATAAATTTAAATGCTTGTGCATTATTAATTTCATTTATCATAATTAACGCATAATTTGTTTTACAAATAAAGCCAAAATTACAATTGGCTTTATCGTTGGGAACTATAACATATTTTACTTGTAATTTCTTAACGTTATCTTTTAACGGAACAAACGATAAATATATATATGGTATTTCTTTGCTTTTATAAGGAATAATTAAAATATTTCTTTTTAACTATATAAATCTTCTATTGCAAAAAATCATTTAGGTGGATAAAATGTAATATAGTCAAGTTTCAAAATATAATCATAAGTATTGTTTTCAATAGGCTGTAGAATATTTTGTTTATAACATTTTGAGACAATCCTGTATTTAGATTTAATAAAAGTATTTCACATAATAGTTTATGTTTAATAAATGTCCAAGTTACGAGCCACAGTATGTTTGTGAAAAGTATTAATAAATAAACTGTTTTCACACTCACAAGGTAAGTTATGAACTTCATCTACATTTAAATAATTAAAAAACTTAATATCAAATCTCGTTGCTCAAAACGCTAAATTGTTTTACCTGTTTTAAACAAGTTGTCTTCCTTAGTCTGTTGATTTTCTAAATATTTGAGGCCTTTCTGGAAAGCTTCGTCAAGAAAGTTTTCTTCCACATACGTCCGTGTTTTCTCGTCTTGAGATTTGTCTAAATAAAAAAAGCAAATTCATTTATTCAAAAAAAAACAATTAAAACTAAAATTACGAAAATTATCTTTAAGCAAATGCTGACAAAACACGTGGTTAACACATGATGTTTATTAATTATTGGATTGTTTGTTTGTTTTGAATTTCGCACAAAGCTACTCGAGGGCTATCTGTGCTAGCCGTCCCTAATTTAGCAGTGTAAGACTAGAGAGAAGGCAGATAGTCATCACCACCCACCGCCAACTCTTAGGCTACTCTTTTACCAACGAATAGTGGGATTGACCGTCACATTATAACGCCCCCACGGCTGAAAGGGCGAGCATGTTTGGCGCGACGGGGATGCGAACCGGCGACCCTCAGATTACGAGTCGCACGCCTTAACACGCTTGGCCGTTTTTGGTTGTTGAACTTCTATAAACTATATATATAAAACTATAAACTACACAAGGAGTATTTTGAATTAACCATCTCTGATTTTGAAATAGTGGACTAAAACAGTGTGTTTCATTCCAGAGAACTCTTCTGATGTTATATTTATATTAAGGAGCTCTTCACAACGCTCATTACTGAAATATTATTGCAATACAATGTTCTTACTGTAATGAAAATGGCGTGTATGTTTGTAATCAAAACTCCTGCGTCATTTATTGAATGGCACTACAACAAAAATTCATGAAAAAAATTCACTCTTTGGGTAGTCAAGATTCTGACAATTAAAAAAATAACTGTGGTCTGGGCATTAACCATTTTTCTAGCACAGAACACAATGTTTTAGATAAAAGTACTCTTCACATCAAGAACATAATTCCACTATGACTGTACGTGATTATATCTTGACTTATTATATCTTTTATATCTTTTTAAACGTATTACTGAGAATCTGAAGTTCTTAACAAAACACAATTAGCTGAGCAACAAACGGTATCACTTTTAATATATAAATACGTTATAGTTGATGTCAGTAAAACTTATTAAAATATTGAACTTATTTAACCATTTTGATGCGATATGTTGTGTGTTATAGGGTACAAAACGAACACATTTTTTGTGCAGTACTTCCCAGAAAAAAATCCTTTTTTAGAAAATGTACAATTTCTCTCTCTCTTTTAAATGAGGCGCGAGAATTCGACTGGTGATTATTAGAATAAACAACGGCTCTTAGAGCAACGTTTCAGCTAGTGTCAATAGTTCCCGAGTTCGTATGTTTAAAGCAGCTATATACATGTTCACCTGCATATATGTAAAGCGTGCAATAATTCACGAGCCAGTTATTCTGACATACATAACATCTAATTAAATTTTAAATTACTCAAGTACCTGTTTGTACTTAATCTCTTCAAAACAACGCATTGATTTATTGTATCGTTATGAAACATGCTATACTAGTAAAAAAAAATATGACGTAGTCGGATTGCAATTGTAGGATGTATTTACGTTCAACAATACTAGTGAAGTTCTTACATTCTGCAGAACCCCAATATCTCGCGGAACCCCTAGATGGCTGTCGAGAAACCCGAGGGTTCTCTGCCAAATCTTGAGCTACTCTCGTCAGTACGAACAGTGGGATTCAATTGTCACCCTTAGCCCCAAAAGTGTGGGGAGAATTTGTTGTTGTTTTTGTTCTTTATGGAGTGAGTTTGTTGCTTTTTTTATTTTTATGGGGTGAGTTTATTGTTGTTTTATTTGTTGGTTTTGGATTTCTGGCAAAGCTGCACGATGGCTATCTGCGCTAGCCGTCCCTAATTTAGCAGTGTAAGACTAGAAGGAAGGCAACTAGTCATCAACATCTACCGCCAACTCTTGGGCTACTCTTTCACCAACAAATAGTGGAATTGACCGTAACATTATAACACCCCCACGGCCGATAGGGTGAGCATGTTTGGTGTGACGGGAATTCGAACCCCCGACCGTCATATTACGAGTCGAGTGCCTTACCCACCTGGCCATGCTTTATTGTTACTTTTTGTGGGGTAACGTTTTTTTTGCGGATGAATCGTTGTTTTTGTTCTTTGTTGGGTGAGTTTGTTGTTTTTTTGGGGTGAATTTGTTGGTTTTTTTATTTTTTGCCGGGTGAGTTTGTTTTTTGATAAAGGGAAACTTTAGAAAGTAAAATAAAGCGACACCATGGCTTTACTTTTTAAGTCCAGATTTATGTCTAGCAATCTCTAGAAGTTATACCGCTAGAGCTTTTAATGAAAAGTGATTTCATTATTTCTTTTCTATAACAATATAGGTAAGTAAGTAACTTTATATCTGATACTATTTTCAGTTTTTACATAAATAGAATAGTCCAGCATGGTCAGGTGGTTAAAACGCTTTACTCGCATCTAAGAGTCGCGAGTTTGAATTTCCGTCCCAGGAAACAAACTCGGTCTTTCAGCGATGGGGGCCTTATTATGTGCGACCAATTCCACTATTCGTTGGGAAAGACAGCAACTCAAGAGTTGGCGGTGGGTGTAATAACTAGCTGCCTTCCATCTTGTCTTTCACTGCTGAACTAGCGACGACTAGCTTAGATAGCCCTCGTGTAGCTTTGCCCAAAATATAAACAAACAAAACAAACATAAATGAAAAACGCCTATGTTTGAAGATGTTCTTATAATCTGGAAGAATTTCCCAAACCCAACAACAGCAACATACAGTATGTTTGCAATACTAAACAAACTAGAATTGTACTGCAATAAGCAGATAATTAAAATGTGTGTACACAAAACACAAGTGATATTATTTGCAAAATCATATTAAAAAGGGAAATTAATACCGCTATTATATCTAGTCGTATCACAGGTAACAACATCAGGAAAACTCTTAGGTATTACATTTGACTCAAAATTAAACTGGATACCACACATTAATAGCATAAAAAGCAGAGTTTGGGAAAGAGAGAGCGAGTTTAGGAATCTGACTGGTAATAAACAATGAGTTTCACCAGAAAACATATTAAAATTTACAGAATATACACAAGACCAGTCGTAGAATACGCCTGTGTAACATAGATAAATATATCAAAACACACACCAACAAACTGCAGTAAACGCAAAACTATATTTTAATGGAAACAATATAGAGACCCACGATCAACAAACTCGGTATTTTTACACAACTATTCAAACATGACAACAATATCAGACAGACTCCTGTATAACTCCTTTCAATATTATAAGAAAAATATTGATAAAAATAAACTGATGAGCAAACTAGAGGGTATATAATACACGATGAACTTAACCCTAAATACCTCTCCTCTCTGAATATAATAAATAAGAACCTTACAGGACAAACAATGGTAGGTTTACTGAGTCATAAACATGAACATAGCTCTACTTTAAAAAGGTTTTGTATGTAAAAATAGAATTATGTGTGTATATCACTGATAAGTGGGACTGTATTATGAACACGGGCTAATCGTGCAATCAAACATAGTTGAAGCTAATAACAAATATAGGAGTTAATATTACCTCATGAACTGGACGTGGCTCGAATAGGGTATATTAATTAAACTGCGGGCAATGGACACAATTTAACGTACTGTGAATAATGTAACAAGTTAATATTTAGGGTTCAGCAATAGTACAAACAAAATAATTCCTGAGAGAAAGGAAGAGGTCTACTGTGAACCTGACTCTCCATAGAACAAAACACATCTCAAAGTAAAACGCCTACAGAATCTAAGTTATTGTAACAAATCTTCCCCATATATGTATTTTAATTCAGTATCCGAATTTTTTCGAACCATTACAATGACAGAATAATCGGACAAATGAGTAAGTAAAACGTTATATATATATATATATATATATATATAGTGATGATTGGAAAACTTTGGTTTTCTCCAACCTATTGATAACTAACTTGCTACTTTTGTGCAAAGGATGACGTAAATTGTGTTGGAAGTTGTGCTAAAGACATGATTGGTACTTTATAGTTTTTTATTCATTCTGACAAGAGATGATTATTTCCGTGATAAGCTTCCAGCTAAGAATGACAAGTATTTCAATAGTTTAAACAAATAAATCTGGAAAAAAACTTCGCATAAGTAAAAAATAACAACAACTCAAGACTTGGTTGAATACTCCCACTCTCGTGGTACAGCGGTATGTCTGTAGACTTACACCTCTAGAAAGCGAGTTTCGTGGATAGAGCACAGATAGCCCATTGTGTAGCTTTGTGCTTAACTTCAAACAAACAAACAAATTTTGTAGAACACACATACCATTGTCTCTAAGCCATTGTGGTAGTAGATCCCTATTTCTAATATTACTACTAATGCACTCCAGTGGGACAGCAGTAAGTCAATAGATTTACAACACTAAAATCAGTGGTTCAATTACCCTTGATGGTACAGCATATAGCCGATATGGTTCTACTATAAACCATAAATCGATCAAAAATGTGTACTAATTCTGAATACATTGATCTACCAAACAGTTGAGAAAAAAAACAAACAATTATTACACACCCATATATTCCGGTCCAGCTTGCTTTCCCAACTATTGTGGGAAAGCAGCATTTGGTTGAATATATTAAATTTATGTAATTCGAGTTTCATTTTGCTAAGAATGAAAATAAATGAAACCTTGCACTGAACCCGAAGTGTAAGTTTCAAATCGACAAGATTTATTTTAAATAATAGAAAGAAAACAAATAGATTTCCTACTTTTTATCTGAATCCTGTCCTTCTTTGGATAGTTTAGTATTTCTAAAAGTCTGTTAATGATGCTGCGAGTTTGAGAATCGAGTGATGAGTTTGTGTTGGCATTTTGAAGCAACAGAACATCTTTCAGAAGTTTCGTTATTTTTGTACAATTATTTGAAGAAGGCGAAGTGACGTTTTCCTCTACCACAACGCAAGGTGATTCCAGTTGATGTAAGACGTTTATGGCTAACTGCCTTAAGCATCGTTTGTTTGAGAACTTCGTGTCATTTCTACAACTACTGTTTCCTGACACATGATGAGCGTCGGTTTCCATCCACAGTTCCGTCATCGAAAGGGAACTTTCAGTGTTACTTGAATTAATTTGCTTTTTTAATTCATGGCAAAATTCAGCTAAGTACAAACTAAGAAAGGTTTCGACTGATTTAAAATTGTCAGAACGTGAAGTATCTTTACGATATTCAGGATCTTGTGGTGAATGTTTATCATGCTCTTTTTGGCAAAATGTCCAATGTTGAGACGAATTTTTCCATTTGTTGTCTTGGACCGCTTGGTGAGACTCTTCTAAATACGAGCAGTACCGCGTAAACATTTGGATTAGGTTGGTCCAATCAAATTTTTCATCAAGGCTAAACGATTCATCATCCACAATTTCATCGCTTGTTAAGTTTGATTTTTGGTTAAATGTAGAAAACAGCAACAATTTGGAACCATAGTTGCTGTCGTTTCCATGTTCTGCTGGTGAAGAGCGATCGGATATTAGTTTGTGACCAACGTATATGATTAACGCAGTGGCGAAAATTCTATACAAAATAGAAAATAAATAAATAAATATTCATGTATACGTATATCAAACTACGATAAGTAAACCACTTTATAAGTAGTTCAAACGTAACAGTTACTGTATATTACAATAGTACTTAATAATTTGTAAGCTTGGCCTACTTTTACGTAAATATATCTAAAACAGACCTTTAGACATATTACTTCACACTAAAGTGAGGAAATTCAAGAAATATTACAACATAAACATGCAAAGGATATTAATAGTAATGTTGGAATAACTACAATAAATTTAGTTACAAAAAGGCAGAACGCTATATTATTCCCCTAAACATCTACAAAAGTTCAGTAATTTAACGATCAGAAAAGCATCACAACTGAGTATTACTAGTGTAGTAGACCAGAGACTATATGATACTGGACTGATGTGTCACACCCTAGGACCCATCTGGATGATTTACGGGTGGGTGTGGCAGATGAAGAGAACAGACATATTACATGACGTCACAACCACTAAGATAGTGTATTCCAGTAGTAGGCACAACCATAATGGATGACGTCACCCATGTTTAACTCCTTTTTTTTTTTTTAATTACGCCATATAGAATAGACAATTATCAGATCTATTAACCATATCATTAATAACCCATATTAACGTCTTACTTTATATCATGTCTGGACAATGCCTAAGGATTTGATGAATCAGAATCATGACCTGAAATGTCTCACTAGTTAATAATTTATCTTGGAAGATATTCATGAAATGATTCCTCCATGACTGCAGAACAGGTTTGCAGCCATGCCGCCACATCAAGATATTATCCAGCTATTCTTGTTCGTTTGTTTGTCGTCGGTTCAAAAGCAGGGTAATATGAAAGACCAAAGTACAGAGAAAAAAAGAAACTGACTTTACAGCGTACGACTTTTTCGCCCACGCTATAAATATCGTTTGTTTTTGTTTATTTTCGTTTTAAGTATTTCTTATAATTTTACGATGATTATTATAAACATATAGTTTTTTTTTAAAGTTGCGAATGGCTTACAGTCAATTCACTGTTTTACGAGTTAATTATGAGAATATGTATTATTTTATTTATTACTTAATAAGTCCAACATCATGAATCGACTTTTATCTTCATCAGATGATTTAATAATTTTTTTATTAATTTTCAAAGCTGCTTAAACATCATCAAGCTCAGTATATTTATCTTCATCCGATAATTTTCGTTAGTTGTGGAATAGAATAATGCTAGAGTTGCTGATAGAATGTTAATATTTTTTATTAGAATGTTGATATTTTTATAAATTTGTTTTTTGTTTTGGAATTTCACCCAAAGCTACACGAGGGCTATCTGCCCTAGTCGTTCCTAATTTAGCAGTGTAAGACTGGAGGGAAGGCAGCTAGTCATTACTACTCACCGCCAACTCTTGGGCTACTCTTTTACCAACGAATAGTGGGATTGACCGAAACATTATAATGCCCCCACGGCTGAAAGGGCGAGCATGTTTGGTGCAATGAGAATTCGAACCCGCGACCCTCAGATTACGAACCGAGTGTCTTATCCACCTGGTCATGTCAGGTCATTTTTATTAGAATGTTAATAGTTTTATTCGGTGTATTTTCAACTCGTCAAATGCTGTTATTATTTTTTGCTTCTCTTCTGGTATCAAGAGCTAGAACCAGAGTTTAACTAACATCAGATTAATCATGTCTGTCAATTGTTATTTAACACTAGTAATTATCATGTTTTGAGTAACTTACGTTTTCTTTTCAAAACAATTCCTTTCAGTTGTACACTTTCACTCTTTACTAAAGTATTGTGTACAGTGACACTAAAAACTGAGCTTCGATACCTCACTACTGCACAGATAACACACTTTATAGTTTGAGCTTAATAACACTAAAACGTCTGTAAAATATTTTATCGTCACTAGTAAATAACGTTTTTTATTTCGAGAATCTTCATCAGAATTATTATCAGATGGAACATCATCATTGGGATCTCTTTGGATTCGTTTCTACTGAAAGTATCATTCTCGTTAGTTTCTACTGGAAGTATCATCCTCGTTAGTTTTACTGGAAGTATCATTCTCGTTAGTTTCTACTGGAAGTATCATCCTCTTTAGTTTCTACTGTAAGTATCATCCTCGTTAGTTTCTACTGAAAGTATCATTCTCGTTAGTTTCTACTGGAAGTATCATCCTCGTTAGTTTCTACTGAAAGTATCATTCTCGTTAGTTTCTACTGGAAGTATCATCTTCGTTAGTTTCTACTGGAAGTATCATCCTCGTTAGTTTCTACTGAAAGTATCATTCTCGTTAGTTTCTACTGGAAGTATCATCTTCGTTAGCTTCTACTGGAAGTATCATCCTCGTTAGTTTCTACTGGAAGTATCATCCTCGTTAGTTTCTACTGGAAGTATCATCCTCGTCAAAGATATCTTTTTTCATCAGTTTTGCCAAAATTATCTATTTGGTGAAACTATTTTCACTTTGAGTATCGTACTCAAAGGTGGTTTTTAACTTCCATGTATAATTTTTGTACAATTTATTTTCTGCATAAAATACTTCATACGTATTCTGTAACTTGGTGTGATTACACGGTGCTCATTTATTGAAATCAATGTCCAAAGATGAAGCTGAGAGTTAACTGTATACTCATGATACTGGTGAGCATGACTATTTCAGTTAGTTACAACTGGTAGAGGTTATAGTCGTCATATTTATGAGCTTCTTACGTTTATTGTTAATTGCTAATAACTATTCTGAAATATGAATGTTTTACCTGATCACTACTTGTAAATAGTGGTGATATATTTATCATCAATAAACACATCAAAAATACCAATAAATAAGTTTAAAACTAACATGTTCTGACTAACAGGAAACCCTTCGAACAGAAATAGTTTTTTTTTTTCATTTTTCTAAACATGTTTAACCCTAATTTTCTGTTCATGCACACAATCTAAAATAATATTCTATATTAGTTATCAAGGGTTAGGCTCACATTACCGTTCACACAGTTCTATCGAGATGCTATTAATACAATTGTAGTTCATGTATTAGTTTTAATATTATTTCTAGGACAAAACACAATTCTCTTGGACATGATCAATAAGAGTTACTCTGAACGTTGGGTGTAGAAGTTGGTTTATGGTTGATGGGTACACGGTGTTAGTTATTATTAGATGTTTATAAAAATACTCTGAAGCATGATTAGTTACTCGAAATAAACTAGTAATTGCTATTGATACATTTATCGTTAATGAAAAGTACGTGAGATTAATCTTACAATGTTTTACCAATTAATTAAAGTTAAGCAATGTTCTGTTTTTCTATTAATTTGAAGTTTAAATTATTACTTTTTCATTAACAGGAAAAACAACAGTTCCCTACTCTTGACTTTATAGTTACTGACACAACATTAAGCGTGGTTGTGCATTTTTTGTTAACTAATGACCACTTGTATTGTTAATAATAACATCACTGAAGTCAGGTGTTGGAATAGCTATTAATTTGGACACGACAAATTGTTTAAGACTAGGCATTTATAGCATGTAATGTAAAAGAGTGACAATAATCTAGTTTGAAACCTTTAATAACACTGCACAACAAAGTTTTTGCTTCTTGAACACTGTTGGGTGTTCCTTATAGATTTTTGGCTGCTGATCACGAAAATTACATCCAAATTTGTCCATCACGTACCGTTTCATCGAAATATTCAGTTTTGTTATGTTTTTTCTTATATTTGTGTCCAAAAATGTTCGTTTCTGTAAGAGACCTATGAACAATGTTTTGTGCAGTCTGGGCATGTCCAGGCATTAAATCAGGCCAGGTTGGAAGCTGTTCTGTGGAAGTATGCAGCTCGGGCATCTCTGGGCGGGCCGGAGCCAGCTTGACACTGTCTCAGCAAGCTATTAAAGTGGCTTGCATATACAGATGCCGCTCATTGGATTAATATAGACCTTATAGTGTGTACTTATTGTTTCAGAATATAGCATTGCCTCAGTAGCATTGTAACAAGTAAGTTAGATGTTATAGACATTTTACAGAACGATTGGTGTCGGTCAGTATGTTTCGTCAATGTCGCAACAGCCGCGATACATTCTGCTATATTTGTGGCGAGTATACGCTTGTTTATCACAGACGCTCAATGACTACTCTTGTGAAGAAAGCATATCATTTGTACTTCGGCTGTAAAATTGGTGATCAAGACCAGAAATGGGCGCCCTACATTTGTTGTGCGACATGTGCTGTCTGTCCGAGAGCTTGGCTCAGAGGCACTCGAAAGACATGCTGTCCCGATGATATGGCGAGAACAGAAAGACCATGTGACGGAGTGTTACTTCTATTTGGCTAATGAGTCTGGTTTCTCTGCCATAAACAAGAAGTCAATTGAATACCCTAATCTGCCTTCAGGAACGAGACCCTTGCCACATGACGACAGTCTTCCAATTCCGAAACCACCAGAGGAATGGACCTTAAACGAACCAGATGAAGAAACTGCAATGCAGGGAACTGGCAGTGACATTGATCCGGATTTTGAACCGTGCTCCTCAGGCGATCCACATCTCATAACACAGTCAGAATTAAACGATCTGGTCATAGATTTGGGTCTGTTAAAAGCAAAAGCCGAATTGCTGGGTTCGAGACTGCAGGAATGGTGTTTGCTGTCACCAGATATGAAAATTTCAACTTTGCACAAGTTGGCAGTTTCTGTTTCTGTGTTGACAGCGAAGGATTGTTCTCTGCTTTGGGTTGTGACCATGACCCGCAAGAGTGGCGTCTCTTTATTGATTCATCAATGTTAAGCCTCAAATCTGTTCTGTTACACAATGTCAACGTTCACCCTTCAATACCTATCAGCTATGCAGCACACATGAAAGAAACCTATGAGAACATGGAATTGTTGCTGAAGCACATCCAGTACAGCAAGTACAACTGGAATATCTGTGGAAATCTGAAAGTTGTTACTGGGACTGCAGCTCGGCTATCCAAAGTACTATTGTTTCATCTGTGAATGGGACAGTCGTGCCAAAGAGTCACATTATTCTAGACAGAGCTGGCTACTCCGTAAAAAGTTAGTTCCAGGACAGAAAAATGTGGCACATGAACCGCTTGTCGACCCGGAAAAGTTTTTTTTTTTTGCCTCCTCTTCACATAAAATTGGGACTTATGAAGAATTTCGTGAAAGCAATGATCAAAGAAGACGAAGGTTATCGTTATTTAAGACAGATGTTTCCAAGAATAACTGAGGCCAAGATCAAAGAGGGCATTTTTGTTGGCCCTCAGATCAGACATGTTATGAGTGTCAAGCGGTTCGAAGATCTGTTAGTTGGGCCGGAAAAGATTGCCTGGAAAGCCTTCAAAGACGTTGTTGACAATTTTCTTGGCAATTACAGAGTCCCACATTACATTCAGCTGGTAGACAAACTTCTCAAAGCATACAAAACAATGAAGTGCAACATGTCACTCAAGATTCATTTCCTCCACTCACACTTCGACTTCTTCCCCGCAAATCTCGGTGCTGTCAGTGACGAGCACGATAAAAGTTTCACCAGGACATTGCCACAATGGAAAAACGATATCAGGGCAGCTGGAATCCGTCAATGCTTGCTGACTACTGTTGGACACTGCAACGTGATGCACTGGACATTGAATACAAACGAAAATAAGGAGCAAAACACTTTTAATTATGTTGAACTTAATAGCGTATTAGAAACATAAACACCATTAAATGCGTTATTGCCGGTAAACAGTTAACTGTCCATTTCTCAGAGTTCCTATGTGATGAAGCAAAACCAAAACTATATTTGTGCATACCCACCAGGTACCTGTCACAATCAGCAAAAACTTTTCAGGAAGCAAAACGTTTCAAAAACATTTTTGTGCATTGTTATTTATAATTGGATCTCACTGGTTGGTTTGGTTTTTTGGAATTTCGCGCAAAGCTACCCGAGGGCTATCTATGCTAGCCGTCCCTAATTTAGCAGTGTAAGACTAGAGGGAAGGCAGCTAGTCATCACCACCCACCGCCAACTCTTGGGCTACTCTTTTACCAACGAATAATGGGATTGACCGTCACATTATAACGCCCCCACGGCTGGGAGGGCGAGCATGTTTGGCGCGACTCGGGCGCGAACCCGCGACCCTCAGATTACGAAGCGCACGCCTTAACGCGCTAGGCCATGCCAGGCCCGGATCTCACTGCTATTTTGTGTACAGTGAACTAGAATTAAACTGGGTATTGTACACTTCATCAAGTCGCCACGACTTCCCTCGTAACGGTGTTCTCCATCTCCAGCCAAGACACCTTTGATAGATTTATCTCTTTCTGCTCAAACACATAATTATTTCACATCTTCGCTAACAAATGAAATTCCATGTGAACATTTGATCTATACCCTACAAAAAAACTCAGGAAATGCTTGACTGAGTGTAATATGAAAAAGCCAGTATAATTCAAATGTTTTGTACTCGCAGGAACTCAGTATAATCACATTAGTAGTTCTACTGTTATACTAGTAGAAAGTACAGATTGTAATTACCTTACATTCTTGTTTCGTCTGGCCTATCCTACAAGTATTATATTATAATCACGTCGTATGAAAAATAAAACATCATTCACGAAATGTTAAAACACCTTTAATATGTCGGGAATGAGTTACGATGAGGAACCGAGTACTTACAGAGAAACACAGAAAAGATCCCACGCATTCTCCTTGCACAACGGAGACGGCGGAGCTGCTTCTGGGCGGCAGCGGTCGATGAATGTAGCAGGAAAGTGGTTTCGTCCACTTTTAACTTTCGTGGCATTGTGCTGTAAAAGATACAACAAAACTATATATAAAAAAATATGTGTATATATATATATATATATGAATTTGACATACTATAAAGTAATATATTAGTTTATTACAAATGACTTTTCAATAACAAAGAACTACATTTGTTGGAAGCTTGGCATGGCCTGGTGGCTGAGCTTAAAATCTGAGGGTTATAGGTTCGAATCTCCGTCATAAAACATTCTTGCTCTCTCAGCCGTGGGAACGTTATAATGGGATGGGCAATTCCACTATCCGTTTGGTAAAAGCGTAGCTCAAGAGTTAGCGGCGAGTTATGTTAAGTAGTTGACTTCTTTCTCATCTCTCACTCATAAATTATAAACAATTAGCTCGTGTAACTTTGCGCGAATTTCAATCCAAACCAAACATTTGTGGTATGAGGCGTGGGTTAGTCCTTTGATAAATCTGTGTTTCAGAGCTGAATTTTTTTTTTTTTTTAGTTGTGGATGGGGTTATTATGGGACGATCAACTTCACGTTTCGTTAGAAAAAGGATATAGTCCAAGAGTTGGCAGTGGATGGCGTTGGCTAGCTGCCTTCCCATTAATTTGTCACTTCAAAATTAAGAACGGATACAGCAATTAGCCATCTAGTTTATTAACGAGAAATTCAAAAGCAAAAATTTCCTGGTCAGTAGTTTAAAACTATCGATGGTGGCAAATAGCCTCATCAGCTTTGTCATAATTGCTAAATGCATTTATTGGAGCAGCCTTACGAACACATCACGTTTAGTGTAGCAGACTTTGCATTGCATACAAATCCATAGAGTCTGGCGACCTGACCAATATTTATCAGTAACGAATATTTTTAATTCACTGTCTGTTTGAGGTAGACGATGATTGAAATGGAAACAGCTTATGTACAAGAGACTTCTGTTACTTTTCCACATCGAGAACCATCTTGATTATCTTGTGTAATGTTACCTGGGGCACATGGGTAACTTTTATCACTTTTCTTTCTTTGTCTTCGTGGATTATCATGTTAAGAGTGTTGCACTTTGTGTACCACGGCTTAAGTACAACTTATTGCGGATCTCCTTCTGGATGGTTTTACTGGTCCATCTTCGTCTATACCCCTTTGTTTTACAGAACTATTTAGTACAAGGATTATCACCGTTTTGGAAAATATACGATTTGAACACATCTGTATGATCTGAAAATACAAGTATTTTGCTCATAAAAGGCTGTTAAGTATCCTTCCATGAAAAGTGACTAATTTTCATTGACTAGCACTACCTAAGATTGCTAGTTAATGTCAAAATGTAGTTCTGATACCTTCTGTTCTACCGCAATTTTATATTATTTGTCATAAGAGTTGTTGATTTGCATATACAAAATAGTATTCAACCATCTAAAAGATGTAATGTGTAACATAATGGTGTTTTAAACCATGTTTTAATTTAGCACATAAAGCAAAGTTTGTGTCTATTTGTTCGCACATTTAAGCCATCTGATCCTTATACGTTTCCATATTCCTTGAGTAATCAGCACCTAACTTGATATAGTAATACAGAATATCATGTGGGAGGTAATGAGGTTGGGGGTTGGACTCTCCTATGTAATTTCATATTGATAAAATTCTTGAAAACAATATTTCTTTTCAGTATTGGCATCTTTCAGAATTTTATTGTACTTTAATCTTTATTATGTTAAAAAAGATGAAATCATAGTTTCCTATCCTTTGCTAATGTCGATGGCATATCAGACTGGCATATTGCTTCGGTCCAGAAGTAGGCCTTAAAGCTAACAGTCTGCAGGTATTGTTTGAGAGTTCATGTTTTTCACATGTTTATTCACGTCTTTTTGGAGCTGCACAATTTTCACTTTACATCAGAGAAACCAATATCACACAAGATGTGCGATCCCTTGTGTCAACCAGAGAGGCACTACAACCAAGATGTATGACTCTTTGTGCCCATCTGAGAGACACTACAACCAAGGTGTACGACACCTAGTGTACACCCGAGAGACACTACAATCAAGATGTACGACTCTTTGTGTCCATCTGAGAGACACTACAATCAAGATGTACGACTCTTTGTGTCCATCTGAGAGTCACTACAACCAAGGTGTACGACACCTAGTGTACACTCGAGAGACAGTACAACCAAGATGTACGATCTCTTGGAGTAGTTATGGATGAGTTACTACCATTTTCGCTCGTTTTTATTTTCAAATACCACTAAAGGAAATCACAGGATATATGAAAACGGGAACAAAATGAAGATGTGACAGAAAAGCGACGTATCTTTTCCAATGTCCTTAACAACTGTGTGAATGTGGTTGAGCTTCTTCTTGTGACCAGGTTCATGATGGTTTAATGTTGTTTCAATCCTAAGAGACAGGCTGGCTATTATCTATTATTAATTAATATGTGTAAGTTAAGAGATGACGCGAATTACATAACGACAGTTACTGAAAGTTATCACAATAGGACTATGACACTTGGTTTGAGGATATCGTGTATTGTATCTTACATACAAACAATATTAAATGAAAATCTCTGATAACATCTGTGTTTTCAGTATCACGTTTTCATGCATTTTGGTATTAGTCTTATATCGTACTTTCTTAAGAATACTTAGGTATGTTATTTACGTGTTTAAAAGTCGATTTGATCACCTAACTCAAAATTATTTTTACCAAGTTGAAGATCAGTTACACATAACACAACGTAAATTATATGATTTTGTTATATGGACACTTTATGATGTACACATGGAGAAAATACTGCGAGGGATTATACTTTATGGACACAAAAGATGTTTCCTTTATCAGACCATTTTTTTTTCGGAACTCACTGACCTCCGACTTCCACATAATGTGGAGATACGAGACCTACAATAATCCGACAATCTATTCATAAGCGAAAAGCACAAAAAATAATAATTAATCAGGAATGTCCTGTACACTAATAGTGATACACTAATCTCTATGTTGATATGGGGAGAAAAATGAATAAAAATTTGCTTTTGTCGTAAACAACGATTTTAGGTTTCTGGTTGCAATTAAGCATAAAACTACATAATGGGCTCTCTGCACTCTGCCCACCACGGGTATCGAAACCTGGATTTTAATTTGGAAGCCGAAAGACATGCCGCTGTGCTATGGGGGTGCATGATTTTAAGAGTTATATAATTCACATAAATAAAATAATTATTTATGAATGAATATGCACTTCTGTGCATAATTAACAACATTCAAGAAAACTGATAAAAATATTTACACTTTTTACTTAGGTCAGAAAGCTACTTATGGTATATCAAATATGCTATTTTTATGACAATAACAAGTTATTATTGGATGAATGTCTTGTGGTTTTAACTTTCTAAGATGTTCTCCTGGAAATTATTTTATGTCTGAGAAACATATTTTACTTGTTTAATTCATTACAAAGTATTATGAAACTTTTACATAAACAAAACAACTGTATGCTAATAGATCTATACTCCTATGTGGATATAGTCAGTCCAACAAGATAGCAAACATGAAACATCAGTGAAAATGTAGAAAAATACTTATGATGATTCTTTTTTCAGTGGTTGTGTTTTCACCAAACCTCCAAAAAATATGTCATAACGACGTAATCACTTGCTGTTATTAAACGTTTTATGAAATACAAAATTCTAGAAAATCGATATAATAACAAATACAAACTCGAGCTTGAAGTATTTTCATCAATGTATAGATTTATGAGGTACGGTTTACGGCTTGTGTTATGTTTACTATCAGACGATTCTATTCTACATTAGTTAAAGAAAGAATCGTATTGTTATATTTGGTAACAATGTTAAAATTAATTAAGGGTTAACGAGAATAATATGATACTTCCAATTATATTCCTGTTCTCAAGGTGAACTCCACCTTACTTCAGTACAGGTTTTTCCTTCAAAATATTTTTATGTACGTATGACTATTTACAACAATACAAAATACTGTTTATCAATGAATAGTAAAACATATATAAAAATGTTTACACCATTGGGCAGAAATGTGTTATAAAGTAGTAGTGATATACGAGTCAAAAAGATATTGTTTAAAAATATGATAGGCTGATAGTAAATATTTATAGTAACATTTGTTACAAGTAAAGTTGATATTGTCAGTGGTTGTTTCAAGAGGAAAACAAAAGCCCGAAACGTCATATGTGGGTCAATATGTAAGTCAGAGGCCACTGCACCTGCTTTGATGTTAGTTTACTTATTAAAGCGTTTTAGAATGTTGACGTCACACAAAATGTTGGATAGAGATGACACTGGGGCTATAAACATACTAGCTGTGCTAACCTCGTGTGCAATGTACAATATCTTCCAAGTTCACTTGCAATCAAGATCAGTGCGTGACACATATTACAGCTTATGTTTTCTTTTTATGACAGTATTTTCAAAAACATGAAATCCTGAGTACAAAAGGGGAGATCAAACGCTTTTAAGTGAACTGTTCAGTTATAAAAATAAAGAAAGAAACAGTAACGTGCTTTAACACCTTGAAAGGGATTGTTGGAAAATAAACTTTAAACTTTAGAAAGTTCCTTATTAATAAATATTTAAAAATAGTCTTTCTGTTGTTTAATTTCTCAGTAAAACATAAATATGAACAACATATTCGACGTGTCCTCCATTTTCCTTTGAATACACTGAAGTCGTGAATATGAATAATCAGTGTATGTGTTACAGAATGTACACGGGAAATTTGTTTATTTCTTCTAGGCAGGCCTGGCATGGCCAAGCGCGTAAGGCGTGCGACTCGTAATCTGAGGGTCGCGGGTTCGCGCCCGCGTCGCGTTAAACATGCTCGCCCTCCCAGCCGTCCTCAATCCCACTATTCGTTGGTAAAAGAGTAGCCCAAGAGTTGGCGGTGGGTGGTGATGACTAGCTGCCTTCCCTCTAGTCTTACACTGCTAAATTAGGGACGGCTAGCACAGATAGCCCTCGAGTAGCTTTGTGCAAAATTCCAAAAAAACAAACAAACAAATCTTCCAGGCGGCAACCTTATCCTTACACTTTACTTTAACCAGATGTAAGTTCACTTATAGTCGGTTTTAATATACGAACTAGTGTCCATCCACCCAAATCGTGGGGTTTTGTTAAAACATCTTTCAGTAACCAAGGATGTCTGAAAGATAACCATGGGCAATCAGAAACCTCCGTAGTACAGCGGTATGTCTTCGGATTTACAACGCTAAAATCAGGGGTTCGATTCCCATCGGTAGGCTCAGCAGATAGCCCGATGTGGCTTTGCTATAAGAAAACACACTTCATCCCACTTCATGATTTGGGTTTATATGATACGTGAATTCTGTACTAACAGGGATGTAATTTTTAATTGGAAACATAAATGTTTGATGTTAGACTAATTTGACAGAGTGTCTCGAGACATCAATAGAAGCTGTGTTTGTGGAGATACGAAAATAAGAATAAGGAAGGTGAGTTACGCTTGCTGTTGAATACTGCTGCTTCATGCAATTGTTGACTACAGGAAATATGTTTACGAATGTTCCAAGATTAACGAGTTGCAAGTATAAATAAACATGCGACTAACTTAATCAACCTAATCTGCTGTTTATGTGAGATAAATAAATTGATTAAGACATCATGAATTATAGTTTAACAAAACCAGAATATTTGTTTTTGGTTTAAGGTGCTGCCCTTTTCAAGGCTGGGATCTAGAGATTCAATCGCAGTTAGAGAAATGCAATGAACTAATGGCTGGTTGTATGAACCTTTTTAACAGTGAGTGACCTTGAGCAACCTGCAGCTACTATATTTTACAATATCTTAGGGTTAGCGAGATGAAATAACTAAGTCATTGAAATGGCTGAGTTTCATCAATGTACTTCTATAATAATGAGGGTTAACTTGTGTTTCCGCAGATAATCCAAATATTCAAAGTATGTGGTAAAGTCATGTTTAGCATTACTTAATGTTTATTTGAAAACACTGAAAACTCTGTTATTTATTTTATTATAGCTGCAAGTGTATTATGGTGAGTAAATTGGCAGGCTTACCAAATAAGATATCAGTATTTTTATGTTTCCAAGGTTTCAAAGAACGCGTTTTGGAAAATGGGAGAAAAGTATTAAATACACGTATAGTTTGCAATCATAAACAAATACGAGGCTTAGCATGGCCAGGTGGTTAAGGTACTCAACTCATAATCTGAGGGATGCGGGTTCGAATCCCCGTCACACCCAATATGTTCGCCCTTTCAGCCGTAAGGGTGTTATAAAGCTACGGTCAATCCAACTATTCGTTGGTAAAAGAGTAGCTCAAGAGTTGGCGGTGGGTGGTGATGACTAGTTGCCTTCCCTCTAATCTTACACTGCAAAATTAGGGATGGCTATCGCAGATATCCCTCCCGTAGCTTTGCGCGAAAATCGAGACAAACAAACATCAGAAATACGAAGCTATGCTATAGTCGAGAATACTTCGTATAATATTAACTTTACTATTATTATTTACTTATTTCATTGTTTTTCAGATGTCATGGTATAAGCACAACATACAGGGTGTTCGGAATGTCACTGTGCAGTTTTGTAATTATATTTCATTCAGTCTATTTCAAGGCAGCAACTGATAGCAGTGTTTAGAAACAAAATAAGAAGGAAACAAGCCTGTACTGATGTTAACGGTGGTCAATTTCAACATTGTTTATAATTGTCATTCATATTTACATCCTGTATTCTACAGGGTGGCCCGTAAATCCCTACCCATTCATATATCTTATGTATCCAGTGTATCTGTGTGCTGTTTCATGTATTGTTTTCATAAAATGAGGTGTTTTGGCAGCAGAAGTAAAAACAAGTAAAAATAACTGATCGAAGTTATGAATACTTTGTTGTTGAATAGCATGAGTCGTTGAGCTAAACATGCATGCAGAGAACTATGATAAAATGATTACTGCAGGTTAACAAGATAATGAAAGGGTAAATATGAATGGTATAAAGTCAAAGAATTTTCAAAATCATTGAGTTAAAAAAAAGCTAGCCAGAGGGATATACATCAGTGATGAGGGATATACATATATGTGCGTATTCTAGTAACACAAATGTGATCTTCAAATGCTGTTTATCATATAATTATTTTGATATCGACGGATATGCTGAATGTAACTTGTAATATTATCTTGTTTTTCTTGTTCATATTTTAAACTATAATTATCAAAACTAATAAGAAGGTTATTTATTACCAGCGAGAGGGGGAATTTAATGCATCACACATTTGTGTTTATTTGTTTGTTTTCTTATAGCAAACCCACATCGGGCTATCTTCTTAACCCACCGATGGGAATCGAACCTCTGATTTTAGAGTTGTAAATTCATTGATATACAGCTGTACTAGCTGGGGAACATCACACATTCTAATCTTTGCAATGATACCTTTAAACACAATACACACCTTGAATGAAAATGTTTAACCATATATGCTCCGATCTCCTTTACAACTTGAAAACTGGTAGGGTACAATATTGGTGCCCTACCACTGAAAAGTGGGTTTTCCCGTTCTCCCAGCACATCAACATTTGTTAGGGACAATGGATCTATAGTCCCCTCTGAAAAAGAGTGTTAACTCAATAAAACCAACACCCTTTAGTAGCAATAAAAATTAAAAATTTAAGGTACAAGCAAGTAAGGAGTAAATCATTTTATTTTAATCCATTGAATCAGTCGGGGATCGTATGGTAACAACTAGTAAACTGATAACCAACAGCCACAGAACATGACAATTAAGTCATCAACCTCAGCGACAGCCACAGAACATGACAATTAAGCCATCAGTCATCAACCTCAGCGACAGCCACAGAACATGACAATTAAGCCACCAGTCATCAACCTCAGTGACAGCCACAGAACATGATAGTTAAGTCGTAAGTCACTAACCTCAGCGACAGCCACAGAACATGATAGTTAAGTCGTAAGTCACTAACCTCATCGACAGCCACAGAACATGACAGTTAAGTCGTAAGTCACTAACCTCAGCAACAGTCACAGAACATGATAGTTAAGTCATAAGTCACTAACCTCAGCGACAGTCACAGAACATGATAGTTAAGTCATAAGTCACTAACCTCAGCGACAGCCACAGAACATGATAGTTAAGTCATAAGTCACTAACCTCAGCGACAGTCACAGAACATGATAGTTAAGTCTTAAGCCACTAACCTCAGCGACAGTCACAGAACATGATAGTTAAGTCGTAAGTCACTAACCTCAGCGACAGTCACAGAACATGATAGTTAAGTCATAAGTCACTAACCTCAGCGACAGCCACAGAACATGATAGTTAAGTCGTAAGTCACTAACCTCAGCGACAGCCACAGAACATGATAGTTAAGTCATAAGTCACTAACCTCAGCGACAGTCACAGAACATGATAGTTAAGTCTTAAGCCACTAACCTCAGCGACAGTCACAGAACATGACAGTTAAGTCGTAAGTCACTAACCTCAGCAACAGTCACAGAACATGATAGTTAAGTCATAAGTCACTAACCTCAGCGACAGTCACAGAACATGATAGTTAAGTCATAAGTCACTAACCTCAGCGACAGCCACAGAACATGATAGTTAAGTCATAAGTCACTAACCTCAGCGACAGTCACAGAACATGATAGTTAAGTCTTAAGTCACTAACCTCAGCGACAGTCACAGAACATGATAGTTAAGTCGTAAGTAACTAACCTCAGCGACAGTCACAGAACATGATAGTTAAGTCATAAGTCACTAACCTCAACGACAGTCACAGAACATGATAGTTAAGTCATAAGTCACTAACCTCAGCGACAGCCACAGAACATGATAGTTAAGTCATAAGTCACTAACCTCAGCGACAGTCACAGAACATGATAGTTAAGTCTTAAGCCACTAACCTCAGCGACAGTCACAGAACATGATAGTTAAGTCGTAAGTAACTAACCTCAGCGACAGTCACAGAACATGATAGTTAAGTCATAAGTCACTAACCTCAGCGACAGCCACAGAACATGATAGTTAAGTCATAAGTCACTAACCTCAACGTCGTTGCAACTCATCCCTCCACCTTTTCTTCACAAGCTTCTAATTTACAGGTTTTCCTGAGATCTTGAGGCAACAGTTGATTACATTATTCTTTGAGTTAAATGTTAAAAAAATAACAACAGCAAACCTCAATTCATATCATTGCAAGGCCCCTGCCAATTGGCCACGTGGTGATGCGAAGAGTAAAAAAAAAAGTTTCTGACCTCTACTGGTTAGATAGGCACTTCGAGGCATTTGTGGTTCACGTCACATTCCACTGTAAACGTGGATCTCAGTTTCAGATAATAAAGTGCTTTATTTTACGCTCGACAATAAAACCTCATTATTCGATAATAGTAGCCCAAGAGTTGGCGGTAGGTTTTATAATAGCGGTGTTCTTTTATTGTATCAGGTCAAACTTGTGAACGGCTAACTATTGTGAAGCTTTATTTCGCGAATATCCGAAATAAAAAAGTCATTACTGAATGTTTTAAACCCTTGCAAACAAACGGTTAAACACTGACTGACTCCTTTTGACATGTCTGTCACTGTTACGTTTTTGTCGTTAAAACTGAAATAAAAACTAAAATGAAATAAGTAGGTTTCGTAAATAACTCCGATTAATAATTTTATTCGAGAACCATGAAGTGTGACCTCGCTTGTTAGGTAATAATACACATTAAAAATTTATACATGTGATTAAGTACAAAATATTCCTTTTAATCGTATAAACCGCAATTCATGTTTAATAAGTTTTTTTTAATTGCTAAATCTAAGCTATTACCTGTTTTTACCTATATTTAGAAACATTATATCCTTCAGTAAAAGATCATGTATATATATTTGTATTATTTTTATATATTTATTGTACTGTTATCTTTCCCATATAATTACGGCCAGGCATGATCAGGTAGTTAAGGCACTCGACTCGTAATCTGAGAGACGCAAGTTCGAATCCCCTTCACTCCAAACATGCTCGCCCTTTCAGCCGTGGGGGCGTTATAATGTGACGGTCAATCCCACTACTCGTTGGTAAAAAGAGTAGCCCAAGAATTGGCGATGGGTGGTGATGACTAGCTGCCTTTCCTCTTGTCTATCACTTTTAAAGTAGGTAGGACTTTTTATTACTTTACTTTTGGATTTTCTTTATACCTCATTTTGAAATGTTCACCGAACACCAGTTTCCTTGTTTAGTAATTTTGCACATTCTGCGTTTGTGTAGTGAAGTAATTTATTTTCAGGATATTTCCCTTAAACGAGCGCTAAATTTTTAACATAATGTTGTACTCCATTACCACAGTTTCCACTTTTATTTAAGTTTTATCAAGCGTATGATGCCCGGCATGGCCAGATGGTTAATGCACTCGAATCCTAATCTGTGAGTCGCGGGTTCGAATCTCCTTCACACCAAACATGCTCGCCCTTTCAGCCGTTGGTAAAAGAGTAGCCCAAGAGTTGGCGGGGATGGTGATCATTAGCTGCCTTCCTTGTAGTCTTACACTCCTAAATTAGGGACGACTAACGCAGATAGCCCTCGAGTAGTTTTGAGGGAAATTCAAATCAAACCAGAAACAATCAAAGGAATGCAAATGTACATTTCAGTCTACAAAACATTTATGAAAGAGAGAGTTGGAGGTAGTCTTTAAGGTTGCAGTAAAATTATTTAAGTCCTTAGCTACTGTAGTTCCAATAGAATTTAAATAAAGTTAATAGAAAAAAAATGAGAAACTAAATAAACGAGGCAAAAAATATAGTTATTGTAGGGTTACAAAAATTGCGTTGTATTATGTTAATTACTAGTATTTCAGGTGGGAACTCTGTGAAGAACACATGAATGTTAACCACCGCAAAGTCGCACATAGGATTTACCACGATTATAAGGTGTGAAAACTAAACAGAAAACAGGCATGATTACAATTAAAAAATTCACTCGTAGCTTTGTTTGTTTATTTGTTTTGAATTTCGCGCAAAGTTACACAAGAGCTATCTGCGCTAACGTCCCTAATTTTGCAGTGTAAGACTAGAGGAAAGACAGCTAGTTATCACCACCCACCGCCAATTTTGAGCTACTCTTTTACCACCAAATAGTGGGATTGACCGTCACATTACAACGCCCCCATGGCTGAAAGGGTGAACATGTTTGGTGTGACGTGGATTCGAATCCGTGACCTTCAGATTAGGAATTGGGTGCCTTAATCACCTGGCCACGCTAGGACTCACTCCTATTACTGATCATATATGCACTAAGATAATTAATAATAAATTTTATTTAGTGATTCTATTCAGAATAATATCTGCTTACAGTATGACATAATATTTATTGAAGAGAGTGTGTTTCTACGAATAGCACCAAATATTGAATAGAAATGTTTTAGGAAATTTAAAAGCCAATAATTTAATTTCACGAACATAGGTTATATATGACAGGATTTTATACAAGGTGAGCCAAAAGTAGGTGGACAGCATTTGGAATAGGTTTATGTATCGGTTATATTAATGCAATTGTATATTATAACTATGTTGCAACTATATTATTTGTGTTATATAATTACAATTTTATAATTACATTTGTTTTAATTTAATCTGTTTTCTTTTTTTTTAGATTGTTAATAGAACCCATAATGTCAAATACTTTAAATACAGATAAAAGAATATGGGTGTTAAAAGAGTATTGGAAATCTCAAAATACTGAAACCGTAAGGAGAAAGTGGGTTGAAACATTTGATACTCCAGCTCCAAAAACACAAACCATTTACCGTATCCGTGACAAATTCGACGCCACTGGCTCAATCCTTAATGCTGCTAAAACTGGTCGACCCAAAACAGTCTGTACAGAGAATAATAAGCAACGTGTAGCCGATGCATTTGTTCAAAGTCCAAACAAATCCACCAGAAGAGCTTCTATGGAATTGAACATACCACAAACCTCTATTAGGCGAATTATAACGCAAATTGGGTTGAAACCCTATCGACCACAACTAATTCATGGCTTATTGGAGGATGATCCAGACAGGCGACTGCAATTTAGTGAAATTATGCTGAACAAGATTGAAGAAAACCCAGGAATTTTAGATAACATTGTGTGGAGTGATGAAGCTTCTTTTAAATTATCCGGTCATGTCAATAGACATAATTGTGTTTACTGGTATAGTGAGAACATGCATTTAACATTAGAACAACAGCTAAATCAGCCTGGTGTCAATGTTTGGGGTGGTATTTCAAGTTCTGGTGTTTATGGACCATTTTTTTTGGACGGAACAATTACAGGAGATAAGTATCTCGAAATTCTAAGGAATCAAACTGTTCCCCAGTTACAGCAACAACCTAATTTACATGACTTTTATTTTCAACAAGATGGGGCCCCTCCACATTATTCCAAAGGAGTTCGTGAGTATCTTGATGAAACATTTCCATTGAAATGGATTGGTCGAAGAGGTCCAATCGATTGGCCGGCACGTTCACCGGACTTGACCCCTATGGATTTTTTCTTTTGGGGAGTACTCAAGGACAAAGTTTATAGTCAAAAACCAAGAAGTGTCGGTGATTTAAAAAATTACATAAGAGATGCATTTCAAGAAATTAATGCCCAGAGTGACTTGTGCAAAAATGGTTGTCGAAGCGTAAGAGGTAGACTTCAAAGCTGTGTAAATCAAGAAGGAAAACAATTTGAGCATTTGCGTTAATAAATAACATTTTATTTTCATTAATATAATTGTCTTATTACATATAGTTGTACGTATACGTGATCTCTAAATAAATGTTTTTTTTACTGTCCACATACTTTTGGCTCACCCTGTATATATACACACACACACACGACTCTAATAAGCATTTTTATTTTGGAAATGTATGCTTTCTTGGTAGCGTAGATAGCCCTCGTGTAGATAGCTGTGCGCGAAATTTAAAAACATAACCAACTTTCTAGGCAGCACGTTAAATTTTCTTTTCTCTTAGAAAAACTACATGTTACCCAACCTCCGAATGGACCACGGAAACGTATCACGTAACCACACCTTCTCTTAAACAATATTTAAAACACAGAGCTTTAGGGTGTAAGAGGCTCTGTGTTAGCACCTCTATTTCTGACTTATAGGAAGTGTGGTCCCTATTTTAACAAAACGCACGTAAAATATATGTTATTTTCCTCAATCATGACAGCTAATTGTACCGGTGGACGTCTG
The DNA here is from genome assembly GCF_004210375.1 of Tachypleus tridentatus. Lineage (NCBI taxonomy): Eukaryota > Metazoa > Arthropoda > Merostomata > Xiphosura > Limulidae > Tachypleus > Tachypleus tridentatus. The sequence goes on along the minus strand of NC_134833.1, from coordinate 133,894,184 downwards.
GTTAAATGAAGATAAAGGTTAGCTACCATTTTTACAAGTATGTGTAATCCTGTTCACAATGTTGAGTGTAACAAATTTTGCAGGAATTACGTTATTCATAGAAGTAAGAATGTGTTTTTCAAACTTCATTGTTTTCAGAGAATGTTATTTTTCACTAAACTTAACAGAGATCCAGAAACTCATAACTCTGTCTAACATGAAAATAACAATTCGTATATTAATTAATGAAGTAAAATAAAAGTGGAAGAAACCTCTAAACGTCTAACATTTGCTTATTTAATTGACTTACTGAAGTTTATTCACTTACCTTCTGCAAAATCCGGGATATTAAGATTGAAATCCTTTTCCAGTCTATTTAGAATCAGAATGTTAAAACAAGGTAACAGTAGATGGAGAATTAGCTGATAGTGTCAATATATAATCGAGTTATACCAAAGTGTCGCAAACTACGCCAGGAAGGACTATATACATTCACATCACGTGACATAGGAAATCCCTAAAATTCATTGGTTACGTGGTAGGGCTCCGCCTTCCGTCTTAATGTTGTCAATCGCCATGGAAGTTCGTAATTCTTAACTAGTTAGGATACTTGCAGCTCTAAAAATTACAAGAATGAAACATCCTTTTTACGGTTCACATACATACAAACAATACACTATCCTAATAACCATTTTCTTGGCAATGCAGATTAGTTCTACACAGTGATTTATATTCTAGGTCACATCGTGATACAAAAAATCGTTGGAGAAAAGATCCATATGGTAAAAAAAAACCTACATGTGAAGCATTTTTAGGTTCTTAATACATATTTGCCACAAGTATAACCAAGGATTTCTGTTACTTCGTAATGCTCAGAAGTTAAAAAATAAAAAGTTAAAACAAGAAACTTCTTTACACCTTTTCGCCACCTGCTCTTTAATAATGTAATTACAGTATTATTTCAAAACATGTAACCGATTTTTCGGTTGTTTGAAAAATAAATTTGATAAACTCGAGAGAGAGAAAAAACAAACAAACAAAGGCTATGTGTAAATAACCCTTGAGAATCTCAGTACGAATATTTAATACAAAGAAACAAACAATATGTAGGATCGAATGAACATATTTATTTGACTTTACAATTTCAAATGTTAAACATCCATCAATAAAAAAAATATTTAATAAACCTAACAATTCAAAGTATACCAACTAATACATCATAAACCGTAAATTAAATTCAAATAAAACCTGAAGAATTATCACCATCAGGTTTCCAGCTTATTCTTATTCGTATGGTTTTTTTCGATTTTATTTGTAGATTAAGTGGATGGAAACCTGTTGTTGATAATTCTTCAGGTTTTATTTGAATTTAATTTACGGTTTATGATGTATTTGTAAAAAATCCTTACGCGGTAGAAAAAAAATAATATTATTTATGAAATCCGCGTAAGGATTTTTTACAAATAGAGAAGAAAAAAAAACTCTTACTTAGATCCATTTATTAATGAACGTTGTTTATTATAATGTTTGAGTAATAGAACGATCGATAAGATTTGCCCCTAGTGATTTGTCTAAATAAATCTATGGCCAGTGGTTGTTAACGTTTTACGAATAACAAAACGTGACCCGATTTCAATGAGATTGATTCACTTATGTAAAAGTACGTATGAGGTTCTGTGAAAAATGTGTACGTGGTGGAAGAAAAGGGATATCGTTTTGGGATATAGCGTACAAGAATTACTGTAAAACATGTAAACGTTTGAAGACAATAACAACCATCGCAAGCCTGTGTTCTTTATCCCTTGTTAAGTAAAGCGAATGCGACAAAGAATTCTTTAAAAACTACGAAACTTAACAAAATGTGTATAAAAAAACTATAACTGAAAGTAAATTTACAACATGACATAGAAAACCATACATTTTCGTTTTACCCATTTGTGTATCTTTTCTTTTACATAGGGCCCGGCATGGCCAAGCTGTTAAGGCGTTCGACTTGAAATCCCAGGGTCGCAGGTTCGAATCCCGGTCGCACCAAACATGCTCGCCCTTTCAGTCGTGAGGGTGTTATAATGTGACGGTCAATCGCACTATTCGTTGGTAAAAGAGTAGCCCAAAACAAGAGTTGGCGGTGGGTGGTGATGACTAGCTGCCTTCCCTCTAGTCTTACACTGCTAAATTAGGGACGGCTAGCGCAGATAGCCCTCGAGTAGCTTTGCGTGAAATTCAAAACAAACAAACAAACTTTTACATAGTTTCTATGTAAAAAATGTAATCATTTTAATTATTTAAATATTTCTTTCAAAAGTAGCCCCTAGTGGCACAACGGTATGTTTGCGGACTCCCACAGCTATAAACCAGGTTTCAATACCTGTGGTTGGAAGACCACAGATAGCCCATTGTGTAGCTGTGTGCTGAGTTTCCAATAAAGTCATAAACGTAATTGCAGAAGGTCACTGAATCGTCTGTACGTTTAGCTGATGTTACATGTTATTATTGTAGAAGCTATGCATTGAAAGCATTATATGCTTTTATTGTAGCAGCTATACATTTAGCTGAGATTACACGTTGTTTTTGTAACAATTATAATTCTAGCTGAGATACATGTTGTTTGTTTATACGCGTATCTGATGTTAGATATATTAACTGTATTAACTGAAAGTGTTGTTGTTTTTTTTTGTTTTGTTTTTTTAATTTCACACAAAGCTACTCGAGGGCTATCTGTGCTAGCCTTTCCTAATTTAGCAGTGTAAGACTAGAGGGAAGGCAGCTAGTCATCACCACCCACCGCCAACTCTTGGGCTACTCTTTTACCAACGAATAGTGGGATTGACCGTCACATTATAACGCCCCCACGGCTGGAAGGGCGAGCATGTTTGGCACGACGGGGATGCAAATCCTCGACCCTTAGATTACGATTCGCACGCCTTAACACGCTTGGCCATGCCAGGCCTAAGTGTTGTTGTTTTGCTGTTTTTGAATTAAGCACAAAGCTACACAATGGGCTATCTATGCTCTGCCCACCACGGGTATCGAAACCCAGATTTTAGCATGGTAAGCCGTTGACCCACTGGAGGGCAACTAAAAGTGTAGATGGAATTTCAGGTACTTACTGTTGCAACTAAAATGGTATAAACTTATATTTAATTGTTTTTTGTAATTAAGCGTAAAGCAAACATAATGAGCTATCTGTGCTCTGCCCAGAAACCTGATTTCTAACATTATAAGCCCGCAGACTTGCCGATGTGCCATTGAGGAGTTTTCTGTTTAATAAAGAAAAACAGGAAATTTAGAAGAAAAAAAAAAAACAAATAAGGCTGTAAAAGCTACGATCAAAGGACAATAGAAGACTCAAATAATTTGTAAGTTCTGAATATAAAAAAATTCCTATTTAGCCGCGCCCCGTGACAGCGTTAGAACAACAAAAACGTGTTTATTTTATCATTTTTACAGTCACAGCTCCGCCTGACCAACCTGCTATTGAGTTACCATTCCTGATATTTAACTTGCCAGTAGTGGTTGCATTTTAACCTGTGAAATATATCGCAGGATATCGTTCCGATAAGTCGCAAGAAAGAGAATACACCTACGTGTTTGAGGTGTGTAAGATGATCCTTAATTAAAGAGAAGGGGCGTGTTCGCAAGATGCAAGACGTGGTGTCTAATTTCAGAAGTACAGCGGCTTCTCTAACACTTCCGTCACACCAAACATACTCGTCCTTTCATCCGTGGGGGCGTTATAAGTAACGGTCAATCCCACTATTCGTTGGTAAAAGAGTAGCCTATGAGTTGGCGGTGTGTGGTGATAACTAGCTGGCTTCACTGAAGTTTTACGCTGTTAGGTTATGGACGGCTAGCGCAGGTAGCCCTGGTGTAGTTTTGCGCGCGAAATTCAAAACAAACCAATCTTTAACACTTCCTATCCAACAATTTATTATTTTCAGTGTATAAATACATAAACAGGTATTAAAATACACTGATGTATGTATGTGTATTTATAATTAAAAGTGAAAGTTTGTTTGTTTTGAATTTCGCGCAAAGCTACTCGAGGGCTATCTGCGCTAGCCATCCCTAATTTAGCAGCGTAAGACTACAGGGAAGGCAGCTAGTTATTATAACTCACCGCAAACTCTTGGGCTACTCTTTTACCAACGAATAGTGTGATTGACCGTCACATTATAACGCCCCCACGGCTGAAAGGGCGAGCATGTTTGGTGCGATGGAGATTCGAACCGCAATCCCCGAATTACGAGTCGAACACCTTAACTCATCTGGCTATGCCAGGCCAAAAGTGAAGGTTTAATATTAAACGTAATTTAATATCAATTTATATATATATATATATGGTTCAGGTACGGGCGCTCACAGAAATGTGTGTGTATGGGATCAACTTTTGCTATGTAAGCCAACATAGTAAAACATATATTTTACGTATGCTTAAACGCAAACAAAAATTTTCAGTTTTAATAAAAATTACTAAAAACATTTAGTTTAACTATGATGATAATTTTATATTAGAATCCGTCATTTATTTTTTGTAAATTGTAAGAGGGGGAATGCCCCTCTTGCTCCTTTCCGGGGGAACCCATGGATTTAGAGAGTATAAATACACCATTGGCTTAATCGAAACCTAAGGTTACTATATGAAGTGATTTTTGCAATTGCATCTGTTTTATCAGCTTGATAAAGAGTATGGCATTTTAAAGTAACATGAAACTAAAGCTCAGTTTTAACCTATTCTCTGGTTTCATATATTTTGTTTTAGTTTATTCCACCATCCAAAATTATTGGTTTCCAAGACACTTTTAATACAAATTGTATGCTTATTGTATAGATATCAGTTTTTTTTTTCTTTGAGGGGAGAGGACTTGAGGGCACGACTGTCAAGCTGTTTTGCCACTCTTCTGACTGATTATTAAACACTAGCTTCATTTATGGCTACCATATACGAGTTACTTCTGCGGAGTGACTGGTATCATCATGATTATTAATAAAAGATACATGAAAATATAACCTTAAAAACCGTCTGGAAATGACAATCATCCTCGTATCTTGGTACAAAAGAGTATATAGTCAATATGAAGGTTTGTAATATTATAAGAAACGATAAAGAGATGCAAGAGTCTTCAAATAATATTTATATCATATATTTAATTCGTAAGCCCTTTACCAGTTGTGCTGTTGTTTTTGTGTTTTTGTGTTTTTGTATTTTTGTATAAAGTTTATGCATTGGCTGATTATCAGGTTGATAATGGTCCAAAGTCGTGATTTATTGCATTTGAGAATCCTCTTTGTAGGTAGACCAGGTCATGGTAGACTAGTTTTCATGTAGTTAGTTAATATTTGTCTTTTCAGAAGGCAGTACAATATAGCTATGGGGTTACTGTCTGCCTTGTAGGTATTCTGTAACTTCTGTTTTTATAGCGTTATTAATTCACTGCTCCTACACCCTCTTTTATTAGTGTGGCCATATGTTTCTGAGGCCTGTTGGAAACGTATTTTCAACGCTAACTTGTATTTCTAGATGAGGAGTTTTAATCAACGTTTCTACTACATAACTTGCTTTCCTTTACATTTTTATAATTACTGCATTCATCAGTTCAATCTTATCAAATATATCAGAAGAATATTTGACGTAATTACCCTGATTTAGCGGTTCTGAAGTTGTCTGCAATGTAATTTCTTTGGTTATTTCTAAATATCCTCTGCTCAGCCATTGAAGAGCGGTTCTTATTGTCGATTACATATCCTACATAATGAGTGAAACTGAGGTAATGTGCTCATGGCCACAGTAGACATAAACTACTCGAAAAAACAACAACAAAGATGACTAACATGGAGTTACTCGAATGTTTTCTGGACTACACGTATTTATGCCAACTACATACAATCAGAATAAATTGAATTTTTTTTTCTAAATTAATAAAAGACTACAGACGTATGATATATCTGAGGATCACATAATTGATAAGTTACTCATCAAGAAACTACAACCGTTATCGTTGTTATGAAAAATCAACCGAACAACAACAAACGACAAAAAGGTTAGGTCGTTCGTGTTAACCTGTATCTGTGTTTTCAGACACAAGGAAAACAAAAATAATAATTTTGAAGTCACTCCAACGATGTGTTTAATACAAAAGAAACGTAAAGTAAATTATATTTAGTGTGTTTTACTACCGGTTTTGTGACGTGTCACTTTTCAAGTAATATATCATAACATTAGATCCTACATTTATCAGGCATCATGACCGAGAGTTAACACGCACTTATCTGTAGGTTATTCTTCAAATTTGTAGAATATACAGAGTGGCATGTTTACTTTCTCTACTTGTATTTTACAAATAATTATTTTTTCTTTTATGTTTATATTCATTTGTTGTTGGTTTTTTTTTTAAATCAGTCTGTATATTTGAATTATTTTAGCTTACTAATCACTTGGTGAGTGTCCACGATCTTGGTAAAAACTTGACTTAGTTCGGGGTTTCGTAATAAGCAGGGAGTGTGCAGTTTGAAGCTGGCAAGCCGAGGCGAAATTTGTGGAAAACCGCAAAATATTCCCTGCATTTTAAGTTGTGTATGTGCTGCAAGAGTGACAATAATCTTTTAACATGTATGGTTGGTAGTCTGTATGGTTCTGCTGACTGGCTGCCATCCTCCTGGTCAGTAGTTGAAATTTAAGGATGGCGGCAGATGGCCGAATTAGCTTTACCATAAATATGAATATTCATTTTCCTCTTTTTGTGGCACTTAATTTTACAATGATATGATTTATCTCGCGTTTTATTTTTCTAAATACCTTCCTTAGTTCATGGACAATTTTTGCGTACACTAAGTGCTAGCGCAGATTGCCTCGTGTAGCTTTCCACGAAATTCAAAAACAAGCAAACAAACAATCATGTCGACTAGTCCGCCTTTCCTTTAGCTCGCCAGTTCAAAATGAAGGACAGTTACATGCAAGTAACCCCTGTATATATAGGCCCGGCATGGCCAAGTGCAACAAAACAGAATATTAAAATCCGCATTCAGCCTACCATCATTTACGCCAACAAATTATCTACACCAAATTAGTAATTTACCAACCATAAGAGATAGAATAACAGAACTTTCTCTCAAATATTATCTAAAAGCAGAAAATAGAAACAAACTAACGGCATCACTACACAAATTATCAAGTGCACCAACAAAATACATATCACCTTACAACATATTTCAAGAATCACAATCCACTCAACAAAGAATCTAAATAAATAAAATCCATGTTATTAACATGAATTCCTTTTTTTCAGGTACAGGGCACACGACAGGCAAAACTTTCGGCGCCTGTCGTGTGAAAGTGGGTTTTCTCGGGGCGCTCCCGTTTCCCCCCACATCAAAATCTTTAGGCATTGGTTTCTAGATCCTAGCCCAGGCAACTCTTTGCCAGACCCTGAATCGTGCCGTTTGATTTGATCTGGATTTGAATTATATTCATGTTCACATCTGCTCAACTTCTTCCTTTCGGAACAGGTCCCGGCCTTTCTTTCCGCTGCTGTTTTGCCTCCACCCAAGACAACATTTAGAGAGACATCCTCCACCCAAAAAGTTAAGAATAATAACAATAATTAATTTATTAAATAAAAAAAACACCACTTAATCTTAATAACAATCCACGAAAGGGGACGAAGAGGAACCACAACGTTCCTGAACACCCCGGTTGGGGAGAGAACTCTTCTGATTTCTCTCTCTCTAAACTGAACCCCTGCCACGGTAGTTTAGCTTAGTAAGCGTGTTAAGGCGTGCGGCTCGTAATCCGAGGGTCGCGGGTTCGCATCCCCGTCGCGCCAAACATGCTCGCCCTTTCAGCCGTGGGGCGTTATAATGTAACAGTCAATCCCACTATTCGTTGGTAAAAGAGTAGCCCAAGAGTTGGCGGTGGGTGGTGATGACTAGCTGCCTTCCCTCTAGTCTTACACTGCTAAATTAGGGACGGCGAGAACAGATAGCCCTCGAGTAGCTTTGTGCGAATTTCAAAAAACAAACAAACAAACAAACCCCTGTATAGATTTGCACAAAATTATGAAACTCACAAATTAAACAAGCCAATTATTATTATTTTTAGAACTTTATCAGCTACTCTAACAGCATGGTCGTAAACGTCGTTTTAATTTATGACGTTGGAAATTGTTATAATTTTTAGTGGTTCGTTTTATTACAACCCATCGATAATTGTTTCACACAGTTCCATTTGTGCGTGAAATAGTCAGTTATAAAGATGCAGATAGTTTGCCCTGCTATGCGACTTTCTAAAAAGACGCTTGTGCTTACATACTATCTTATAACTTTTTTCATTGGCAACACAATATAAAATGTGTTCCGAAAGCCAGGTGCTGTAATGTTAGAGCTAGTAATTACTTCTTGCCTTATGTGACACATCAGAATAGTTTGAACTGGGTTTTAAGTTTTGTTTTTTTAAAGAACCGTTACAATATTTTTTCTTGGTAACAAGTAGCATTTGTTTTCTTAATCTAACAACCTTGAAGTTCTACATTTAATATATTTTAAATATATTTTCGTATAAAACAATTAACCTAACGAGCTTGCGTTAACACTAGGATTGTTCGTTTGTTTTTGAGTTTCGTGCTAAGCTACACGAGGGCTATCTGCACTAGCTGTCCCTAATTGAGCAGTGTAAGACCAGAGGGAAGACAGCTAGCCATCACCACCCACCGCCAACTCTTGAGCTACTCTTTTACCAACGAATAGTGGAATTGACCGTTACATTATGATGCCCCCACAACTGATAGAACAAGCATACTTGGTATAACGTGGATTTGAACCCGCAACCCTCTGATTACGAGTCGAGGGCCTTAACCGGTTGGCCATGCCAAGCCCTTTAACACCACGAATAATAAATGTGTAATTTTCGAATTACACTTTATATTGTAGCTTGTACTTAAGTCGTGACAGCTACGTTAGAAAGTAATTCCAACGCTACAGTTGGTGTAAGCTCTTTCATTCCCATCGTGAACTCCTTCAGTCAGATAGAAGTTGTGAAAGCTAGAGCATGATGAAAACAAAGTGCTACAACTGACGCTGGAGTTGATGTAATACATTTTGAAATTTAGGTACGTCCGTTACACAGTACATTCTAACTTTTACCGTTGGATCTCTGAAAATACTTGCATGTGAGCCTGTCTGTCACTACTATCCGAAGGAAAGGCATTTATCTTCCCCAAAGATCATAATAAAACCTTGCCGTTTCAGAAAGCTGCACCCTCCATAGACCAAGTAGAAGCCTGTAGACTTCTTTTGCGACATTGAACAATATTAAGTAATTAAATAGATACGCAAATGTTTGTATTCATGCTGTTCTAATTTTCTTGAATGTCCTGATATTACTAAGTAATGTTAGTATTCATAATTATGTTTCTTAACACTTTGAAAACACTCTGGACACTAAGGTATGCTTTGTTAATTTCACTGTCGTATACGCGAGACTAGGGTGATAAATATGAGACAGTGAGGAACAATTACTTTGCAGTCCATAATGACTCCAGTTGATACTGATCCCCGGGGACTTGTGAGGAAGTAAAAATAAAATAAAAAAGGTAAATCGTACAAAGTTTTTAAACTAGAAGAAAACATTTCAATTATAAGATTGACAGCTGGCTAACAATACTTGAATATGAAAACAAAATTATCCAGTATTTAATAAAGGGAGAAACGCTTGAGGAATGGAAGCAAAATCTTAGAAGGTTTTAGATGTTGTTTAACTGAGTTTCATATGTTATTACATTGAAATTAGTAAGTTAAAACATAAATATAGTACGTTTTGTATAGAAATTTTTAATAAATTTAGTTAAATGTTTAATAAGATAAATAAAACTTTATGAAATGACTAATATTTTAAATCCATCCACGTTCTAAATCAACTTTCGTTGTAAATTATTCAGCAATTGTTTCGACCCCCTGTCTCTTCGACCCCCTGGGGACTCATAACGCTACAATTCAGGTTTCTGTGGCCAAAATAAGCAAAATGTGTCGCTTTTCCTCTCCAACTGTGCACTAATAAAAATAATAACAGCGTTTCTAAACAAATAAGTTGTCAGAGAAATGCTTTAGTTTCAGAGCATATGTAATATAAATTATATAATAAAGCGTTACTACAACCAAACGAACTATTTATTACATCAGTAGTATAAATAAAATGATATAAAATAACTGAACACTTGTATACAATTTTAAAAATCAAACCATTGTTTTACAATGTAAAATAAGTGATCGTTTGTCGCACTTTGGAGTTTTAAGATATTCATTCCAAATTTATTTAAATAAGGTTCGACCATTTATTCGACCTTTATTTTTGTTCTTGTTTTAATTAAAGTTCATGACATGTTCTCTAGAAGGCAGACTTTAAAAAACACTTGAAGATGTTTAAAACAGGTTTATTGACATTAAAATACCGCCGAGTGGATAAAATAACGTTTTAACACGTCGGCACCTACCGGCCCGGCATAGCCAAACGTGTCAAGGCGTTCGACTCATAATGCGAGGGTCGCGGATTCCAATCCCAATTCTGCCACGTTCAAACTTTGTTTGGAATTTCGCACAAAGCTACTCGAGGGCCATCTGTGCTAGCCGTCCCTAATTTAGCAGTGTAAGACTAGAGGGAAGACAGCTAGTCATCACCACCCACCGCCAACTCTTGGGCTACTCTTTTACCAACTAATAGTGGGATTGACCGTAACATTATACGCCCCCACGGCTGGGAGGGCGAGCATGTTTAGCGCGACTCGGGCGCGAACCCGCGACCCTCGGATTACGAGTCGCACGCCTTACGCGCTTCACGTTCAAACTGTCAACTTTTTAGTCTTTGCCATGTTTTTACCCAATGTAACACAGGAGATGTCAGTGGGAGATGCTGACAACGCAAATGCTTGAAAACAAATGACTAAGTTTCGTTATATGTTTACCGATGAACGCTTCGTTTCAGAATGGTCTTAAACTTTCGACTAGCTAGTATTTAATCTAATTTCATAGTGTTCACATTTTCCCTATTAAATGCTAAAAAAATTTTCATTATTTTTATTTTCTATTTTCTTATTTCAAAAAGCTCTACTCAAATAAGTGGTTGAGTCTAACAACGCAAAATGCATATTTTTTCTTTATTATCATTGGCATAAACATGTTGGCCAGCAGTGTATATGCGTATCCCTGAATATTCTTAACTGTATTTCAATCTTATATTGAAATTGTACATTGTAGGTGCAGTTACATGATTTAGATACACGAAACACATTTGGAAAGCTTTAAAGGAATGAATACCCTATCATCTGTTAACTAAAGATGCAGAATCTTAGAAACGCACACTAAGGAACTTCTAGTAGCCATAGTTAAACTATGACAGTAATATCAGAGCAAAGAAGAATGACTTCATTCTTGACCTCCCTGGTTCCATAAAAAAAAACTACCAGGAAAAAAAGATAATATTAGGTTATAAAACTCGGAAAAACAAGTCAATACCCTCATGTTTTCAAGTTCTAGTTCATATTAAACATGATATGCAAACTAAAAGTGAAAAGGCCCGGCATGGTCAGGTGGTTAAGGCGTTCGACTCGTAAGTTGAGGTCGCGGTTCGAATCCCCGTCGCGCCAAACATGCTCGCCCTTTCAGCCGTGGGGGCATTATAATGTAACAGTCAATCCCACTATTCGTTGGTAAAAGAGTAGCCTAAGAGTTGGCGGTGGGTGGTGATGACTAGCTGCTTTTCCTCTAGTCTTACACTGCTAAATTAGGGACGGCTAGCACAGATAGCCCTCGAGTAGCTTTGCGCGAAATTCAAAACAAAAACAAATAACTCGCCACCAAATCTTTCCTTGTTAGACACTTTTTTGTTACAAAGTTCTCTCTCTGTTTTTATTAGCTATAAAAAAACAGGACGAAATTATGGCTAGGATTCTGTAAGCGCAGGTCTACTGAATACCCAAAACTTTTCTACATTATTAATTGCGGATGTTGAGGCTGTAAAAACGAAACCGTAAAGTTGTTTCGGATGTTGTATCACCTTAGGCTTCTTTTCTGAGATGTGCGGAGCGAGGAAAAAGACAAGAGATAGCCCCCCTTCCCTCGTGTTGGGTGTGCCTGTGGTGTCCCTCAAAAATGTATATAAAAATTTAATACACGCTACTGCGCTCTAGGGCACACGAGTCACGACGTTCTAAAATGTAGAGTGATGATAAAATAAGTAATATGCAGTTGTATAAGTACATATACATTTTATATAAAACTTCGACTAACTGCATTAAAACTTATGTATGTAGATCAGGATATTAAACAAATTAAAATTCAAACTCTATTAACGTATATGCTTTGAATACGTGTAATGTGGGAAGATTTAAAACTGATTATCTTCGCTTTGAAAGTAACTCAAATTCATGTCATAAAATAGATTCGTCAAGCATGTGGTTTAGTTGTAAATGTAGAAATACTAAGTAACACTTTAATGCAAACCTACATTACGTCTTAGACAAGTAATGCCCCACTCACATCAGTGACACAGAAACAAGTGTGAAAGGCTATAAAGCTATTAACCGAGTTTTGATACCAGTGATGGACATTGTGTAGCTTTATGGTTATCAGAAATATGAATAAGCAAAGGATTAGTAAGATTTAAAAATAAGGGTATATTTTGTGGCTATCAATAAAAAAATTGCAGTTCATGCCAGGTTCTTGCAGATCTTGCATTCTAATGCTAATCAATAGCTGTCATTAGGTTTGTTTATTGAATTTCGGGCAAAGCTACTAGAGTGCTGTATGCGTTAGGTCACGAATTTTGACAGTGATGGGCTAGAGGGTAGACAACTAGTCAACTCTTGGATGCTTCTTATCAACAAATAGAGGGATTAATTTTCACGCTGTAATGCCCTCAAGCGTGTTCAATGACAGAGTTCGATCATGCGACCTTCGGATTGCGAGACATGCGTCCCAGACACTGAGCTAAGTCAAGTAAAATTTTCTAACTTGCTATCTGTACTCTGCCAAACAACGGAGATTTGAATCCAAGACTTTAGCGTTTTAAGTCTGTAAACGAACCGCTGACGCAGTAGGAAAATACATGTGTTAAGTAGTATGCTATAGCGGCTTTAACGTAATAAGAATCGAGTTGTTTAAAAAAATTCATATGATATGATTAAACAACATAGTGTACGTTGATATCAGTCACAGTTCACTATTCTGCCTCCCTACCTTGACTACGACCTTTAAAATTAACTATCGACATCGTTAACCTATCTAAAGACAGTGAAGAAAATATTATCAATTTTCGAACTTGTCTTTCTTTTATAATACAGACTGTTAAGTCTCATTATGTCATACTAATACGCAGCATAGAAAGGAATAAGGTTTGGTTACTATAAACTGTTGAAGTTTGTCGCCTAGACCATGGCTCTTAAACTACACTTCATAAGGGCCAGCTTTGAACATTTTAAAGCAATATATACAGGGTGGCCCGTAAGTCCCTACTCATCCATATATTGTGTCTAAACAACGTTATAATGCAAATAATGAGTTGAAGGCAGCTGTTACCGCGGCATTTAGAACAATAACACCTGCTATCATGAGGAAAATGTCTCACAGAACATGGCGTCGCATAATATTATGCAGCGAGAATGAGGGACAGCATATAGATACACTGGATACATAAGATATATGGATGGGTAGGGAAGTACGGGCCACCCTGTATTATAATAATACATGTATTCAGATTCTGTCTGTTCTGAAAATGTGCCCGCACTTTACTTTCTAAATGCGTATACCATACGCGCCACTTCCTGTCAAATTTATAAACAAAAATCGGATATAAATATATTTTAGTAGACATTTTGTACAAAAAACGTATTAAAAACGTATCAGTCTTAAAAATGTTTAACATCAGATCGTAGAATTAGAATAACAGAAGAAGTTTATTTATTTATTGATAGTATTAAGTACAGTAAAGTTTAGTCCTAACTAAACTAAAGTAAAAAACATACTCAAGTTACAGTGTTATATATTTATCATAGAAGGCTTAATTAATGTTAGGCCTACATTAAATATGTAGATATTGATGTTTGAGATTAAAAGTATTTTGTATTAAATACGGTATTTCTATAACTTCTCTTCCGTTTTGAAACAGATATCTCGATTGAAGTTTTGATGAGAACATTTATCCCAAGCTAAATGACTTGAAGGTATAGTGCAACTAGTACCGATAAGGGTAGAACCTGATTAAGAATCTGTGGGACTCATAGCATTTTTAGTAGACGAGGCCCCTATCTCTAAGAAAATACGTTCCCCATTGTGATTTAAGTTTTTAAAACTTTATTATGACTGGTACAATGTAATTTAACTTTCATAAATTTAGTGGTACATGAGAAACGTGCATTTTTCTCAAAATATGTATTTCTTGCGCGATTAATAATCTATAAAATAAGCATTAATTATTAATCTTTCTCTTGAATGAACAAACACCAGATTTATAATACAAACCAGTGTTTTACATTGGATGTTTTCGATACTTTTGGCTGTAAAGAAATTCATAAGAGTAGAAATATTAACTTCACAAAATAAATAGTGAATGAAAAATATGGTCTTGTAGGCGCGGAGCTCTCATAAGCACAGAGTCTGTTGCATTTATTTAGTTATGCAAATAAACTAAGCCGACAGGGCGGTAAGGTAACTGAGGTTCTATTATATTAAATATATATATATATATATTTGAAATAATTTTTATGCTTACAAAAAATGATTAAATGGTTGAAACTAGGCCAAGGACATTGCAAACATAATTTTTACTCGGCTTGGTTTGATTTGTTTCGAATTTTGCACAAAGCTACATGAGGACTATTTGCACTAGCCGTCTCTAATTTAGCAGTGCAAGACTAGAGGGAAGGCAGCTAATCACCACCACCCACCGCCAACTCTTAGGCTACTCTTTTACCAACGAATAGTAGGATTGACCGTCACATTATAACGCTTCCCACGACTGAAAGGGCGAGCATGTTTGGTGCGACGAGAATTCGAACTCGCGACCCTCAGGTTACGAGTCGAGTGCCTTAACCACCTGCCTATGCGGGACCTTTTTATTCGGCTAATCTCTTTGATTTGTTTATTAAATTACATGTAAAGTAATACAATTTCTTGATGTTGTTTTGCGGGATTTATAATCTATCCAAAAGAGTTTTTGTATAATATGCTTTCATTTTATTATTTAAGTGAAACACTAAAATTAATATTACAGGTCTCCTTTTTTTCCATTCCTTTAAGTAAAATGATTTGTTTTACTGTCTTGTCTTGAAATACCATATTTCGAACACAATAATCAAAACAACTACAGAAACGGTTGCATGACAGAATTGATTCATTTACAGTACATCTTATAAGAGTGTTTTTTCAACGTGGAATAAATGGATTGTAAAGGTGGCCATCATAACCAAATATCTTATCCGAATTGTGAACATATATATTCCTCACTGTAATACCCGTCCCCCAGATAGAAGCTATGTAAATTCAAAAGTAATGAAAAGTTATCTAAGGACATGAAAAGTTGCTTCCCCTATATGTAATTGTAAAAAACGCAAAGACGTCAACAAAAACAGCAAAACACAAAATGTGAAACAGGAAGTTTGCAGGTATGGACACAACAAACCTTCATGCCAAATTTGATAAAGGTTCATCTGTAGGGGCGAAGTAGTGGTAAAAAATGCAATAACACCATAGAAACTGAAAAAAATGTAAATTTGAATGTTTCTTTCCATGTACCAAATAAACTTCCTTACCAGATTTGGTGAAGTTCCTTCAACAGGGACAAAGTAGTGGTAAAAAAGGCAAAATGCTCCCCAAAAAAACCCCAAAATGCAAAACTTAATATTTGAATGTGCGTATATATATATACGCTGCTAGTCAAAATCTTAAGGCCAATGAACATAAAGAAAAAATATACATTTTGCGTTGTTAGACTCAACCACTTATTTGAGTAGAGCTTCGAAAATGAAAATATGAAAATATAAAAACCTTTTTAAACATTTAGTAGGGAAAATGTGAACACTATGAAATTAGCCTAAATACTAGCTGGTCAAAAGTTTAAGACCATACCAAAAATAAGTCCTAAGCAGGGTAAGAAATGCCCAACAAAAGTCTCAGTATTGATTTAAACGGCCGTCATTGCAAATAACTGTAAACATTCGCTTTGGCATGGTCGATACAAGCGTTTGCAAAAGGCTGGCTGCTTCACGAAGATCATGCACTGTTTGGAATTGACGTCCTTTTCTATAGACTTCCCTTACCATCCACCCCCAAACATTTTCAATGGGGTTCAGTTCGGGCGAACATACTGGATGGTCCAAAAGAATCACGTTATTCGCCATGAAAAAGTCCTTTGTCCTGCAGGCATTGTGGATTGCAGCATTGTCCTGCTGAAAGATCCAGTCACTTTCACACAAATAAGGGCCTTCAATCAATAAGGATGCTCTCTCCAACATGCCAATGTAACCAACTCCTGTTTGACTCCCCTGTATAATCTGAAGCTCCATTGTTTCATGGAAGGAGAAAGCACCCCAGATCATGATGGAACCTCCTCCCCTGTGTCGTGTAGAAAATGTCTCCTGTGGGATATCCTTCTTCAACTTTTTTCCGTCCCATGTTTGGTGGTTCTCAGCAAAGTTTAACCGAGCTGTTTCGTGGTGTGGAAGGAGGCGTGGCCGTTGAAGACGTTTACGGTTTTTAAAGCCTTTCTCTCGAAGATGCCGTCTTATTCTTCTTGAGCTGCATTCTGCGTCCGTAAGGGCCTTAATCTGGTTCGACGATCAGCTGGTGTCTTGCCAAACAATCCGTTGAATCCTTCTGCTCAACGCCGGCGAAATTTTCTTGGGCTGACCACTTGAAATTCTCGTTCCGTTTTCCTCAGGGTCTTTTAAGAAATTTGCAACAGCAGATTTACTACGCCCAATCTCACCAGCGATACCACGTTGAGAGAGACCTTGCTTTTGCAGCTCGACAATTTTGCCACGTTCAAATTCTCTCAACTTTTTAGTCTTTGCCATGTTTTTACACAATATAACACAGGAGATGTCAGTGGAAGATGTTGACAACGCTAATGCTTGAACACCAATGACTAAATTTCGTTACATGTTTACCGATTAACGCTTCGTTTTAGTATGGTCTTAAACTTTCGACCAGCTAGTATTTAAGGTAATTTCATAGTGTTTACATTTTCTTTATTAAATGCTAAAACATTTTTATTTTATTTTCCTTTTTCTTATTGTCAACTTTCAAAGCTCTACTCAAATAAGTGGTTGAGTCTAGCAACGCAAAATGCATATTTTTTCTTTATTATCATTGGCATAAACATGTTGGCCAGCAGTGTATGTGCGTATCTCTGAATTTACTTAACTGTGTTTCAATCTTATGGTTCATTGTAGGTGCAATTACATGATTCAGATTTCCAAATGTGTTTTGTGTACCACCTCGAGCTTTGGTTTCTTCAAGGCTTTTATTCATTTTTGCTCTCACGTGCACATAATTCTTCTCTTTTCAAACAAAGTTGGCAGCTTTAAAGTAATGAATACCCTATCATCTGTTAACTAAAGCTACAGAATCTTACACACGCACACTAAGGAACTTCTAGTAGACGTAGTTAAACTATGACAGTAATAGCAGAACAAAGAAGAATGACTTCATTCTTGACCGTCCCTGGTTCCATAAAAAAAACTACCAGGAAAAAACGATAATATTAGGTAATAAACTCGGAAAAACAAGTCAATACCCTCATGTTTTTAAGTTCTAGTTCATATTAAACATGATATGCAAACTAAAAATGAAAAGGCCCGGCATGGTCAGGTGGTTAAGGCGTTCGACTCGTAAGTTGAGGTTCCTCGGTTCGAATCTTCGTCGCACCAAACATGCTCGCCCTTTCAGCCGTGGGGACGTTATAATGTGAGGTCAATCCCACTATTCGTTGGTAAAAGAGTAGCACAAAAGTTGGTCGTGGGTGGTGATGACTAGCTGCTTTTCCTCTAGTCTTACACTGCTAAATTAGGGACGGCTTGCGCAGGTAATCTCGTGTTGCTTTGCGCGAAATTCAAAAAACAAACAAAGAATGAAAATATCCAAAGTTAATCAACCCATTTCAATGAAAAATGTCTTCAGTTGAGACTGATTTGCATGAAGCCGGTGATTCAGTAAAAATTATATCATTAAGCTTGTCAGAAAATATATTAAACTATTTATAGAAGGAGAAGTACATAATATTTTTAAGTTAAAATATTAACTGGCTCACTTGTTCCACAAATTGTTTTAAAATTTCACAAATTTTAACGTAAACATACATTTCATATCTTTAACTAATCGCATCATTTATTGTAGTAAACATTGCTGATGTAAGTTGAATTCTTTGGAAAGTAGATAACATTGGACTAAAATGATTAAAGCTTTTAATTTATACTGTTTCCAATAAAAAGATATTTTTCTCTGAAACCCAGCATTTATGTATAACGTAGCGTCTTGCGTGTAATCTTCACATCTGTGAATATACAGCGAGTGATTATTTCTTAGTTTGTTTTGTTTTGAATTTTACGCAAAGTTACACAAGGGCTATCTGCGCTAACCATCCTTAATTTAGCAGGGTAAGACTAGAGGGTAGGCCGCTAGTCACTATTACCCACTGCAAACTCTTTGGCTACTCTTTTACCAATGAATAATGGAATTGATCGAATTTTATAACGCCCTAATGGCTGAAAGGATGAGCACGTTTGTTATAACTGGGATTTGAACCTGTGACCCTCATGGTGAGTCGAGCACCCTAACCAACTGACCATGCCTAGTCTGATTAATTCCTAGAAAATATCGTGGTTATTGTATTTTCGAAATACAATCTGCACTAAATACAATCTTATGCGTGATAATAACGCAAAAAAGAAATTGCTTGCATGAAAACTGAATTTACAATATAAACAATAAATCAATCATTAGGGTTCCAATATCTATATACATAAAACCTTGTCCTGCTATAAATTCGAAAGAAGAGTGTTTTTGTTAATTTGTCTTTTCTTTTGTTTTTCTAATTTCTATTAATCTAAAACATTGTAGTTTTCAGAAATGTTTAGTTGTCTCAAGAACCAATTCAATGATGCATGGTCCACCCTAAGAATGAATTCAAACTTATCTAACTTACACGAACAGAAAGGCATGATGGAAACCTTATAAAAACAACCTGGAATACTGAAAGCAGTTATTAGCTTTACTCTCAAGACGCCAGGTCTGAAATATTGAACCATCAGGTTTCTTCCAATGCATACAAATATTCATCTATTTATAGGTGTGAAACGACATTAATGCAGGTCACATCATTCACCGTTTGGTGTGTATTCTTGTACGTGGTGAGGAGACCTCCCAGACAAGGTTCTGTTCTTTCAGTTTACCTCCTCTGGGGTCTAAAATTCCACCCACGTGTTTGCCGTGCGTGGCAACCCATGAAGGGAAGGAGAAGATTCTGATGCTTGAGGGATCTAACCCTAACGTACCATTATGATCTTGAATTCCTGTAGACAGGCGCGGCCTTGGGGTGGCTAGGGTCAACCAAGTATCGATGTTTGATGTTCTCAACGGGCGTTGTCGACATTGTATCTGATGCTGATGTTTGGGTATAGTGCTCACGAAACCCTACAGTGTCCTTGTTTGGCACTGTAGTGCATTCCCTCGTAGGGCTTTATGGTGGGTGGGGTCAGTGGGCACCAAAACATTATTTCTTTATTATGGATCCCCTGAATAGAAACTTAAATAAAATAGTCCATTAAATAAAAAACAGTTTATAGTTAAACGATCACGTTTTGAAGATTCTTAACAGCAATCTTCAACATCTATAACACCTGTACCTCATTTTCTTATATTACATTTTCTTTCAGACAAACCTTTTAGGGCAAATGCCTCCCTATTTCATTCAGAAGGGACTAGAGGGACTTGCTGGCTCTCCAAAATCAGCCAAAAACATTCGCTCTGGTGACATATTTGTGGAAACATCCACTCCAAAGCACAGTAAACTTCTCATGCATTCAAAGGCGAATGGGGATATGCCTATTGAGGTTACGCCTCATTCTACTTTGAATTCGTCACGAGGAGTTATTGTTGAGAGGAATTTGAAGAGCATAGCCGAATCAGAGATCCTCGCTGGCTTCTCCACCCAAAGAGTTTCTGCAGTGAGGCGTATCTTTACTTGCAAAGATGTAATTACGATGTCGATCAATATCCTCGTTCTAACATTTACATCACCACGTCCACCTGCCACCATCAAGACAGGCTATCTTAATTGCAAGGTACGGCCGTATATTTCAAACTCTCTCGGATGTTTCCAGTGTCAGCGGTTCGGTCACTCGAAAACATCATCTCGTGGTTCCTTGAAATGTGCTCATTGCAGTGACAAATACCATGATGTCTATGAGTGTGAAACTGACTCTCTTTGCGTCAATTGCAATGGCTCTCACCCATCCTACTTTTATTCTTGACCTAACTGGATGGAAGAAAAAGAGGTACAACGTTTGAAAACGATTCAAAACATTACTTACCCTGAGGCTCGAAAGTTACTGTCGATCATTTCACCTCGGATGTATGCTGCTGCACTTCGTTCCACTACCATAGTGGTGGCGCAGACGAATCTCTCCGTGCCTCCAAAAGAATCGTTCTCAACCATATGAAAAGTCTTTTGACCTCCATGGTAAAGAAAGTTGATGAATCAACGTCAACACCCATTTCTGTCCCTAACATTCATTCCACCAAACCTCAAGATCCACTTCCTTTGGTTTTGGGTACAGGTGTTTCTTCAGGCACATCTTCTTTTCCCGCTCCAAGATGCAAAACGATCATTCGTTAACGTCCTCAGTCGCTGGAATCTTTCTCCAACGACAAAGACCTGCCCAATCGACTCAGGGCAGGATCCATGGAAATCGATAGACCTCCCTCAAATAAAAAAAATAAAGAAAAAGGACGTGTCGAAAACAGAAGGGCTCTCCACCCAATTCGCCTACACGTAAATAAAAATGGCCACCTTGATACAATGAAACTGTTGAGGTTTACGTTCTAATCTTGATGGCATTATAGCATTGATTACTTCATACCATCCTGTGTGTCTTTCCATGCAGGAAACTTTTCTGAAACCGCTGATACAGTCACTTTCTGGCAGTTTTATGCAGAAATGACAAGTTTTGTGATGAAGGAGTGGCACTGTTGGTCGCTCAGCATGTGCTCACCCTGTCTTTGCCACTCGCCACACCCTTGGGGACAGTACCCATCTGTGTTTCCTTGGGTCGTACTCTCACTGTTTGTTCTCTTTACCTGTCTTCTGAAGAGATCTATGATTAATCAGACCCTGATACTATCTTTGTAAAGTTGCTGTCTCCGTTTCTAATCCTGGGAGATGTTGATATTGATGGGAGAAGTCGCTCTATAGAGCGTATGCTCGCTGATCACAAACTTTCTATTTTCAATACTGGTTCTTCTACTTATTTTCATGCACCTAGTTAGTCTGTTACTGTTATTGATCTCTCACTTTCTTCTCCTTCATTATTTTTATACTTTTCAGGGAGGGTTGACAGTAATACACGAAGTATTGATCATTTTGAGAAAGATTAACCGTGGTCGACCCCACCCAATTCGCGTACCCTGGTGGAAGTTGGATTAAGCCAACTGGCCCTTTTTCACTGCTTTCGTAGAACTTGACCCTGCCATCATCTATAACTCCCCATCAATATGCAACTGCATGGCAGCAGTGACTGACTGTATAATATAGGCAGCTTCTCGACGTATTCCTAAAACCTCGACACGTTTGTCACGATATCTTCGTCTGTGGTGGCATCCTGCCTGCCACATGGCATGGAATGCCCAAAGACGGGCTTGGGATACCTTTCGTAGGTATCTCACACTCTCGAGCCGTATCGCTTTCCAACAGACCCATGCACGTGCTCGGCAGGTAAGACAGAAGGAATCTTGAATTAAGTTCACAACCAGCATCACTTCTACCACCAGTCCCAAATTCATACGGAACAAAATTCAAAAGGTCAGTGGACAGTACAATTCTTTCTTTTTATTGATCTTGCTCTCTGATGACCAGGAAATAGCTAATGCCCGGAGCATCGTCGATACTTTTGGTGGAAGCTTTTGCCGGGTATCTAGCACTTCTGCTTCTTCTTCCACCTTGTTAGTCATCATGACTCGAGCAGACCAATCACCTCTTTCCTTTCGAGCTGATTGTCTTTGTGACTATAATCGCCCCTTTACACTGGTGGAACTAAAACTAGCCCTTAACTGGTCTAGCAGTACATTGGTCGGACCTGATTATACACACTACGATATGCTGTACCATCTATCTCATGCTTTACTTGCTATTATTCTGATTGTTTTAAACTGGATCTGGCAGAAGAATGTTTTCTTAATGCGTGGCGCCAGGCTATTGCCCTGCCTTTCTCTAAGCCTGGAAAGGATCTCAAGATTCCTTCAAACTACCGTCCAATTGTTTTGACGAGCTGTTTTTCTAAGACCTTAGAGGGGAAGAATAATACTTGTCTTATTTGGTTCATCGAACCAAACAACTTCCTCTCGCCCACCCAGTGTAGGTCCCAACGACAATGCTCTACCACGGACCACTTGATTCGACTTGAAACGTCAATCAGAGAAGACTTTCTCAAAGACAACATCTTTTATCAATGTTCTTTGACCTTGAGAAGGCTTATAATACTACATGGATGTATGGCATTTTGTGAAACCTCCACCTATATGAATTACGTGGCCGTTTGTCTATTTTATTAAATTTTTTGTAATGGACATGCGATTCCAGGTTCATGTGGGTTCGACACTTTCCCATTCTTTTTTTACAGGAACTTGGAGTACCTCAGGACTGTATTTTGAGTGTCACACTTTCCAGTATAAAGATTAATGCCATCACTGAACAACTCCCTCTCGCTGTTGCAAACTGGCTCTATGTCAACGACTTTTACACCTCACGTGAGTTGTCGAACATGAGGTATATTGAGCGGTAGCTACAGACTACCCTCAATCATTTACTGAAGTGGACCACAGCAAAAGGTTTTAACTTTTCTCTCTCTAAAACCATTTACATGTACATTTGTCACCAACAGGGTATTTACCCTGATCCTGAACTTCTTGTCAGTGAAATTATGCTTCCCATAGTCCCTGAGACAAAGTTCTTGGGACTTGCTTATCTTTGACCGGAAGCTGACTTTTATACTACACATCAAGCAGCTACGGGTCAAATGTACAAGAGCACTGAACATCCTCCTTGTCCTATCTTCCACCACTTGGGGAGCGGATCGATGTTCTATGTTAAAAATATATCGTGCTGTTATTCGATTGAAACTCGTCTACGGATCATTGGTCTATGGCTCTGCCAGGACCTCGGCCTTGAAGATGCTGGATCCTGTTTCTCATCAAGGACTTTGGTTTTGCACTGGAGCTTTCCGCACTTCTCCAGTTCAGAGCTCATACACAGAGTCTCATGAACCTCCTTTACACGTCCACCTCAGCTCAAGAGCAAAAGTTCTGAATATTAAAAGCAAATGCACTCATTAGGAGAAAAAAGATATTGCAGAAAAATAAATACAATAGTCAAGACACCATATATTTGTCTCCTTTCTTCTTTGTGATATTTTTGGGTTCACTGATTTCTTTTAGAATAATCGAATAGGAGCTAGAAAATAACACGGGGCTCATCAGAAAATGTGTTATGGAGCAGAATCTTAGCTCTCTCAATCTCAATTAAATTTGAGGAAAAGAAATAAACTATACACAATGGGCCGCACAGTGAAATAATCTTTATTTCAGACACACATCCAAAATTTGGAAACTGTGTACGTGTGATACAATCACTGGTGATTTCTCAGCCTATTTAAACTAATTATATTCGTATAGTCTATCAAGTCAATTCTATTCACAACCGTCACATCATCATAAAGCATACATTATATACTAATGTCAAGATTAACGTTCTTCTCAAGACATGGGCACTGACCACATGACTGAACGTTACTCTAACTTCACAACAAGAGTTGTTGTAAGGGTGACAAGATTAACGTTCTTTTCAAGACATAGGCACTGACCACATGACTGAACGTTACTCTAACTTCACAACAAGAGATGTTGTAAGGATGACAAGATTAACGTTCTTCTCAAGACATAAGCACTGACCACATGACTGAACGTAACTCTAACTTCACAACAAGAGATTTTGTAAGGATGTCAAGATTAACGTTCTTCTCAAGACATAGGCACTGACCACATGACTGGACGTTACTCTAACTTCACAACAAGAGATGTTGTAAGGATGTCAAGATTAACGTTCTTCTCAAGACATAGGCACTGACCACATGACTGGACGTTACTCTAACTTCACAAAAAGAGATGTTGTAAGGATGACAAGATTAACGTTCTTCTCAAGACATAAGCACTGACCACATGACTGAACGTAACTCTAACTTCACAACAAGAGATTTTGTAAGGATGTCAAGATTAACGTTCTTCTCAAGACATAGGCACTGACCACATGACTGAACGTTACTTTAACTTCACAACAAGAGATGTTGTAAGAGTGTCAAAATTAACGTTATTCTCAAGACATAGGCACTGAAGTTACTCTAATTTCACGACAAGGGATGTTGTAAGGAAAAGATCACTGTCTCTTTCTATACGTTATTTTTTGCGTTACAATAACATTTTCCACAGTAAAGTACACAGAAAACAACGTTGATAAACAATTTTGTGGTTAACTGGAGTGAGATAAGCCTAGAGATTCATTTGAGTGACTTTATAAGTTAATACTACATAACCTATATGTAGATAACTAAATAGTGTATAAAATAAATTAATAGAAATCACGTAGTATACCTGTGTACCATATGTGTTTCCTCTTAATCAGTTTTCCTTTATAAACCAAGAACTTTTCTAGTTTTTAAAGTGAGTGGGTATTGAAAGAGTGAACAATTATCTTTGGAGAGTGCTTATTTATCTCCAGTAGTTGTTGTAAAGAGAAAAACAGAGAAGGCCAAGGCTTTGTGTAGACTTTAAACTGATGAATACAGTAACATGCACCAATGCTTCTTTATCCACAGTTGCACAAATATTTGAACATACTAAAATTAGTACATGTAGTTTGACTTCTGACTAGTAGTAAGTCAAACTGTCAATCTGAATGTTGAAAGCAAACCTAATGTTAATTTTTGCTCTCAGTAAGGACTGCATCAGTTTTACGTCATACCATTCAGTCTGTATAAGACATTTGGCATTTCACTGAGTTCATTACAATGAGAGAAATGTTACTTATATGTAAATGAGTTTTAACTGTAGATTATTAGGCCACTAGTAATAGTATATAAAAATGCTGAGTGGAATTTAAACTTAAGAAAGTGTGAGTTAATTTGCACAAAAACGGGGGACTCCTTTTACATAGATAAAGATGGAGTGTCCATTGACCCTGTAAAGACTTCGTGAGTTAAGGACTTGGCTTAGGTTGAAACAAATTGAGAAGCCTGCAGTTTTTTAAGTTTCGATTGAACTGTTAACGGTTGTGATCATTATAAGCAAGTTAGTTACATCACCATCTGCAATTACTACGACTATTAAGCACTTTGGGTGAAATACGGATATATACTCTTCAAAAAAAGAAACGCAAAAGGCAAAATTTGAGACATATTGTTAACAAGTTTATTCCGGGTAGTTCTGTATGACATGTGTGAAACTTTGCACATTCACTGCTGAACATTCAAAGTCTGCAAAGGCGAAGTCCACGCTCACTAGGTGAAGTTTAACATCACTCAACGTCAATAACGAGTATGCCCCCGTGAGCATCAATAACTGCTTGGTATCTCCTGCCTATGGAAGCGATGAGATGACGAATCACATCCTGTGGAATGGCTGTCCACTCAGCCTGCAAAGCTGCTGCAAGCTGAGGTAGAGTCTGCGGTTGAGGTTGTCGCCGTCGCAGACGTCGGTCCAACTCGTCCCAAAGATGTTCGATGGAGTTTAAATCTGGCGATCTGGAGGGCCAAGGAAGAACGTTGATGTTATGGTGTCTCAAGAAGACAGTGGTGAGTCGGGCTGTGTGAGGACGGGCGTTGTCATGTTGAAAAACGTCGTTGACGTTCACCATGATGGGTTGCACATGGGGCCTAAGAATCTCGTCAACGGTTGCGTACGGTCTGATCGGAAATCCTACGCAGCCCTGGTATGGTTGAGGCAGTAGACGTCGCAGTGGTGGTCATATCTCGAAGGTGACGTAACCGAATGTAGCGATCTTGTGCAGGCGTGGTCACACGAGGTCTGCCAGATCGTGGACGGTCACAAGTTGATCCATGTTGTTGGTGACGATTCCATAGCCTTGTGATGGTGCTTGGGTGGACATTCACAGCTCTGGCAACATCTGATCGAGATTCGCCTGCTTCCAAGCGACTAACGGCGTTGTTGCGTTGTGCTTCAGTCAGTCTTGGCGTAACTGTATTGCGTGTCGGTGGCTTAACACTGAGCTATGGAAACCGAGAACCCGTCACTTTTATAGGGATTTGGCATATGTTGCACTTGCAGAACATGCAGATCTCTCAAACAAATTTATTGGACACGAATGCGTTTTGGCGAAAAATCTGTTGTTTTCCTCCGTTTTCAAAGTGCACAACTTTTATTGTCATTTTGGTCTGACAATCAGTGTCTTAACACGTGTAACACCACATACTCTGAGCTTGTAACGTTATTACATATATTTCTCTTTAAAATAACAAAGATATCCCTTTTGCGTTTCTTTTTTTGAAGAGTATATTTTATTCTTCCAGTTGGCTTGCTTGAGCACTAGTTTTGGGTTATTTTCATAAATATTGTCTCTTCGTTCTAGCTACTGATTTCAGTGGTATTGGAATAGGTGGAATGTTAATGCAGAGGATGAAATAAAGTGTGTAACAACATATAGAGCCATATTCTAATCGTTTCTAAACGATAATACTGTGTGAACGTGTGGTAAGAAGTTCCAACTTGAGTGGACCCTATATCACTTAAATGTATCTGATAAAATTAATAAATCTGAAAGATATTGATGCATCTTGTAAAATGAACTGCAAGTTTACAGTTTCATGAAACAACACTGTTCGTCGTAATAGCATGGAAATGCTGATGAGTTATCTTTCCAATCACTGAGAGAGAGCATGTGCATTTGTTTTATGTCTGGATTTATGGCAACAGCAGTGATGATGAATCATACGAGCACAGCCAATTATATTTATGGACTGACACCACTAATCGAGGGCTGGAAGGAATCATGGAGTGTTATACACCATTATGAGAATTTAGCAGTACTATTTTAAGTTACTTTCATATAAACAAACAAAAAGTAAACCTGACCACACCAGTGAAAATGTTAAAAGGGAATTACAGATTATATTTTTGTGAAAACTCTAACTGGACATGATTTATCCTATATCTAATAATATGTTTCTCATATTGTAATTCTTCTTTTCTTTGTTACTAAAAGCTATCCACTGCACAGCTCGTGAACAACGCTAAACAGTGGTCTCTCTGTTTTGTGCCCACCTCAAATATCTAAAACCGATTTCTAAGAATTTGTGAAGAATAAATCGTTTAATGTTCTGGACAGTCCTGTCAACACTTTTTTCAAAAGCCAACCTGACTTTAGTAATATGATAAGTCTTGACTTTGTAAATTTAGTTTGACTAGTGTATGTTATTTGAAATCAATTTATTGCTTTTGTTCCTGGGAATAAACTTACTAGTAATGTAATGACCACGCCATTAGCAACCAGACCCTGAGAATTCCTTGGCGTTTGTGCTGAAGGGCATGTTCTATCACAAATATTCACATTGACAAGATCATTCTAGCGTATACTTTTAAAATCTGCTGTTGAAATCGGATTACTGGAGAACAAGCGCGATTGGAAGCCGCACAACTGGTAAAATGAAACCATAAAACCTTCTATATGTTTCAGGATGTTTGGTGTTAACGCAAAGCTGCACCATGTGTTTTACAAGCTGTTCCCACCACTCCAACTGAAACTGTTATACAGCTTAGCGGAAACAAAATATTAAAATAAAAACACAAAAACATCACGTAATGAACCATTTGCATCATTGAATCCAAATATTCAAACTGTGATAAATCTAAAACACATGTGCCGTGACCTCCAAAAATCTATTTGATTAGTTCTCTTCTACAGGTTTACGTTAGAAATCTAAATGGTATTTTTATACCAAAAGTTAAAGTACAGTATTCTGTCGGGTTAAAAAACAATTACACTACACTTCTCTTTGTATTTTAATACACGTATGCATATTTATGATGTTGTAAAAACTAATACTGATTTTTTTCTGAATCTAAGGTATTGGATTTGGTTCTGACCTACATAAAATAATACCAGTTGTTATCCTCGTTGCACCATTAAGATTGTTTGTTTTTCATTGCTGCTTCTTCATATCATTCTTGATAAGAGTGATCAGGATACAATTTTACACTTTGGTATCAATGTGCACTCAGAACGGTTGCTAAAGTTTTAGAGTAAGAAAATTAGGCCTAAGGGTAACATAATATGGAATATTTAAAATCCGCAATAAGAACTGTGGTATTAGTCAGCCTAGAGATTTAACATCATAATTCAGACACTGTATCAAAAAATGTTTTTGTTCAGAAGAATATGTTGTAAAATTTATTTCTAAGCTTTTTGAATATATACATATATGTATCCTAATTCTATTATTAAGGCTGGGTGGTAGTACTACTACAACTAGTCTTAGCTTTATCAGAATTTGGTTGAACGAAAGACAAACTTACGTTAGATTGCTGTGATCGACAAAGTTGAACGATATAGACACATACTTTTATATAGTTTAAATGCTATATGTAAGTATTAATTTATGTATGCATCATTCATATACTGTAAATGCAACATACAGTTTTAAACATTTAAAAACAACATCCAGATCAGGGATAACTAACGAAAAATATGAAAATAAATTATTTCTGCCATGATACATGACTATAGTCTAGCATTATTTGTAACTTTTAAGCAGTTAAGAACTTAAGTAAAGAAGAATATGTGACAAAACATCAACCACACTGTATCTGTTATAACCGTTGCTAAGGAAATAACAGAGGAATTGTTCTTTTCGATAAATTAAATGTTCAATTAATAAAGTAATAAGCTGTTGTGCAACTATGTAATTGTTGCCTAACTGAAATTCATTACGTTTGAAGAACAATACGACATTTCTTCAAAATGATTATCCAGTTATCCAGTAGGAAGAACATGAAGCTTAGTTATCACAAGTCAGAACAGACAAAATAATAATAACTATTATTAACATTTACTGAGGCCCGGCATGGCCAGGTGGGTTAAGGCGTTCGATTCGTAATCGCGGGTTCGAATCCCAATCGCACCAAACATGCTCGCCCTTTCTGCCGTGGGGGCGTTATAATGTGACGTTCAATCCCACTATTCGTTGGTAAAAGAGTAGCCCAAGAGTTGGCGGCGGGTGGTGATGACTAGCTGCCTTCCCTCTGGTCTTACACTGGTAAATTAGGGAGGGCTAGCGCAGATAGGCCTCATGTAGCTTTCGCGAAATTCTAAACCAAACCAAACCAATATTTACTTTTAAACTTTCATAGGGTGTGTGTGCGAATGTGTTTTTTATAGCAAAGCCACATCAAGCTATCTGCTGAGTCCACCTAGGGAAAATCGAACCCCTGAGTTTAGCGTTGTAAATATGTAGACTTACCGTTGTTCTAGCGAGGGACATTTTCATAGGGCTAAATATATCGAAGAGACGCGACATCCAATTCAAATAAAAGTTTAATAGGTATCTTGATGGGAAAAGTACTTCATGATGAAAGCTAATTTCTCATATGACTTTGGAAAGAATTCATAATAACCACCTAAGCCTCTTGGTTTAGGGATCTTCACATTTATATACAATAATGTGAAAGCATCAAAGCCAGTAAAATTCTTGGGAAAATCATCATTGAAATTCACATACCATTCAGTATTATATTTGATGCTATAAAATATTCTTCAATTAATTTGAGAGATTTAACGTAATTTCAAGCACAATAAGTGTTTAAAACTAATTTCTGTGGCCCTATTTAGTGATAGAAAACAGGTGATAGTAATTTTCTCAAAAGAAGGTCGAAAGCCGCTTGGAATAATCATCTGTTTTGACTATTCGCATCGTTGTGAAGTTGTGTGTTGCGTATCGTTCAGTTAACCGTCACTAAAGAGACTTCACTGTTGTAATATCAGTAAAACGTGCGCATGCCATAAATCACGTGAAGAAGTATATACTTCATAGGCTACTACACAGCGTGACGTTTCAATTTCAAAAGCAAGGAAAAAATATGTTTGTTATTCTTAATTTTGGTTTTATTTACTCTAAATACAGAACAATGTCGAGGTAATAAGTAACTACCTTCCCTCTAGTCTTACACTGCTAAATTAGGGACGGCTAGCGTAGATAGCCTTCGTGTAGCTTTGCACGTAATTCAAAAGCAAACAAACAATCTTTATAGTAGAGGTTATGTAATGTTATCAGTTAGACTATCTATATGTTGGGAGGATATATAACCATTACGAGTCACACTAACATAAATTATAAACCAGAAAATCAAAGAGTTATACAGAATTGGTTTGTATGCACGTATCGTTTATTCACAATCAACAGTTATGTTTAATTCACAGTCAGGGGAGCAACATTTTTTCAAGGATAAAAAGAACTGAGCAGCAATCTTAACTTTCGTTTCTTTCAAAGCTGCAGCACGTTTGTCTTACATATTTATGATTAAGTGAAATAAAGGTATAAAACTGCATCGACATGCATATCAAACTCTTTAAAAAGTAACCAAAACTGGTTCTTATATAATGAAAAAATTTGTTCCAAGGACAACAACTACGTCTTCCTCCTGCTCAGTACGTTTATACTACGCGAAGTTGTGATCTTCACATTTTGTGTATATTGTTCGTTAGAAAATATATTAACATATATTTTCTTTGAAGCAATAAACCTTATATTCTTGACGACTCAACAGTTTGTTGTTCTTTCATGTTCCGAATGCATAACGGATATAACATCTTAAAAACATCACTAAGAAACAATCATATTAGTCTAAAGTAGTTTTGTATTTCTATATATTCTTCGAAACCTAATTTACCTGAAGATTTGTATATGTGTGTGTGTGTGTGTGTTTTCTTATTGGAAAATCACATCGGGCTACATGCTGAGTCCACCGAGGGGAATAAAACCCCTGATTTTAGCGTTGTAAATCCGTAGACTTACCGCTGTATTAGCTGGGGGCCTGAAGGATTTGTCTTGTAATTTTTTTTGTATAGAATTTTTTTTTCATTGGAATAATGTTTTGGCTAACGATTGGTAGCCATTTTTCACGTTATAATCGTTTAATTTTTGAACAAGTTGCGTCATTAAATATTATCACTGTTAACCTTGTTGTTTTCTTTTAGGAGAATATTCAGTACCTTACTAGGTTCTTTACAAATTAAATACACATATACTTGTATATGTATGTAGATATACATAATTGAAAACTTTTCTCATGGTAGTTTAAACATATTCCTTATAGAAAGAAAATGGTGGCTGTAAATTAAAAAAACGAGAAAACAGGTTATAAAGGTTATATATAACATAAGTGTCGCAAATCTAAGAAATTTAAATTGAAAGGTATTATGGGAGATTTAGAAGATTATAGATGATCAAGAAAACTGGTCAGTTAAAAAATTAGAACATTAAGTCTAGTCTAGTCTCTCTGGTGTTTGGGTATATTTATGTGTATACCCAGGAGGGTCAGGTACTCTCGACCTCTTCCTCCTTCCATAACTTTGTTGAAGTGGCCAGATTAATATATATTTCAATTTAAATACAGAATGGCTGGAGTGATATCATAAATTTAGTCTGGTCCTTTTCAGGGCAATGTCCATTTATATTGTTCTTGATTTTTGTTATTATCATTATTATTACTATTATTATTATTTAATAAGTGTAGAACGTAGGTGACCTGTTTTATTTTATCTAAATTCTAATACTACTACTATTATTATTATTTGAAATGATTTTGTCTTAATGATTTAATGGGGAAAGGTGTTTAGGTCGCTCTTCATCATATATGCAATATCTGTCAAGTTCGCATAGCAACTCAGTTTTTCGCCATTTTTTATCAAAATATACTCTGTAGAAGTCTATCTGGTATTGTTTGTGTGTTTGAGTAATTATGCATGAACTTTGATGAAGTGGTTTTAGGTACTCTGTATGCTGATGTAATTAGCGTATTCTGTAATGTTTGGAGTTTGGTTTGAATTTGATTTACACTTACATTGATCCATGCAGGAGCTGCATAGTCTATTACAGGTCTAATGTATGTCTTGTATATTTTAATGATGTTTTCTGGTGATGTTCCGTAGTTTTTACCAGTTAGACTCCTAGCATAGTTTATTCTTCGCCAAATATTAATTTTTATGTTATTTACATGTTTCATCCATGTAAGCTTCGAATCATATGTTAATCCTAAAAATTTTGCAGATGTAGCAGTCTGGAGGCGTTCCCCATTTATGTAGATTTGGGGTTGAACTTTTTGATATTTCGTAGATTTTGAAAATATTACTAGTTGCGTCTTCGCTGTATTTATTTTGATTCTATATTTTTCAAATATTCACATAATCTATTTAGTTGTGGTTGTAAATTAGCGGCTGCTATTTCTGGTGTAGGGACACTTTTCCAAATTGCTACATCATCAGCGAACTGAGACGCGTATCCATGATTTGGGTCTTTTAGTGGCATGTTACTTACATACATGATGAAGAAAACAGGGCTAACTACCCCTCCTTGAGGGAATCCAGCTTCTGGAGTGAAGAACTCCGAGAAAGTTCCCTCTACGTTTACTCTACATTTAGTATTTTCCAAAAAGTTTGATAACCAGCGAATAATTCCTCGCGGTAGTTCCATTTCATACATATGGAACCGAAGATCATTGTGCCATACAGTGTCGAATGATTTCTCGATATCGAGGAAGCAGGCAACAGTGCATTCTTTATTGTTAAAGCTGTTTATTATTGTTTCAGTTAACCAAATTAAGTGATCTGTTATTTGCCTATATTTTCTAAATCAGTTTTGTTCTTCTGGTAATTTTGCATTATTCTCCAAAAATGTGGAGAGTCTATTGCTTATTATTATTTCGAGAATTTTACCTACACAGCTGATCAGGCTGATCGGTCGATAACTGTTTGGTTTATTGGCTGGTTTTTCTTCTTTGTGGAACATTAAAATATTAGCTTGCTTCCAAGAAACTGGGATGTATCCAGAATGTAGAAATAGATTAAATATTGCTAATAGGTGGTCAAATAATTTTGGAGTGCCTTTTGAAAAGTATTGCTTGTGTTCCATCGTTTCCTGGTGCTTTGTTTTTGTATTTTTGATTGCTTGTTCAAGTTCATTTAGTTTGATTCTTTTGGTGAGTGGTTGGGTATTGTGCTCATTTGTTTTGTTAGTGTTGCTGGTTTTAATGTTGACTGGAAAGTGTGGTTTATATAATTCTATGTTGTCTGTTACGTGGTTGTTTATTTTATTGTAGTAATAGCTGTTCATGTCGGTATCATTGTGTGTTTTAAATGTGTTTTGTAATTGATGTTTGAAGGTTTCTTCTTTTTCTTTGTTGTTATGTGTTAAGGTGTTGTTATATTCCAGTGTTGGGTATTTTCTTGTAGTGGGTTTATTTGTGAATTTTTTCAAGTGTAACCAGAACTTGCTAGGGTCGGTTTGTTCGTTTAGTTGAGAGCAGAAGTTGTCCCATTTTTCTTGTTTAAGTTGTTTAATTTCTGCTCTACTTTTATTTCTAATGTTGTTAATTTGTGATTTTATTTCTTGTTCTCTTGTTGCTATAAATATTCTTCTTAATTGTCTTCGTTGTTTTATCATTGTTAATAGTTGTTTTGTTGGTTTCCATGTATTGTTTTTGGTTGTATATTGTTGTTTAGGTATCGTGTCCGTAGCTGCTTTTTGAAGGCACTCCATGACTATTTGACTATAAGAGTCAATTTAACATTGAAAAGCATGCCTGAGTTTGGTCTGAATTTTGCGCAAAGCTACTCGAGGGCTATCTGTACTAGCCGTCCCTAATTTAGCAGTGTAGGACTAGTGGGAAGGCAGCTAGTTATCACCACCCACCGCCAACTCTTGGGCTGCTCTTTTACCAACGAATAGTGGGATTGATCATAACATTATAACGCCCCCACGACTGAAAGAGTTAGCATGTTTGGTGCGACGGAGATTCGAATCCGCGACCCTCAGATTACAAGTCCAGTGCCTCAATCACCTGACCATGCCGGGCCGCACGCATGAGAGAAACAGGTAAAATATAACAGTAAGGATGTCTTTAAATACATTCTATCATGAATATGAAAAGGTTGAGACAAGTTTCAATTTCAGTTTCTGTTTTATTTTAAACAATTAATGTTAGACATTATAATCTGGTGATTTTGTTTATTTGTTTTATAACGAAGTCACGCTGATACATATATCACCGCAGGGTATTGAAATTCAGAATTTAGTTTTGTTAATCCGTAGACCGATCACTATCCGTCCCACAGGGGGACGTTTCTCTTACGACATGTTATAAAAAATAATGCTGGGCTTTAACACCCATAATTTATTTTCCAATGTAGCTCGCTCCCCAGAGCGTCCACAGAGTTGGCACCAACGGGTAACGAATTTTATTTTCTCTTCCTCCTTAAATAGTCAAGCAGCACGTGCAATGCTTCAAAAGCTGTAATCATTATAAGTTGATTGGCGCAATGTCATTCATAAAGACGATGTAACTATATGTGACAACAAAAGCTATTTGAAGAGCTAAAATGTTGAACTAAACGGCCTGGCATGGTCAAGCGTGTTAGGGCATGCGACTCGTAATCTGAGGGTCGCGGGTTCACATCCCGGTTGCGCCAAACATGCTCGCCCTTTCAGCCGTGGGGACGTTATAATGTGACGGTCAATCCCACTATTCGTTGGTAAAAGAGTAGCCCAATAGTTGGTGGTGGGTGGTGATGACTAGCTGTCTTTCCTCTAGTCTTACACTTCTAAATTAGGGACGGCTAGCACAGATAGCCCTCGAGTAGCTTTGTGTGAAATTCAAAAACAAAGCAAACAAACAAAGCTAACTAAACAAAAGTAAACGAAAAAATGATAACTAATAGTTAAATTGAATTGTAAAAACAACTGATACTTCTGGACTAGATGTGAAAGTGTACCATTTGAAATTCAATAAAGTTCACAGAAAATGATTCTATAAGTAGTCTATAAAACTAAAGTTAATAGCAAAGATCTCTTTAACTTTCTTCAAGGCATGGTAGTGGATGTCCGTCTAGTAGGAACACCATTCGAAATATTTTTTTTAAATTAATTGTTCAAAGGCATCTATGGTCAGATTCTATTTACAAAAGGAAAAAAAACGTCTTTCATATATAAGAGTGATCGAATTCCCGTTACAGAACAAGGGCTGTAAGTGCTTTCTTGCACACATCGGGCTATCTGCTGAGTTCACAGAGGGCAATCGGAACCCTGATTTTAGCGTTGTAAATCTTTAAACTTACCACTTTACCAGCGGCCAACCAGAACAAAGTGAAATTCTTGAAGAGAGAATTATTCCTTCAAGAGCTGTCAATATTCCTTAATGTGCAACTTTATCATGCAAAATATCTTATAAACACTGTCATATGGTATCAAAACCTGACTGAATAACTGTCCAATCATGCCCACAACACAAACTGATCTCTTTACAACAGGTAGCTGTGTCCAATCATGCCCACAACACAAACTGATCTCTTATAAAGAAAACAACAGGTAGCTGTGTCCAATCATGCCCACAACACAAACTGATCTCTTTACAACAGGTATCTGTGTCCAATCATGCCCACAACACAAACTGATCTCTTTACAACAGGTAGCTGTGTCCAATCATGCCCACAACACAAACTGATCTCTTTACAA
Organism: Tachypleus tridentatus; assembly: GCF_004210375.1. NCBI lineage: Eukaryota > Metazoa > Arthropoda > Merostomata > Xiphosura > Limulidae > Tachypleus > Tachypleus tridentatus. The sequence continues at coordinate 133,858,161 of NC_134833.1, read as the reverse complement.
CAGGTAGCTGTGTCCAATCATGCCCACAACACAAACTGATCTCTTTACAACAGGTATCTGTGTCCAATCATGCCCACAACACAAACTGATCTCTTTACAACAGGTAGCTGTGTCCAATCATGCCCACAACACAAACTGATCTCTTTACAACAGGTAGCTGTGTCCAATCATGCCCACAACACAAACTGATCTCTTTACAACAGGTAGCTGTGTCCAATCATGCCCACAACACAAACTGATCTCTTTACAACAGGTAGCTGTGTCCAATCATGCCCACAGCACAAACTGATCTCTTTACAACAGGTAGCTGTGTCCAATCATGCCCACAACACAAACTGATCTCTTTACAACAGGTAGCTGTGTCCAATCATGCCCACAACACAAACAGATCTCTTTACAACAGGTAGCTGTGTCCAATCATGCCCACAACACAAACTGATCTCTTTACAACAGGTAGCTGTGTCCAATCATGCCCACAACACAAACTGATCTCTTTACAACAGGTAGCTGTGTCCAATCATGCCCACAACACAAACTGATCTCTTTACAACAGGTAGCTGTGTCCAATCATGCCCACAACACAAACTGATCTCTTTACAACAGGTAGCTGTGTCCAATCATGCCCACAACACAAACTGATCTCTTTACAACAGGTAGCTGTGTCCAATCATGTCCACAACACAAACTGATCTCTTTACAACAGGTAGCTGTGTCCAATCATGCCCACAACACAAACTGATCTCTTTACAACAGGTAGCTGTGTCCAATCATGCCCACAACACAAACTGATCTCTTTACAACAGGTAGCTGTGTCCAATCATGCCCACAACACAAACTGATCTCTTTACAACAGGTAGCTGTGTCCAATCATGCCCACAACACAAACAGATCTCTTTACAACAGGTAGCTGTGTCCAATCATGCCCACAACACAAACTGATCTCTTTACAACAGGTAGCTGTGTCCAATCATGCCCACAACACAAACTGATCTCTTTACAACAGGTAGCTGTGTCCAATCATGTCCACAACACAAACTGATCTCTTTACAACAGGTAGCTGTGTCCAATCATGCCCACAACACAAACTGATCTCTTTACAACAGGTAGCTGTGTCCAATCATGCCCACAACACAAACTGATCTCTTTACAACAGGTAGCTGTGTCCAATCATGCCCACAACACAAACTGATCTCTTTACAACAGGTAGCTGTGTCCAATCATGCCCACAACACAAACTGATCTCTTTACAACAGGTAGCTGTGTCCAATCATGCCCACAACACAAACTGATCTCTTTACAACAGGTAGCTGTGTCCAATCATGCCCACAACACAAACCGATCTCTTTACAACAGGTAGCTGTGTCCAATCATGCCCACAACACAAACTGATCTCTTTACAACAGGTAGCTGTGTCCAATCATGCCCACAACACAAACTGATCTCTTCACAACAGGTAGCTGTGTCCAATCATGCCCACAACACAAACTGATCTCTTTACAACAGGTAGTAGCTGTGTCCAATCATGCCCACAACACAAACTGATCTCTTTACAACAGGTAGCTGTGTCCAATCATGCCCACAACGCAAACTGATCTCTTTACAACAGGTAGCTGTGTCCAATCATGCCCACAACACAAACTGATCTCTTTACAACAGGTAGCTGTGTCCAATCATGCCCACAACACAAACTGATCTCTTTACAACAGGTAGCTGTGTCCAATCATGCCCACAACACAAACTGATCTCTTTACAACAGGTAGCTGTGTCCAATCATGCCCACAACGCAAACTGATCTCTTTACAACAGGTAGCTGTGTCCAATCATGCCCACAACACAAACTGATCTCTTTACAACAGGTAGTAGCTGTGTCCAATCATGCCCACAGCACAAACTTCATTTTCTTCTTGTCGGACAACTGAGCATTCAGAATGAAATGCAATAATTCACCACCTCTGTATATCGCCTAAAACTGTTACAATAGAAGGTTATTATGATGATGAATCTGGGTTCAAGTACAGTACAAAGATGCTTATTTGGTTAGATTGAGATCTTGTCACATGAACTGAAAAACTTTCATCCAAATATATTAGTTACAGTTAGAGGTGATTCCACATAAAGTTTATATAGAGTGAAAAATGAATTTATCGTTTGACTGATTCGAAAAATAAACAATGCAAAAAAACAAAGTAATCTTCATTCACTTACAACTCATGTTAAATGCCGATATGCAAGTCCGTGGGTGGAGTTGTTTTCTTTCTTTTATGTGAACATTGTTAATTCAAATGATAAGTACTAAAAACAATCAATACACTTTGCTGAATTAACACGAGTTCTAAGGTGTGTTAGATATTCCTTTTTAAGCAAGTTTATTAGTTAGGAAGAGTTTTTAGAATGATTCTTCTTAAAACTTTTATCTGGTCTATACGAGATAGGTTTAACTCCATGTGGTTTTTCCACTTCACCAATGTAAGCCTTATTTAGTTTGGGAACAATTCTTCTCTCTTACTGTCGAGAAACCAAGATAGGAGATCTGGATGAACAATTAAGATATTTTTAAACCATTGAGAGGATTAAGTATTTTGTACGAAACTCGTCTTTTTCTAGTGCACATCCTATGAAGAACATGAAAAAACAGGGTGTACATACTGGTCCTCCGATCAAATCTGTAAATGTTTGTTAAGCCACACAGTCATCCACTGTAATATTTTGTAAGAAAGAGAGAGAGAGTTCAGCATATGGCGATGCGTAATTATAACATCAATAAGTTAGCAGCATACTATAACCACTTTTGTACGCCTGCATGCAAGTATGGTTGAAAATTTTAGAACTAGCATGAAATATTTATTAATTTAAGAATTGTTTGTTTGTTTTGGAATTTTGCACAAAGCTACTCGAGGGCTATCTGTGCTAGCCGTCCCTAATTTAGCAGTGTAAGACCAGAGGGAAGGCAGCTAGTCATCACCACCCACCGCCAACTCTTGGGCTACTCTTTTACCAACGAATAGTGGGATTGACCGTCACATTATACGCCCCCACGGCTGGGAGGGCGAGCATGTTTAGCGCGACGCGGGCACGAACCCGCGACCCTCAGATTACGAAGTGCACGCCTTAACGCGCTAGGCCATTTAAATTAAGAAAGGAAACAAATTGTGAGTTTCACATATCACAGCATGCCTAACACAGACTACAATCAATAATAGGTGTTTACAATGATACCTTGGTTCTCGATTGATTCCCTTCTCGAACAATTCGGTTTTTGAACATATTGTTTGAGAAAAAAATGTCTCTGTTGTCGAACATAAACTCGGTTCCCGAATAAAGCTGTCGTGACCCGAACCCCCGAAATAACCCGACTGATGACCCGAACGACCCTTCGACCATTTTTGGCCCACGCCAAGCTTGCCCAAAACATTTTACCCGCATCTGTCGCTCAGTCCACACCCCCGCTAAAATCTGCTGTGAACGTTCTTGTTTTCCTTTTTGTTTTCTTGTTGTTTTTTAAATATTCTGATTAATTAAGCCACCATGGGGTTAAAGAAGGATAATGAAAGCAGCAAACCAAAAAGAAAAGTTGTTAGAGCCACAATAGAGGTGAAAAAAGATCTCATAGCGAAGTATGAGAGTGGTATTCACGTGTCTGACCTTGCTACACAGTTTGGTATGGTGAAGTCTACAGTCTGCACCATACTGAAAAATAAAGTTGTTATCAAAGGAGCTGATGTTGCAAAAGGAGTGACAGTGCTTACGAAACAAAGATCACAAACAATGGAAGAGGTTGAAAAACTGTTGTTGATTTGGGTAAACGAAAAACAGTTAGCTGGTGATAGCATTTCTGAGACCATCATTTGTGAGAAAGCAAAGCAGTTGCATGCTGACCTCCTGGAAAACACTCCTGGAACGAGTGTTGATATAAGTGATGCCTTTAAGGCTAGTAGGGGGTGGTTTGAAAAATTTAGGAAGAGAAGTGGCATACATAGTATGGTGAGACAGGGGGAAGGTGCCAGTTCTACCAAAGACACTGCTGATAAATTTGTTAGGGAATTTGAAGACTATGTAGAAGCTGAGGGTTTTATTCACCAACAAGTGTTCAACTGCGATGAGACAGGCTTCTTTTGGAAGAAAATGCCAAAGAGGACCCACATCACCAAGGAGGAGAAATCACTGCTAGGACACAAGCCAATGAAGGACAGGCTAACTCTATTGTTATGTAGTAATGCAAGTGTGGACGTAAAACTTAAGTGTACCATTCTGAGAACCCGAGGGTTTTTTAAGAAAAATAATGTTCTAAAAAGTAAACTAAATGTAATGTGGAGGGTTAATAGTAAAGCATGGGTAACCGGGCAAATTTTTATGGAGTGAGTCCATGAAGTGTTTGCCCCAAGTGTAAAGAATTACCTCACAGAAAAACAGTTGCCACTCAAGGCCCTTCTTGTGATGGACAATGCACCAGCTCACCCACCAGGCTTGCAAGTCGGGTTGGTGGAGGAGTATAGTTTTATTATGGTGAAGCTCTTGCCCCTAACACGACTCCTCTCATTCAGCCCATGGACCAGCAGGTGATATCGAACTTTAAGAAATTCTATACCAAAGCACTCAAAGGTGCTTTGAAGTGACCTCTGACAGAGTTAACCCTCAGAGTTCTGGAAAAAATCACTTTAATATCCTTCATTGCTTGAGGATCATAGACAGAGCCTAAAGGGAAGTGTCTTTGAGGGCCATGAACTCAGCCTGGAAGAAAATGTGGCCAGACTCAGTAGCAGATAGAGACTTTGAAGCTGAGCCTGTTGTCGAGGATATTGTCTCACTAGCCTAGTGTATGGGCTTGAATGTGAGTGGTGATGATTGGGAGGAGTTGGTGGAAGACCACAACACTGAGATCACCACAGAAGAACTCCAAGACCTTCAGAAGGAGCAGCAACAGAAGGCAACTGAGGAAGTGTCTTCAGATGAGGAGGAGGGAAGGGAGGATGTTCCTAGTTCACTAATCAAGGAAATGTGTGGAAAATGAGAGTTACAAAGTTTTGTGGAAAAATTTCACCCTGATAAAGCTGTAGCAAACCACAGCATAAACCTTTTCAATGACTTCTCTTACTTCAGAAACATATTAAAATGCAGGCAGAAACAAACCTCATTAGACAAGTTTTTAGTGAGAAATAGGTCCAGTGAGTCTCAAGCAGGTTGTAGCAGTGCAAAGAAAAAGAACCCCAGAAGGAGAGTTACCTGACGTTTTTATAGAAGGTTACTCCCCTTCCAAACAATAATAACCCTCCCACTCTCCACGTTCCTCACCACCTTCCACTTACGCCATCAGCTCTCTTCAGCACGGGTAAAGTGCAGTTAAATTTTCATTTATTATTTTTTTATTGTCTTTATAGTTTTTGTGGTTGACTTTACGCATGTAAGTATTATTATACAGGTATAAATAAGCAATATATTTGCTTAAAATGCTTCATAATACGTAATTTTTGGAGGTCCGTAACGGATTAATTTAATTTACAGTATTTCTTATGGGAAAAATTGATTCGGTTTTCGAACAGCCTTCTGGAACGGATTAAGTTCGAGAATAGAGGTACCACTGTATTATGTTTGTTTGTTTTTAAATTTCGCGCAAAGCTACACGAGGGCTATCTGCGCTAGCCATCCCTAATTTTGCAGTGTAAGACTAGAGTGAAGGCAAATAGTCATCACCTCCCACCGCCAACTCTTGGGTTACTCTTTTACCAACGAATACTGGGACTGACCGTCACATTATAAAGCCCTCACAACTGAAAGAGCGAGCATGTTTGGTACGACGGGGATTCGAACCCGCTACCCTCAGATTACGAGTCGAACGCCTTAATCCACCTGGCCATGCCAAGCGTCAATTATAATAGGTGAGAGTCCTCATAAAGTGACCAGTCACCTAAGGTAATAATAGGCTGTAACTCTCGAATTCATTTGGTTAACTTCTACTGCTTTTAGAATTGAACTATAACCGTATAAGCACATGGAAGTAAAAGCTATTTAAACTATGAACAGTGTTAATTAGCATGTTAATAAGTAAAATCCAGTCTATATACTTTGCTGCCATTATACGCTAATAATTTTTTAAATGAAGCAATAAGAAGTTCTGTTTAAGTCAGTGGGTTGTTATAGTTGTTAGAAGAATATTTCTAGATGCTTTGAACAAAATGATACGAAATATATTTACTCCCTTAGCCAGTGTAAGCCTAACTCCCTTAACCAGTGTAAGCCTAATCTAATATATAAATTTATGTACAGAAGATTATCGGGTCGTGTGTAGCCTAATGGTCAGAGAGTTTATAGTTCAGGGATTGGTTGGGCCCATTGATGGCTCCATTATTTGATCAGAGAAAGGTGTAACATAAGTTAGTAATAATGATGTGGACTAGCTCCCTTCCCTCTAATTTATCAGTTCAAAATTAAGGACGTCCTTTGCGTAGTTTTGGGCAAACGTTTAGATACAAGGATATTATCTGTTTGGAATAGTAAAATGGAGTCTGGTCTTTAATTGTGAATTTCAGTGAAACCAAGAGATTTAATACATTTAAGTATTATTAAATACTTAATACTTAAATCTAATTTAAATTCTATTTTTTTTAAAAAAAACACTGATAATTTCTGTCTTCTTAAAGCTTTTCACTCCTAAAACTATGTTTGTATTGTGTAGGTTAAACTGTATTTTTAAGAATATTTGACAAATGCTGCGCAAAAGTAATCAGAAGTGTTTAGTGAATATGTATATGTCTTCCATAACTAGCAAAAATATATCTTTATTTAGGTATCTTCATGTAAAAACTTCAAACTTTTTTTACAAATGATATAAAATTAATGACTTCTTCATAAACAACTTTTAAAATGGTCAAAAACAAAAAGAAAGCAAGACGTATTTTGCAAATATGGTAGAATTAAATCGCTAAAAGTTTCACGTAGTTATACATTGTTAGTGTGTGGAATAGATAATGAAACTGATAAGTTTGTTTTTCGCATTTCGCGCAAAGCTACTCGAGAGCTATCTGCGCTAGCCGTCCTTAATTTAGCAGTGTAAGACTAGAGGGAAGGCAGCTAGTTATCACCACCCACCGCCAACTCTTCGGCTACTCTTTTACCAAGTAACTGTTTGAGAAGGTTTATAATATTTTTGTTTGTTTGTTTTTGAATTTCTCGCACAGTTACGCGAGGGCTATCTGCATTACCTGTCCCTAAGTTAGCAGTGTAAGACTAGAGGGAAGGCAGCTAGTTATCACCACCCACCGCCAACTCTTCGGCTACTCTTTTACCAAGTAACTCCTGGGCTACTCTTTTACCAACGAATAGTGGGATTGACCGTTACATTATAACGCCCCCACGGCTGAAAGGGCGAGCATGTTTGGTGCGATCGGGATTAGAACCCTCGACCCTCGGATTACGAGTTGAACGCCTTAACACGCTTGGCCATGCCGGGCCCCGAAACTGATAAACGGATAGACAAAATTTCTCGATTGGCATGTGATACAAGATTACCTTGAACGTTTAGACGTTTAAGCACGAATATTAGTAATTTATCATTAATCACTTGTAGTTATATGAAGACTTTTTTAATTACAGTAAACTCTACTCTAAGGTAATTAGGAGGATCTAAAATATTATGTGCCCGACATGGCCAGGTGGTTAAAGCGCTTGACTCGTAATCTGAGGGTTGCGGGTTCGAGTTTCCGTTGCACCAAACATGCTAGGCCTTTCAGCTGTGGGGACGTTATAGTTATACGGTCAATTCCATTATTCGTTGGTAAAAGAGTAGTCTCAGAGTTGGCGGTGGATGGTGATGACTAGCTGCCTTCCCTCTAGTCTTACACTGCTAACTTAGGAACAGGTAATGCAGATAGCCCTCGCGTAACTGTGTTAGAAATTCAAAAACAAACAAACAAAAATATTATAAACCTTCTCAAACAGTAGCGTAAGAAATCAATTAAAAGTCAGCCCGGCATGGCCAAGCGTGTTAAGGCGTGCGACTCGTAATTCGAGGGTCGTGGGTTCGCATCCCCGTCGCGCCAAACATGCTCGCCCTCTCAGCCGTGGGGGCGTTATAATGTGATGGTCAATCCCACTATTCGTTGGTAAAAGAGTAGCCCAAGAGTTGGCGGTGGGTGGTGATGACTAGCTGCCTTCCCTCTAGTCTTACACTGCTAAATTAGGGACGTCTTGCACAGATAGCCCTCGAGTAGCTTTGTGCGAAATTCAAAAACAAACAAACAAAACAAAAACAATCAATTAAAAGTGGAGAAACAGGATTTACTTGATTTATCGAAAACAGGAGATGTGGACTACAGGCGTATCTATTATGGCCAGGTTTCAAGGCTCGCACTAAGTCTCTGAATTAATTAATTAATAGACAATTGTTTTGTTTTGTAGACTAACTGAATTTCATTAATTTCTATTGTAAAAATAAAGTGTAATGATGCATATCATTTATTATTTCATGATGATTTAACGGTGGGGAGAATTTGGAAGACCCTGGAATCGCTAAGGTAGGAATGCCATGTGGAACGTTGAGAAACACTGTTCTACATTTATCTCCTGTAACGGCTTATTCATTCTATATACATGTAACTGTAACTGTATAGGTGTACTTCGTGATATTTATTATTTAGACTCACTTTGAGTAACTTACTTTATTGATGTAAACTTGTGCTATTAATTCTAATGTTTAAAGCATTTTTATCTACTTGAATAATTTCAAATAAAGCAAATTTTCCTTTAGACGATGTTTTTTCTCATTTTGGTTGAGTAACATTTTCAAGCGACCAACAAGTGAAATACGGTAAACTCCTTGTAATCATGTATTTACAGCTCATTTGGTTATAATCTCTGTGATAATCATATTTCGTTCAAAATTTCTCTCTGATTTGTAATAGAGTATATTTCGAGACATATCGCTTTTAAAACTACACATTACTAAAACTTAAAGTCGAGAAACCAGTTTATGTTAAAGCTGAAAATAATACTGGTCATTAAACAAAACTAGATTTTAACATAAACATTTATTGTCATTTGGGCTCACTTCGAACCTCTTTAGTGGAATATAAAATCAACCACCTTCTTTAAAGGAAATAGAGTTATAATTATTTCTTATTTTATATATCAGACTATTGTTTTCGGTATAGTTAGAGGTACTTCGTACGTTCAGTTTAATAATATAAATAACAGATAGGTATTCATATAAACCTGATTCAGGTAGACGTCGGACGCCTTGGTTACCTTTATTTTTTTCCCTTAATTCTTGGTACAGATTATTACGTTACACGTCTTACAAGTGATAACAGAAAATTTCTTGTTTCATGTAACGCCACAACATTGACGTCAAACATTTTTGCCTTTACTCCATAGCATAACCAGACTTGATAAAGCTTCATATGCTGTCAATGGCTCAAACACCATCTTCATCAAGAACTAGGGATTCGAAACTCCGCGGTTATTCAGTTCCTCAACATATATTTCTTTATTCACATCCTCGAGCTGACTTACAGTCAGATGACACACTATTAGAAGACATGCTTGTCATTCTTCAACTATGGCGACTGTAAGCAGTTCATGTCGATACAGACCATGTTATTAGCTATGTAGAGGTCTCGCACTGCCGTCGAAAAATCAGCACAATCCGTACATGCTAACTACAAGGTCACGTCCTGTCCGGGTTGTGCTGATAAAAAAAAAATAACTCATTGATTATCACTGGAAGTTGATAACAAGCTGTCTTCTTTATAGTGTAGCCTGTCAGTTCATAGTTAGGGACGGCTATAAGCAGATACTATCAAGTAACTTTGCGCAATAAATCTAAACAATGTAACAATAGGAGATGATGACGTCAGCTTTTATTGTGCTTGAAAATTATTCGAATTTATTTATGAAATTCTACAGCAATCTAAACAGTTTGTATTATTTCACTTGTGAAAGTGCAGATTCGATGACTTACAATTTTTTAGTATTTTAAGCTTGAAAATAACTTAAAACTTCAAATTTAAAATCTTTAGTACTTTTTATAAAAATAACTAAATAACGTTCTTGCCTCTTTCATTGGAAATTCTGGGAAACGAACAGTTAATAAACTTTTTATTAAGCTTTGCAGCAATATAAGATTTAACAATCCGGTTGATGTTGTAACTGATATTTAATTGGAATCTTGATATTATATTTCTACATATGATGCTACGATGTCTTAAAAAGGTATCATTTCATAAGCCTTTATTATAACATGTTTTAAATGTTTCACAGTCTATACTGAAGACCCGAGCGCCGCTAATATATTTTTTTTAAACCCTCCTTGTAGCAACAAATAGGTTTTATCATTTAATTACTTTAAACTGTTGTAAAAGAATATTCAGTGAGCATCAATCACATTTTGTTTCTTTTTATTTCAGTTTTTCTCTTAAGTGCTTGTGCTTCTCTGACTTTGAACTTTTGAATTTATTTTTCGTGTATTTTTAGGATCAAAGTAGTTTCAACATCCTTTCTACGAATCAACGAAACCGAAGTCGTGGGATGGCTGGGAAATAAAGAAGTTTCACGGTTTCCATTTTTTAAGTTTGAAAAAAATACATATTTTGATAAATAGCTTTAACTGTTAGTCTCAAAAATTCACACTTTACTGCTAAAAGTGTCCGGATTCGAGTTTAGGGGTTTGACTGGACTGTGTTCTTTTTGTGTACAGAATAGTAGAAGTGTTCATGTTCTGGAAATACCGCATTCAGTCACCTTACAGAACCAAGCGGTCTTTATTGAAAGTCGTAAAAACTGAGGAGAAAACGAGGTATAGAGCTGAGCAATCAAATCTTGTATTGCCCACGTGCGGCTACTAGTGTATGGTGTGTAAGGTATTAGATTGGGGTATAGGTTTTAGTCCCTCGTATCCTAGATACTAGTGTGAATTCGGCCACGTTGTTGAACAATTCAGATTCGTAAAGAGTTCAAGTCTTGATGACGAGAAACCCACTTGAAATAAAAATGTATCTCAGAACGGCTGGTATGGGTATTAACACTTTCATTGATAAGGAGAGAACAAAGTTTCGACCTTCCTAGGTCATCTTCAGGTTAAGAAAGAGATATTTTATACGTGACCGTTGCCGGACACATGTCTTAGGGACAAAAGTACTGGAAAGCTTTGTTTGGGAATCAACTCACAAAACATGTCTTCCCGGTTCGCATGCTTTGTGTGAAACAGAAAATTGGGTACTTTAAGACATTATTTAATCTAGTGCTAGAAGTTAGCTACGGAGCAAAGCATGAATTCTATTATTTAATATTTTTAGTATAAATGCTTAGTATAAAAGAAAAGGTCTAAAGAAGTTAACTAATTAATCTATAAAGATAAAAGAAAAGGTCTAAAGAAGTTAACTAATTAATCTATAAAGATAAAAGAAAAGGTCTAAAGAAGTTAACTAATTAATCTATAAAGATTTCTTCGATTTATTTTGAAGTTCAACTTCTTCACTTTTTAATTAAAAACTGCAGACTGGGACCTTTTCTCTCCTCTCTCTTTAAATGGATATCAATAAAGTTCAAAATGATAATTTTCAACGATGGTATCACACCATTTAGATCTTAATAATGTTTTTAGATGTGGATACCTAGCCATTGAAAATAAAATTATCTTTAAGGGTGTTTCATATTTAATAAATGTATGTGTATGTGTTTTTTCTTATAGCAAAACCACATCGGGCTATCTGCTGTCTCCACAAAGGGGAATCGAACCCCCTCATTGTAGCGTTGTAAATCCGTAGACTTGTCGTTGTCCTATGAGGGGAATATTTAATGAACAGAAGTTATTTATCATAATTCAGTCAAAATGTTCCGAATCAAGACAACCTCTCAGCCAGGTGCGTTGCTTTAAAATATAATTGATGTTTTATTTTTGAAACATGTATGTTGGTTGAAAGGTTCTAATAGGTTGGGTTCAGAATATTTCAGTCTTAAAATTCGTATACTGCCAAGCAATTCATGTTTATACGAAATGAGATCCTAACTCAACGAAAATGTAATTAATATCGACGGTTGGTTTTCTTATCTGAAACTTTTAGTTATGTGGTTAGTTCTAATTGCGTGTGTAATACGTTGGCGTAAGTTTATAAGAGCCGAGCCTAAAGCCTGTGGCGGTTTTATGAAAAGAAAGAACAAACAAGTGGCACGGAAGAAGCAGGTGTTTCTTTTTATACGATAATATGGAAGCAGCTAATAGCAACAGAAAATAATGCAACTTCACAGGTCACTAGACAAGAAAAGTCGGAAAGATAATAAAAACCAGATAAGTTAAATTAAAAATTAAATAAATGCATAAGACACTTTTTGTTACAAGTATTTCATTGTTGTAACATGTAAATCGATTTCTGAGACCCGTAAAACAAGTATTCTCCTAGAGTCAGTAAAAAATAAAAACACTTTATCGAGTTCCCCTTCCATTCTCTCGCTATTGAATTCCTTAAATTATTTGTATAACAGATGGTTTATTTGTCCTGAATTTCGCGCAAAGCTAAGCGAGGGTTATCTGCGCTAGCCGTCCCGAATTTAGCAGTGTAAGACTAGAGGGAAGGCAGCTAGTCATCACCGCTGACTACCAACTCTTGGGCTACTTTTTTATCAACGAATAGTGGGATTGACCGTAACATTATGACACCCCCATAGCTGAAAGGGCGAGCATGTTTGGTATGACAAAGATTCAAACCCGCGACCCTCACTTAGGCCACTTAGGTTGGTGTTTTAAGATTAAGTGCTGTCATAAACTAAAGTTCACTGGGAAATATTTTGATAGTTGTTGTTTTTTAACCTTTTGAATTTAAAAAGAACCTAATTCATAATTTAATTCATCGGGCTTATAAAATAATTAGTTCTTTTTCTGAATTCCTTGAAGAAGTACAAAATATAAAGACTCTTTTACAAAAAATAGTCTTGCTGCACAGTTACAGAAATAGTTTATTGCATTCTACCCTTCACTGGCGAATGTTCAACAGAGTTAAAGAAAAAATTAAGCAGTTTTGAATAATAAAATGCATCCATAAATTAAGAATTGTTTTTAAGCAAATATTTCTTATAACTGTTTTTAAACAGATATTTCATATAAGTAAAGTTTTTAAACATATATTTCATATGAGTAATTGCTTTAAAACAGATATTTCATATGAGTAATTGCTTTTAAACAGATATTTCATATAAGTAATTGTTTTTAAACAGATATTTCATATCAGTAATTGCTTTTAAACAGATATTTCATATGAGTAATTGCTTTTAAACAGATATTTCATATAAGTAATTGTTTTTAAACAGATATTTCATATAAGTAATTGCTTTTAAACAGATATTTCATATAAGTAATTGTTTTTAAACAGATATTTCATATAAGTAATTGTTTTTAAACAGATATTTCATATCAGTAATTGCTTTTAAACAGATATTTCATATGAGTAATTGCTTTTAAACAGATATTTCATATAAGTAATTGTTTTTAAGCAGATATTTCGTAGAAATAATTGTTTTTAAACGGATATTTTATATAAGTAATTCTTTTAAAGCAGATATTTCATATAAGTAATTGTTTTTAAACAGATATTTCATGTAAGTAATTGTTTTAAATTTAAAGACGTGATTCCTATGATGCATCTCCCTTGTATCATCTATAACTATACATGTGTAATCTTTGCTATGTTGACTCTACAATTTGTTGTTTTATCTCAGAATTAAAGAGCATGCGCAAAATATTCCCTCTTATCAACCATTCTTCGCTATTGATAATGAGGCTGTGCCTGTTACACCAAATCACTTCTATGTCGTAGGGAGTGTGAAAGAGAACTTGTGGAAACATGAGATGTGTTCTGAACTAAATATTAATAAAAGTCTGAAAATCAAAACTAAAATTGTGTCACACAAACAATACCAAGTTTCGGAAGAGTCTGATAAAACTGAGGTAATTTCTTCAGACCGTGTAAATCAAGTAAGTAGCGACTCATTTCGAACTGGTCTTCAAATGAATTTGTTAGTTCTTATGGGTAGACATCTCTGCGATAAGTAAGACGTATGAATGTTTTCACCTTGTAAAAAAAAAACCGTTACTAAAATTACATTTATTCTGCAATTGTGTTAATACTAAAACATATGCCCCCCAGTGGCTCAGTGGTATGTCTGCGAACTTACTCGCTAAAATCTGGGTTTCGATACCCGTGATGGGCAGAGCACAGATAGCCCATTGTGTAGCTTTGTGCTTAATTCAAAACAGAAACAACAACTAAAACATATAAATTCTGATAGCATACATCCATATATATATATATATATAGATCTATCAGTAGAACACGTTTCATTAAACTATAAATTCATGTGCTTTAACACAAAACATTTGAAAAAAATAAGTATCGTGTTATTTCTTATACAAGGCAGCGTTTTTAACGATACCACGAACCGGTTCTGAATCTCTCTAAACTCTCAAGGTACAACTAAAAACCATTATGATATACGTGTGAATTTGTTTTTGTGAAATCACACAAATCACCAAGATGGTTGTGACAAACCAGGTTTTCATAAACACTGATATAAAAACCTACCTATCTTCAGTGTCACATTTAAAACCTGTAAATAATAGAATGTTCAGTTTTAAGACCTCAGTTTAAATATGGTCTTAAATTTTTAAAGATGTTAAAATTTTATTACCTTATGAATTAAAATATTAAGTTTTAAGACCTCACAATAAGTTAAGTTTGACAATTTTAAGGTATTTAGTACAGTTTTAATATGGACTTAAAGTATTTTGTTTTTGTTTTATATTTTTGCTCTGCTATGTTGTTTCAATAGCATTTAAAGTGTTTTCAAAAGAATAAGATGTGCCATAAGAGTGACACGTCGTACAATTCCTTCTGACAAGAGAACCCTAAAATAGGCGATGTTGTTCAGTTGCTTTTTCTCTATTTATCAGTAGAATTTTGCCCCTCCCCGTTTCAACAAAACATTGAACAACTGTAGAAACACTGGAACACATAATTTGATTCGCTGCAGTAGACAGAGCAAATATGGCCCATTTAGTAGCGTTGCACTTAACAGAAAACTAACACAATAGCATATTTAGATTACTTGTACAGCTGGAATAATCGAAAATGTAAAAATCAGAAATATAACTTTCAATCGTTTCATTATTTTAGTAAAATCAATTTAATTGTAATTTTTATTAATCGATTATTAAAATAATCAAAAATTATAATAATCAAGAATATTAATTTTAATTACTTGATTTAATCGTAATTTTGAGTTATCTATTAGTTTATGTGACATTAATCAATATAAATGCTGCTCTTAAGTAATTGATTATATCAGTTAATCACATAAGTTGTTTAGCTTTACCTAACTGTGGCCAAAGCTATTAAAGAATAGTAGAGAGAGATTGAAATTGACAGATTATGTCTGCCAACAGGAGTCATCTCACAGTAGGTGAGTTGGCAAACACTTTATTGTAATCCATGGGCCATTGGAGACATTCTTTGAGCTAAGGATAGCCATTGACCATGGGCAGGGAAACGTTGGTGGAAGAGATACTGAGATCTCATCATTCAATCACGCTGAACTAAGGCCTGAATACTTGTCTGAGGGTCAAGTTAGAAAAATTGTCTACCACCTGTAGTTGTAATGGTGCTGGTCAAGAGTTCAAGAGAATTTAGCCATACCCACGAACAAAGTCCAATGTGTGAAACAAATAAAATTACACCCCTGAGTTTCAATAATAGAGTAAAAGAAGACTTAAAATAATGCTTCAAATGTTTTAAGAAAAAAACTGCCTGGTTTAACTTGTCTCCAGAACACACCACTTAATGTCTGATCTTTAATTTGGATGATTCAGGTCTGGACTCCTTCAAACAACTGAGTAAGGCACAGTTTTGGAGGACTGCGAGAAGGCTATTGCCGAGTTACCTATGGATCAACAAGATGGAAAATAAGACAAATTATTGGACTGAGTTTAATCATTGGAGAAGAAGCAACGATAAGGGTCCGACCATTGATAAAGATAAACTGTGCTATTCATTGGTTACTTAACAATTTACATCTACACTATGACAGCAAATATTTGGGAATTATAATTAGGTGTCTTTCTACACGCATAAAAGAGCATGGACTTAACGTAGCCAAGTGTTAGCATTTTTGACTGTTAGTATAAGGATTTATGGTTCACTATTCGGTCAGACAAGACCAATCCAAGACTTTGTGGTATGCACTGTTGACTTGCTGCATTTTTTCTTTGTACTAACGATAACTGGGATTAACCGTCATATTATAACGCCCTCAAGGCTGAAAATGTGTGCAAGTTACGATTCTAGTACTTTAACAACCAGGCTATACCAGGCCTATTGTACGCACAGCCCAAAATGCACAAGTCAAGTCACGTGAGCCAGTAACGGTCGGTTTGGTTTGTTTTTTGAATTTCACACGAAAGCTATATGATGGGTGCCTACACTAGCCGCCCCTAATTTAGCAGTGATAAACAAAAGAGAAAGTAGCTGCGCAACACCACTCACCGCCAACTCTTATAATACACTTTTACTAACGAATAGTGGAATTGACCGTAACATTATAATGCCCCCCGCGGCTGAAAGAACGAGCATGTTTGGTTATCCAAATTTATTTCCCAATACGCCCAAGAGAGTCAAGCGCCCTAACCACCTGGCCATGCCGGACAGTCACAGCGCAATCAATATAGTTTTGAGTAAAGTCAATCCTCGAGTCAGTATAGTTCTGAGCAAAGTTAGTGTTTGAATCAATATACAACTGAGCAGAGTTAGTCCTTGAATCAATATACACCTGAGCAAAGCTAGTTCTTGAACACGTTTGACTTTGCTTTGTAATTTTTGTGATGGAGGTAAAATAATTGCTTCAAACAGTTTCTCCATTGAATACCATGGAAAAATAATTTAGTAGTCTAAAATATTACTCATCTTTAAAATACTTAAACGAAGAAGTAACATCTGTCACCAATAAAATATTTGAAACACCATAAATGTTCTTAAACATTTCAGTGAGAAAGCAACGCAAAACACTATTGGTCGTTCGATTTGACACGTATCTTCGAGCTAGACTGGTGTAGAAGAAACCACTCCATTAGTAATCCTAGATAAGACGAATATAAGAAACGAGGTCAAACTTTGACAAATAAACCTTAAAAAAAAGAAGTTTTTTATTGAGCCAAATGGCTGTAAAACTAAACATGCAGTAATGATGTGTTTTTTAAACTATTTTTTGTGTTTATCAGTGTTACTAGTTTAAATGTTGTGCAACACCTGTCGGTAGATAATTTTTTGCCTTAATAGTTTCATTTGATCTTTTATTTACTGACAACGGTTGAAATGTGTTTAAGAATAATCTTTGGCAGATCTTCATAAAAAATACTTCATATCTTAATGGAGATCTAGTGCTAGAGTATATTTATTATAATTACAGTACAATGCTCGTGTTATTTGTTTTTTTAAGATTGAGACAAATAATAATTGGCACAACAGAGAAGTGGGTCATGCAATTTGTCCAAATACGAAGAAATATTAGTAGGGTGGTGAAAATAAGGGAGAAGAAATAGTGCCTTTTATTTTAAAAATGTGTATCACGTTTCTGTAAAAACTGTGAAGTTAGGATTTACTTAAAACTTACTCAGAGTAAACAGGAAGTTAGGTTTAACATTGCCTAAAAACACGAAGTTTCTCCCACGAAGTATTTTTATATCAGTAGCAAATATTTCTTGGCTACGCCTAAATAGCTTGCTATTCTTCAATTTTTTGGGAATGTTAGTAGACTTAATTCAAATAATAATAATAATTAATAAATAAGACAAATAAACTGTATTAAAGCAAAATAAATAATACTGTGGTATTAGTTCTCGACTGTAAATTTGATTTGTAAATGACTTAATTAAAACTTGATAATAATTACAATTTACTTGCTTAAAATAATTCATACCTATTGATTAAAATTCATAAAAAAATGGTTACTTATACATATATATATCACACCTGCCTAACTACTATGTCTGTTGAGCCCTGGTATCGTTCGAAAAGCCACATTGGCAGTGAATATAGCAAATGTGGTACGGTTGACAGTTAGTAACGTATTCCTCTTATATTAGACAGTGATCTTTTCCACTGTAAAATCAGATAATGCCTCAGTTTGAAGTGTGAGTCACTGTCAGAAACGTGAGTACTGCTTGTGTCATGAGAAGAATGACGTTATTGTTCTTAAAATAACTTGAGTTAAGGCTAATTTGACCTAAACGTGAAATGAACTGATCAACTTAATTGTTAGTTAAGCTGACTGATATATATATTCCTCCAGAAAGTCCTGGTGAACCTGAGTTGACGTGGACATGAAATTTACGAGACTTCTCATTGTCTATCACTGCATATTGGAATATTTTTGAAAGGTTTTAACAGGCAATTTACTCGAGGTAATTTTATAAGTGTCGCAAAATGGTATCACTTAGCACCCAGGCCCATTAAAAATATGATAACCATTAGTTTTTAGTATCTAGGTTCATAATAGAAATATCAGTTAGAAAAGCATTGTTTCAATGAACCAACTCTTTTTACAGAACGTGGATAGTTTGTTAGTTAGATTACTATGTGTTGTGCATATCATTGTTGTAAACTGTGGCACGTATGTCTTTCGATTATAGTTTTAGAAATGAAATGTGAAGTATTGCAATGGTTGAAAAACACCGAGTTTTAGTATTTTATGTGCATTCATTGTCATCCTCTCATGCGCTAATCACATTAACGTTGTGTAGAATTTTGACAGCTTTTTTCATACTTTCAAAGTTCTGTGCAAAACAACTTATTGATAATGCAAGAACAGTGGGTTCCGTTACATTTCCCTGACAAAATTTCCGTGCAGGTATTTAAACTAGACAAGATACCCATCTAATCCACAGTGAAGTTCCCCTTTAACCACAGTAGACTCAGAACAACAGGGCCTGGTGTGGTTGGTTCACAGTACACTCAGAACAACAGGGCCTGGTGTGGTTGGTTCCAGAGTACGTCTTCATATGACATCCTAGTAGTTTGTCCTTTTATGTGCACATCTTCCAGACAACTCTGCATATCAGTAATTGGTTTGACTACAGATAAATGTGTAACGATACACTTTCATGTTATCTCCTGTTTTACCAAACATACGACAGACAAAACTCTCATCCAGCTTAATTAGCTGTATATAAATATGCTGTCCAAATCTGCTCATTAGCTGTTGTCCATTAATTCAAAATAATTTCTTCTTTCCTTGAGATGCACTACCCTTAAAAGCACATATTCCAGGCATAGCTCTACATATACACAAATTTAAGTTTTTACACACAGACTCAATACTCATAAATTGTCGGTACGTTGTTGGTCTTGAATTGGATATCCTGAAAAAAAGCTAAGACTAATATATTTGTGTCCGAAATCTTAATCAATAGAGTAGTGTTTCCCTCAATAACTGTAGGTTTGGAATGGAGAAGAAGAGAAATATATGCCTCCTCCTGTGTAAACTCCAGCTTTATTTAATCTGCTACGAAACCCTCCCATTGTTAGCATAAAAATGATGGCAGTGTCTTTTATGTCTAGAGTAAGTTGTATAACTATCCAACTTTTCTGCTGAAATTTATTTAGAGCTTTCATGAAAAAAGAATTGAGTAGCAGCTATCTTTTTTATTGTTATGCTCCCTGGCTTTGAAATAATTTTTTCGACATTAATCAGCAATTATATGTACTCAAGAGGATCTCTTTAACAACTTCAGAAACGCACCATGATAACTGCAGTTTCTGTAAACTCTTAACCACATACTCAACAGGCACTTTCTTTGGTATTATATCTGAATAGATAATTTCTGTTTGACTTCAAAATGTAACAAAACTTTGAGGGTAACAACAGTTTTTATTATTAAACATTTGAGTGTTGTACTCAATGACTTCGATCCCTTCATCTAAAAAAAGTTTAATTTTATGTAAATATAATATTATCGAACATATGACACTGAGATAAATGCTATTTCATGCAGAGAGGGCTGAGTTTGTTATGTTAAACATTGTGGCTATCATAGGTAATTGTATCAATAAAGGTCGAGGTTGTTTTTACATGCCTGTATTAATATACTTTGAGGTTTTAAATATGGCGTCATCAAACCGTGTGACTGTCTCACTTCAAGCATGGCACGTGACAGACGTCACGGATTTTGACGACGATGCTAAACTCTCGTGTTTTGCTGATTTCCTGCATGCATTTCATGATGTGTAATAATGTTGATTAAAACCCTTAATAATTACTTGTTTTGGATAATGTAATTCAGGTATTAAAAGTCCGATACTTTTTTAAATTGTGATTATGCATGTACAAAATTCGTAAAATTTTGTATTTGTATATCATCCTTATTATCCAATAATTTTGAAGTAGTTTCTATACATACATAACTTAGGGATTTATTTCTCACTAAATAATACCAAAATTTCACATTTACTGCAAATCAACAAATTTATGCTCTACAAAGTTAATTAATTATTAAAGCTATTTAGGTTACAAAACTTCTCATTTTGGCACCAGCTCAGCATTTTTGGTCGAAAACTTTGTTATCAAATTCAGATGTTCTGCTATTGATTTTAATCAATAGGCCTATATAAGGCTTCGAATGAGCATTGCTTTTTTTTTTCTAATTTGGTTGTAAAATTTTATATCACACGGATATGTATAATCTTTTAAAATTGACAAAATATTATCCACCGAAAGAGTCAGACTTTTGCTTCCAATTCACAACTTACTATGTGCAAAACACTGATATCTAATCTAGTGGTTCTGCTTAGCTATCTAACATGAATGACTGACTGAGCTTGTCACATGCTAACTACGGAATTAGCTATATTCATTCATTTTAGTCAATATCCACTAACGTACCTGACAGTCACACGGTTAATGATTTGATCAGGTAAATTAAGCTAATTGCGAAACACATAAAATCCATTGTTGGTGTCTCACGTAGGAATAACTTCAATGGATATTTGTAACAACGATACATCATGTGAGAATAGCATCGGTGTCTATTGGTACATCATATACCAGTAACCATTTTCATAATCCTACCTACATGCCTTCCCAAGCCTATCTAGTGTATACGAATGACAGTTTCTTAGAGCCTGTTTCAACAGTTTCATTG
This sequence comes from Tachypleus tridentatus, assembly GCF_004210375.1. Classification (NCBI taxonomy): domain Eukaryota; kingdom Metazoa; phylum Arthropoda; class Merostomata; order Xiphosura; family Limulidae; genus Tachypleus; species Tachypleus tridentatus. Next base: position 133,836,992 of record NC_134833.1, on the reverse strand, counting down.
CACAGAAACCTATAAGTGCTGCTTCTGGCAACTTGAACAGTAGGTCTTTGTATGCAATACCCTGAATACCCTTTTCGTTTTCCAAGTGTCTGAGATATGGAGCAAATGAACATATGTCGCAAAAGCAGTTGTATCTACTTTTTCATATGGAGATCATTATTAACTTATATTCTTTGCTGTTGCCTGGAGCAAGTGGATGGCTTTTCACCGACTTTTGTCTTCATTAATTCTCATCTTGTAACAAATGACACATTTAACCTACAACTGTAGACATACCAATTGTTGCATGTATGGTTTTCGGATGGTTGCCATGTTTTTTGTTTCCAATGCCATTAAATATAAGGGAAATTTCCATCTTGCAAATTTGAAACTCCCACACTTAACTTTTTATGATATAATGCATGAATATCTAACAAAGGAGAGTTATCGCATATTTTTCCCAAAAGTTATATATTTTTGTGGCATCACACTCTGTACTAAATGCCAAACAATGGTAAAATTCATTTCTGGTACATTCCATTTTACCACTATTTTATGTAAATTATAGATATACGTGACCTGCTGATTTACTTATTCAAAATCGTTTTAATACACACTACTTAATTCTGTGTACTCCATTATCTTAATGAATTCATATTCATATTTCGTTGCTCCTTAATAATAACATTTTTAAAATCTTACTCCTTTTTTTTTTGCAATCTTACTAATAGTCAATTTCCAGATAACTTGAAAGACTCCGAATCTGACATTTCTTGGCATATTTACATTTCCTTCTTGATCTATTTATTACTTCAAATTTATAGACCTGTAACCTTCAAATATTTGAGAAGGACGGAGCCTTAAGTGCCATTAACCATCTCCATGATGTATGGTCCATAAAACTAGCAAACTTCTTACTATGAAAACAAAAAACAACCGTTTCAATACTCTTACGTATTCATGTTATGTTTGGATAAATAATATCGACCTTATTTAGCTTTGATTTCAATACACTGTGGGACTTGAATAATTAATCTCAGATGTTTGTCGTCTTTGGTATGCTATGCCATGTTGTTTTTCATTTGTAATTACACATCTCCTGTCGTATGATCTGGTAATCAGGTTGACACATTTGTACTGAGTGTCAAGTTTTCAATGATACTTTGATAACTCAAGATACGTGCTTTTAAAAGTAAATATCTGTGTTTCAAATGCTATATTTACACTGGTAAACTACTTATTTCTTTGTTAATGGCTTTGCAGGTCATAAAGTGTTCGATGAATCTTCCATATAATCCTACGGATGCGTGAAATTCTCTAACATCCTTGATAACTTTAAAGATGGATAATTACTATATACTTCGTTTTTTTAATTATTTTCTTCATCTACTTACTCCAAACTAACATATTTAAGTTATTTGGCATTACTTTTATAAATCATATTTTTAAAACTGACTGTGTTTGTAATCAGGCTATTACAACTTTGAAACGTTCATTTCTAGCTCAACTGACAAAACAGAAATCAAGTTAGCCTAGCATTTTCAATCATGATTTTTTCCTTATAAAGTCATATCTTGACCCCTCTATCTATTTTTTTTTTCTTATTTGAACTTGCAAAACATTTTACGACATTCTGCTAGTACTTCATAACTCCATTATTTTACGATGGAAAGCAAATAATTGCTTGGAGGATTGAGCGATAGTTTCTAAAGCTCGTGGGACCAACTTAACGTTATCAATGCCCAAAGAAGAACCAATAAATAAATAGATCTTGTTGGCTAACATTTTCAACGTGCAGGCTTTCCTGGAGGACACCAACAATCTAACCCTGAGAGAGGAGCCTAACACTTTAATCGTCGCTTATTCCTCTGGTCCTGGGGCCATCATAGTTAAGAGACCACCATCTCTCCTTGTCACCCCAATGGAAAGGAACTTATTTTCTCTTCAACCAATGCAGCTGATTCCATCAGTGAATATTACTCCATTCCTGAGCAAGGTGAGGACCTTCTGCAAAAAAAAAGATAGTGTAGTCTCAGAACATGCGGTATTGAAGGTTGCAATGACATATCATTTCAAACATTAAAATCATACGTGTAAACACACACGCACACACAGCTTAAGAGAGACTATCGAATATCAAATTTATTTCTAGAGTTGCCAAAGGGATTTGCAACTTAAAAGTCTTATTTCTATCATTAGTAATAATGTAAGAGAAATAAAATGTAAATTTATAATTTAAATGTGTTTATTGTGTTCGAAGCGTAAAGTTCCTATGAACTTTCTAAACACTATACCTGTGTATTGATTTTCAGTAAATCGAAGCTCCGAACTTTCTAAACAGTGTATCTATATTTAGTTTACCGTTAAGGGTGTTCCAGTTGAGATTCAACTGGATTAGGGATCTGGTAGGAAAATGACATCTCCTGAAAAAGTTGCTCACCAGTGGCGCAGCGATATGTCTGCAGACTCACACCGCGAGAAACCAGGTTTCAATACCCGTAGTGAGCAGAGCACAGATAGCGCATTGTGTAGCTTTATACTTAATTTCAAACAAGCAAACCTGCAACAGTCCAATAACGAAATATTGAGCTAATAAAGTTACAGGTCGTTATCTTACTTACATACAAGAGCGTCAAGACCTTTCTAGAAGCCTTGAAGTATGATGAGTATGGCTGGGAGGTTATCGGAGACTTCAAAATGGTGGCATTTCTGATGGGTCTCCAAAAAGGCTTTACCAAGTTCTCTGTTATCTTTGCCTTTGGAAAAACAGGGACACCGCAGCGCACTACAACAGGAAGCACTGGTCACAACGGACCGAGTTCTCTGTGGAAAAGCACAATATGAAGTGTGAGCCACTAGTGGACTTCCAAAAGATGTTGTTCCAACCAATGCAAATAAAATCGGATCTTATGAAACAGTTTGTCACAGCTATTGATAAGGAGTCTGCAGCCTTCAATTTCCTTCGAGACCACAAGTAAAGAAAAAGAAGATCCTGGAGTGCACAGAATTACCAAAGAAGCTCAGTAGGAAGGGAAAAAAAGCTTGGGGCAGCTTTGTCGCAGTGATTCGGGGTTTCTTGGGCAATCATAAGACCAAAACTTATGTGGAACTTGTTGAAGCTCTGGTGAAGAACTACGGCAAAAAGGGCTGCAGAATGTCCCTGAAAGTCCATATCCTTGACTCTTATCTTGATAAATTCAAGGAAAACATGAGAGCATACTCAGAGGAGCAAGGCAAGCACTTCCACCAAGATAAACTGGACTTTGAACGCCGCTACCAAGTAGCGTGCAACGAAAACATGATGGGATACTATATTTGGGGGATGGTACATGAAAGTGATTTACATTACAGTCGCAAATCTCAAAAACCTACTCACTTCTAAACATTTTTGTTCATTTTTTTATAACTTTAGTGTAAATACATGTAAATATTGATTCATATGTTGTTTTATTCAGACCTTATGTAAATGAAAATGTATAAATTTGCCCGTTTTTACATATAAAATAGACTAGTTTCTTAATTTCATTATCCAGGTCACAAAAGCAAAGTTTGAAGGGAATAATGGCCATTTTCTGTACTTTCACAACAGAAACTATTAAGAAATAACGCATACTATCCAGGTACAAAATTTGTGTTACACAGTGTCATTTGTCATGACCGTTATTATAAATTGTATATTTTAATAATAAAATATATTTGTGTTAAGAAAGAAAATTGTGTGTATCAATCTTGTTAGCAAATATCATAAATTTGATACATATTGACATTTAATTAACTTCTAATATTAAATGACAGTTTAACTCTATTCAAGGCTATTTGAAGTTGTAATACATAACATAATAAACTGGATGCCCGTGTCCGACATCTGAATCGGAGCTAAAATTCGATCTAAATTCAAATTCAAATCTTAATTCAGCTTATACTAATTAATGTCAACAATATTTGATTATCAAGGCTTTCTTAAATCACCCCCCCCCCCTTCCTCGGACAACTAGAGAGATATAACAAAAGTGAATCGTTCAGAACTGTTAAAGTAATAAAATTAGAGGTTAAGAAAGCAATGAGTTTGTTTGTTTTTCGGAATTTCGCACAAAGCTACTCGAGGGCTATCTGTGCTAGCCGTCCCTAATTTAGCAGTGTAAGACTAGAGGGAAGGCAGCTAGTCATCACCACCCACCGCCATCTCTGGGGCTACTCTTTTACCAACGAATAGTGGGATTGACCGTCACATTATAACGCCCTCACGGCTGGGAGGGCGAGCATGTTTGGCGCGACTCGGGCGCGAACCTGCGACCCTCAGATTACGAAGCGCACGCCTTAACGCGCTAGGCCATGCCGGACCTGAAACCAATGAGAAAAAATTATCTAAAAAGGGTGTTATCCAAACATTAATTAATAATGATTTGTCATCTGATAAAGTAGTGGGAGAATACTCTAGTGTCCCCACTACCTAACTGGGGCTGCGTGATAAAGATAAGTGAGATATCCAGCTAAAACTCAAACAAATCGAGCTTTAACAAGCTCTTATTTAAGCCGTGAAAGAGTAAGCTAGTATGAAGGCGGAAAGAGAAATTAGACTGAAAGAAATGGAAATTAGACTCAACTTCCATTAACCTCGGCAACATGGTAACTTTAAACTTGATCGATATATTAAAGTACCAACAATTAATTAAAATGAATTTGATAAAAATTTCCAACATTTTGAGAAGGTTGCCTAAACTGTAGAATGGCCCTTCAAAAACTGTTATTATTACAAAGTGTTTTAACGGGTAAAGCACAAGAAGCTTATGTCGTTCTCTCTCTAAAAGATTGTATGGGTTATGATAAAGTTAAAACACACATTCTCATAGCAAACTGTTAGTACTGTAGGCTTATCGCCAAGTTTCGAAGTAGAGGAATTTAAACGGTTGAAACATTACAAGCAGCAGCTCCTCCTTCTGATGATTGCACTCTAACACATAAAACCATTTTTTATAAAAAGAAATTCCTACCATCTCAACAAAAAACTGTCTGCTCAATCCACCAAAGTTGGGATTATTCTAAAAAACTCCAACTTCTACAGCTCGAAATATTCTTACAGTTAGGATAAAACGTCATCAAAACCATCAAAGCCTGTCTGCTATTTTTGTAAAAGCCTAGTCATGTTATGCCTGATTGTTGGTGTTTGAAAGAAAAGGAGGCAACACCAGTGAATTCGTGTCCTCACATGGACGTAGTTTCACCAGATCGCGCGATGTTGTTGATTCGTCCATTGATATTAAGGCTGATGTAACCAGGGAGGAATTTAGACCTTTTATATTTGTTGGTTCAATGTCTTTGGCAAATGAAACTGCCAATCCCATGCCCGTAAATATTCTATGTGATACTGGGACGGCTCAGTCGTTGTTAGAAAGTATATTGCCGAAGGATTCGCGTTCTGTCCCTGGCGAGTCTGTTCTTACTTATATTTTCTGATGCTTCATGAATGATATGACCTAGTTTTGGAATCAGTTGCTGTTGGAATAAGACCTACTCTGCCAATTATCATTTCTGTTGGGAAACCATTTGACTGAGAATAAAATTGTTGCTGAACCCAAAATAGTTAATGAGTTAATTAATATTTCATGAAAGGATGTTGATGTGGTTGAGGAGAATCCAAACGTGTTTTCCTCGCATGATGTAACTCGAGCTCAAGTTAAGAAATTAAACCAAAAACAAATGATAGACATATATTCACAGGATGATGTTATAGATTTGTTTTGGAATTTCTCACAAAGCTACTCGAGGGCTATCTGTGCTAGCCGTCCCTAATTTAGCAGTGTAACTAGAGGGAAGGCAGCTAGTCATCACCATCCACCGCCAACTCTTGGGCTACTCTTTTACCAACGAATAGTGGGATTGACCGCCACATTATAACGCCCCTAACTCGCTGGGAGAGCGAGCATGTTTGGCGCGACTCGGATGCGAACCCGCGACTCTCAGATTACGAGTCGCACTCCTTAACACGCTTGGCCTATAGATTTGTTTCGGATATATATATTTTTTAGATCCAACGAGGATGTTCTGGATATTGTCCTTCTGGCGATTCTTCAGTGAGTGACAATGATAAACATAGGGATCTGGTTCACTGATGAAGTTGAGTTTGCTAGAACTAAATTTGTCGTTGATCCAGAAAACGAACTACAAATCTCTTCACTCTTTAAATCCCCAAAAGGTGAGCGGAAGAACGTTTCAAATGTTTTATTTTTCTTTCAGAAATGGTGTGCTCGTGAGGAAATGGAGACCGACAGATGTGCTTGGTTCATGGGATTTGGCTACATTTTACCAAATAGTTGTGTTCAAAATATATCATTCTAAATTATTGAAAGCTGCCCATTTAGGTGTTAACAGAATATGTGACAAAATTATAAAACATTTTACTTGGCCAAAAATAAAGCAAGATGTTTCTCAGTTTTGTAAAACTTGTCATACCTATCAATTGATTTAAAAACCTGACTAGAACATTTATGTTGCTCCTTTGAAGCCTATCCCAGCTTTCAATGACCACTTCAGTCGTATGATTGTTGATTATGTTGGACCTTTACCAAACAAAAAACACATCTGTGTTGATGCACTTTGATATACTATGCAATTTTATGATCACAAGGTTGCTTGTATTGATTGTTATATAGTGTTATGATTACTGAAGTTGTGTAATTCTTTGATAGTATATTGTATTTAATGTATTGTTTGCAATGTATGTATAAAGTGCCTTGGTTTAAAATTGTCTAACGTAAATTTCTAATTTTTTAGGAAGGGAAGTGTCATGGATTTGCCGTTACATATTTATTTTAATATCAACATTTGTTTAACTGAAATTTATATTTAGAAATGTACATAATTTATACTGTTAAATCTGTCTTACGAAATTACTGACAATTCATTAAAGTTGTAGAAGATTCTAGAGTGTAAAAATCGACAATATATACACGTAATTAAACATTAGTGCTTCGTTAGTATTGTTGTGCAGGCTTAAATTTCTAGAAACTCTCCTCACGCCTGTAAAAGTGACCAACAGACAGTGCATATTACTAGTTTGCTACAGTTGGTATACTATAAACCTCGGAAGCTATAACTGTGATTAACATTTATTAATCAAACATTTCAGATATATTGACCAGAAACGTTCATAGATTTCAAACATAAAAAACATTTAACTTCAATGGATTCACATTGGACATTAATATATTTACAAATGCATTATATAACTTCATCGGTGGAAATTTCTACGCAGAGCTGGCTTGCTCTCCGTTAGGTGAATTTTACTTGTATAAACTTAAAATTAGTGAACCCTCGATAAGATACCAGTTTCAATCCAGAAAGAAAACTCAGTATTGTTTGTAAAACTTTTGTATACAAATCATTATTTGTATTAGTCGTCATTATGAATTGGATATTAAAAATTCATTTGTATTAAAAAAGAAAACTGTGTGAATCAGTAATATTGAAAATATAAATCAGATACATATCTACATTTAATTAACTTATAAATTTAAATTATCATTTAACTCAGTTTCAGGCTATTTCAAATGGTAATAGGTAACAGTATTTATTTTTCTGTTTGTCTTAAACAGGCGAGCATTTCATACTTACCTGAGATCTTGAGTCATGTGCATCAGCTTAAAACCTAATGTTGTGTTTTCTTATAGCAAAATCATATTAGTCTATCTGCTACGTCCACTGAAAGGAATCGAACCACTTGTTTTAGCGTTGTAAATCCATAGACTTACCGCTGTAACAGCGGGGGTTTTAACATATAGTTAGAACAGTTCTGGAATGCTTCTTTCTAATTTAAAATTGTCCATTCTAAATATAGTTCCTCCTAAATACATCATTTTTTTTCCACTGAAGAATATCTGTATAATCAGGTCTTTAATTGAAAATACTCTCTATAGTGATTACCTAAGTAGATTTAGCAATACCTGAAGGTTAATCTTCTCTATTTTTACTTATGAGATCACCAGAGTCGTGTGTGTAAAGTATGTACTCCGTGAGAAACTGCATTTTGTGTTCTTTATAACAGTAACCAACAGTAACCAGTCTTTGAAATGCTGCCCATCGTCTTTTGAATCCGTTTTATTATACGTATATATAAATTACTTTCATTTTAATCTTATGTTTCGTCACTTTCTCAATAGCTCGGTGAAAGTCGGATGTTCTATTTTAGTCATGTTTAACATTCACTGTTATTACTTGTTACTTCAGCTAATCTCAGTACACCTGAGAATACTGCTGTTGATTCACTCCAAATTACGTTAACCTACAAATAGCATGGAAATCACGAGTGTCAAATAATGACATTTTTGTGTCCCTAATGATTTTTCCTTTAAACTTGTTTTCTAGACTGAAAACTATTGTCTTTTAAATCTAGAGGATTTCTTCATATCTCGATTAGTGTAAATCAAGTTTATTTTCCCTTTTGATCTTACAGCAGTGTTGTAAATATCATCGTAAAGTTTACGTGGAATAATTAATCTATTAAATAGTGATAATTCGTCGTAAATGAAGTAAATAGGTATGAAAACGTTTAGCCTATTTACGAGAAACGAAGTCCAAAAGCCATACGACACTTAAGAATTTTTGACATATTGTCCTGTAGGTTTAACATCTCCGGCATCCCGACATTTCGCAGCCGCAATTTCGCACCCAACTCTTGGCAGCGGACAACTTCGCACCCAGGAAAATTGTCAGCGGATGATTAACCAGCCAAGTATTTAAATCAACATTACAGTTTAAGAAAAAAGACTCATATAGCATACAGCCATGTAGCCACATTTATTCACAGTCAAATTCATACAGCCATGCTGCCACATCTGTTCACAGTTTAAAGCATTAGCTAATTCCTCGAAGGAATTGAATATGATCCCTTTCTTGATATTCGTTAACTTACGTTGGACTCTTTGATTTACAGTTTCGTACTTTGCCTTCTTCCTTGGCGGTTTATGCTCTGCAATCATTTGTTCCAGAAGATTTAGATTCATTTGGTATTCTTTTTTTTTAGATGTTTAATCAATACGAAGAGGTTGGGGGCTCGGATTCCTACTAGTTTGTTCATTTTGTATCAATACGAAGAGGTTGGGGTCTCAGATTCCTACCAGCTTGTTCATTTTGTATCAATACGAAGAGGTTGGGGTCTCAGATTCCTACCAGCTTGTTCATTTTGTATCAATACGAAGAGGTTGGGGTCTCAGATTCCTACCAGCTTGTTCATTTTGTATCAATACGAAGAGGTTGGGGTCTCAGATTCCTACTAGCTTGTTCATTTTGTGATGCCACCCTTCTCTTATACTGTTCGTGCGTCTGTGGCCTTGGATTGTCCTTTCGCGCACGTTCCAGGAGCGAATCGGGAAGGGAAGATTTCTCCGCCCACCTGCACGTCGTCGATGAAGTCTACCGATCCAGGTGTCCTCGAAATAGTCCACCAGATATTGTGTTCTCTCCCCTACTACTCGATGAAAGTCACTGTTAGCAATCAATGTTTCAAAACTTGCGACATCATCATCAACGGGCACGAAAGCCAGCGATAGCACGCAACGTGCCCAAGTCCCAAACTCTCCGTCTTCTTCTTGATATGCGGCTGTAGAGCAGAGGGTCTGAATTTTGTGCCACAAACACTGGCTCAGATGAAAAAAAGCATCCAATGATATTGGCATCTGGAAAATTAGCGCGGGTAGCGTTTACCGCCGCTAGTTCGAAGTCGCACATGATGGTTTGTGGATTAAGTCCTCCATAGCATTAAATAACATGTTGTAAGATTGCTCACTTTTTGCAAGTAATAAGCCATAGAGCGCTGGTATCGTGCAGTTCATCGACGTGGCATGGATGGTGAATAGTTGATGAAACAGTGTTGGTGCAATGTCGAACGTACCGTCAAAGCTCCAGTCAGATGAGTTGCGGAGATTTGTTTGTTTGTTTTTTTGTTTGGAATTTCGCACAAAGCTACTCGAGGGCTATCTGTGCTAGCTGTCCCTAATTTAGCAGTGTAAGACCAGAGGGAAGGCAGCTAGTCATCACCACCCACCGTCAACTCTTGGGCTACTCTTTTACCAACGAATAGTAAGATTGACCGTAACATTATAACGCCCCCACGGCTGGGAGGGCGAGCATGTTTGACGCGACGCGGATGCGAACCCGCGACCCTCAGATTACGAAGTGCACGCCTTAACGCGCTGGGCCATGCCAGGCCCCGAGTTGCGGAGAACTTGCAATAATGTTCTTGTGTTGATTATGAGGAGCCGATTGGCGCCTGGCCCCAAGTCATGTAATAGAAACAGTTCTGTTTCGAGGCGAGTGAAGAGTTCAGGCAGAACCATAGTTTGCAGGGAATCAGGCTGTGATCATAAGCGCGCCCGCTGTATCATGCGCTTGAGATTGTTCGCACGTGGTAGACTTGCAGCTACTATGGTGGTGTTGTTAGCCAAAATGGAAATAGGCGGCTCCGCTGTAGCACCTGCCTGTGTTTTAATTGCAGATACAATTTCCAGGACGGATTTTCTCGGTCCATCGGGTGCGTGGCTGTGCTCCTTGAGGCGAGCTGTAACTGTATCGTCTCGGACATAATTTTCACACATGTAGAAAGTTACCTGATTGTCCTTCTTGCTACCCTTATCGAATAAATAAACGTATCCATTGTTGTATGCCTTCGGCTTTTCTCTGTTTGATGTTACGTAAGTTACTGTGTTGTTCATGATGTTACTAATCGGTTGGTTTTTGAATTTCGCACAAAGCTACTCGAGGGCTATCTGTGCTAGCCTTCCCTAATTTAGCAGTGTAAGACTAGAGGGAAGGCAGCTAGTCATTACCACCCACTGCTAACTCTTTTACCAACGAATAGTGGGATTGACCGTCACAATATAACGCCTCCACGGCTGAAAGGGCGAGCATGTTTGGTGCGACCGGGATTCGAACCCACGACCCTCAGATTACGAGTCTAAATAGTGGGTGTTACTGTCACATCATAATTCACTCACAACTAATAGGATAAGTACATTCGAATTTGTGACGCGCAGAGTACAAGTGAAGTATCTTGACCAGCAAGTATGCCAGACCTCAAGTTATTACTAGAAATTATATTATTGCTTTAAAAAGTTAAACAAAAGAATAAGAAACATAATCGAGATTATCATATTGAGTGATTATGTTTTTTCTGATTCATATTTTAATTATTTTCTGAGTAATCTCTTATATTTAACACTGCAATGTTAGGCATTAAAAATAGGTAGAACAACAGAAATGATACTCCAAAAAGATCCAACTTTCGTGATAAATAATGACACTTAACAACATGTTATTTATTGCATTCTTTCGAACAAGCCAAAGTTGTACCAACAGAAGATTATGGCCAGCGTATGGTGGTTTACGACCAGTATTATACATTACAGCTTGCTCAACCAGGGCCAAGCTATCACTGCGGAGGTTACTGTTAAGAATAGAAAGAAATGCATACAAAGTTGCGTGTAAAAATATCAGCACTAGCCTGTGAAAGAGCACCAATCTTGCTTTATGATAATACTCGACCATAAATTGCTCAAATGACATTCCAGAAGATCAAAGAATTGGGCTATAAAACATTGCCTCATCCTCCTTACTCCCCACACATCAAGCATTTGGACAACTTTTTTACAGTATAAAAGATTGAACAACAATTGGGCTATAAAACATTGCCTCATCCTCCTTACTCCCCACACATCAAGCATTTGGACAACTTTTTTACAGTATAAAAGATTGAACAACAATTGGGCTATAAAACATTGCCTCATCCTCCTTACTCCCCACACATCAAGCATTTGGACAACTTTTTTACAGTATAAAAGATTGAACAACAATTGGGCTATAAAACATTGCCTCATCCTCCTTACTCCCCACACATCAAGCATTTGGACAACTTTTTTACAGTATAAAAGACTCAACAACAGAGCAGCAGCAGAGAATAACTTTAAAGAATTTTTGAGTAAAAGGGCTTCAGAGTTTTTATCTTCATGGCATAAATAATCTTGTTTTCCGTTGGCAAGTGTGTAGATTCATCAGAGTCCTATTTTGATTAATAAAGTTGCTTTTGAATTTTTTATTCCACATTAAAGTTAAAATTTAAAATCCGCCATTATTTTTCAAACAACCTAACAGAATTCGAAAACAGTTCTGAACTCTTAGAAGAAGTATGGAACAAGTTTCAAATTCTTTAAATCCTAAATCGAACTTTGATTCCGGAATTTTAATGGTGGAATCAGAACTTTTTGGTGTTTTTCAGGAATGAAGATTTTTCTACTTTATCTGGATTCCGTACACTCCCCCTCTCATGAATTACTTTGTTTGCACCTTTACTAAATCCTAGAGAAAAACAATTGTTACTCACACTATGCTAATTTTTAGCCATTAACAGCTGTTTTAATTAATATACCATTTTCATACAAAGGCCAATTCATGGAGTAATATCAATTCGTATATTTTCACTTGCATCATTTATACATGATCGTTGTATTAGTTTGTGTTTACAATACAGTTCTGCTTACCAGCCACTAAAAATACGGACATAATCCTATTTTTAAAAAGAGAACTACGTTTTCGTTTAGGATACATCTTTGGGAATGGAAACGTTGCTGTTGCACAACGACAACTAATTTCGCGCTATTTTGTTTTCCTTCTTTCTTTCAATACAACCAATTAGCGTGCGTGTTATACAGGTCTAAAGGCAGTTAGTTCAGACATAACTATTAAGTGGATTTTGACATCATGTAACCATTAGCATTCACTCGTTGCTGTGAATGTAAATAATTATATTCGATTGCTTCAGTTATCCGTGCTGGTCTGAGAAAAGCAAAAAATCACTGACAACAGTAAAAGTGGATAATCGAAGCATCCCGTTAGTTAATCCACTACATAATTAAAATAAACTCTTTTAATGTACTAAAGTTCTTTGTTTTAAGTTATAATATTTTTACTGTCGTTAAATCACCTCATAAAAAAAAAATATACAAGACGTCACAATCATAAAGGTGAAGTATCGATCAGTCACGCTCGAGCTCTCCGAATTCCTGGAGTGACACGAGTGTAATTCCACTTTTGCTCCTTCAATTTAATTCAATCGCTAAAATAACATAAATAGTTCCTACATTTCGGCACATTTTATGCTACAAACAAGGAAGTGCATCTACACCCTATTGACGTCTGTTAAAAATAAGTACAAAATTAGCACAAATTCGTGATGACGAAAAACCCAATTGAAATAAAAATGTATCCCAGGACGGTCGAAACGTTGTTCTCTGCCGTCCTGAGATATAAAATTTGCACAAATCTGTGCTTGGGAATGATTACGAAAAAGCCCTTGTTGAAAGACTAAAGACACCAATTATCTTTAGGGAAGAGAATAAAGCATTACCAGGCGATACCTTAACACAACTTGAAATGCATGTGGTTAACGAAGATTCACTGTGCAGATTATAACAGCGGATAGTAACTGAAGCCGAGTGAAATATTAATGTCTATGTTGTATGTTTTTAATCCCTAACCAAATAAAGTTAACCAAGTTACAAATGTTTTGTATTTCTATCTTAATAGCTAAAAGTAAAGAGGAACATATAAGCTTGAGCCGATCAACTTAAGACTTGAATGCACGTCAGATCCTGCAAGCGAAAACCACAGATATCATGCAACACCAGAACATTTGTTACCAAAATAAACTTCTGAGCAACAATTTCTCTAAAACATCAAAATTGCTGTCTAAAATCATAATTGCACAATTATTTTGAAAAAAAATCTGAGAAAAAGAAAAGGATAAAAAACAAAACCCGCAGACAGTCGAGCCACGAGCATGACCCCTATTTCGCAGTACAAATAGTAGTCATGTTATCTATTCTCCGAGAGAATAAAGCGTTATGTTTTACCAAAGGGATGAAATATATAGGCTCGGACGTCCATGCCACGTAAACCGGATGTTCAATAGGAGTTGGCCTTCAGAACTAGCCAATCATAACCTAGAGTTGTTTATGTCAGGTTTAGTTTTGTGTCAAAGGGGTGTGTAAATTTCATAATAGTTATAAGAGTTGTTAATTTATATAAAGGTAAAATCAAAATAAAAAATAGAAAATAAAATTAAACAGCAAAAGGCGGTGGGAAATATAGAAAATAATAACGTAGCTCAATATATAGAAAATCAAACCAATATATATATATATATATACTTGTAAGAGAAGTAATTTTGACACGAAATATGCGGTAACAACACGAACGAATTGAGACTTACTCGATGTGATGAATTTTTTACTACTTGATAAAATATATTTATTTTACCATGAAAGGTGTAACACTTACAAGACCGTAAGTTAAACACTTTCATCAAAAACAGACCTAAAAATAATAGTTTTCTTTACCAAATCCCAGAAAAGATAGATTTCTGCTTAATTATAATACTAACAAAAATGCATTGAATAGTAGTAACATTTTCATAATAAAAACTCTCTTTAGATAATAATATAGAAACTATATGCTATTTTAAAATTTTTAAATAAGAATACTAACTATTTTCAATCACAAGTTTCAGTTACGATTGAGTTTAAGCAAGTTAAATCAAAAGGACGGAAATAACATCGAATATGAGCAAGGCGTCCACGCCATATTTTAATCTCAAATAAACATAAACTTCTATATAAAAATAAAAAAAATGGTATAAATTTTATAAATACACGCATAATTGAAAATAAATTGTAAAATAAAAAAATTGTAAATCAGCCTCTCCAGAGCTCAAATGATTGGAGACAGTTGGTTTTCACACTCAGCTAATCATCTCAGATTCGTTACCTTCAGATTTACGTGAAGGCCTTTGATTTTCAGCTGATTTCACTGGTTTGTCAGAGTTAGGGTCTACATGCTTTTCACGTTCGCATGGAATAAACTGTATAGATTTCTCCTGCTCCTTATGCTGTGGTATCTCCTGATGAGTTTCGTCATCCCAATTGAGAGATTGATTGCTTGTGTTTGGGTTACTATTGGAAAAACAAGTGTAATTATGTGAATGAAAATTCGTATATATAATTTATTGTAATAACACTTTCCAACGTGTTGTGTTATCGTAGTATACTCTGAATATTTCCTTCATCTTTATTCTTCTTGGAGTATGGGGGGAAAAACAATAAAACAGAACTATCTATAAAAGAAGTGTGAAGTTTTTTATATCAAACGGTTTGTGCGTACATATACAAACAGTATTAGTTCTATAAATGTATACCATTCTTTATTTCAATGTACGCAATCGGATTTTCGTGTACATATGGTACACGCCATCTTGACTTTGGCAATGCCAAACGGTTTTCGTGAAAAACTTCAGACTGTGCAGAATCTTAAATAACAGTTTTCAATATTAATCAATCATATTAACACTATGAAAACCACAGCTACCAAAGGCATCGATACAAGAAAAGTTGCAGCAGAAAATGGAACTGACTAATATTACTTGTTTATAATCTATCAGTCTTACCTGCTCTATCTTGGATTATGCAACAAATGCGTCGGAGCAGGTTTGTTAGGCCAGGCAGTAGCTGCACTAACACTTTGTTAGAGTGAATATAAGGCGTTTTAAACTTAAACTACTAAAATTGTTTCTCGTTGAATAAATAAAACTTATAATAATATGTATGAATTAGTATACTACACATGTAATTTATTATGCACTAATCTGCATGTGTACACGCTTTTAGCTATGGTGAGAGTAAGTACCAGTGAGCATCTATTTTTGTGAGTCATAAAGAAGTGTATGACGATACTTTTAATAAACTAGAGTAAAATTAGAACGAGATTTAATCTCAGAGCATCTATTTTTCAGAATTTTCCTGGAGGGAATGCCCCCAGAACACCTAGCATTAGCATGCTTTGAACACTATTCCAAGTTGCCTGAACAACCCAAAATTGCTCCTTCTGCTCCCTTTGCAATACCAACAATCAGTACAAATACTACATATCTAGGGAAGATTTACAACTGGTTATGAGATATACTTCATCAAAGCTCCGTTACACCCCACAACCCTCAGCAGCATCACAAAACACAACAGCATTTACAAGCATATTTATTCACAATGGTCTCGAGGTCTAAAGACCATGCATTCCATCACTGAGCCACTGCTCTCTTCAACTAAAACATTCCATATCCACAACAAACTAGCAGATATCAAACAAGCAGAAGGTTATGGAAAAGACACCACAGAAGACTATCATGGGTGGACAGGACCATGTAACCACCAGATCTCAGTTACTTCAATGTTAACTAAACATCAGGTGCCATTGTTATCTATAGAAGCAAATCCAGACAGTGATTAGAAACTAGGTAGAGAGTAGAACAGAAGAGGCCTAACAGCATCAATTTAAAGACCATGACAGACAATCACCTGCTATCATAAGAACAGATGATTCTTGTAGAACAACAACAACATGCACAAGGCTAATTGCAACTGCAATTGCAATCTTCAAGTAATAGAATAACACCTCATAGATTATTGAGGTTAGTTTTATTTTATTTGTAATTATAAAGTTACTCTTAACACACAAACAATTAGCCAATGTAGCATTCAACAAAGCACCAATAAGTCATGTATGTTATTTACAAAGGTTCCTGGCATCATAAGCATTTTTAAGTCTAAGAAAATGGCCTAATATTAGTTCTTATGTAAATACTTAGTTAATTGGTACAACAGTACTCCACATATTTTTCAGCATAAACTGAGAATGAAAATATTCCATTTTTCTCTTGTCTTTTTAAGTTTTACTGTATCACCCTCATTTTACAACCAAAATGGAAGTTTTCCATTTGAAGCATTAAACGTTCTTTTTAACAAAGTAAATTCCCAATCAGCTGCCTAAAGCTGTCTATTGTGCAGCTTTTTCAGGTGGAAAAATATTTAAAACTTGTATAGCTAAACAGCTAACGTTCTTTATGTTGTTGCAAATACATTAACATGTTTTTACACACAGATCAAGTTTAAGGTTCCAAATATTCCTCATGTTTAATGCCTTGTTAATGTATAAATGAACTCAAGTAATGAGTGAAATTTCTCTGTTCCAAATGAACTTGCAACACAGTTGAAGGACTGCTTACAAAATCATATGGAAATAACAGTTTGCTCTTGAGCCACCTGAATCAAATACAATCTTCGTCATTCCACATCACTGATCATTAACAACAGCTTATGACTTAGCATACTATTGAATGTTGTTTGAAGTGTGCTATAACAGACATTATGCAAAAAGAGATCCTTGAAGATGAAGCCAATAAAGAAAGATAAAAAAACATAACTTAGACCAGAAGTCCTTACAAAATCTACTTTTTGTTAGGCTACATAAAGAGGACATCAAAATATTATCTAACACTGCAATAAATATGTGTACTTTTTGTGGAATGTATATAAAGCTAGATCAAACTATCTCTGAACCAGAAATTCAACCACTAAATAGGTAAAAGACATGGAGATCTATTCCTGTAATTTGATCAATACTATTTATATAAACTGTGAAAACAAATCAAATTCCTTCCAGAGCAGTGGTTATGTCAATTCTGGTTTGGTGGATATACTCAGCCTCTTCCAGAGTTTATAAGAATTGTATAAAATAGGGATTATCTTATATCAGCAGAGACCATGATCTTTGGAATATATTTATAATGCCAAATAAAGCTCTATATAGACTATGGGTTTTTGACAGAAGAAGTAATTTTGATAAACTTTGAAAATAAAAGCTGTACTTTCCAGAATGTTATAATGATTTGGCAAAGGTGACATCAGTTACAGTTTGACAAATACCTTGTGTTGTAACAGATGAAACACTTTGGTTTCTTCCTTAATTTTAATTTGTAACAATGAAGAATACTACGAAATAAAGGTGGTGTTATAAATGTTTTTCTCATTGCAATAGCACAACAGTTTTGCAAATAAGTAAACTCCTTCAAAAACTATTATGCCACTGCAATAGTGGCTAATATTTTCGTGATGGGTTAGCAAGACTTTGAATTTTACTAATTAGCCCCATTTGCTACCACAAAATAAATGTCAACTTAAAACTACACGTATGTATATACATTTATTTTGCTTTGTTTCCTAAGTTTTGCAGATACAAAACATATTGTTGTACTTTGTTAGTAACAATGTATGAAAGTATTAAAACCATTTACATGCTATTTAACACCAGTTAAGTGAATAGAGTTTTTGACAATGTAGAATACAAGGTAATATAAATAACTAAGTTACTATTTTCTGTACAATAAAAATTGTAACTTGAAGAAACACTTTTCATGGTTTATAATAACTATTTGAAATATATAACTTAAAAGATTTTTAACTACATTTTCAAAGTGACAGGTCAGTAGTTACATACTTTGTTGCTGTATCTGAACACTATTTTTAGACACACAAGACATCTCTCATGCTGTTTTGAAAATAAAAGTTCAAAAATATTTTAGTTCTGGGTTTTTAACTATTTTGCAGTAAAAAAGAAATCTTTCACTTTTAGAGAACACACTGAATAAAACAAATTTAATCACTGTTTCTTTGTATTTATATAGATGTGCAAAAGGTTAGTATACATATTTGCAGAAGAACAAATGCAATTATTGCTCTATAGTATAAACCTCTTAGCATTTAAATATATACAAGTAACAAACTGTAACATACTTTAAATGTGATTTTAAAAAGGAAAAAATGCACACACTGTTAAACTGTTGTTAAAAATTTTAAGATGTATCAGCATTGTTTGAAAAGCAGCTCTTGTTAACAATTTGGTAATTACTTTTAATCAATTGAATTAAATTATTAAAAATAATCACAGTGATTGTAGTGATATTTTACAATTCTACTAATTTTGGTGATACTACAAAAGTCAATAAAGGGAAGATTTAAAAACCATTAGTAGCAAAGGTTTGAAAATCAATTTTGCAAATAAGAAATGTGGATTGGGAAATATACCTCCAAGCTGTAGCAAATGGGTTATTTTAAAACATGTTTTAATATGGCCTGATTTTTATTCAATTAGATGTTTTCACCAGATGCATTCTGTAACAAAAATAATTATTATTAGATAATTAACATACTCTTGGTTATACCAGAAAGTAGCATTAATTTGAACACCCCATTTGACTAAAGACCTGGAAAGAGGAACACATGCACTCAATTATGGAGGTCTAAAGTTCACAATTCCCAGACTCTACAGTTTGACTGTTCTTGTTATTAGGCATACTCCTGAATAAATTTCTTTTGTAAAGGTTGCAGAATTTTGTTTAAAAACTTGTATGTGAATCATTCTTACTCAAACATGAAACAAACTTCTGAGCTTCAACATATGCATATGAAATTTCAGTTAATAAATAAGTACTGCTATTCAGTGATGTTGCACACGATTTTAGCACGTGTGTAGAACTATCATGTGAATTTATGTTTACATTAATGGTTTTGTATTATTCTAATTAAAAGCAACCGAGTTGTTTTTTCTAATTAATCAGCATGAATATGATTGATAACTGTATGTGTTATTAAAATTCTAAACACTTGTACTGTGTACCATACATTCCACATTTATCAGCACAAGACCTTTCAGAATATTTCACATCCTAACTGAGGCTTCTACCCTAAGAACTTATATTTTTATATGTTCTTAGAAGTTAAAAAAAAACTTATAGATATATAAATACTTAGTACTTATTGTGTATTTACACCCCACCCATCATCCAGCACTTTCTTGCACCTCCCAATTAGAGAATCCCTGACACAAAAGATTAGTTTATACATTTTCTTACACTGAATACGTGAAAATTGTAATGAAAAGATTTCACTGGCTTATGAGTTTGTAAGTTTGTTTCTAGTCTTTTACATTCATGCAAGTTATGGATGAACCGTAGATTGGATCCACTTTTTTAAAATATATTTTACTTCTATCTTAAAATCTACTATACACACTCTTCAAATTCAGACCCAATCAATAATGGTTTTCATTTTTAGTATTCAAAAGAATTTGTTTTTTACACTGGTTTGAACATTCATAATGAATGTATTAAAATATTTTATACACATTTTGAGAAATATAACACACCGAGTCTCATTACGTATTGTAAAAATTACTAAATATTTTTCTAAATCTTTAAAGACTACAACAAAAGTAATACATAGACTGAAGTACATAACCAACCATTCTATGAGAGAGAGAAAGCAGTATGATATGTACAAGCTTTTACTCACTATTTTCATAAATGTGACCCATTTGGATACTCCACATTTTACACAACCCATTTGGATACTCCACATTTTATACAACCCATTTGGATACTCCACATTTTATACAGTGCCAGAAAATATTTTTCCAAATTTGAATAGTTTTATTTATCCAGCAGATTTTCAAAAAGGATGACAACTGAGTACATATGTTACTGTAACAGAATGGTGTGTAGTTAAATGAAGGTCACTGTTGTAACTTTTTAAGATAAAGTGCATTATCGTGGCACAGCTGATATAGGAAACATGATATTATAACACAAAGTAAATATATTAAATCCCAATCAATAAGTTAATGTATCACCATGAGAAATCTTCTTAACTTAAAAAATATTTGCTCAATAAAACCACAATGTTACACACAGTGCATTTGTTATACAGTATGATTACAAAACATCTGTAATGTATTATTAAATTTAATGACAGGCAAAGAAGACTGTTCAGGTTAGACAAAGTATGTTTAACAGTCTATGTACTGACCAAATTAAAACATTTAAAACAATATTATTAAGGTAATGTAGCATTAAGAGAAATGTTTTACAGAACATTAACTTAAAATGGCTATTTCTATCTATTTGTATCTCCACACCACATGAATTTGTTTCAAGTATTTCAACTTAACTTCTGCTGGAGCTTCATGTATCAAAAACCCAAGTGAACTCAATAACAATACTTACTTGGCAAGAAAAATACTGACAGTTCAAGTAATGTGACACCAACAGTATTACACACACACAACATACGACTCTTGTCAAGTTACACAACCAAACTTGGGTCACTAAACAATGAATGTTAATTTCTGAGACGTGTATGTTACATGCTTAAAGAACAACTAAAATTCATCTTTGAATTCAGAATAAATGATTAAATACACCCTTTTTACAGGTTTACTTACAAATGATTAAATACACCCTTTTTACAGGTTTACTTATAAATGATTAAATACACCCTTTTTACAGGTTTACTTATAAATGATTAAATACACCCTTTTTACAGGTTTACTTATAAATGATTAAATACACCCTTTTTACAGGCTTACTTATAAATGATTAAATACACCCTTTCTACAGGCTTACTTATAAATGATTAAATACACCCTTTCTACAGGCTTACTTATAAATGATTAAATACACCCTTTCTACAGGCTTACTTATAAATGATTAAATACACCCTTTCTACAGGCTTACTTATAAATGATTAAATACACCCTTTCTACAGGCTTACTTATAAATGATTAAATACACCCTTTTTAAAGGCTTACTTATAAATGATTAAATACACCCTTTTTATAGGCTTACTTATAAATGATTAAATACACCCTTTTTATAGGCTTACTTATAAATGAGTAAATACACCCATTTTATAGGCTTACTTATAAATGAGTAAATACACCCATTTTATAGGCTTACTTATAAATGAGTAAATACACCCATTTTATAGGCTTACTTATAAATGATTAAATACACCCTTTTTACAGGTTTATTTATAAAGATTAAAATACAGTATTTCATCTGCTGCATTCCTTTGATTGTTAATTATGTTTTCATCAGCAATACCAATAATCTTTCACAAGGTTTGAGGAGCTCAGATTAAGGTCAGTCCTAAATACATATATTAAAGTAACACTGTAAAACAGTCTTTATAATAATAGGAAATAATAATAAAAAAGTAGTGATCTCCTATATTTATATTACCAAGTAAGACCAATGCGATAAATAAATAATACAGTATACCTTACTTAAACCAATGTCACTGAGCAATAGTGAAATATACAATAATAATTACAGAGCTATGACTTAGAATGTTTGAAATTATAAATCACTACTTTGTAACAAAAAGTAACTTAAGTAAAAAGTGTTAAATGTTGATGTTTTTAGTTCCTGAAAAATACACGAGTTATCAAACATTAAAGAAAGTCCAAAGATTGAGACAGTAATTGTTAGAATTACACCTATACTGAAAATAAAACAAAATTAGTTTAAAGATGGCCTGATTCAACTGTTCCTTATCTAATTAAGCTTTGGTCTTAATCTCTTTTATACAAGATTGTTTCAATGAAAATATTCAAAATTCAAGATACTGCAACATCTTTATTATTAAAATAATCATGCCATTAACAGACTTCTATGTGAAACTAATGAAAATTAAAAGTTGTCAACATTTATTGAATGAAAGAACAAAAATTTGTAGAAGTAGTTATTTACTTGTTATTCCTAAACTTAATGATTCACTTAAACTAGTTGTTTTTTTTCATACCTTTTGCAAAGCTACACTAAGCCTTAAAGGCTATTTGTGCATACCCATCCACAACTTTGAAACAACATAGGGAAGGCAGTCAGTCAACAGCAACTACTGCCAACTCTTGTATCACTCCACTCTGACAACATAGTGCAACGTGACAATCAATTTTATAGCGTATCCATGGTTGCAAAATGCCAAGCATATTTTTTAGGCATCCAGTCAAAACTATAAAATTTTAAATGCAAAGTACAGACATGCTAACTACTAGGCCATAAGATGTCCACTTATGATATTCATTAATTCTTTGGAGAACACATACCATTTTCATATTATTTCTTTTTCTTCCAAAAACCTTTCAATCAACTGCCATTCCTTCATTTCATAGCGAATTGACTTGAACTTGGTAGAGTTATACCTTGATCCAACATGCCCAGAAATGCTTTTTCAATTTTTTGTATTAGGTCTTTTTTATAAATTTTATGTGATCAAAAGCAAAAGAACACAAAAATGTATATTTTGAGCTCCTGTACAGTCACATTCACAGCTATCACTATGAAAATTTTCAAGCACCAAACACACTGACATGAAAAAAAATGCTTGATTTGCCTATTTCAAGGCTATTCAGGGGCCAGAGCTCAAAAAGTGTACAATTATGAAATACTTGGTCAATTACTCAGCCATATTTTGACCACTTTTCATGTGATTTGGTAAAGAGTTACTTTCTACAGATCCCACACCCTGACAAACAAAAATGGTGGACTTGTTTATCTTTAATAAATATAAGGAGGTCCTACATGCTACAAAAACATAATTGGAAAATATTTTTGATAATTACTCCACCGTATTTTGTTCTATTTAGATAGGATTTGGTACAAAGTACTTTTTGACAGGTCTGATACACAAATATACAAAAATGTGAGATAAGCCCATTTTAGGGTAAGGAGGGTCAAAAACTAAAATAAACTCAAAATATTAGGAGTTCTGGTTAATTCCTTAGCCTTGTTTTGACCAATTTTACATGGGATTTGGTAAAAAGGTACTTTTCTACAGGCAACATAGATAGACAAACAAAAATGTTACACTCGGTCATTTATACTAATTATAGTGGGGGTCAAAATGCCAAAAATAAAAAGCATAATTTTAAGTTGTTGTTTTTTTTTAAATTACTCTACTGATTACTCAACCAATTTAAATAAGATTTGGTGCAAGGATGCTTTTTAAAAGCTTCACAGAGAGCAAGATAGTTTTAGAATTTTTGCATTTTGTTCAATTTTCTAGTGAAGAAAGCACAATTTGTTGTTTTCTTGAATTATTCATATGCATGTCCCAAGTAGTAATACAGAGTTTTCAATTTTTATTTTCTTTCACAATCTTTCTGGTGTCCAAATTGTCCATTTTGGGAATGCGTGGGAGAGACAAGTTACAATTAACCACAATATTGGTATCTTTATTTTTTTAAATGCATTCAAGTATGAAACAAATTACAAGGAATAGAAGAGCAGGAATAAAATCTACATAACAATTGTAATTAGTAATAAGTAACATACCTGGTGGAGGAGAGATCATAATTGGAAGTAATATCTTCAGGTTTTTTATTTGCAGCCTGAGGTCTGTTATCTGCACTGTGGCTGCGACGATGTGCTTTTCCTACACTAGGTGACCTCCTACCATGCGACAAGTCATGAATGCTTCCACTGAATCTCCCATGTCTTACAGAATTAAGTCTAGGCCCAGACCCAATACCAAGTAGAGACTGGATGAACTCAGATTTTTCTACAGGTTAATACATAAACAACACAGTTGTTGCTGAGGAAAATGTCAAAACAAACAAAGAAATAAAAATTATGAGATTTAATAACACAAGTTGTAACTTCAGGCACAAATAAGTATCTTGAACATTATTTTTACTAATCTCTGACTTTAAACTGGTAACTGAGTAATAAAAAATAATGTGGCCAAGCATAACTTTACTTAATTACGAAGCTGAATGAGAAGCATTACAACAGTGTAATATACATAATAAAATGGCCTATACAAATACACCTCTGTAAATAATATACTACATTTTAAATGTTATTTTGTGACCACTTGTGAAAGAATACTTCTGAAATATAAATTCAATTGTCTTGTATTTTCCAATAGAAAACAAAAATCTTCATTGCATTTTATACCTTCCCAAACTTTGACCTTTAATTTCAAGCACTACAAACATCATTAATCAGAGCTGAACATTTAAATTACAAACATGAGATACATTTTATGAGAAATCCATAAATGAAAAACTGTTAGATAAGGGAATATACTAACTACTGGATGCTTCCATTACTTGAGTGTTTTTCTTTCAATAGCTACACATAGTGCATGGAATAAAGTTCTGAAGAATAAACTGTGAATTCCACAAACATTAAAAAAGTTAAATAGATTGGTAACATAAGGCTGCAATGGATTTATTGTCTTGAAATATTTACATGTTGTAAAGTAATTCCTCTAAGCTGAAACCAAAAGTATCCTTTTTCTCCAATGTGCACAGATTTTTCATAAAAGCATATATAAAGTGCATGCACTTTCACGTTGCATGCAACAAGAGGATGTGTAAATGACCCATACATATTGTTACATTTGTGATAAATTTATTGTAAAGAAATATAACCAAAACATTACAGAATTTGTCAGAAAAGTGTATTATGCATGCAACAAGAGGATGTGTAAATGACCCAAACATATTGTTACATTTGTGATAAATTTATTGTAAAGAAATATAAACAAAACATTACAGAATTTGTCAGAAAAGTGTATTATGCATATATGAGTAAAACTTGGGAGCCAAGAAAAATCGTGGGCTAAACCCTATCAAATTTCATGCAGAAGGATGCGACACAAATTTATTTCTTTTAGGTCTTTCAAACACATTTTGAAATAATAAAAAAAATCGTAAATTATTATATCAGTATAGAGAATTCTATTTTAATTTATAAACCTTAGTAACTAAACTATATTTGGGGTTAAAAAGTATGAATTTCAAGCTCACTGATGTCTTACTAAATAGCTTGGAATTTAGCATGAAAAGAAACAGTTTATCATGCAAATACATCACAAAGGCTGAGAAAACAACTAGAGGGGTATTCTGAGCTTTCAGTTGGTGATACATGTCATTGGGTAAGTAAATGTAAATAAGCAGATACTTTCAAAAGCTGAAAAGGTGGGCAAAGCTACATTGGTTGATTCAATAAATATAATGATATCTCACAAAAAAAAAAAAGGAGGTTTGTATTTTACATTCTAGTTTGTCAATATGTAGTCATCTGTAATCATGTGAAAAAATTAGGACACCCTATGAAAGCCTGTGTATTTTTGTAACATTTCTGGATATATAGATAATCTCAATTTCAACAATACTGAGAGATTATAGGAATATAACTAAACAATTAAAACTGAAGAAAAGACTTTAAGATCCTCTGTGAAATGTAATTCAACAAAAATGCATATTCTAAATGAGAAAATAGTTAGGACACCCCCACATTTATACCCACATAAAATAGCTCAACTCACACACAGGTGTATCACACCAGGTGCACGTGAATAGAAGATCGTTACTCAGCATTGTGAATGAGGTTTGCCCTATTTAAACCTCAAACATTAGTTTGGTGTGCTCCTGACTGTTGAAGTGAGAGTGAGCATCATGGTAAGAGCAAAAGAGCTGTCTGAGGCCTTCAGAAAGAAAATTGTAGCAGCTTATGAGTCTGATAAGGGATTTAAAAAGATCCCAAAGGATCTTGAAATCAGCCATTCCACTGTCCGGAAAATAGTCACAAGTGGAGGGCTTTCAAAACAACTGCCAACATGCCCAGGTCTGGTCATCTAAACAAGTTCACCCCAAGAGCAGACTGCAAGATGCTAAAAGTGGTCTCCAAAAACACTAAAATGTCATCATGGGACATACAGCAGGATGGCTACTGTTGATGTGAAAGTGCATGCCTATACAATCAGAAAGAGACTGCACAAGTTTAACTTGCATGGGAAGTGTGCAAGGAGGAAACCTTTGCTCTCTAAGAAAAACATCAAGGCCAGACTGAAGTTTGCCATAGAGAATGTATACAAAGACCAGGACTTCTGGAATAATGTTCTTTAGACAGATGAGTCCAAAATTGAATTATTTGGACACCAGAACAGAGAACATGTTTGGCATAAACCAAATACAGCATTCCAGGAAAAGAACCTCATACCAACTGTGAAGTATGGAGGTGGAAGTGTCATGGTTTGAGGCTGCTTTGCTGCAGCAGGACCTGGACAGCTCACAATCATAGAATCCACCATGAATTCTACTGTGTATCAGAGGGTGCTTGAGAATCATGTGAGACCATCTGTAAGAAAATTAAAGCTGAAGTGGAACTGGACCCTGCAACATGATAATGACCCAAAACATACCAGTAAATCCAACAAGGATTAGCTGAAAACCAAGAAATGGAGAATCCTAGAATGGCCAAGTCAAAGCCCAGATCTTAATCCCATTGAGATGCTGTGGGGTGACTTGAAACGGGCTGTACATGCAAGAAACTCCTCAAACATCTCACAGCTGAAAGAATTCTGCATTGAGGAGTGGGGCAAACTTTCTTCAGACCAATGTCAGAGACTGGTAGATGGCTACAAGAAGCATCTCACTGCAGTTATTTCAGCCAAAGGGGGTAACACTAGCTATTATGGGGGTAGGGTGTCCTAACTTTTTCCTCAGTTCGAATATGCATTTTTGAAGCATGACATTAACAGAAGATCTTGAAAAGTCTTTTCTTCAGTTTTAATTGTTTAGTTATATTCATATAACCTCTCAGTATTGTTAAAATTGAGATTAAATATCTATATTATGTTACAAAAATACACAGGCTCTCATAGGGTGTCCTAATTTTTTACACAACTGTATTATATAAGAAAATAAATACTTTGTATTTGGAGATCGTAAACATATAATTTGAATCAGTGCTGCATTCAACATACCATGTGACACACAAAAATTCATATTTAGGATTTGTTTTTTAATATTTACTTTTAAATTAAGAAATAAAGTAATGTAAAATACAAAATTAAATTATAATGTACAATTTGATACCAAGCTTATTGACAAACATTCATAAAATAATAGTTGAATATAATTTTGAATGGAAAGTAAACAAATGCAGTGACATGGCTTTTGGCCTGTGTCAGTAAAGTTAACAGATTTCAAAACTCAAGCCTTTGATGTATTGCACCTCTCAGAAAAGTCATAATTGTCATAATTCCTAGAATTGGTTTGCCAGATTATTTTCATATATAATGTCTCAAGCAAACTAAATTTAAAAATGACATTTACAAAATAAAAATTCTTTTTTTTTGTAACATTCAACTCATATTTTAAACACAAGACAGTTACTTTTAAATCATGTCATTAAAGAATTTTTGGTTACCAAGAAAAAAAAACAAACTTCAGACTTCCTACCTGATGGGGCTAGTGGACACTTTGCTAGCAAGACTTTTCGTGCTATTACAGACAAAGCAGAGTTCACGACCTTCTCTTCCACATCTTTGTGAGGGCACTGTCGAAGGTATACAACTGCTTTTTCAATCTCATGAAATAACACAGTATTCCATAAGTCCAAAAGCCAGCTAAAGGTGAAATATGAATGTAAGAAATTAAATCACTGATACACTAAACACCATATTAATACAAGGATTTAAATCAGAAATGAAGAATCATACATTATTGGTTTTTAAGTACAAAATTAAAAAGATATCAAATACTGTCTGTACTAAAAGTGATGAAAAATAATATTTTACGTTCATATCTTAAAATTTGTCAGAAGTTATCTTAGTATATACTTGCAAGTTCAACATTTTGTGCAGTGTAGTTAAGAATACACTTTTACTTTCTTTATGTTACCTGTTCTCTGCTACTACTAAGATAAGTACCAATGTTGTAGAAATCAGGACCAGATGTTTACTACTAATGAGGTAATACTACTGATACAATATAGTTAATGACAGCTGCATTATTAACATAGGAATATTTATTCACATATTTTATTTTTTTGCTTTTTCATGGTGAAAATATAAATATTAATTTCTCAATCTCGACATGCTCAAATCATTCACTTTTGAAAGCAGAAAAAGAAATGATTTAATTGCCAGGTATAGTATAATTTTCTTTTTGGATAAACATTGATACAATACTTAAGATTTAATAGTTACATGTAGAATTGGCAAGTCTTGAAAGACAGCATTTTGTTTACATATTGTTTTATTAACAAACAAATATTTCTGTGCAACTAGTCCTTGGTTAGTAATCTATTAGTCATTAGCCCAAAACAGTTTTTGACTTAAAATGTAAATATAGGATCCTGTTTTATGGAAGACACTCACACACAGATCTAGCTCAGAGTTATCAGTGTTTGATTGTTTTTGAATTTTGTGCAAAGCTACACGAGGGCTATCTGCACTAGCCATCCCAAATTTAGCAGTATAAGACTAGAGGGAAGGCAGCTAGTCATCACCACCCACTGCCAACTCTTGGGCTGCTCCATTACCAATGAATAGTGGGATTGACTGTAACATTATAACACCCCCACAGCTGAAAGGGCATGCATGTTTGGTGTGACAGGGATTCGAACCCGCACCCCTTAGATTACAAGTTGAATGCCTTAACCCACCTGGCCATGCCAGGCCAAGAATCATCAGTGATGCTGTTTTACACATTTACCTTGTGGGTTTCTCATTACCATGAATTCCTACTTTAGTATTGCCTTGGAAAAGAAAACTAAGATGATAAACTATGAAAATAATATAACTGTTGTAGAGCTAGATAATAACTTTCTACACATTGTCAGCCTAAAAAACAAAATACTAACTACAAGGTGTTCGGAAAGTCACTGTGCACTTATATATTTATTAACAGACATGTTTCAATATAGAATACAGGAAGTAAATATGAATGACAATTATAAACAATGTTGAAAGTGACCCCCATTGGCATGAATACAGTCTTGGGTCCTTCTTATTTTGTTTCTAAACACCGCTATCAGTTGCTGGCTTGAAATAGACTGAATGAATGCTGTTATCGCTGCCTTCAAAACTGCACAGTGACTTTACAAACACCTTGTACAAGAAGAAATAAAATCTTACTTGGCAACTGTTGTTGGCTGTGAGCCAGTCAGTGGACATGATGTGAATAAAAATGGGCCAAACTTCAATTCAGCAAGTCCAACCTTTGCTAGAAATGAGTTCAGTTGATTCCAAACAGCTATAACCCACACTGCTGCCCTCTGTTGACCAGAAGAGATTTTGGATGCATGAACTTGGAACTGGTGATGTATAAGTTGTCTCCTCAAGTGTCGATCAACAATAGAGCAAAATGATCCTTTTACATCAAGGAGGTTAACAAATTTAAAAAAACCTTCTTTTTCTTCAGTGAAACTGCCAAAAAAAGAATAAACATGTTGAAAAATTTGTTTTTTTTTTTTTAATGTAAAAATACCACCAAACAAATAATAGATAACCAGTTCATATTCTTTCAAATTGGCAAGATAATGAAATTACATTTATCCAATTTTTTTTTTTTTCATTATAGAAAATACTTTTCAAGCAGTAAAATTCCTACAATTCAGCTCTTCTAGGAACACACTACATATATCCCCATCACTAGTTAAGTTTCTTAAGGATATTTTCTGTCTATTAAATGATGATAACCACACAAAATTAATTACAAGTATGATAAATATCAAATTAAGTACAACTTTATCTTGTACTCATTAGATAAGTTTAATCACCTACTAGAAAAATGGAAGAGAAAAACTAAATAAAAAGCTTTAAAAGCATGAATAGTGAATAAACATTCTGAAAAAACCAAAAAAAACTGTTTTCAGAGTGCACTGAAGTTAACTATAATTAGTTTAATTCTTACACTAGGCTCTACCACAAGCATCACTACTAATTACTTTTAAAAATTGAAGTTACCTTAAGCAAATTAAAAATAATGTTGCTTTTTATTTTGTAAAGCCTATAACAACAATGCCATTTTTATAAACCTTTCTGCAAATTTTATTGAATTGTTTGGTTTGAATTTTGCGCAAAGCTACTCAAGAGCTATCTGTGCTATCTGTCCCTAATTTAGCAGTGTAAGACCAGAGGGAAGGCAGCTAGTAATCACCACCCACTGCCAACTCTTGGGCTACTCTTTTACCAACAAATAATGGGATTGACTGTCACATTATAATGCCCCCATGGCTGAAAGAGCAAGCATGTTTGGTGTGACATGGATTTGAACCCATGACCCCCAGATTACGAGTCAAACACATTAGCCCACCTGGCCATGCTGGGGCATTTATTGAATTACATTCAAAATTTAATTAAACCACTTTACTATCAATGTATTTCAATGAAATTATTTTTATCAAATATTTATAATTCAAACTTTTATATAATCTCAGTTTTTATTCCTTTACTTAAAAAAAAATCTCTTAAAATGATAATGAAATATTTCAATTTGTTGTTGCTTAAGGATCTCATGATTCGAGATACCCGAGCTTTAGAGCTCAACAGGTGTGTGTAATGAAGGTATGTTCCACCAAGTGTTCAAAGTACACATATATAGCTTATTTACGGGTAATTCAAGTCAATTTCCAAGAACTTCTATCTGAGATAAATGTTGTAATGGTTCTTTCAGTTCAAGATAAACTATACCCACCTCCAAAGTACAATCTGTGTTGTTAAGTAACAGTTTGAGGTTGAATGTATAATCAAGAACAGGTTTTTCACTGGAATGTGGGCCAAATTAACAGTAAATATACGTGCATATATCCATTTATAAACCAGGTAAAATACAGCTTAGTCCATCATTGAGTGCCCCTAGTACTTACAATTTTATATTTTGCCTTATATACATTAGTTTGATAGACTGTTAGATTGCATTTAGGTTTTACTTTTTAGTTAATTATATACTATTTGTGTTTTAAAATTCATAAAAGAAAGGTTTAATGATTTTTAAAAAAATATGTATTCTACACTTTGCCTCAATGAACAAGCATTGATGAAGTTAGCAAGACAACCACCATTTTATCAGGACTAAACCATCTCTGGCAATATTGTGGTTATATCCTCCACAGACACTTGATGATGGGTGCCAGCATAAATTATCAAAAATAACAAAAGCAAATGGTAAATAAAAGAATAAACAAACCATAAGTGAAAATGTAAAGACTTGAAATTAGGCATGTGACCCAATGAAGATATTTTAACAATTTTTCAAAGAGATAAAATGTATGTATTTCCATTTCTTAATTTTTAACATCTCAGTGCACTATATATTAATAATTATAGCTAGAGTTAGTGATGTTGTAGAAAAAATAGAAAATAAAATATAAATATTTATTCCAAAGATCTTTTTGTATTTATTTAGGGGTAGAGATTATGAAAGTGAAATGTGGAAACTATGGGATCACATACGGTGCTTTAATGTTGAACATAAAGATCACCTTGAAAGTGAACTATTTAGATACTAAGTACAATAAAACAAATTAAATATCAGATTTTTGGTAGAAATAATAGAAAAATTCAAATTAAATACTTTATTTTTCTCAAACTAGATACTTTCATAAAAGTTCTGGGCAAAGTTTTAAATGCCTTCATCCACTGGTTTTCTTATTAGAAAGATATTTAATGAGAATTACATCACATACTCATGTCTGGTGCATCCAGTGGTTTCCAATCTTTTGTGGCCCCTCACACCTCTCCCCCAAAAGGTGTGCATTAAACATTTCCTCTTAGCAACATTTAAGGGGAAATGGACCTCAACTTAGGAAATAATAAATTTATTTAAATACACAAATTTTCCTTCAGATGTGTTCTACTTTCAGAAGACTTCTTACAAGAATTTGAAATTTGCATTAATTTTTACCCTTAGTTAGGGTTATATACCACAGTTGTTATTCAAAGGAGTTTATATTTTCATAGGCATGTTTCTGTTTCATTGCTTCCCTGGAGTGTGCTTCACACCCAATAGGATAAATGGTCTATAGCTTTGTACAAGATTACAATGAAAATACTTGGTGATGATGTAGATAATCTAGGGTTATGGAATAGTGAGCTATAACTTCTGTTTGACTTAATAGTGTTATAGATACTTTTATACTTTCCAACCCTCTGTTTAAACAGTCAGACCAGTCAAACTAGTTACAAAGCTAACCAGTAACAATAAGAGCTAAGCATACTTTAATATTTGTAAATGAGAAATATTTTGTTTTTCTTTGTGTATGTGTGTTTCCATGTTTCAGTCTTCATCCCTTTGCTGTCCATATTTTATTCATCCTCTAAAAAACATTTCCTAAATCTATTATTTATTGCAAACCCTGATACAGTTACGGCAGAAAGTGTTCGTACCCCTGCATCATGAGTAGTTTTTCCTCATAACTTAAAACGTATCATGATTAGGATAATGAACGTAGAGTATATTATAAATATTATGCTAACACAGATCTACATAAATTTTTATGTAAATTGAACGACAAATAAACTGTTTATAAACAAATAACCAAACATAGGAGGGGCAGAAAGTGTTTGTGCATCTACTTTAATGGTCAGTTGTGTAACCTTTCAGGTGAATTACTTGGTGCAATCTCTCCTCATAACCCTCCATGATCATTTGACAGTACTCAACTGGTATTTTCTTCCATTCTTCTTTACAGAAGGCCTCCAACTCTTCCAAGTTTTAAGGATGACGTTAATAAACACTGGTCTTCAACTCATGCCAGACGTTTTCAATTGGGTTGAAATCGGGTAACTGCGATGGCCACTCCAGAACACTTGTATAGTTCCTCTGCAACCAGGATTGCACATATTTTGATGTGTGCTTGGAGTCATTGTCGTGCTGGAAGATCCAACGACGCCCAAGCCACAAGGTCCGAGCATCATTCTTGATATAAGTGCCTGTTATATCAACATACTCTTCTTTTTTCATGATTCCATTGACACGGTGAAAGCTGTCTACACCAGTAGAGCTGAAGGAACCCCATAGCATGATCAAACCACCTCCGTGTTTAACTCTAGGGAAGGTGTTCTTTGGAAGATTTCATTTCCCCTTCTTATGGAAAATATGGCAAACATCATTGTGGCCAAAAAGCTCGATTTTAGTCTGACCAAAGAATACTATTTCAATAGGTAAAGAGTTTATCTACATGCTTTCTTGCATACCTCAATCATCCTTCTAAATGAACAGGCTTTAAATATGGTGTTCTACGAGGACAGCAATCTTTGAACCCAGTAGAGCATAACATGTTTGTAACTATAGAGGTGATTACTTTTATTTTACAATAATTCGATTTTTTAAATCACTGGACAGTTGTTTCCTGTTTGCCATGATGACCAAGCAGATAATGACGGAGACGGTGCTAAGTTGCCGGAAGTACATTTTTTGCTGGCTAAATTCCAATAATTATGAACCCAGTGTCAAGTTCTAGAATGGTATAATGTAGTTTATTCACCAAACTAAACAAAATATTTATGGGAATATCAGTTTTTTCACATGTTCTGAAATGTATGAACACTTTCTGCTCCTCCTATTTTTGGTTATTTGTTTATAAACAGTTTGTCTTTTAATTTACATAAAAATTTATGTAGATGTGTGTAAGTATAATATTTATAATATTTTATACTTCTATTAGCCTAATCATGATACTTTTTAAGTTGTGAGCAAAAAACCACTTGGGACGCAGAGGTCGAACACTTTCTGTCATAACTGTACTTGCCTGTTTGACATCAGTGAACCTGAATGCTGTATGCATGCTTATTTATTATAAACTATTAAAGATATAAAACTAGGTTTGTTGGTATAATTGAGTGTAAGTTTGAAAACAGTGAAGCTTTATAATATAAAGCTGTGCTTTCATTTAAAATTATGTTTCCTTTTTTCTTTTACATGATAAAAATTAAACATAGAAATAAAATATAAACATACCTCAGGCAGCTACTTGTTACAACAAAATGCAGTTGCTTTTTTTCTGTGACATCTTTATGTTTACCTATAAATTAAAGTTTTATGTTTACAAAAACATGGGATGACCCAGTTACAGTAACTGAATGAAAACAAAACATTCTATACAAATACAAAATAGTCTTAGTATCACAATTAAAATAAAAGCAATACAGTTGATACACTTAGCACTATACTTGTTTGAAAATAAAGGATTATAAAGTTAACTCTTAAAAGTTACCAACAAGGAAGTGTTACATATCAGTATTGTAATCAATTTCATTACATAAGGTTACCATTTTATTACTTGGAAAGTTTGTTTTATTTTGCTTGTTTTTGAATCTCATGCAAAGCTACATGAGGGCTATCTGCACTAGCCATTATTAATTTAACAGTGTAAGACCAGACGGGAGGCAGATAGTCATCACCACCCACTGCCAACTCTTGGTCCACCCCAATGAATAGTGAAATTGACAGTAACATTATAAAGCCACCACGGCTGAAATGGCAAGTATGTTTGGTGTGATGAGAATTGGAAGTCGCGACCCTCATTCGAGCATCTTAACCAACTGGCCTTGCTGGGCCCTTGGAAAGTTTAAGAATTTTTTAGAAAACTGTAAAAGCTCATACTCTTTGTAGAAGTTCTATAGATATAAAATACAGAACATTGTCAGTAACGTACATCTGTTTGATATATTTGCCAATAAATGGAAAATGAAATATATATATATATATATGAAAGTCATTTCTTGGAGTTCTTTGTTATAATCTCATATTTTGGCAATGTTTCATAAAATTATTATTATTATTATGCATAAAGTATTTCTTTCATAATTTGGATTATATGAATGTTTAGCTGGCTGTAAATATGAAACATGCTCTTATTAATATACAAAAAAGAAAAAAAAACTATAAGTTATCTGAAAAACATATCCATTAAAAATGCATTAATCACAATCCAAAGGACCTAACAAAACAAGTTTTGACTAACATAGAGTGGTACATGGACACACAAAAATATGAACGTACACTAGCATCTCACCAAAAAATAATTTAATTTTCAACTATGAATATTCAAGTTTAACAAAATAACTTACATTCACAAATATCTTTCTTACCAATCCAATGATGTTTAACCCTTTCAGAACAGGCAGATGTTTTTTGCAGCATCTCATAACCATGGTGGTATACATGCTACAACTCTGAAAGAAGTTATTGCATCTTTTTTTTTTTTAAAATTCAGTTTATGCTGAATTCCAAATTTCTTGGGGGAGGATGAATAATTTAAAGATGAGAGAAGACACAGATAACAAATATTACAGTTCTCATACTAAGGAAGATTTAGCTGTTGTTTAACATTCCCTTCTGAAATTAAGAACTTAAAAAAAAAACAGAATTACTATTACAATTGGATTTATTAAATATGTTTTGGTGCCATATTTATTTATACATACTGATGATACAGTAGTTTAATCAAACTTTGAATGTAATTCTATGAAAAGTTGTGACATGCATACTAACATCTACCTGATATGAAATGATTAACAGAAGTTGTTCTTCTTGAAACTTTTTTCTTCTCTGAGTTGCAACTTTTAAAAGTTTTGTTTTACAACAAGAAGACTATAACAGAACTTCATATATTTTCATACACAAAAAATATTTAATTTTTACATTTTGGAAAAGTGTTTTTAAAGAAATTTAAATAATTGTTATAGTGCATCATTGATGTTTTAAAGTGTTTTTTTTATTCTTCCAATTATTTTACAATAAAGACTTAACTCTTCATACCTGCACTTAAAATACTTGAAACCATTTCTTCAAGGTTTTTAATTCCATTTTTTCCCTCAGAATTCACAAGAAGGTTATCCAGTATTACAATGCAGTGGAAGTTATTTAATCTTGTGACCAAAAAATCATTAAGTTTACCTGAAACAGAGAACACAAGTTATCTAATCTTTAAAAAGAAGCATTCTCAAACTAAACTATGTAAATGAAATCAACTTTATTAACTGTAAAGCTGTTACTATAGTTTCTAATTATTATCCCAACCTTTGAAATATACTCCAAGGCAGGCTTCATTATGCCTAGAAGAACAATTTACTATTGTTGATATCTGTCACTTTTCTGATGTCTGTTCAAATATATGTTTGTGATGACTACTGACATTGTAAGAAGTGATGGCACACATAATCATGATTTATTCACAAATACTCTGTACTTCTTTTTTTATTATCATTATTATATAGTTCAAAAATATTCTATAACTATAAAGAACATATTGGCAACTAGTCTGGTGACATATCAAATAACATACAAATTAGTACACTCAACTCACAAATCAACAACTATAATTTATTATTTTTTAAATTAAAGAACAGAAACAAAGAAAAATATCATATTCTACCCTCAGTAGTGAAAAAAAAAGACATACAAAGTTCTGTTTTTTTCCAAATAAAAATAGAAAATATTTACTTCTCTTCAGACATAACAAGATGCCAAATTTTACATTTTACCAAACTAGATAATACATGTAACAGTTTATGAAAAAACCAAAATTATTTCATCAAAATTCTTTTACTCCAAAGCATCCAGAGAGTTTATTTTTTACAAATAATTTTTATATGTTCAACTATACTTGATCTTGAACTATGAATTTGATCTTCAAACTTTATATAAATTTTATCAAGGTGTGTCAAATAACACACCTGAAAATTATCTTAACAGTAAGTGAAGCAAATTATGGTTTAATATATGCACACCATTTTCTTGTCTATTTGTTTGTAATACCACATACTTCTAGTATGTTTGTTACTCAGAGTTGACTTCATTAAATTATACGTTATTTTTTAGTTCTAATCTATGTAGTTAGCTGATTTCAGATCAAAAGTTAATAACAATACATTTGTTGTTGTTTTTTGTCTGAAATACACATGCACAGATATAAGATAGACATGCCTGTCTGTTTTATTCATGTTTGGAAATGATTAATCAATAAGTATATAGAGTTGTGGAAAGAGTTTGTCTTTATCTGGTATGAAACTAATGACAATACAGGCAGGTAAAGTACCTAAACTCTTGTAAACACTTTCACAGACAAGATAAAATATATTGTTCTTAATATATAATTTGCCATGTTCACACAAAAGCAGCTTCTACATTAAAAGTGTCATAGAGATTTTGTTCTAATTCCTCAAGGTTAACACCAAGACAAATCAATGAACTACTATAAATGACACTTAATATAACACAGTATTAAAAAACAAAATAATAAATTTTACTTTAGAATTATCTCACTAAACAGTACTCACATGCATGTTTATGAAATAACCCTCAGAAAACTGTGTAAAACAAGTGAAGATGACTTTCCTTAAAAGGTAAGTTACATAGTAACAACTTACCAAGTTTTTTGAAAGCTGAATCACTTCTCTCTGTTCCAAAATCATGGAATATTAATGAAACATCTTCTCCAAGGTTTTGCAACTTATGAGCCCAGTAATAAGCTAATCTTAAAGCAAGATAAGTTTTTCCACTGTAAGAAGGGCCTGACAAGATAATACCACAGGAACTTTCAAGCTGTATAAAGTAAGTTAATCAAACTATTAAAAGGAACATTTCCCACTTCAATAACAGCTTAGTAGAATAATCACAAAAACCTCCATACTACAGAAACTCATTAAGGTAAAAAATTTACCTAGATGAAAGCAAACAAATTTAAATTTAATTTTGATACTGTTGCAGTTTAATTAACATAAGTAACAATCTTAAGCTATATTTATAGTCTCAGTAGAATATAAAGAACAAAAATCTCAAAATGTTTCTAAAATTTACCAAGCAAACCATTCTTTAATTATTGTGAACCAAGCTCTTAATATTTTACTAAATTTACTGGATATTCAAGAAAATAAAAACATTTTATAAAAAAGACAGTCTTCAAAGAGCTCACCAAATTGACAATGAAGTTTAATGCTTGTACAGGAAGTAATGTGTCTCCCACTAAGTCTGCAAGACTACCTTCAGTTTCGTCTGCCAAAATGCAATACATTTACAAACTGCTATATATCCAACAAATATTATGATTTAGAAAGACAAAAATATGTATTTTAACATCTATTCATACAGTTTAAGAAACATCTATACAAACTTGGAAAAGAATGAATCTCCAACATTAAACAAGTGATGTAGTGCAAACCATACACAATAGAAAGGTAAACTGAATGTAGTAGCTTGTAAAACCAACAATGTATCATTTCTAATTTGGATAACATATGTGGTATCAAAAAAGGACAGTTTGTCACTAATTAATAAGAAAATACTTGAATTTTACACACTATTGTAAATTTCTTAGATCTCTTATTATATATGCCCTTAACTTTTGTTTAAAATGTATGTAGGTTTATGATATCGTTTAAGTATTATGTACTTCAGCATAAAAGATTGTGAATCACTGATTTAGGACACATGGTAACAGTCCAAGCATTATGATAAAAGTCTTTTGGTTTGTTAACCCTTTTGCAATGTACTCAGTATAATATACACAAGTTAAGAATTTATACTACAATTTTTGATGAAATAAGTGTATCATCACAAAATTTGGTAGACTTTTAATAAAGATTAAAAGTATTTTTACTTAAGATTTACATGTGACAATTTTGAGTGTTTCATTATTAGTCCAAGAGTAAAGTGATTTTCATGTTATAATTAAAAACTATTCTTCAACCTAAAAAATGTCAAATAGTATCTGCATCATCTTTAAAACCTAAATACATTTAAAATGTTTGTTTTCAGTAAGACTTTATATTTTTTCTGTTATTTTATAGAACCTAACTACGTAGGGACTGTAAATTTGACTGGCCTTGTAACCATCATAAAATATTAG
The DNA here is from genome assembly GCF_004210375.1 of Tachypleus tridentatus. Taxonomy (NCBI): domain Eukaryota; kingdom Metazoa; phylum Arthropoda; class Merostomata; order Xiphosura; family Limulidae; genus Tachypleus; species Tachypleus tridentatus. The sequence goes on along the minus strand of NC_134833.1, from coordinate 133,797,655 downwards.
GAAATAAATAAAAATTATGCTTTTTTCACTCTAGTATGACTAACACAAATGTTTAGTCTAAATAGCTTAAATCGTAAAACATTATACATTTATATATACTTATTTTTATTACATTGACCTTAAAGTTGTGCCTTGCTAATACCATTCAACTTGCACTGATGCAGCACATATGCACACACTTCACTGTATCCAATTACATAAAGCTGACCTTTAGCCTTTAAAAAGTGACCTGTCTTGGCTGTGCTTTAGTGGACTAGTATTTGGTAAAATACAGTTACATCTTCATTATTATACATCATATGTGTATATAGATTATTACTATTTACAAACAAGTTCTTAAACTCATTTATCTTAAAACACAGAACACCAAATAAACAAGTGTAGCAAACAATTATACCCTCTCATTATAATAACCTTTGTATTCATTTGCTGCAAGTTGTTAAGTCCTTCCAAATTTTGCACATGGATGATGTGAAACAAATTTTTTTTTTTAGGTTTTATATGTAAATTAGAAGTAACCAAAAAATCATAAGCAATTATAATGATATACAGAATTCCACAATAACTTATCAAGCTTAGTAACCAAGCTGTATTTTTTTTAATATGTAAACTTGAGTATACTAAAGACACATCCTTGAAATATTGGCTTGAAAGAATGAGATGGCTTCAAAGCACTTTTAAATGACTAAGAAAGTAACTATAGGACATTGTGAACTTTTGATTGGTTATTCTCACACCATATATTACAAGTGTACTTAAGGGACCATTTCAAAAATAGAAATAGGTGAGCAGGGCCATTGTGTTTGATTCAGAACATAAGCAATATCTCAGCAAAATAAAAAATATATGAAGTTCCACTTTTATATCCAAGCTTGATAATATTAGTAATTTGAGTTCCTAACTTGTATAAAACTACACACTTAGTATTTTGAAACCACAAACGTCTAATTTGAAACAATGCTGCATTCAACATACCAAGTGACTCACAAAAATCGATATTTAGGTATGTTCTTTTAATATTTACTTTGAAATTAAGAAATTAGCTAATAAATAACAATAAATTTGAATTATAATCTACAATTTGATAGAAACTTACCAACATAAATTCATAAAATAGTAGTTCAATAAAATTCTGAATGCAAGTCAACAAACATGATGACAGCACTTGAATGTCATGATAGGATTAAGAGAAATCAAATTTACACTAATTCTCTATAAAAACACGGCACAGCTGTAATTAATTTATAAAACTAAACAATTCTGCTAAACACAATCTAATTATTAATTTTGATCCACTATATAAATAATACTTTCAATCATTCACAGTGGTGAAAACAGCAGCAATATAAACAAGTTGTGACAAGCAAAAGTAAAACAATTTTTCCAGTTATGTTAATTTCATAAAAAAAAATCAAACTAAAATCTTACTGTGTAGAAAAAAATATAACTTGGTTTCAAACTGTAACTCAAATGTATCTTGAATTTTATTTCAATAGTCATAATATTAGCATAAAGATTTCACTTTTAGAATACTACTGAATGGACATTTTAAAAGTTTCAATTACATTAAAACTATATTCATAAAAAAAAATCTGTACAATTAACAGAAATGTTTTATTTCTAAAGATCAAAAAATGTTTAACATATTTGTAACATTCATTTACCATCTACATCATTCATCATATTTTAAGTAGGCTAAATACTTTGTTATATTATTTAATAACAAAAACAATATATACCTTTCAGATAAACAACAACATTTTTAGTGGCAAATAAATTCACAAGCTGACACGGAGTTATACAGATTTCATGGAGTTCTTTCTTCCAATAAATGGGGCCTAAAGAGTATAATAAAAGAATTTGTTTTTAGTCTTTTACAACATTGTTTGTCTCACTAGTTACTTTAAATTTCAATCTCCAAATGTTTGAAAAACAATATATTATTTCAAATTCAATCACAAATGTGTAAACATTCTGATTGCTATTTTCATTTTGAAAGAGTCTAAATAAAACTATTTAACACTATTTCATTGCTAATTAATGTTAAAATTATAGTATCATACTCTTATCCTGTGAATATTTCCAGGAATAAGGAAAGATTTAGGTACTGAAATTATTACTTATTTAACATAGTAACAAATACTTAAAACAAATTAGAATTTTCTGATACATGAAATGAAAATAATCAGCTGTTAGCTCAGCAAAACATAAGAATTTGATTGAATTAGGTGACAGGACAAGTTATAAAAACCTAGCAATTCTACTTTATTTCACACATAACACAGGCCTGTGATGGTTTTATTGTCTTGAAATGTTTACATGTTCTATAGTAATTCCTGTATGATAAATTCAAAAAATACTTATTTTTTCTTTCACTTACAGATTTTTCACAATACATCAGAATACAATACGTAAAAGAAAGATCACCATAAGTAGTTTTGAGACTAAAAGACGTAGATTCCACAAAAAAAAAGATGAACGAAGATGCATTTTTAGTTCAACATCATTGTTCTTCCCTTTTCTTTAGTTTATTTGTATTTTTGTTAACCAACATAATAATAAAAAATGTTCACTGTGGTAAACAAAATAATTTCATCATGAGTTGTTTTTTTTTCTTCATGATTTGCGAAAACATTCTCACGTTATAGAAAAAAAATTAAAATTATTTTCAAGCTACGCACAGTTAAATAATGGAAAAATCCATTAATAAAACCAAAACAACTGTTACAAAGAGTAAATTTGCAGGCCTGCTACAAATGGTTATTAAAAACATTCAGGTAATTTATGAGAAAATGTAATAACTCATGTAATAAACTTCTTATTAATGAAACAACTGAATTGATCCACTTTATGATTATAGTGAAAGACAATAAATTAAACTAATATTAAGTATAACTATCTAGAATACATTATTGGTATGTTCTTTCTAATAAAAACCTAAAATTATATTTACAGTATGTAGTAGATTATTTATCATTATACTACGTACCACAACAGACATTTTCACCACCAATCTCCACAGTACAAGTATCTAATACATAAAGAGTAATAGTGATATAAGAATATCAAATACTTATACCAATAGCTATGCCTTGAATGGCCTCCCAAGACAACCCAAGTGCAGCCACTTTTACTTTACTGCTTTGTCTATTAGATCCACTAATATTCAAAGTCAGAGGTTTGCATAAAGAACTCCAGTACTGATTAATCAAAACACTAAGCTGTTGTTCCAAAGTATTCCAGGTTGTCGAAGGATTAACCACAACTGTACCCACAAGGTTGCTTTTCCAAGTCCAATGGAAACCAATAGGATGGAGTTGAACTCTGTCCAAATGTTTTATTGATAATACAACATCACAGGTTTTGTGGTGCTGTATATCTAGAAAACAACACCCCACATTTATTTCTCATTAAACCACCATTAGTTTGAATGTGAAATATTTGTTTATTTAATTCATTTTATATTTTAATAAGAATTACATACAATAAGTATTCATATTAAACATAAATTATATAAAAAAGAAAAAGTGAACATACTGTTGTGTTTCCATAGTTAAACACTTCATAATAAGTTCAACATAAATGAAATATTATGCATTTTAATGAGTTAAATTATCAGCAAAGCAGTTTCAAAGCCAACATACGAGGGCTGTTCAAAAAATACGCGGACTGACGTCATAAAACAAAATGTACTTTATTTAGAAGTTACAGGTCTGGGACCCCTTCAAAGTACTCTCCTCCCCAACGCACACATTTATCCCAACGATGTTTCCACTTGTTCAAACAGTCCTGGTACGCTTCTTTTGTAATGTCCTCCAGCTCCTTCGTCGCATTTGCCTTAATCTCGGGAATCGTCTCAAATCTTCTTCCTTTCAAGGGTCTTTTGAGTTTGGGGAACAAGAAAAAATTGCAAGGAGCAAGGTCAGGTGAGTAGGGGGGGTGAAGAAGAACAGTGATCGAGTGTTTGGCCAAAAAACGCACGAGTTCTGAGGCACAAATTTCGCAGCAACGCGGTGCATCTTCAATTTGTCGGTCAAAATCTCGTAACAAGATCCAACTGATATCTCACACTCTTCAGCAAGTTCCCTGACAGTCAGACGTCAATTTGCCCGCACCAGGGTGTTGATTTTGTCGACGTGTGGGTCGTCAGTTGACGTGGAAGGACGTCCAGGACGCTCATCATCTTCAATGGACTGTCGACCATCCTTAAAACGTTCATGCCACTTGAAACATGCCGTACGCTTCATAGCAACATCACCGTAAGCCGTGTTAAGCATAGCAAAAGTTTCAGTCGCAGATTTTCCAAGTTTAACACAAAATTTCACAGCAAGTCATTGCTCCATCAGGTCATTCATTCTGAAATCCGCCAAACGAAAAAATCGCACTTCACTTAAAGCCGCGTAGCTAATACACAAATGAAGATATCTGCAATCGGGAAATGGCGTCGTAATCAGCTGATCTGTGCGAACCTAGCGGATTCCCCTGGAACCAACTGGAGCCGCGCAATTCAAACAGTCCGCGTATTTTTTGAACAGACCTCGTAAGGTAATTTACCTTGCTGAGTTTGAAACATGAATGAGTAATGGATAAGTTTATCTCTACCTACATAAAATATTTATTTAATAAAAATAAATAAAATAGCAAATAATTAATCACCCAAAATGTAACTTTCCACTGTATAGAAATAACCCAGCAACCTGTCATTGAAACTACTAATATGATTAGAAAATCAATATGAACATTCACATAATGGTCCGTAAAGGATTTTTAATTTAACTATATGATAACTGCTCTCTGTGGATAACAAGTATGTGATTCCAAAGAAGAGTTGGAAGACATAAGAATTAATAAACATGAAAAGCTTGACACCAAAAAAAAGAAAGTATTGTAACCAGCAAATTCATTAATAAAAAACAAAAAAAAAGAAAGAACTACAAAAAAACCTGTTTTTAATTGTATATTAAAAAAATTTAAACAATAAACTGTTTGGAGACAACCATGCAGTCATGTAAAGGAATGTCCTTTCTTGTACTACAGAAAAATTTAGCAGGAAATTACATGAACCAATGATGGGGTGAAATATGAGGCTAATGTTCACAACAACCATGAGTTAGGAAACTTTTATCAGAATTTTGTCTCTGTGAAACAATTCTGCTTGAAAGAGTTAATGTTATAATTACAGCTTACTCCAGCACCTTTGAATGTCAATATAGAAAACCAAAGTACCAGAAAGATCTCTATTAAGCTTTTATGATTATTCTCCTAAAATGTCCTATGTTTAGGCATATGAACTATCATTTGTTAAAATCTTAAACATACATTATTTAGAATCATTCAAAGAAACAATATCATATTTGAGATTTAAAAAAAAAACACATCACAAGGCACTGAGAAATAAAAATAATACAAAATTGCTCACTTTATTCAGTGATGTCAAGAAAACCCACTTGTAGAAAAAATATGTGCAAAAACGTAAAAAATTTTCAACCCAAACGAGCCATTTTTACACATTTTTTGCTCACTTTATTGTTAATTTACAAGTTATTTTGTGCCACACTAGTTCTCTGAAGAACAAAGCAAGTTATTTTAATACAAAAATCAAAACTGCAAGGACCACCTAACCCATCTCTAGGTTGTCTTCTTTTCAAATATTATATACAAATTCAATAACAAGTACACAATAATAAACTCAGTTTGTATTACATAAAGATAGAACCTTTCAAAAAAAGACCCATAGATCGTTAATTACAATCATACATATTGTTACTTAGCTTTAAAAAAAATCATAATCTTAATAGAATAGTTACTGAAGTTGTGTAGAGGTTGAGGAGATTTTTAGTACCTTCATCTTCTAGAAGAGATGCTACTTCCTTTACCATTTCTTGTACTGAATCTTTCAATAAATTGATTTCATCCAAGATTCTTGTAGCACTTAGTAACACTGCTAAACAACCCTGAAAAATCAAATTAGAACAATAAATTTAACTTTTTTTCAAATAGAAACTTAATTTTATATATATAGTTATTCTCTATTTCACAAATTTGAAAATACTTCTCCAATCAAAAGCTAATATTAGTAAACTATTTTTGTGTATTTTGAGGATACACATACTCTATAGAAATCAAACTGGTACAAATTATCTTACATTCTTCATACTAACCTCACATACGAAATGTTAAATACTATGATTAGTGAATACAATAGAGAACTTCTAAAGAGTTCCAATTAAAACATTTAGTCTATATTCATAAAATCTAGTAGTCAAAAAATAATTAAACTGAAGCCTTAGCAGTTATATTTTAGCTGATCTTTTAATCACTAAAATTTCAAGCAATCTAGAGTTAGTTACAATAATTTATACATAAAAGCTAGACAGAGGGATTCTTGTTTGGTCCAAAATAATTATAAGAGACTTTATTCCACTGCTTATGAATACATCATTCTACTTTTTCATTTTATCTAATAAACATAGTCCTATGATTCTTATAGAATTTGTGATTCTCATTTCTTATTTAGGTTTAAAAAACGTTTTTTAAGAATGAAATGGATTGTTAATTAAAATCTTCTTTTAATTTTAAACTTCTTTTTTGCTTTAACAAATTTTAGATATTTTTTCAGTACTCTTTCTATAGAACAAATTAAATTATTGCCCAAAACGACTTGTAACTACCACTTTACAAAATTTCAAAAATCATATGGAAGAAAATGTTGATTTTCCTATGAATACTTCAACCATTAGAACACTAAATTAAAGAGTTTTATAAACCTGCTCAATAGCACTTAATTACACAAATTATTACTAATAAGCATACTTGAGATTGTACTTCTGAGGTTTGTGTTTTGTACTAAAGGTGTTTTGTCAACTGTAACAACTAAAATATTATTTGTCATTCACCATACAAAAAAAATGTGAGTTACACAATAATTTAAAGACTACTGTAATGTATCTTTTTACTTTTATAATTATTTTGGCACAGAACAAATATATGCAAAAACATTTACTTTGATGCAAGGGAAATCAATTGGCTTTGTTGGTTTCACATGAATGGAATGGCCATATTGTTCTTAGAACAAATGATTCATGAACATTGACTTTCTAACTTCAAGGAACAATGAACTAGTAAACATGAATCAAACAACCAGGTTTGTCATTATAATGTTATATTCTCTTCTTTCTTTAAAGTTAGTTTCAGTAATAGCATCATTAGAATGTTTAAATTACACACTTGTTATTTCTAATTTATTTATTGCATACATTTTATTATGAGGATCATTTTGCATGCTAACTTAGTAAAGGAATTTTGAAAATAACTTAATTCTCATACACTGGCCAAACTTTGTGAGATATTATTTAAAGTACAACCAAAAGTATCAGTAACACTAAGCATACCCAATTCATGAATCAACACATTCTTATTATTATAAATAAGAACAGTATATCAAACTGACTATATTTATTAATAGTATAGCTTTTATTTTTTAATCTGTGTGTACAACTTGCTTTGATCAGAAGATAATGATAACTTGTATATCAAATGAAGCCACAAAATTAATACAAGTCTTTTTTAACTTTAGGAAAATTGATATCTACTTTCATTATAAAATAATTAAAATAACATTTAAACAAGTTTTCATGCTTGGTCACTACCAGTAATTTTTTAGACAAATTCTCAATGATTAGGAACTAGTCAACTACTGTTTACAGGTTCAGGTTCATTAGCAGCACATTCATGCACACATACCTTCAGATTATTGTTAAATGCTAGATGAATCAGCGATAAACTGAGGTTCCTCACATTTGTTTTCATCTCCGAATCCTGCAAGCTAGTTACTGGTATGTGTTGGAGTAGGACCCACAGAATATCAGGTTTATTATGTCTAACAGCTTCATGTAATGGAGTTCTATTGTCCTTATATTAGACAGAAAATATGAGAAATATGTAAAACATTAAACTGTAAAAGAACCAACAACTAACTTTGATGAATTAAGTCAGAGAGTGATATAAGTTTGAAAAAAATAAAGCAAGAAAAACTGGTGCAACAGGTTCATTATCATATACAATGTACATAGACTATCTTTAAAAATAAGTATTTTATTGGTTGCATGTTGTGAATGTTTATTTTGTTTGCAAGAAAGTATTACTATATATAACCAATAAAAAGCTTGTGTGAATTTTAAATAACACAGTTCTTTCTTATATTTAAATATAGATTACCTTTGTTTACTACAGTAATAAAAATATAACTGTAACTATTGTGTATTGATTAGACACTGTTAACTGGGGTTCATACACTTCAAATAATGCAAAATTCTATGACTTTCCTCGGTTACTAATGGTCAGGTCTATGGGAGCATTTCAGACACAAGGCAAGCCAGAAACCTGCTGTAAGTATATTTCACTCAATTTTTGTAACAAGTTTACCTCATCCTTTATTTGATTTTCCATGACCATAGCTAGAATTCATGAAAATCTCAGACTTTAAGTATCTTGAAAACTTTCAATTTTTCCTTTACCTCTAGGAAACTGAAAAATTATAATATGCCCTGAAGTAATTATTGCTGACTTAAGCTCAGCAGTAAGTAATACTATTATTATTATTTGTATCATTCTACTATTGCTCTCGGATGTTATTAAGAAATAAAAATTGATAAAAACAATCATAAGGAATGAAATATAATTTATAATATTAATCAAAACTCTATAATAAATGTAATTAATAAGCACAATACACAATTAAACCCACACGTAAAAATAAAATCAATTTTTTGGTTAATCAGCTTGAGAAAAAGGGGAACATATATACATAAAAATGACAAATAAAAACACTCAGGTTAAAAGGTAAGGTTGCAAGAAAAATGGGAATATAATAAACAAAGCTAAATAGAAAGCTATAACGAAAGAGAATACCCAGTACAACAATAAAATCAAGAGATGAAGCTCTGAACATATATCAAGATAAAAAGTCCTAAAATATTAATATACATCTTAAATGTGAAAGAACAGAGAAGTTACACAGATGGCATTTTTCAGTTAGACAACATCTTAAATAACTTATAGAATTTAGTTTACTTCTAAACTCCTTCCACAAAATAATCAAGTTTGTTTGTTTTTTGAATTTCACACAAAGCTACTCAAGGGTTATCTGCACTAGCCGTCCCTAATTTAGCAGTCATCACCACCCACTGCCAACTCTTAAGCTACTCTTTTACCAACAAATAGTGAAATTGACCATTACATTATAACACCCTCACAGCTGAAATGGTGAGCATATTTGGTGTGACCAGGAAGTGAACCCGCAATCCTCAAATTACGAGTCGCATGCCTTAACCCACCTGGCCATGCCGGGCCTATAAACAAGTTTACCCATGATTACTTGTCTACCCAGATTAATGTCACTGTTTCTATTACAAAATGGAATTTACACACTAACTTGTACAAAATACCTACAGACAGACCACACATTACCATCACTCCTCTCACACTAAAAAGGAAGAATCACCTATAGTCAAGCTCTTAGGATAAAGAAAATATGCTCAGATGAAACAGTAATGAAAACACACCAGAGATCTAAAACAAACCATGTTATATATAGGATATATAGATAACAAAATAAAAAAACAGATAAAAAAACCAACAACACTCTGTAGAAAAACATCCTAAATCAGAACAATACTAAACTTTCAAACAGAATTCCTCTTATTATTACCTATCAGTTTAAACTAAGAAATGTGTCACAGATTCTGAAAAATTTTCATTTGCTACAACTCAACAACCATCTGAAACATATATTTTCTTGAAGGTCCTAAAGTCTCCTTCCAAAAAGCAGAACTCTAAAACATATTTTTGTTCACATAAAAGTAAATTACATCCCAAACAAAAATGGCTGCTGTCCAGGCAATAAAGCCCATTGTCAAACCAAAAATTTCATAAAAATCACTGATCCATTTTCTAACAAGTACAATAAAAAAAACTATGAAATATCTAAAAAAATCACCTGTGAAACAAACAAAAAAAACACACCAATTATCTCATAATCAGTGTAAAAAATGCAATTCCCAATATGTAGGACATACACAAACAATGCTTAGAGAATAATATATATGTAAAATGTAATTTTTCAACCCAAATCTGCCATTTTACACACACATGGTTTTCATCATCACTGTAGAGAAAATTTTTATGAACAGGAGTTCTTTCTGAATTACTCTAGATCCAGGAATTGGTGATCTCTATTCACTGGTTCTGTCTCTGTTGGAAAAATAATTTTTATTCTTTGCTAAAACTATTAAGATAATTTTTCCTACCTGTTTTTATAAACTGATTAGTATAACATCTTTCTCAATCAGTCTCCAGGTGTCATCTTTATTTTACTTAAGCACTGAAGTATAGTTTTAAATATACATATATTTAGCTATTTCTTAAGTAAAATATTCATAACATCTTTTCACCAACACTTTCACCTTCAGCTGCTTTGTACTGAAAATGCATCACTTAAAACAGTATATAGAGAAATAGACATATCCTGAAAAAAGAGATGATGTTACTAACTTCCCTTTATATGTTACACCACTCATTTGATGACATCACCAATTCTAGTTTGCCCCTGAAGAAGAAAGGTTCAACTTTCGAAAGCTATTGTGTTATAAGGTTTTTATTCATTTCTATCAAGACTTCTTGAACCTGCATGTTTTTTCTAACATCACAAAAACACAGAGATGAAAAAGGATAAAAGGAAGATAAACCTTCATTAAAAGAAGAAGAGAGTTTGTAAGGAAACTGTTCCTGCACAGAATAGAAGATAAATAAAAAGCACACTCAAGAGAAAAAAACAACTGATAACTAATTAATTTTAGTTTTACATTTTTGTACTCTAACTGTAGCTATTAAAAAACGTTCTTTACTGTCTTTAGATTCAGCTCATAACCAACATAATATGATACTTTATTACATTCTCCACTGGCTTGTTTCAAACTATTAAACAGAGAAGCAAAAGCCAAGTATATGTGAGAATGAACTAAAAAAGTTACTAATTTAAATATCAATAATGAATATAAGTAGTCCAAACAGCCAAACAAGATGGAAAATAGAGAAAACCTGAAACACCCTAGTACTCCTCTGTACACTGACACATTGTTTGAAAGTGCATTATAAACAAGCAAGATACATATGTAAAAATGTTAAATAGAAGTAAAAAAAAAGCTGAATAGTAAATTTAAATACCAAAAATATTAATTACAATCAGCTACTAAGTAAAAACAGTAAATCAGAAGAGGTTAGGAAACTCAATTATACAACAATCCAGAATTACATAACACTATAAAACACGATACATATGACAGCAAAAGTTAGAGAATTTCTGTATAGCAGTAACAATAATAAAGGCTCAATGACTGTTTGTAAACCAAGTGACAGCAGTTAGGTACAATGTATATGCAGAGTTTAAATTGATATAAAAAAATAATCACAAATATATTATGGTGGTACAATTTTATGGAAAGATACATATGACAGCAAAAGTTAGAGAATTTCTGTATAGCAGTAACAATAATAAAGGCTCAATGACTGTTTGTAAACCAAGTGACAGCAGTTAGGTACAATGTATATGCAGAGTTTAAATTGATATAAAAAAAATAATCACAAATATATTATGGTGGTACAATTTTATGGAAAGATACATATGACAGCAAAAGTTAGAGAATTTCTGTATAGCAGTAACAATAATAAAGGCTCAATGACTGTTTGTAAACCAAGTGACAGCAGTTAGGTACAATGTATATGCAGAGTTTAAATTGATATAAAAAAAATAATCACAAATATATTATGGTGGTACAATTTTATGGAAAGAAGTACATTTTTATTACTATTTTACAAAAAATAAACAAAAGGAAGTGAATACTTATGTGAAGTAAAAACCTCAGCAAATTAACCAAAAAATGTAAAAAATCAAAGCAAAGTAGTTTTTTATATTAATAAAAGACAACTTCAAAAAGCTAATGCAAACATAAATGCCAAATCATGTAGAAAACGATATCTTACTAATTATGTGCATAAATGTCAACACTTTTAATTTGTTGGGAAAGTCTTCTTACACTCAGGCAGAAACTGAAACTTAAATAAATATGTCACAAAAAATTACATTCTGAAAATGCCAAACACAAAAGTCAATATAACACCCAGGTTTCAGCTACTTGACTGTCCAGACGAGATGTCAAATATATATTTCAATCCTAGATGTATTCTAAATTCAAATTTATGAAAAGAATTTCAGAGTATACTCAGCATATTTTTCTACACTGATTTAAAACCTGACAAACCTAAATAACATTAAATAAGCAATTATGACACAACATTTACAGACAACAAGAGACCTATTGGTTTAGCTTGGCTGTCCCATCCTCTAAGTCAAAAAAAACTATTAAATAAATAATTTGAGCCAGCCCTTGTCATTCACATATAAATTTACAGCCTGCACAACATCTGAAGGCAATCCATTCCCTAGTCCAACCACTCTATTTGAAAAATAAAATTGTCTAAGCTGAAGATGGCTTCTTCTTTGCCTAAATTTATATTTTTGTCCCCTAGTTCTATAATTCTCGCTGTTAAGTATGACAAATGTTGATGTATCAACATTATTAATTCCTTTCACAATCTTAAACACTTCAATAAGATCCCCTCTAACTCTTCTTTTTTCAAAAGAAAACAATTTTAAGGATCTTTATCTCACGTCATATGACAGCCCTTCTACCACACGAACAATTTTAGTAACCTTCCTCTGAACCCTTTCCAAACAATTCAATATCTTTCCTAATGTAAGGAGCACAATACTCCAAATGTGACCTATACAATGAAATTAAAATATCTTTAGACTTGTATACAATATTTCTGTAGAAACAACCTAAAACCCTAATGTTTTTTTTTTTTTTTTTAATCAAATTCAAGAAATATCAAAGCAAAGTACGTCATTATTTTAATTTGGTTTAATTTGTTTATTTTTTATCCCTTTTATTAAGATGCATCTTGTAATACAGCTAAGTTAAAAAATTATCTTACATTAAAAGTCATTAAATTACTTTTCATTACCTTGGAATAAGCCATAGGGTCAGCACCATTTTTTAGTAGATGATTTATTATTTCTTTGTTGCCTAAGGTAACAGCAATATGCAATGGTGTTTGCCTTTCTTCATTCATTGCATTGATATCAAAACCACCTTTTAGGATTAAGTTAAGACACCTAAGATGCAATTAGAAAGCAGGTATCACTATTAACGTGCAAGCTACACAGATTTAAGCCATATTCTAGAGAAAAAAAAAAAGTTATATAAGTAGAGTTATTTAAATGTAAAATGAAATACACATATCAGATAACCACAATTTTATGTTTTATTTAGGTTTTAGTTTTACATTTTAATTAAGCATGTATTAAAATGCATATTAGAAAGGTTTAATAATTTCTTTTAAAAATATAAGCTAAACTAAACAAGTATTAATACCAAAGGATGAGAAAAAAAAACACATCAAAATTAATCTTTTTCTGAAAAAGTAAAAACTTGCAATTTGGTTTATACACTCAGAATATTTTCAAGAGTATTTGATGAAAAAAAGTAAGAGGTATGCACATTTTCTGCTTTAAATTTTAAACACTTCACTGCACAATATGTTGATGAAAATACTTGGAACATTCAGAGTCTGAGTGTGAATAACTAGAAGACAAAAATAACAATTTTTTAATTAAAATACTTAAAACAATCTCATTCTTCCTGCAGAAAATCCTTGCAATCTTTAACAAAATTTTACCAATTGTGGTAAAAATATATTAAGAAAACTTAGACATACTTAAGTATTGTTGAATACTATATCATTCTCTGTACAAGAAGCAGCCAATAACGTTAATGTCACTAACCTAATAATAGAACTTATATTCCAGTAGTTTCCATAGTTCACTTTTTGAAATGTTTTGGATCATTTACCTTAAACATTTTATATAAAAATTACCAGCTACAACTGTTTAAAAAAAATGCAAATTTTTTTAAAGTTTATTGTGCAATATAAAATGAGGCTTACCAAAGGTGTCCATTTGCTGTTGCTTTATGTATAGCAGTGTTGTCATTTTCTAAGATTTTAGAATCTAAATAATCAGAGAAAAATAAAATAAATAGCCAGTATCACTTCAAGTTATGTAAACAAATAATCCCTAATTAAAAAAAAAAGTTAAAACTTTTGTAATTTAATTAAAAATTAAATTTACTAATGATGAAATAACGTTTTTGCATTCAGTATATCAAACTCTGAAGTTTAATTAGGCTACTACATTAGCCTCACTCAAGACACCTGTCCATGCACTATCCATAGTTCAAATTATCTCAACTCAAAGTTGCCATAAATAACCTACATCAGGAATAAGAAACAAGACCTGGTTCCTAGAAAATTGTTTTTTTGTTGAATTTCAAGCAAAGTTACTCTAGGTCTATCTTCACTAGCCATTCCTAATTTAAGTGATAGATTCAAAAAAAGGCAACTACTCCACCCCACACATCATCAACTCTCAGGCTACTCTTTACCAACAAACAGTGGGCTTGACCATCACATTATAATCCCCTTCCAAGTGAATGAGAAAGCACTTACAAGTTTCAATTTTGTAACCTACTCATTAATAGTCAAACATTTAAGCCACCAGATCATGTCTGACCTAGTAAATAACATTATAATTTGAAATATTAATGCAAACACTAGTACAGGTAGACACTACAAATTGCTAAAGTATCATAGGTACTGCTTATTATAAGGAGCAAGAGAAAAAGGTGGCATGCTTATTACAAAGAACCAAATGGAAATTAATAACACAATACATTGTAAAATTATGTCTATTCATAAGAAATTATACTTGTTTCAAAAAATATATATATTTTTTTTAATGTTTGTACACACATAACCCACAAGTAAAATAAGGACTTTTCTATAAATTATGTGGATCATACATTTATTTTATTATGCCGAGCTATATTTAAAAGTTAATGTCAGTGCATTTTGCTTTGAAATGTATCATTGATGCACATGGATTTTTACTCAGATATGCACAAAAAACTTTGGTCACACATGCTCAATATTTTCTTGGAATATATTCATGAAAGACCCTTCTGCTACATAAAAAAAAAAAAAAGACACACAACCAGTTGCAGTTAGTGCTAATAGATTCCAAATTACAAATGTCAAAGCCTGTAAGTTAAAACTTCATTAAAAGTTGTTTTGGTTTTAATAATGGATTTTCCATGATTCAACTATGCAGATTTTGAAAATAATTTACAAAATTTTTTCTTTCATGTAAGGAATTTTTTTTACAAACTGGAAGAAAAAAAACTTAACTTAAATTATTATTTTGTTCACTATAATGAACATTTTTTATTATTCTGTTTGAGTTCTACGATGAATGATAAGACTTTTGTGTCGCAATTGGTCTAGATAAATCTACAGCCAGTGGTTGTCAATATCTTAAGCATAACAAGTGACTTGATTCAATGAAAATAAGTCACTTACATAAATGTACATACAACATTTTATGAAAAATATGAACACGATAAAAACTTATCATTTCCAGATTCAATGACATGGATTTACTGTAGAACATGTAAAATCTTCAAGACAATAAAACCATCACAGGTAGATTAATGGAGGCAGACCACTTGTGGAAACAAGTATAGTTAAAGTTCTATAATAATAATAATGGCATAAACTTCAGCTTACCAGACTAAAACATACACAGAAATGATATACAAAACTAAAATGCACTATATAACCTCAAATATTACATTAGTATTCAAATATGGTAAACTCTTCACTTACACATTTCATCAGTAGCAGCATAAGATTCATGGTGTGGATCTTGGGTCAAGGTATCACCTAAAATATAATTACTGATTCATAAAGGAATTTTGATGAACCAGTTATTTAAGTTAATGGAAATATGCCTCTCTAAACTATATCTAATTGAAGTACATATTATTCAGACTTAGTACAATGGAAAATTTTTATGTTTATTAATGGAACACAATGATTAATTCTACTTTTATATGATATTACATCATTCTAACTGCCCCCAATACAGGTTTCAAATAACAGAAATGTACAATAAAATTTAAGAACTATTTTCTTTGTTGTACATCGCTTCTGTTTATGAAGCCTTTTGCTCAATACAAGCTAGGTGGGTCACAACATATCAGTCGTGGTGTGAAACAAACAAAATATTGCTGAAGTGCTGTCATACAATCTTCTGAAAACATACTAAGCCAATAAAGAATGATGTGATTTAAATTATTACTAGTTTTTCTGTGGCATAATATCACAAACATTTAGTACAAAATGTCATATTCCACCAGCCATGGTTTTCTACATCTTACAACATGATTACAGTTTATATTCATTGTTATAATGTGCTGTAATCCAAGATAATACCCATATGGCAATAACAAAAAGCAAAGGCTTGGATAACATTTATGGTAAACAATTATTTACATTCTTTCTTCTTTGTAATACCAAGATGTTCCAACTGGAAGGGGTTAAACAGATGTAAAAAAAAAACATTGATCAATAACTAAAAAAATTATCCATTTCAATGGTATGAATGGCTTAGCACTTTCAAGCAACATCAACCACAAGCAAAGAAGACATTATTGGTTATTAAGAGAATTTTTACAAACAAAAGCATTGCTGTTTAATAATTTTGTGTATTACATTAAAAAAATAAAGCTGAATATTGGTATGTAAATTAAAAATTCCTAGTGATTGTTTGCAACAATTATTCTGCAAAGGTTACACCTTCTTAACCCTATTCTTGTTCCATGCCTTCCTCCAGCAAGGTCCTACTCATTGCAGAAGGTAGAAGAGATTTGAACAAGTTAATTGGAATAAAAGATTTATCTTCCTTATAAATATGTAAAACATGATTATCACAGGACACTTCCTGATAGAAAGGAGGAAACTGTAAGTGAAATAAGGGCATAATTTGCTAATATAGCAAAAACTACATGAGGCCTTCGCTGGAATCAGGAACATTTGTTATATATGAGATATGTCCACACTCCCAATCTGTTCTCATGACCAACAGATCAACAAGTAACCATGGAAAGCACTAGTTCAACCTTTCTGATTTCCTTCCATATCCAATCTGTTCTCATGACCAACAGATCAACAAGTAACCATGGAAAGCACTAGTTCAACCTTTCTGATTTCCTTCCACATGCAGAAACATATGAAGTGAAAACTAGTCATTGCAACCATGATAAACCTGGACATCTAAAGATATATTGACCACCTATTGGTAACAAGACAAGGCACTGATATATACTGGACTGAAAGCTCTAAAGACCAAGGAGAGTAACAAGTTTTGCATGATAAATAAAACTTGTCAAGAAAATATGCACTGCCACCAGACAGTGCAGCCACATTTTGGCATTATTCTAGAGATCTTTGGGGCAGTGAAGGGTCTTCCAAGTCAGCAAAATAGACTATTGATACCTAATTCTACTTGTAGCAGCCAGGAGGAACAGTGAATGCAATAATAAAATATATTCTTCTGTATTTCTATGTTGTGCTCCAAGCTTTGTTTGAAAATACTGAATTTGTCAAGATGGACATAACTCCAGATATTATCATAATCATACAACAGTTGTATTCTACCTGCACCATCATTTAGGTATGATGAAGTGAAACAGGTGAGCCTGCTGGTATACGAGTGGATGAGAAGTAAAGATTTGAATTACTTCTTCAGGCATTTAAAGCAAGTTATTAAATGGAATAAATGTAAACATGGACAGAAGGTACATCAGATAATGATCTTACACAAACTATGGATGAGAAACAAACCAACATGCAAGTGCTATTAATAACCACACCACAGATTCAATCCTGTTAGGAACTGAACAACTGATAAAGCCAAGTCCAAAGCTCAGTCTCTTATGCAGATGACCTAAAAGGTTACAAGGGAAGGCATTATCAAGTATTCCTTCTTTAAATGAGACAAGATGAATACTGACAGTTTATCACAGGGATATTCAAGTGATATCAAATAGATTTCAGAATTTTATGCTGTCTCCAACATATACAGTTTTTGTAATAACATGGTTAAAACTGGTCACACCAGACAGTATGCTGAAGCAATAAAAAAAAAAACTATTATTGTAACTCTGCTCCAAAAATAGACAAACTTCAGACACTGTGATGGCGATCAAAAAGCATCCACTACAAACTGAAATGTAACAGGTTTTAAGTGGCCAATAAGATTGTGTATGACATGAAAGAACACCTCAGGCCTAGTTGATAGTGATGAACCATCTATTCAGCAAGAGATAAGCTCACCAAGATGCCAGGGGTATAAGAGGAAGATGAGATACTTCAACTGTGTCATAATTATAGATGAGCCAATGTCAAACTCCTGTTAAATATAACAGAATTACTGTAAACACCATTTATGTAATATGCAAGAGATGAAGAGGAAAGACAAATTTAGCTGCTGATGCTGTGAAAAGGTTAATCCAATAGAGCTTTATAAGGGTCGGTCTATCAGTTCAGAGGTGTGCAGCAGTCAACTTGCAACTAATGTTATGAGGACTGGTTCATAAAACAATGGACTTTACATCATCAAGCATGAACACAAAGTTCAGTTTTTAGTGAATACCAGTGCTGCTAAGAGACTTTACTCAACCTTACTATATGTCACACATTCTGAGGGAAATCATCACTTTAGCAAATTAACTCAAACATTGCTCATAATTAAAATGGATCATCACTGACCTTGTCTTGACCCAGATGCTTGCAAAGAGGAAGTAGTTATCTCCTATATTAGTTCAGACATTAGCATCTTCCAAATGGACCTACTATAGAAATTATCATTCACTTACACTTATGCAACAAATGAACTGCAATTCTAGAAAAAAACCACTAAACCAAGGAAAAGTGGACTGTATACATCCATGTTTGCAAAGAAGTGATACCGCCAAATGTAGACACGATGTTCCATAACATTTCAAAAATGCAGTCTATTGCATTATAGCAATTTATTGTGGTGACAAGACGACACACAGAAATGTTCTTTGTTTTGATAGAGACTACATTGATTAAAAGAGCTGTGTTCAAGTGTTGGTGCTAATCTATAATTGTGGACACATCCATTTATCTTCCAACTAGAACAGTCATAAGCATGTAAGTGATGAAAAACCACACATTGCTAATATATTTTACAAGTATCACAGGCTTTCTTAGAGTTTTAAAAACAATGAATTTTGTATTTTGTATTTTTCTTATAGCAAAGCCACAGTGGGCTATCTGCTCAGCCCACCGAGGGGAATCGAACCCCTGATTTTAGCATTGTAAATCCGGAGACATACCGCTGTACTAGTGGGGGGCTAAAAACAATGAATGAATGGCACTAATATATCATACAAGTATCACAGGCTTTCTTGGAAAAACAATGAATGGATAGCAAAGGGCAACATAATGAAACCTTCAGAAACTTATCACCAGAGGTGGTTCTCAGAAATTATGTTAAGTTTAAAGTTAACTTTAGGTAACTAAGTGTAATGATACACAAGGTTTTTCTCCTACTACATACAGGCAAATACCTATATGCATTGTAAGACACCAAATGGTTTAACATGCTAGATATGACTACCTTAAAATCAACAAGAATGATAAAAGTAGACTACACAACTGTTCTTAAGTCAGAAAACTGTATAAATTACGTATTACGCCATTCAGCCCGTACAATACACCTGCTACTTTTGAGTGTGGCAAAGATTCTTACATTTAAAAAACTGCAATAATACACGTCTTATCTGCTGGGATGACCTGTTAATCTTTGGTTACACATTTCATAATCTAACTAAGAACCTGAGAAAGCAATACCAATGTAGCAAGAATTAAAATATTTTGAAACAAAATGTGGAAAATGTGCATTCAAGAAATTTCTGTCATATTGTTGGCACTAAAACATTGATCATAAGTTCTGGGAAGATACTACTAGTAAAAGACAAAAATGGCTGCAGACTGAAAGCAGAATAAATGTCAGAGCTTACTAGATTCATATCCATTTTGGACTGTTTCTGAAAATAGCCCCAATGGTAGTTTCAAAAACCATGTTCCTTCTAACTTTTAATTAATGGCACCACTAATACCAGGCCCAAGCAACAGAAAACAGAAGCCTGAGTACTGATGCAGTGGGAAAAAAAAGAACACCAAAGAAGCCAGACAATTATGGAGGTAGTAGTTAATAAAATAAACCCAGTGATTTTGTTAAATTAATTTATAGCTCTGGAAGGACTTATAGAAGGTTAAAGACAAAAATAAGAACAGCTAATTAAACTTCTGGGTGGTTTTGAATCCTATTCCATAAATGATATGGGGTTTACATGCTCTTTGGCACATTCTACACCATCTTAGGGTATTTAATATTTACATTATTTATTGCTATAATGACATTTAAACATTAGACTTTTATAACTTTAACTTGTGTTCCAATGACCAAAATTACAGATTAGTTAAACAAATGTGCCCCAAGTCAGTTTGTTGGGCCATTCCTGTACTGAAGAAGAAATGTGGATTGTAATTCCAAATTTAGTAAGTATCTTTAAAAAATATTGCTCATTTTGAATAAAATGTACAAGTCTGTTGAACAAAAAAATTCAGATGTGCAACAAATGTATTTCTCCTTAAAATATATTTATCAACTGACTACATCAGTCTGAGTTAAACTCGGGTAAGTCAGAAACCAATGACCATACAAAAAATAAAAATACTTTTTGGCAATCATATAATTTGTGTAACATCTGAAAGGAATTTTTTTTTTATCCTTCAAACAACCCTGTATTCTGTATCTCGTATTTAAGCTCTTGTAGCATAAAATATATAACATCATGTTGAATGACACCCTGCAATAGGCCATGGCATATGTACTTTGGCCAAATGCATACATAAAGGTCAATATACAAGTTTATAATTGTAATGATTTGACCAGTTAAGTACAAACTAGAAAATTAATCACCAATTATTTACAAACTTCATCTCTTAAAAATAGGTGCAAAATGTTGTACATGTTCACTCATAAGCCCTTACCTTTTTTTTTTTCCTTTTCTTGTCCTATTCTTCTCAAATTTCTGATATTTCTCCATTACAAATCATAAATATAATATCTAGATATTTTATTTTATATTCTGATATACCTTTAAGCCAAATTACAAAAGTGTCAATTGATTTCTTCTGCCTAAATATCTCCAGTCCCAAGAGTTTGCTTTCCTGTGTATAATAAATTGAGACTTAATTTTTAATTATGTGACATTTAATATGTTCATAATGTTTTCATTTGTAACAAAAAACTTATTTATTGAAAATAATTTAGTATCTAACAGACTGTCTCTATTTGACCAATTTAGACTGTATTTAAATGAACATTGTTGTGTGAAAACAGTGAGAGAAAAATGGCTACTCTATGCAATTCTAAGCAATTAATTTGAACTTACGAAACAATTACAATCTACCTCGATGCTTATCCTTTACTGATAATCTATCATTGTACTTTAAATACTTTGTGCATTTCCGTAGTCTTTTGATACCTTTGGTTTCTAACCATATTTTGTGTTTGGTCAGTTGTCTATTAATCAGCTACTTAAAATCAGCCTTGCATATTTATTTCAATTTTGAATGAGCATAAAAATAGTTAAAGTAGTCCAAATCAAACCTACTAATATTCTGTCTACAGCTCCTCTACCCCCACCTAACATTTTTTTAAAGGGTTTGAACATACTGAATGGGTAGTCAAATTGACAATGGAAATTATCAAAAACTACAAAAAGTGTAGCCAATTCTTATCCATGAAATAAACCCTCTGGCTAAAAGGTGAAGTTTAACAAAAAATCAACCTTCTCTCACACCTCTGAAGGTAAACTGTTATACCATGTCTTCTTATATAAATAATACATTTATACCTACAAAGCATCTTAGTATTAACTTACTTAATTTTGACACTAAGTTTACACTCTATTATGTTTGATTCATTCATTTTTCAAGTTTGTTGAATTCTTCACCATTTCAAATTTCATTTTGACATGTTCTCTATTTTACTTTTCTGGTTAATTTACCACATACTTAAATTTTATGACTCAATTCAGTTTCCATTTTGACTGTTTTCTTAATTAAAGATCTTATGTTCAATTTTAATCAATTATTTATGGTAAACCATGATTATGTTTTTAGTTCAGTAATTTGATGAGTTTGTTCAATCTTGTATCATGTTAAGTGTTTTCTTGATTTTGTGAGATTATTTATTTTAACAATTGAAACTTGTATGCCATCCTACTCAAATGATGGCCAACTTCAGTTTTAAATAGCTTCAATCTTATGCTTCAAGTTTGTAGTAAATTTCAATTAAAATTTAATGTAACGACATTCTGTTTCATTGAAATTTGAATTTGTTTTACAGGCTTTCAAACCCTTTATACTTTATTTTCTTTTCTGTGATGTGTGTTTGAGCATCTTGTTGAATGATTTTGTCCAAGGAAGTGAATACATGAAGTTACGACTTCTTCAAAACTGTAATTTGCCTATTAATGTTTATTATCAAGGTTCATGAGTACAGAGGTCCTGGGATAAGGATGGAGGAATTACTGCAGTTGAGAGATGTTGAAATACATTTTACCTGGTCATAATTAAAAAATAATTTTCAGATAACTTCTAAATTTTTGTGCAGTTGTTATGCATGTAATTAACAACATCCTTGTAAATCACATGGAAAAATGTACCACTCCCCAAGTTAAAAAAATGTTACATACCACAAGTAACATTTTGCAAGACTTATACTTGCTTGATCATGCTTCTGTCTCATGCCCTCCTGAAATGAAGCTGTACTCATTTCAAAGAATGGTACAGATATTTGTACAAGTTTGTATGAGTTGTGTGTTTATCTAACATATACAGACCCACCAATATTAAATTTTAAAATACAGTAATCATTACCTTGACAAAGAAAAAATGGCACAAAATGTAAATGGTGTTATTAATTGTATTTTATTTAATGTTTACTAATTACAGTGTACTACTAATTAACAGTCCTGAAAGTAGCACTCTTGTACATTCCTTATCAGCATTAATTCTCAGGTGGAGTTTGATACTGATCCTCAAAAGTCTGTCCTGTTTTTACAAACAATGAAAAAAAAACCTCTTACAATCTGCATTGTGTGGCATTACAAAGATTGACTTCAATACTTTAGCTAGTTTACATTTTGAAAGTTGACCATCTCATCTTTCATTTTTTTCAGTACTATACCAACACTTGAGTGCTGGATCATTGAGATCTTACTCAGTTAATAGATCGGTCCAATAGATTATAAAGTTTTTTTTTTAAAGCAATTCATTGTATTACTCCAAAGTATATCTTTTACAATTAATGGCTTGAATTTTCCAAAGAACTTTTCAGGACAGATGTGTCTGCTATTTATGCATGTTTCAAAGTTGTGTCATGAAGTTGGAACTTGGCTCTCATATATTTCAACGTAGTTTCATAGCAATTTACACCTTCATATAAAGATGGCTGGCTTCCTTTGCCAAGCATTGCAAGAGAAGGCTCAACTTCATTACCAACTACCAAATTCTCATTTTTAACTGAAGTTTTCTATCTTTGAAATTCAAATCCAAAATACTAGAAAAATTCAAAACTGCACATAGTGCCACAAGTCGGCAAACAAACCCTTGAATGAAGCAAACAGAATTCTCTGCAAGTATTGGATGAATGGTTCCTCAGGCTGTAGCTTCAAATCATACTTAAAGATTTGAATAAAACCATTCAGAATTAAATGCATATATATACAGCACATCCCCTTGATGTATTTGGTAAATTCTGTCCTCTTCCAAATATACACACTTCAACAAGCTCCAGAAGCTTAGTAAGAGGCATCTGAGACTCAGCATCATTCAAAAAAGGTTTTAGTTGTTAACTTGGAATTGCTTCTTAATTTTCTATGTTTTTATATTTCTCTCTGTACTTTCTGAACCTACAGAAACTTGAGATTTATGTGTGCTTGGTTAGTGATTACTGATTTACAATATTGGAAATAATTACAGAAACACAGAATAAAATGGGTGAAAAATGCAAATATCATGAGCTTGGTTGGTTTGGTGTTTTATGGTGCAAAGCAACTAGGCTATCTCCACCAAAACATCCAGTAAAAAGTTAAAATTCATAAAAAGAAATTAAGGTAAAACAAAACAAAGTTTAATTTTTGAATTAAAAACATAGCATTAAATCCTATTTTTATATCTAGCTTACAACAGTAAGAGAAAAACTACAGTAATACAAGTTGTAAAGAACTTTTTGTAGCATAATTGTAATTATCATAACTTGCCAGGATAAGAAACGAGTAAGTTAAAAAATCAGCATTAGTCATCTGAAGTTGGCCTTTCCAGTCCTGGTTTCAAGTTATTTGACATTAGGGCCATTTTCTAATTTCAAATCAAACTAGATGTACATTAATTCTTAAAAGGGAATCACATTAAAAAATGTCTAATTTATAAATTAAAAAAACTTAAATAGCATTAAATAGATTAATAGTTTTAAAAAACTAAAAATATTTATAAGGTGGACAGAGTCACCATCACCAATAACACTGGCTAAAGTTATGGATAAACCTCAAGATAAAATGTTTAAAATGGTGCCGGTGCTGTTGTTAAGAGATGTAACCTGAGTGTCACACAGACAACACACTGGTGCATCAGTACCAGAGAAAAGAAAATGATGAATTAAAAAACTATGACCAATGTGAAGTCTAGTTAAGACAACTTCCTCTTTCCTATCCTTACGGAAGCAAGATGCCCAAAGTCCGATAGTTTTATTTGGAATAGCTTCTTTTTACGTTGCTCACTCCAAGTCAACTGCCAACTGGCACAAAGCCGAGCCTTGAATACAGGACCATAGTTCATGTATGGAAGAGGCACAGCAGTGATAGTGCCAGAGCAGACAGATTTAGTTGCAGCGTCAGCTAGTTCCTTCCCAAAGTGGCCTGGTATTGAGAAAAAAGGGATAGAAGTGGATGTTAAAGAGAAATGAGCCAGTCAGTTTTGAATATCAGCAAGAACAGGATGAGAACTAACATGAAGCAATTCCAGAGCCAGTAGAGAATTAAACAGGTCAGTATAAATAGTGCAATTTGAGTACTGCTTAGCTTCTATGTGAGCCAGGGCAAAAGAAATGGCATATAGTTCAGCAGTGAACACAGAAACTGTAGAGGTGATTCTGTGTGCAACAACTAAACCACAACAATCCATGGCAGAGGCCACACAATTACCTGATTTTGAACCATCCGTATAAATAGAAATGGATGGATGGTTCGAAAGATGTTCAGCAAATAACAGACAGTACTTCCAGTTAGGAGTATCTGCTTTTCTCAGATGACTTAAAGAAAGGTCACATCTGGGGATAGTAATAAGCCATGGTGTGATGGGCTGACCAGAGAATACTGCAATGTTATCCCAGGACAGACCCAATTCATCCAACTATGCCTGGATACAAAAGCCAAAAGGAACAATGGCAGATCATCTGTTCTGAAAAAGCATGGCCCACCTAAAAAAAACACAACCTCAGGTTGCATGCTGTGGTATGGAACAAAGATTCAAAGCATACAGTAAAGACAGTTGCAAATGGCAGAGGTGTGAAGGAGGTTCACGAGACTCCGTGTATAAACTCTGGACTGGAGAAATGCAGAAAGCCCTGGTGCAGAGCGGATGTCCCTGATGATAAATGGGGTCCAGCATCTTCAAGGTCAAGGTCCTGGAAGAGCTAGAGACCAATGACCCATAGACTAGTTTTGATCAAATAAGAGCACAATATATCTTTAGCAAAGAACATCGATCTGCTACCCTAGTGGTGAAAGAAAGGACAAGGAGGATGTTCAATGCTCTTGTACATTTGGCTTGTAGCTGCTTCACGTGTGGTATAAAGATCAGCTTATGGTCAAAGATAAGTTCCAAGAACATTGTCTTGGGGACCACAGGTAGTACAAATTCACCAATATGGAGGTCAGGATCAGGGTGAATACCCCATTGGTGGCAAAAGTGAATGCAAACAGTTTTAGAGAGAGAGAGAGAGGTTATGCATTATGCTACAATGTTTGTATTTACTTGATAACTACAAATATGGAAAACTTGTCACTATACAATATAATTTTTGCATCTTATCTAATAATTACACTTATAATACCTTCATACTTTTCTATTCCCATTTTTTAACTCATTTTAAACTGTAAAAAATAAAACTTTAATGTCACAATACATTTTTTCACCTGATGACCCCACATACGCACGCACACACTTGTGTAGCAATGTCTACTAACACAATCCAAAATGTCAAATCTGATTCTTTAATTTTTATTTCACACTTACAACCTAATGCCATTATAACCAGTAACTCTACATGTTTTGTCAACTACTTATTTATCAGTACCTAGTAATAAATTAGTCTCAAGTTTATAACAGTAATCAAAATGATAGGTTACTGTCAATCATTACCATGCTACTAATGTGCAAGTAATTTTTTTTCAATTAATTAAAAAAAAAACATTTTGCAGTCATTTTCTCCCTTTGATTGTTCAAGATTTTATTCTATATTTCAAATTTGTTTACATATACAAATTTTTGAACCAGGTCCTTACAATAAAGCTTTTGGTTTTAGATAGAGTTAAACCACTTATCGATAATTAAACCCTTATAAACAAAATGTTGTCTTTAATATGCTTTCAATAAAATAGCAGTTATTCGTACCATGTTATACAAAAATTTATTTTGCACAAAGTTACAATTATGTTAAATCTGGTATATAAAAAAGTTGCTTTTGAGCACATTAATGAGCAAAAAAAAATTTAAAAATCATACTTTTCTTCAAACTAAAGTTAAATTATTAATCATATTTTAATAATTACTTGCTTTAGAACTTTAAATTCATTGAAATGATAAGTAAGATTAATAAATAAAATAAATTCAAACACATCAATAATGATATTAATTTTTCTTATATTCTAAAAGTGTTTTCTCTACAGATAATAATTAAAAATTATTTCAGGCAATGCTCTAGCATTTTGGTTCATCAACACTAGTAGCACCAGAAATTATTTGAAGAGTAAAGACAATTTTATATAACTTTATTACCAAAATGTCTAAATATTTCTAATACACAATACAGATTCAAATAAACCTAGCATATATGATGAAGCAAACTCCATCTTATATAAATGCTACTGCAAGTTCTTTGGTTAATTTATGACAAAAAATAAATGAAACAATGGATACTTGAATAAAAGTTAGTTTTAGTAAGTTATACTATCTTACTGAAAACAAATATGCACAAAAGTCCTTACTTGGCTTAGTTTGATTGATAATCATTGTACTGAATGCAAGTTCTGCTAATGGTCTTGTAAACAAAAATAATCCAACCTCATGCAATTATTCACACATACCTTTTAGTAGATAAGATACTTACAGAAGTACAGTGCTTGGTATTGAGATATTAACAAAAATCTACACATTTAACTTTATACAATTTGAAAATCCAAAAATGATAAAACACTATTCTGAATATTTCACACAAAGATTAGTAAAGAGAATTTCTCCAGGATCTAAAAATGAAGTCCACATATTGCAGTTCATGTTCTATCTTTCCTAAAAACAATTTTATGAGTTTTATATCAGGAAGTTTTATCTGACAACTTCTTTTTGGCTCATGAAAACAAATCCTCTAAATGTAATGGATATTCTGGACAATAAATCAATGTAATCAAAAAAATCAAAAAAATCTGAGGTGACTGGTTTTAAGACCTATACAATACTTTTTTCCTCTCCCCCAAGAAAGGTTATTTACACTATGGCATTATAAATGGCATGCATACACATACTGAATGTACCATAAAATGAACATCAGCTCCATACAAGAGGGTAAAGGGACAAAATAATACCATACACCACAACAGCAACTAGATCCAAAATGTACTGCAAACAGAGTTGAAAAAATAAGTCTTAATCAAGAAAAATAACCCATGAGCCTATTAATAAGATTACAAACCAAGACACTGAATTTTTCAAAAACAAGTGTGACGTCTGTTTTTGTGCTTCAACAACGCTATTTTCCAAAAGCCTAAATCTGAATGAGAAGTTTCTCTACAGGTGTTAAATACAACTACATCAACTGACAACACCATACTGTTTAAGCAAATACCAGAAACTCCAAGATTGTACCACAAACTTCAGTAATGAAAGTGGGGATAATTTAGTTTACTTTGAGAGGAACTTGCAGCAGATAATCAGAATGCAGTAAGGTTTTGAACTAAAATAGTACTAATAAGATGAATGAATTATTTAAAGATACTGATACAGTCACCCACCAGTTTCCACAGCAATGCCACACATGCACTTATAGCTGCAAGGAACCCATAGACAAACAATAGCAAATACATCATAATAGGAATGCAAGGTATTACGTAATGCACTACACATTAAGATTCTGACCATGACACCTAATGAAGTTGAATAAATTTGACTATGAACAATTATTAGATACAATAAAATAGATACCATATAGATGTAGCAATCTATCACTGGTAAAATTTTCCTTATTGAATACAATCTCGTGACAAGTATGTACAAGAGAGATGCAACATACTGGCCCCACATATGGTACATTTTAGCTGCAGTACAAAAAGACTATCCAAACAAGCATAAACGTCAGATTGTTTTACATCTATCTGGGAAATTGTTTATTTAACATATATCCATTGTCTTTGAGCTAAATTATGAACTTTTTAAACCAATTTTTCAGTATCCTGTTTCCTTCATCTCAATAAGAATGGTGATAAACTCAGCTCTCTTACTTTCCCCTCATATGATTGCCATTTGTGCAATCTTCAAAATCAAACAATCTAAATACAATATTAACAGCTTCAACAAGAATGTTTTAACTATGTTCAGAAAAATAATAAAATTAAATAACTACCTGTAATTCATATACCTCATAATTACATACTAGGCGTTTCATACAGTAGATCTATAATCCCTTTTTATGTGAAAGCATTACATTATCTTCCCAACAGGTATGATAATTGCATCATGGGAATCAAAATCTCTTAATCTGCTGTGCCAACAGATAGTATACAGTTGTAACAGTGGTGCTACTGCATATATGCAAATTTTGCAAAAATAATGACAACCTAGTAAGTCTTTGTCTAAGCTATGTATCTCATTCTGTTTAGATGATTCACTGAAGATATGAATGCTACCCATATTAAAGTTTTCTTTCTGGACACGTGAAGTCCCTCATGATTCATAATACATTCATGTCATCTTACCATTCAAGACTCGATGTACGATTAGTTTCATGCAATTTTATATTTTTCCACCCTTTGCATTTAACAAAGCAGTGGAACAAATGTCTACGGAAGTGTAAATGGTTCTTTTCCTCTTACATCACAGCTAATAAGACCTATGCTTCATTAATATCTTTTCATATGTTCACATTGACCTTTTAAGTTATTTCCATGACAAATGTTAAGTGGTTCTTTATTGTTGTAAATGTATCCATGAAAAGCAACAGAACAATAAAGTATGCAATATGAATTCATAATAACAGTAGGTTTATTTTAATACAAAATAGCACCATTGGAAGGAACAGAAGAAAAACCAACATCACTTAACTTATCTACGTGTTTTCTTGAAACATACAACTCAAAGTAAATTTCTCTCCATTATCTAGTAACAAATAATTCTGAGAACCAAACTCACATACAAGTATTTGAACTATTAGCCAAAAGATGTGAAACTGACAGACCTATGAAGTGTTAATAAGTGTGCTGGAGGAAACAACATTAACATATGGTTAAAACAATCTTGTACAGTGTTAAAAAATGTATTTAAATGATAAAAGGCTACAGCAGAAAAAGAAAACAAAACACTAAACAGCACAATATGTAAACATGGAAAAAAGAATTTATAGTTTATGTAAACAGCATAATGGTTCCTTAATGGTTACAAACTGATTTTTTCAAGCAATACTTACAACTGGGCTTCAACTGGTTAGCATGGCTTGATATCAGAAGACTGTCAGTGTTATCCGAGGCCAAAATTTTCTGTTTGATTTTCGCAGCAGTAACACAACACAGATGTGAAGACATAGAGGAGGAAGCACAACCTTCAATATTACACGAACTGGACTTCTCACCTAGTGTGTGTACATACATTTTGACTCATCAATGCTCACACTGCTAAATGCACATTACAAATTACAATTCATTTTGTTTTACAGTATTGTATGCAGAACAATGCAATCTGATCTGATAATCACTATACGAAAAGTTGCAATTTAAAACAAGTTAACACTCAATCATCAAAAATGCTGGCTGATTTCTTCAAAATACTTTTCAAAATTTATTAATGATGCTCCATGCCATGCTTTCAAAACAAACCTATGCATCCATTATTTTATATTATTGAGAGGATTCATTTCTTTCATTGTGACATGGAGTAAAATTTAAACTTTTAACACAAATCTAACAAAAACAAAGAAACAATGGTAATGATTTCCTTAAATAAAAAAAAAACGTTCAGCTTAAAGTCAACAGTTCATACCTAAGAAATACAGTAGAAACATACACAAATATTACTTGCATCACCATTTGAAAGAATAAATATTTAGTTTCATCATGCCCATGTGGTTTAATGCTATTAGCACAAGTTTCTTATTCTCAATATTTAAAAGCAAGCAATGTAAACAATATCATGCAAGTTCTTAAACACTACATATATTTGATAACAGTAAAAGGTCTGCCAAAAACTACAATACTTCATAACAAATTTGTAAAATGAACAAATATTCTCTAAAGATCAGCACTGAATTAGCAGGGCAGTATTTAAAAGCTTTAACTGACAAAACAACTACAGAGATAAAAATATAAGAGAGGAAATGAACTTGATTATATATAGAAAGAAGAAATGTGCAAGTAGAAGTTGCAAAGCTATAGAAACACCAAACATTTCATGCAGAAACCATAGTTCATGCACAGTCAAAACCTATTATACTCTTGTTCACACACTCATATCAGTCTGAGCAAATAGTAAAATTTATGTAGTTCAATGGAAAATGATGTTGATGACTAGCTGGTAATGGATACACATGTACAAGGTTGTCTTTTATTTTCAATTCTTAATAAACTGAATATTTACTGAGTTAAGTTTTGTGAATTACTTTACCCACTTAAAGATGTATAATTTCGTTATTATGCACTAAGTCACAATTTCTTGAAACTGTTTTCAATGAAGTTGTCAGTGATAGATTTTGCTTGTATCTGTAATAAATGTAAAATTAAAACAATTTATGACAGTTAAAATAATTGTGTAAATACTTTAAACTAAGACAATATAACCATCAGATTAATTGGATAGATATGTTCTAATTAAATACAAATAAACTAAAAATACAAGTCAGATGGACAGCAGAAGAACTTTTATTTTCTTTACACAATACAGATTATTACATTTACTAACACAATACTTCAGTATGCACTACAATTAATATATTAATTTTCACACAATAAAAAAAACAAAAAAAAAACAAAACTGTCAAAGCCTTTCCCATACCTTTACTTTTGTTCACAGAACAAGAAATACTGGTAGCCCATGTGACCAGCTTGTTTTATTTTTGGCACTACATACTCACATTGTATGTTATTTGTATCAACCAGAAAAAATGAGAAAACAGAACAAACAAATCCCAGTCTTTGCTTTTTTTTTTTTTTTTAGAAAATAAAACTGCAATTCATGCAATGTGAAACAAAATGATAATAATAAAACCCAATTTATGTTAATTCAACAAAGTTTTGTCAGTTGTAAAGTTAGTTTTTATGGGAAACAATATATATATACCATGAAATTAAATAACAATTTTAGGCTGAACAAAAATAAGTTAAAATCAAAGCTTAAAGTGAATGTACTTTCACCTTCTAAATTTATTTTTATGTAAATACATACAAGAAACCTGGAAATTAATTAATGTTTTTTAAAATCAAATGGCAAGACTTGGGTCATCCATCATATCCAACAGTTGTAGTGTCCCTTACAACAAGGTGTTTTACATTATTCAGAGATGATATCCTACTTTCAATTTAATCAGATTTATACACGTTATGATAAAATACTATGGTAATTAGCTAAAATTACAGTATCTTTAAACTAATATAAACTTCATTTGTTCATGTTATATATATATATATATAAAATGGCTAGTATTATTGAAATTAAATGGTAAAAGATAATGTAAATGCAACAACTCTTGCCACCGATAAAAGTATGTAATTGCCGTATTTCAAGCAGTAATATAGCTGTAAACTAACACAACATGATTAGGAATGAACTTCTGTTACATGGTTTTTAGGACTAACCAACATAATTTTATACAACTACATTTAAGTCTATAAAAGTAGCTACATGCCAAACTACATTATGAAAGAAAATTACAATGTTGTTTTTATATAACAATTAACACACTTTGGAAAAGATATAAAAACCAAGTACTTTCTACAATATGACTTTTCATTTATTTTTTGCTTTATATAAAATGTACCTTTTGCAATAAATGATTGAAGTAAAACAAAAGCAACAGAATTATCAAAATGACAAAGTAAGATTAACTTAATTAACCATAGTATTCATAATATATTTTGAAATTCATAACTTTACTAACCAGTATATTTTATATTCATAATTTCAATGAAAGAAATCAATTTATCCTTATGTCAACGCTTGCTGCTAGACTTCAAAAAATCCATTCACAGCTTTTATTCGGATGCAAAATTTAAAATAAATTTCACAAACATTTACTTGCAAACAAAAATATTTAACACAGTATTAATAATGATCAAGATTTAAAAACATTAAAATTGAACAAAAACATTAGTACAACAAAATGTTTACAACTTTTAAGCACTGTGTGTAAAACAGTCACAAACTATCTAATAGGACTGACATATTTGTTACAATGTTAATAAACGTACATGCACTTAAAAAGCATTAAAACTAACATCGATCATTTATTCATGTATTATTGAATTCAAGACAAACTAGAAAATACAATGAAGAGATAACATACACTTTTTTTCTTCAACAGCTGAAACATATGTAACATTGCAGTAGATAACTGATTTCTGAACTAAATCTTATGACAGCAGGATTATAGCAAACACACTTCTGCAGATAATTTATTATTGTAAATGATCCTCTCTTCTAATAATCTTATATGCATTATTCATATATTCTGATCAAATTACACAAAGTTATGTATTGTTCCACTTTATCTCTCTCAGTGTATAACCATAACACATTTAAGCAATACCAACAAATAAATATTGTTATGAAAATTGATATCCACTTTATACACCCATTTTAAAGACAAATGCTATAAAAAATATTAGCAATCATATTCTGAATGCTATATTTAATGAAAACAAAGTTTCATAAAGTAATACCAAAACTGAACAATGTTAGCATCACTGTAAAAATGTTCCAGCTCTATGCAATATCTTTTTCTTTCTACTCAAGTTGATATTTCAAATTATTGTAAAAAAAATTATTGCTATTTGGTTACTTCTTGCCAACATGAATACTATAATGACAATACTAAATCTTGTGTTCACTATTTTTAAAACATATAGCATACACTACAGCTTTAATACACATTAGAAATAAAAATGAAAATGTTCATTCACACCTAGTTTATCAGCAGAGTCCATTTCACATCATAATTATTTTTAATATACAATTTCAACATATATTTTGTGGTTTAAAATATTATACTGTTAATAATAGAGTGAATGATCAATATGAAACAATACAGTATTATGGATGATTATTAAACCACACATTAAATACATCTTCAGTATAATAATTGACATTCTTACCTTTACATTGTTATTCCTACCAGAAAATACAATGCAAGCATTACTCGTAGAAACCCCTTGAGTTATTTCTTGTGCTACAATGCCAGATTATGCAATTTTGATTTACAAGTTGTTACTCATGCATAGCTTTCATAAGATCATGAAATATTTTTTAAGGCTAAAATAACTAATAATTTAATTACTTTTTCTTTCCTGGCATTAAAAAAAAAGAAGAAAGAACTATTATCCTAATGAGAGTAATTTATAGTTTTTGTAAGTGCACTAAGTACATAGAAATTTGCTTTTCTTCCCAGAAAATACTACAGCTTCTTAAAAAATGATAATCTTATTGTAAAAAACCACATGAAAGAATCAAACAATACATAATTCCATTAAAAAAAATAAATTGAAATTATACTATCCAACTTGTAACTTAAGGTTCAATTTCCTCAAAAATTCTAAGTGTATAGAATTAAGTGCAAAGATGCATAATAGGCTAACTACACTATGAATACAAAAAGAATCAAACCAGAATTTTTAGTTTTATAAGCCCTCAACTTACCACATAGCTACCAGGAAGGCATACTTATATAGAATCAAACTTACTAAAATATCAGTTTTTCATATTCTTAAACTTTATTAACATATTTCTGAAATTTGCTTTTCCTCAAAACTTAAAAAAAAAATCTAAGCTTCATTTAAAGGATTACTAATTGAAAAAGCTGAAAAATGAGAATATGCTACAAGTAAATGAAATGTTTCTAATCCTTTAAATGAAGCCTAGGATAACCAATCAGCAAACAGCTACTGATCTTCTATTCACAATTCAAGTAACTGAAGTTAAATCTATCATGCTCAGCTGGGTAAAAAGGAATCTATAATCTATAACAACTTGATTAGGTTAGTTCTTTTCCTTTTTAATCAATACAATATTCTTGTTTATTTCCCAAAATAATTATTTATATGTCTGTAAAAACCAAGTTCAGTATGCAAATTTTGTTTCATTTACTATACAATATACTTTGTTGTTTTTTTTACAAAACCTTACAATCCTTGTACTAAGGCTTCAAAAAATATCTAACAAATATACGTATTATAGAATTGCAATTAATTATAGAAGTCAAGTGAATCTGTTGGACAAGATCAGATGTATAGGAAGATAAAAAATAAACGTTTAACTTTTTCTAAGTTCTAACAACTAAAACATTTTTACCATGTTGTGCTAAATGCTGTTTTAATCATTTTAAAATATAATAAAACGTTTGTCATTTTTAAATGTCAGTAATTTCAATTGCTTGATACTGAATATATTACAACTACATATAGACAATACCTTAAGGTGAAAATTTAAAAATATGAATTTAGCATCTCCTGAAATCATTGACAATACTTCACTTTTAAACTGTGTGTCAAAGTTTTCAGAGTTCCAAACACAAAGATGTGAATAGTAAATATTTACTTCCTTAATCAATATTTGTTTATAACTTACTTTATTAAAGCTTGTCATCACTGCAAAAACTAAACTTCAACACCCAGTTTAGCAGCTGCTGGGTAAAGATGTATATTTTACCAATTTCAATCACAAGAACAATGGTATAAATGATACATTATGTGATATGTAATATATCCAGATGTAGCTTTCATTCTCTAAGTATTCTTACCTATTATTCATATCAGCAACAACACAAAAATATTATATCCATAGCACACATGCAAAGATATTGACTAGAAAAGGTTTGGACATTCACAAGTTAAATACAAAGAATTTTAAGAAAATTACCAAACAATGAAAAACACAAATTTAACTATAAATTTAGTTCCATGAGGTTCTTGTTTGCTTTGAACATTTCAAAAGCATTTTTTTTAAAAACCAGTTACAGCAACTATACCTTGTCTATGTACATCATTAACAGAAACATATAACACATAGATGGGCAGAATCTTCTACAAAATACTAATATTTAGATCTTTTATAATATTGAAACCTCCCCAGTTGAAATAAATCTAGTCCTAAGTGATGTAAAATCCAATACTTTGCAGCATTTTTCACTTTCAAGGCTATCACTAACAGAACTTTCTTAATAATTGGAACATATGACTAAGTCATCATAACTCACATGCCCAAGCAAATAATATTTAAGAAAAATCAGAAGCACTTGTTTAGTGAAATATCCCAAGCCTGTGAAAAATTAATCAGTATAATCTTCTGAAATTTCAGATTATCCTTCATCAACTCTGACTTCATGAAAAATATAATATAATTAAATGTAAATTGCAATGCATGAACACAAGGTTATCCACTTCTTTTTAGTTTTATAAGACACAATGATAAAGATAAATCATTAGTATTGCACAAGTGAACTTTCCCACAAGATACTCGCATAATATACAAATACAATTACAGGACACTTACAGACTACAGTCATCCAGTTTTGTGTATGGTACTGTTTTACTGTTACTTATCAGACCTGTTAAATAAAATTTCATTTTTTGACACTGCCTAAGGCACTTGTCTAAAGAGGTGAGTTGAATGCATAGTTCCAAGAAGAGAACACGCAGTTATTTTTTTAGCAACTGTAAAAATATATTTTATGCTTTGTAGAATATTTAAGATGATTATTTAAAGAACAAAATTATACTTTAAAATGGAAAAAAAAGTCTTTCTCTAATGTTGCTATGTAAAACTACTAGTTTTTGTATTTCATTAATTCTACAAAACATTTAAACCTTCAGACATATTTTGGTTAACATATATCCATTCTTTAAGAATGAAATATACCAAAAAAAAAGTTCATCCAAAAGAACAAACAAAGAAATTTCCCCTATAAAAATGTTCCTAAGCTGCTTTCTACACTGTAAAACAAGGCAATGCAAAATACATACATACTTGGACATTTAGTTTTCCTTTTTTGTATTTGTAACATTTATCTCTTAATCCACACAATAATATTAAACTTAAAATTATAATTATATCTATTCACAAAGGCAAATGACTGTTTTGTTCAATTTCAGCAGATGCTACCAAAACTTTTAGTAACCTTTTGAAAGGCATCTGAAATTTTAAAACTAATAACCATAATACTTATATCTGTATTTAATTATTTCCAAGACACTCCAAATGTCTTCCCTTGGACATGCAAAAACACAAACACACACACAACCAATTTATGTATCATGCTTTCTTCCAACAAAACTTCAAAATCAAAGAATACTGCAATTTCTTCTGTATGTACTGCACACAAACTATTAAAATCACTTTCTTGAATTATGCATTTACATTTACACAGCTCTAAATGAAAGTTTGTTCTGTTAGTTATTAACCCTAACTTTTACAACAACACTGTATACAGAATAATGTTGCAGTACTATCCACTGACTAACAACTATTAAACAAAGAATGTCCCAGTATCCAACATTTAGACCTTAGAAAAGCAATTTTTCAAAATACAAAAAAGAAATTTAGAAATGTCAGTAACTTTTGTCATTTATCATCTTCTGGCATGATATTTGCAATAAAGTTTTCTTCAGGTTGGTCTTTCAATCTTAGGGGAATTAAATGCAATCTTATGTCACACAAACCAGATGTAATATTCAGGTAGAGGGTACTACGTTGAGTTTTTTTTTTATATTTTAGAATAATGTGCCATCAAGTAATTATGCCATCTTTCTATAGGTGATTATGCCTTGCACATGATTTTTATTTACACAAATTACGACATTCATTACAAGCACAGCACAAATTATTCACTGATTCAATTAGCAGGATATAGTTAATATCTCTGGGTTTACCCAAAAAATGCTTGAAGAATGATTATAAAGTCAGTAACACAATCACCTAAGAGTTATTCTTTGATAGATTGTTTAAGAAGAGTATTCGTAATGAAACTTTGTAGAATGGACAGCAACTGCTTGTTGTAGAGACACAAGTGTAGTGGATGATGTTTCAAAAGTCTTCCGTCTTTTGTCTTCAAGTCAGTGCTTGTGCAGGTGTTGTCAGTCTTTTATAGTGTTCTGATTAACTGTGGAGAGTGTGTTATGATAGGTTGGTTTATCACTTTCTGATTGGAGGAGAGATCTGTAGATTCAACCAATGGCAGCCACAGGTTACTCTCCTCTAATTCAGAATCTCTGTTTAGTGAAGGTTTAACAGTGTTGATATAAAATGATTCTTTGACTACATGCTCTCCACAATCAACTAGAACACTATAAAAGACTGACAACACTTGCACACAAACTGACTTGAAGATAAAAGGCAGAAGACTTTCAAAACATCATCCTCTACACTTGTGTCTCCACAACAGACAGTTGCCATCCATTCTACAAAGTTTCATTACCTAACAGTTATTTTTTTTTTGTATATATTATCTGCCTCAACAAACATGTTTTAAAATAATTAAGACATCTACCATTATTAAAATGTGTGTTTTTAATTTAAATCTAATTTGAATGAAGAAAGTAGAACTAGTCTGTTTTTCTTAACAGTGATAAAAACAAAGCTTGTTAGAGTTGACATGATGTAAAAAAATGGAAAACATTTTTTGGGCTTAAAAGTTGCAGTTGTTTGCAGATTAATCACAGAATGGAATATAATTATCAAATACCAAAATTTATTTTTACATGTAGAGAGAAGTGGAATTATTTAATAACACAAAGAAGATTTTGTATGTGAAACTGAAAAGTAAAAAAAAAAAAAAATTAGCAAAACAGGATAGTAAAGAAAAATTCTCAAAATAAATTTTTATACAGCAATTACAAATTGCAAAATAACTTTTCCAAATTAATAAAACATGAACAGTAACCAATCCTCATTCCAGTGTTTGTGAATGTCAACAGAATGTTGACATTAAGTACATCTTAATATACCTGCCTCATTTTAAACACACATCTACTCTCAAAATTACTTCTATCATGGAACACAGTTTGAAGTACTAAATAAACAACAATTAGAAAAATACATGGTAAACTGCTATATAGTTTAGCATACACATCAAACTTGTATATGCAAAACTACCATGATATAATATTTCAAAAGTTTTAAAAAAGTAAAGCTTTATAAAGTATGAAACTAGAAGAAAATTTATCCCCTGCCCCCACAGTCTGCAGTTCTTAAACACCAAATTATGTATGTTAAAATACTATGCATCTTCAGATTGATAACAGTTTGAACTAATAGTATCATGAACTTTAACAGTGTTACTTATTTCAAATTAACATCCATATATAAACCATAACTTGCATCAAAAACGTACTTTTTTCATACTGACCATTCATATGAACTACAAATTTTGATGATGGGATAAGAAACAAAGAAAAAATGTATCATTATAAAATATTTTATTAAGTTTAATTACATTCAGCTTTAATCAGTCTAGGTTCATAAAATGAGGGTATATTTAAAAAATCTCAATATATACATAAACCAAAAAAAAAAAAAACAATTTAAAAGAATAAGTAACAGATCTACTGTAACAAGCTTATCAAACCTCAAAATTCTATTACGAATTACTAATATACCAGAATTATTTCACCATATAAAATTGTAACAGCTGTAAACAGTATGTTTACTCTTTGAAAAATCTCAACTTTGTGTAGATCTTATTGGTCTGTAATAAAAGTTTTTCATAATTGAATACCTCATTGGTAGAAAAGGTAATCTCTACCCATCCTCCTTTTGTTTTTCACACCTAAGTACTTATCAGACAAACATCTTAAAATATGCATAGAAAAAGAGGGGGATCATTTCAGCTAACTTTAAAAAGCATGTTTGTAAAAATACTTCAACTGTAAACTTCAAGTTTTTGAGTTACACAGATCAGTGAAAAGTTTTAAAGTACATGCAATGCATTAAGCTCTGGTTTACTTGTAAGCAATGCAATTCAATCATGTTTAATATAATGAAGTTTGTTTTAACATTGTCACAATAAACAGACAAAATATGCACCTTCTCAAAGATCAATCTACATAAAACTGTCACTTCTTGTTGAATACAAAAATGTGTTAACAGAATAGTTAGAACAGAGAAGAAATGATTGCAAAATGCACATTACTCTCCTTCATGTTGGAATGTATCTGAGGATGCACTCAAATATGATTTAGTTTCTAACAGTAAAGGCTATTTTTGTCTTTTTGTATCTCAAAATGAAAATATTTTCATGAAGTCAATATGTAAACATTTACATTCACATATTAAGTTACAAATACATTAGATAATAAAATCTTTGTACCTTATGCCAATAATTTAATTAAAGTTTGTTTTTCAGATGTTATTTCAGCTACAGTCTTAAGTTGCAAGCTCCACAGAGATTCAATTCAAAGACTAATTATCATTTATAGTAACATCTTAATACAACTAACATGTAGTCTACCGAAAGGTAATTGGTAACCTTTAATGTTTGAAGGAATTAGCCTGATTTTCAACCATTACCTGAAGGAACTAGCTTAATTTACAACAAACTTCAGTATCTGAAGCAAAAACAATTTGATTTACAACCACTTTATAGCAAGTATACAATAATTTAAAAATAATTACATGCCTTTTATAAAGCATTCTTACATTATGTTAAGCCTATTAGTTCATGGGTCACTCTGTCCAAAAACATGAAATCTTACAGGCTGTTGCAGAAGAGTATATATAAAAACAGTATTATAATTAACATATTATAGAATGCAACAGATGAACTAAAAAAAATTTGATGCAGAACCTATTTAATTGAAGAAGATTTGGCTTGTGTAGAAGAAAACTGTCCAAATTATTTCTAAAAAGTGTTTTAAAGAAAGTAGGCCTAGCATACATGTTAAAATTGGCCAAGCTACTTAATTTTTTTTTTTTCAGATTAAATGTTGAATTTAGTAGTTTATCAGTTCATTATGTAAGAGGGCAAACTATAATTTAGTTCCAAAGTAATATTCTATGTAGAAGCAATGTCACTACAGTGTTTTGGGTTTTATTTATACGTGGTTTTCAAGCAAGCTGTAAAGTTTGCCATTTTTATATTAGAAAAGTTGCATGGGAAACATCACAAAAAGGTTTACACCATTTTTCTTTTTAGAAAATTTTGAAACCACTTTAGAATATCTTGATAAATTTTACCAACATTATTTTCTTCCACTTTCAACATGTTTTTAAAACACATTGAAATATGATACTGATTGGAAGTTTCTGCATTCAAGATTATGAAAAGATACAACCAAAAAACAATTTTTTGAAGCAACTTAACTGAGTAATGAAAAAACATGACTTTAATGATGTGAAGGAAAGCATCAAGTAATACTTCTCAGTGCTAAAGAAACTACAAACAAAGCACAATTTCATCTTCTATCTTGTACGATGCTTATGCAGGTTCTTATAATGATATGAATGAATAAACACTTGAGAAATTGCTCAAACACTGTACGCAAAATTCTTATAAAACCCCAAAACTACCTTTTAGGTTTCTTACCATGTGACAATTGATCATGAATGGTCTTCTGTATAATTATATTTTTAAACAAGTTTGGGTAAAGGAAGATGCTACCGGAAATTACGCTATGCATACAATATATAATACATCATCTTCGATGCATATAGGGCTAAACTTGCAAAGATATTTCAGTAATGCCAACACCCAAAAATGTCCAGACCAATATTTCACTTTGAACAAGGTTTTATTGAAACATTTATAATGATTTTAACAAATGACAAATTTGAGCCTTCAACTTGCACAGCAAAACATGCTGGCTTTCACTGCCAGGGCTACACTAACTTATCTGCAAAGAGGATGGAGATTTTCCTATATATACTTAAAGATGAAAGTTCTTATATTTAAGGGAATGTGGAAAAAAAAAGTTCACATTTAGATTCAAGGAATAAAAATGCACCACCATTTGGGCATTTTTAGATGCAAAAATTTTCAAGGTATCCATGCTAGTGATTAATAAATAATGTAATGCAGAACAAAGTGTAAGGATTCTGAAACATCTACTGAAGTTCTTGATGTGTAAAGTTCTGTCACTAAGATCTCATCAGAAAACAAAAACTGCATCAGTGGTTAAATGAGGACATGAAGTGCACCAGTTCATAACAACTCTGAACCACTGCAAGTATACTGCCTCAATCAATAAAAAAACTGATTCTTTCTGGTGGTCCATTATGTGGATTTTATGTAACACAATTTTATCTTTGATTTAAATGAAAAACAGTTAACACAATTACTAGCCTTACTGTGCTGTTTCCATATATCCAATACACAACTATACATCTACCATAAATTACAGAAGTACACACCCATGAGTCTTAAAAAAAAAGTTACTTTATGCATTTCTATGAATGTTTATAACTTAAGGAAAATTTTAACTGCACTGACTAAACCCCCTCACATTTATTACTGTGAAATGGGTTCATAACACACAGCTAAGTGAAAACAAATACTTGACCAAACAGTTACAGGAAAAAAGCTCTTTAAAACAGTCTACCAACTCCTTTCAGAAATGCTACAAAAACCATTCACAGACTAATGCAATTTTGGTCTATATACACACTAACTTAGGATATCACCAAAATACATACCAAACCTTGATAATTAAGTACAAAAAATAAAAATTCAAGAAATGTGAAAAAATAAAAATGTAAATAAATCTACAGACACCTTTCTAAAAATTAGATGCACAACAAATTACTTGTAATTTTTTCATCCTGCCTGACTATATTAAAGGTTCAAATGGCCCTGGTTAACAGATCTAGATAATTAAATTCTGAATTTAATTTAGAGTATATTTATAAACTTAATGATAAAATTTATTTTGTGTAAACCTATAAATTCAAACTGTTACTAAAATATCTCAAGTTTATAGTGAGGTTTCATGACATTTAGAAACTAATTAGTTTTTAAAACGGTACTTATTAATACTGTATCTAGCCTCCTTGGTATATTTTAAGTCAAGGGAAAACAGTGACAAATCCTACAGCACCAGTGTCCAAATGCAAAATTCATTATCAACTGGTATTTTGCTTATATTATATATACACACTTCTTCATATAAAGCATTACACATCACTGAGTCACATATTTAATTCACTGACAGTAATACATGTAAAAAATTTCCAATGGAATGCAATGCAGGCTTTACAGAGTTGATGTAGTTAATCTACCAACTTATCAAATCAAAATGCTTTGAAACAGCATTAAATGTATGAATCATACATTGCTTTTAATAATCAATTGTAAGGAATGGATAAAATAATTCTGTATACAATCTGCTCATTAGCAACCGTTTAGCTGCAAACAATTCTAAGTTTAACAATCATCAGTAATTTCACTGTGACACTTGATTTCCACCTTACAGATTTTTATAAAATAAACTTTGATTAAAATGCAAAAACTGAATAGCAAAGCAATATGACATTAGCAGTTACCAAAACACAAAGGCTAATAAACCTTACAATTTTACAGCATTCTCAATCTGCATTTTTTACTAAACAGCACAAGCAGACTTCTGTAATGACTTTTACTAAAGAACCTGTACAGGACATTATATTTATCACATACATATCTGACTATGCCTGACACAAATAAGCAAACCTGTATAATAATAACAAAAGCCATGGTTTTTGTTATTTACTTAAATACTAAAACACATTTATCATCAAGCAAATGAAATATTCTCATTGTAAAACCAGTCCAGTAAAAAGTTCTGGAGATTTGAATAGAAACAAATATTTCAACCACAACACTAAAATTAAGACTGATTAATTTATTTAATTTGATAAGGTGTACATACTCTAGTATAAGCTGCCATTTAGAACAGAGTTTATAACTGATAATACAAGTATAAAAAAAACAAACAAGTATACCATACCTGTGTGTGCATCACTTAAATAAATGAGAATTTCAAAACTGCATTTGTCTAATGTTCAGATATATTACAGATTAACTTCCTCACAAAAAACTAAAAACTCCTGATCCTAAACTAACTACAGTACACATGCAAACCATTTCAGCATGCATGTGGAGACAGTACATGTAGTTTATATTTGAATATACACAAACAATGTTTGTGTAACAGGCACGTGAAAGTTACATAACATTTGCTTAATGTAATTATACCTAAACACGTATCCTAGAAACCAACCATCAGATATTTTTCTACATAATGATGCATGTGAAGATAGTTGACAGTTTCATTTTGATATAAGTATTGAATTTCATACAATAACTGTATGATAATTATAAAAAACTTCTACCAAAAGTTCTTACACCATCCATCATTTAGTTGGAACTTTTTTGCAATACAGTTTTTCTGCATTACCTCATATGTATCAACTATTTGAGAATAACATACAAGTTTGTAGTAACCACTCTATACCTTGCTGTCCCAGGCTTAAAAAGAAAGCAAGAAAAGTACAGTATCTTTGGTAAGTGGGAGAGGTCTTCAGTTGTTCCTAAGGCCACTTCCCAACTGTTAATGATCCAAGGCCTGACACATGCAGCATGATACGAGACTTGAAGCAGTACAGATGGTGGTGGCACAAGTTAGTGACTCAATAAACAGATAACATCATCTATGCCCACTGACCTAAAATACGACAGAGAAAAGTGCCAAAGCTAATTTCAGATTCATTCAAAGTAACTGAAATATTATGCAGTACTAACATGGTTTTATATTTAGTGTAGTCAATAAGCAGAATAAAAAGATAAATACAATATTCAGTGTATCTCCATCAGAACAGCA
The DNA here is from genome assembly GCF_004210375.1 of Tachypleus tridentatus. Lineage (NCBI taxonomy): Eukaryota > Metazoa > Arthropoda > Merostomata > Xiphosura > Limulidae > Tachypleus > Tachypleus tridentatus. The sequence continues at coordinate 133,753,004 of NC_134833.1, read as the reverse complement.
TTTCAAAAATTACAGAAAACATTGAGGTATACAGTGTTATTGTTGTTGTGGTGTGTGTGTTTCTATTTAAGATTTATTATCTTAAAGCATGTTTTTAAAAATAACCTTTATGACACTATTTTACTCTCAACCCAAACACATATACACTAAAATTACGTTAAATCAACTACGGTTAGCTGTTTTCTTCTACAGCACTTAGTGGGAGAAGTAGTGTTTACAAAGAGTTATATTTTGCTTCACTCTAACCAGTTCCTTGTAACTAACTTACTGTATCAGTGCAGTTAAGTGAAAAAATACAAAATGACAAAAGCATACATTTGAAACATCAACTTGCCCTAAGCATTGTCAACTTCTTATAAATTAGCAAAAGTTATCATTGGAAATTTTATTTCATATATAAAGCCTCACGACTCTGTGTGTGTGTGTGTGTGTGTGTGTGTGTGTGTGTGTGTGTACGCGCACGCAAGATGTGACAAATGTGAAGTCCAACACCCAAGAAGTACAATAACCAAAACACAGATTGTAGTGAACTTGCATTCAAGTTAAAATTCCAAACAGGAAAAATTTCTTTTCAAACTTTAAAAATCAAGAATAGGCATGCAGTTTCAAAATATATCAACTTCACAAACTTTGGCTTTCTAGGATATGTTTAACTGACGTATGAATAGTACTACAGATGAATGACAAAATATTAGTATTGATACATGAATAACAATAATTATTATTATTATATACTGTTGAGCAATAGAGTCAAAGTAAAATTTTTGGTCATCTTTTAAACAAATTGTAGCAACTTTTATTGAGATGCATGTATACATAGCTTAAAACACAAATTGATATTTAATTGTACATACCTGTTCATGAACATGTCATCTCACATCCATACACTTTTATGCATACCATATGAGTAACATACTCTAAAAATTAGGACTAATAAAAGAGAAAGAAAAAAAGGTTAGTTTAGGCCACCACCAATGTTAGTCAGGCTCCACAGGGAAGGAACAAAAAGAAATGATTAGATCCAATACTTAGGTCACAGGTTAGAACACAGCAGCAGAAGGTATATATGAAGGTAAGGATAGTGAATGAATATTCACTACACTTACTAAATATAACCTAAAAAAATATAATTATCTGTATGAAGTAATGAATTATGATTATGTACCACATTAATGATGTGACAGCCAAATCCAACATTTATTAAAACCTGACTGCACACCCTTAATAGATACAACATATCTTAACCCTTGAGCAGCAGGAATGCTATAGGTAACAGCATCAACTGATGATGACCACCATTTAAGGGTTAAAATACCAAATTCTAATTACCTTAAATAATATCCTTTTAAAAGTTGATTTGGTTTATAATACTTTGAATTTTCTTTCTCTTGATGAATGGTAAACATAACTTCACCTAAACATTGATTGTACTTTGTCAGATTTCAGATTGCAAAATGAAAATTATGAAAAAAAAAAAAGAGTATAGGTGTTTGATACAATTCAACTTCCTCAGTTGTTCCTTTTATTGTAGGGATTAAGTTTGTATAAAAACAACTGGAATCAAGTACTGTACATAGGTTGGTGCATGGAAATAATTCCTATACATTTACATGGAATTTTACTTAAGTAGTTTAGAAAAACATGTGATATTTACAAGAAAATTATTTTGTTCACTACATTTTCTATCATTATAGAATGTATAAATGAGAGTAGAAAGAAATGCATAAACAAACTGATAAAATTCCCTCTTAAAAAATTTAAATATAGCCTCTGCTTAACTGCATGAATTTTGAATATTTAGATTTGGTTTCTGTTGCTCATGTATAAATTTTTGAAATGATGTTTTTAATGATAAAACTTCTACAAAACAGTTTGCATAATAGACAAGCTTTCTAACAACTGCAACTGCACTTTTATTTAATATAATTTGATTAACAGCCAGTTCTTATGTATAGTGGCATTTAACAGAATTAACAGTGTCACTTCTGATCTTGAGACACGCAAGAAGTTTTATCATCATTACCTGTTACCATAGAAACCAAAAGTTCCTGAAAATCAGCCAATTCTTGATCTATCATATCCATCCCTGAGGAGCCATTCAGATTGACAGTGTCCTCTCTACCAGTAGGAGCACCACAGTGGTCCTCCTTTAATGCACCACCCACCTGACCCTCCACTCTAGCCACTTCAGGACCATCCACACCTGAGCCAGGACCTTTTGTCAATACTTTATTCTTTGTAACAGTCACACCAAATCGAGTTCCAGAAACAGCCATCTTCTGGGTTGTACGACCATCAGTTATTACATCACTACGAGGTGGGACAGGGGGTCTTGGTCCAATTTCTTTCCTGTATAACACCTGCGGAGGTAATACTGGCTTGTTAGGTGGTACTGGAGGTGGTGTTCCTCGACCCACTGGAACAGGTTTTCTGACAGCTGCTGCCAAATTGGATTCAGCAGTGGTGGCTGGAATGTTTCCTCCCTGTTGAGTCTGCACTACGGTATCTGCTCCAGCTGCATGCATTTGTGATGTCACCATGGTAACTGTTCGTTCAACTGTGTGGAATACTGAAGTGGCAGCAACTGCAGAAGTAACACTTCGAGAATGTGCAGTGCTAACATGCCCAGTAGTCGAGTCGCCCATAATTATTTCCTGCGGAACAGCAGAAGATACTGGCCTATGAGGTGGAACAGGTGAAGTACTATGGGGGAAATGTTTAACAGGTGATTTTGGTGATGAGCACGGCACAGTAGGTTGTGGAACAGCAAGTAAAGGGGGAGTAGGATGAGACTGAGCCCCAGTTAATGAAGGGGGTACATTTGGTTTAGGAGGAATGCTTGTTGCTATAGGTACTGCTAGTTTGTGGGGTATTTGAGGCACTAAACCTGGGGGTTTAGCAGGAGTAGCAGGAGGTAGCCCTGGCTTAGGGCTAACAGCTCTAGCAACATTTCTGGGAGGACTAACTGTTGGAGACACAGTCGAAATAGAGCGAGGGGGAGTAGAAACCATTGTCACAATGGTGCTCCGAACACCTTCACCCAAGTTTACAGGAATGGGACCACCAGGCAGAAGTTCATCTCCCTTCCCACCAAGTTGCCTACGAAGGAATATATCTTCTTCTCTCAATTTTTCCAGTTCACTTATTAGTTCTTGTTCTCTTTCTCCAGCTGTGGACAACTGTCTTTGGAAATGCTCCTTCTGCTGACTGAATTCTGCCTGCTGTTTTTCAAGCTCTGCTTCAAGCTGAAGAGACTTCTGACTTTCTTCTTCTAGGCCTTCCACCATTTCAGCAATTTGTGCTTTTTCATGATTCAAAATCTAGAAAAAAAAATCCATTTAGTGCCAAAAAGTATTAGACTATTTTAAAATTAAATCCATTTATACACTCCTAGTTTTAAACAAAGTACACTGTCAAAACACAAATATAAAAAAAAAAAAAAATTATTTTGAAATGTATGTTAAAAATATGTTACATGTCAGAAATATTTGTAGGTTCAGCAAGTCTTAGCATAAAATGATAAAAACCTTAAACTTGATTTCATTTGGTAACAGTAGTGCCTGCATTGTAAAATAGATTCAAAGATATTTTAATAAAGTGTTTACAGGTACAAACAATTTTAAAATCACATCCTTAGCTAATACTGTAATATCAACACATATGTCGCAAAAAATAAATACCTACAACAGCAATAAAGCTAATATTCTGGGGTGAATTTAGCAGTTACTTAGCAATAGAATGTTTATGCAGTAGCTTAAATAAAGCCTTTTTCTTTTTCTTTAAATAAATTTAATGTAAATGTGTATATATGAACAATTAGTTTTTTCTTCTGGTATATTTGAAGTTAGCAGACATTGCATGTTGTGTGGTGGAAGATTCAAGAATTAATATTTTGAAGCATGAGAAATGTAAAACATGCCTACACTTTTTACTGCACTAGGAACAATTAAAAAAAGTTGAGAAATAATATATAAGGGTTAATAAAATTATATTCAAGAAGAAATTCATGTCCAAAACAGGTGGATGAGTTTCCAATGGTCATGATTGGATCAACACAGGAAATTAAAGGAATGAAGAAATAGAATTCAAAAATAAAAAAGGTAAATGTTGAACTGAAAGAAGGTAAAACATAAGTGATCAAAGTTAATATCTAGAAGAACCAATCTTGTAACACTCATAGTAGTATGAATTCCAGAAAGGCAAGGTGGATGTACGTAAGAAGTAAACATGAAGGTTACTGATATTTTTTATATAAAGAAATAAATAAAAAGTAAATAAAAATAAAATCAATAAATGTAAAATTTAGAAATAATTTAAAAGGGGCAAATGGTTGAAAGTAGGTTAGCTATATATACATATATACATACACACTTTCCAAAGCTACAGATAAAAATTTTAAAGACAAAACATAACTGAATAAATAGTTAACACCATTAGCAAATAAATTATTGTACAAATCAAGAAGTTAAAAGGAACTTAATTTCAAGCTTGAGTAAAAAATGAAAAAGTAAATTACAAGGATTGGAGAATAAGAAATAAAGAACAAGGAAACATAAGGAAGAGTGGTTATTTTTCAAAAGTAACAGTAAAAAACATGTCTATTTAATAAATATATAACATATTTCAGACTTACAAATATATTTTGGTCAAAGGTGTATTACACTGTTTCATGTACTACATTTAAATAGAAGTTTAAGAAAAAAATATGTAAAATAAACAATACATTACACAAAAACAGAGGTAGTGATATTATGCAAAATATTAGTTAAAGAACAGATACTTTCCACTTACATAGACATGAAACATATAACACCTGTAGAGAACATAATAAAACAGTGGTATTGATGTATATGTAAAAAAGTGGAAAATATAAATACAAATAACAAAAACAGTCAAAATCATAAGCTTGAGGTATGAAAAGTTTAATAGAAATTTATAGGTCACAGGTACATAACAGATGTTTTCCTGAAGTTACAATATAAATTACTGATATACTAAAAAGGAAAAAATTTTGTTGCACTGGGATATATATTGGTATTTGACCTCAGAAGTAGAGTAGGTTTATTTATGTCATGTTTAGATTGCACCTGATGTGGTCTGAAGTAAAAAATAAAAACATTTTGAATTACTTTACAAACTAAAATTTATTAAAAATTAAACATACATAAAACATATGTATTAAAAATTATACAACAAAAATATTATGTTAAGAAATGTAAAGCAGAGGTATACAAAAACTGTTTATGGAATGTAACAGTCTTGTTTAGCACAAAGCCATACACACTATGGGCTATCTTGTACTGTTTCTACCATGAGTATTGAAACCCAGTTTTCTGCAGGTGTGAGCCCACAGACTTACTGCTGAGCCACTGGGGAGCAGGATGTAATGGAAATGTAACAAAAGCAGTTTAATTATATGGACAACATTAAAGGTGAAAACAAAATTTTTGTTCAAGGAAATAATCAAATGATAAATTAAACTACAACAAATAATCATTTCATAAATGTTACCTAAAATATTTATTAGTAAAAAACATGAAATTATACATAAAAATATGAAAATGCATGTCATTGAAGCTCTAAGACACTAACTTTATACCCAATAACATTAAAAATTTACCAAATAGTTTAAAAAATAAAGTTCTAGGTTTTATAATTTAAAAATTGAAATTATAAAACTATACACAATTTGAATTGGTGGGCCATTAGTCTATATTTGCAGTTCACTCCAGAATGTTTCCTTGAAAATTAAACAATTAATGCAATTCCTACACTGTTTCCTAGTAAATTAAACAGTTAAAGTAATTCCTGTATATAGGTAGAGATAAAAATGATTTAGAAAATTATTGCTCAATACCACTGTTACCAGTTTCATTCAATATTTAATAAAATTACAATTAAACCTATCTATAAAAAAACAAAAAAAATGAACATACTGAAGTACTCTGGTCTTAGGGGAAGCTACATACCAGGCATGCTTTGCATTTTAATTAAAAAATTGTAACTATAAAGAAACTGTTGCTGCATATTTTGATTCTATTATATCTTTTGATAGTGCCCCATACTACAGTATTCAAATGGTTTAAAAGTTATTCAGAAAACAGAATACAATATGTATGGAGCTCCATTAGGATTTATTCAGAATGTATACTATTCTTATATAGCTAAAATGACAGGAAAATACTAATTTCTTGCTGATAATACTGATTAAGCAAAATGTACAGACATAAAATAAGAAATAATTCCTTTAATTAATTAGTCATTAAAAACAAATAATTATAAACAGATTTGAATTAGTAAGTTAAATTCAAATATTTCAAAAACAAAAAAAAATTGTATTTTATAGTGAGGATGTGCATGTTTATTGTTTTTTCTTTTTTTTTTTATAATAACAAAGCCCCATTGAGCTATCTGCCAAGACCACCGAGGGAAATCAAACCCCTAATTTTAGCATTGTAAACCTGTACATGGTGAGAAAAAACTGAAAATTATCTCATCATTAAATGCCAATTGAGAAAATATATAATTAATTGTATTTAGGACTTTATACCGATAGAAACTGTGAAAATACATGCACAAAATATAAATAAAAAATTAAAATATAAATACATATATTTATACAAGTGTATAAATTCTGTTACAATAAAAAAAATTGAAAATTTTGAGAAATATATTTCTTTGGTTAATTCAATATTATAATATGGAGTAATGAATCAGTTTACAAATTGAAATTTGACAATGATAAATACAGATTACTGAATAATAAACATAAAACATCTTAACATGTATAAAATTCTACTTCATTTGTCGAAGTACAGTACTGTTATAGAAATAAAACCAAAAATCTTAATATAGGAGATACGGGATTTCAGTGTATTACTTTGTGTATTGGAAAAAAATTATGCTCAAGCCTCATGATATTGTAATTATGTGGTTCTAAAATTATTTAGTAACTTTCCAATACAAATATGTGGTGAACAAAATTTAAATAAACAGAAAAAATATAATTGGTTATTTCATATAAAAAATTTCAAAAATGTACATAACTTTACTGTATGTTCTAGAACAATATTTTTAAAATTGATATAATATTAAAATTGATACATTAATATTTTAATTCGATATTCAGTACAAATATACTCTTCAGATATCCAAAGAAAACGTGTAATTTTGTACGTAATTCTTGCAGGTGCAATATGGATCTTGAAAACATAAATAGTAAACTTCTTAAAGTAGGTCTGCTTTACACTTTTTTCAAATGCAAAAAAATGAGCTTAAAAAAAGCTCTTTTGAGTAACATACTGTATTGTGAGACACTATCAACAAGGGTATTTCAGAAAATAAAGGCATTTCATAAAACAAATGATTGTGAAAAATTTATTGTCCAAAAGGATTACCATATTTTAAATTTCTTAGTGGCAGTAACTAGATGCTATCTTTTGCTTTCCAGATCAAAACAACACACTCGTGTTTCTTCACCGATGACAATAAGACCACCACCTTCCTGGTAGCATTTTAAAAGTACACACATCCAGCTGATTTTGTTTATGAATGTCTGTCAACTGCTTGTGACTTAATGGATAATGGTATGAAAACTACCAGCACTTAACATTATTTACATGTTCAATAATACTCACTTATCACAAATAGATGCGTTCACCTCGGCAGCATTTTAATCAATTGTATCACTATTGAGCCATCCTGCTCAATCTCCCTCCCATTACTAATGTTTGGCTACCTTTAGACTTTTCCACCTACTCATTGTCCCATACAATTCTCTCCATGTTGTTACAGTCTTATCTGGTGTATTTCAGCTAGCATAACATCTTCAGATCACTGCTTTATTTTTTCCAACATACAATGACAACTGCACAGTCAAGTTGTTTCCTCACTGGCTAGCACCACTGGTGCATCATGTGGGAAACAGGGATCACTTTCATAACTACATACATCAATGATGCTTTACAACATAACATTTACTGCCTTGCAACTCAGAGAAAGCATTGATGTAAATATTGCCTTGATTTTCTAAAACACCTATATACATCCACAACTTATTAGAAATTATACCACATATCCAGCCAATAAACCTTAAAACCAAGACTTTTACATCCCTAGTTCAAAATTCCTAGTTCAAAAATAATAAAAAATCTGCATATTCATTTCTACATGTTCCAGGTTTGTCTGCTCCATAATTGGTATTATCAAAACCAAGAAAATAAGGAACATTCAATATTTTGAAATATATACAATTTCAAACTTTTAATAGAATGCTTCAGAATACAAAAATACAGAACTTGAAAAACAAATGACCTTTCTTTGAATATTTCAGGATTTGTACAATATTATTTCTAAAATACAAAACAAATGCTACCCATATCAAATTAAATAAACATTTGTTTCACCCTGTAGTTCAATTTCTATTTCTGATGCTAGATGCAACAGAATATAAAATATTTATATTTACAACAAACATATTTAAGTGATTAATTCATTTATCTCTCCCACTAGTAAGATTTTCCTTTAACAACTTAAAGCAAGTTACTGGAAATATTTTAATCCATGACTTGTAAGCATTATCATACAAAATGCAATTTGACAGTGTAGAATTTGACTTCACTCGATCAGAAGTCATGCATATTTTTGAAGTTCAGCAATTAAGTTTGCACATGTAAAGAAACTAAATTTAGGTAGTCTTAAAGTACCATACACTATCCCATTTCACTTGTTCAATCCTTTAAATAAAAAATGAAACCGATAATATTGTATAATTAGAAAAAAAAATGAAAATACCCATTAAAAACAGCAAAACACAAAATTTGAAACTGTAAATTTGCATGGATCACCCCATGGACACAAGTCTTCATGCCAAATTTGGTGAAGATCCATCAAATTGTGTAGGATTAAGAATATTCTTTTAATATTAGGACATACCATAAAAATATTATCAGATATTTATGTAATGGTGTAAAAATATCACATCACAGCAACTCCTAAATGCATTCAACATTTCTCATTTTATCACTTACTACAATTTTTCTATATCTTTCACAAAGGTATTTCTCTTAGTTACAAGCTATTAGGAATAAAAGTTCTTCAGTATACAAGTTTTATATTAGCTTAACTACAGAAAATCATGTATTCATATATATTCATTTATCTAAAACATATTACTACAACTAAAAGACATATTATGGAACTAATATTCACTTTTATAAAGAGTTCATGCTGAAGCTAAACATAAACCCATGCAGTTACCATGCATAAAATATGTGGACAAGAGAAATATTTTAAATGATCAAAGTACTTCATTAAAGATAGCAAATAAATAGTAAGTCAATTATTCTAATTATATTCAATATAAAAATAGTAATTTTTATAAAATATAATGTCATACAATATATATTTTGCTAAAGATTACAAAATATTAGACAATATTATATCAAACACTTTCTAGAATCAAACCAAAACATAATATTAAACAGAGTCAAAAACCAATGCAATAAGGCTCCCCACAGATATAATTTTTTAATTAAAAACATCTTGTAACATGAAGTTAGGACAACAAGCTTTTATTTACTGTTTTCAATTCTTAATATACTGGGCAAGTATCTCTACAAGGTGCAATTCACAATTATAAAACTGGCTGAAATTTACTCGTACAGAAATAGTTGTCACGTGTCACATTCAAGTGGTCAAGATGCTGCACTTTCACCTGTTCCAGAGAAGTAGAAATTCATTTTGCTGACACAGTAAACAGCATCAGTTGACATGTCAGGGAATAATTATCAATAAGAACTTCAGAGTAGAATGAAAACACTATTATCTATGTTAGCATTTCTCAACCTCTTTGACACTAAGTACAAACTCATTGCCTTCATAGAATGTCAAAGAATACTTAGATGAATGTACAAAAACATTGCAATTTATTTATGAAAACTATCTAGTTTTTCTTTTTATAAGCTCCAGAGCCTGGCAAAGATAGTTAAGAAACATTGATTTAAATGTTTTTGTTTTAAAAGGAGTAAAGATTTAATATAATTTATTAACTTGGTAGGTCTCATTTTCAAACAATATTTAGCCAAAAAAAAATTAAGTCATGTTGCATTAAACTGATAAAATATGATAACTAATCAGCAATGGTATAACATGTAATATACAGATTTTTTAATCATGCTAATTAGACAGCATGTTTAATACACACATGTTTATACCAGTTATTTTGAATAAAACCAATGCTTTCAATTTTTAGTTTCAAGAACATTTTATTACCAAAAGTGTTTTTGGGGTGCAAATAATCACCAAAGCTGTTAATTATACTATGTAACAAAATTTGTACTTTTTCTTGTTCCTGGGAAGAGTTAATCCCCAACTGCTTGAGCCTAAAGTAAATGGAAAAGACTAATTTTTCACTTCAAACTTTGCTTTTGTGACCTGGGAGCATATAATGAAAACATGATTGGAGACTATATTTGGGGGCTGATACATGAAAGTGATTTACAGTACAGTTGCAAATCTTGAAAAACTACTCACTTCTAAACATTTTTGCTCATTTTTGTATAACTTTAGCATAAATACATGTAAATCTTGATTCATATGTTGTTTATTCAGACCTTATGTAAATGAAAATGTGTAAATTTGCCCATTTTTACATAGAAATCACAAAAATCTCAAATTTGAGTCTCGTCTCTTGAAGACAATATTCTATGGAGTTAGTTGCATGCCACAATTATGGCATGTCAAAAGCAACTTTGCACTACTAGGCCTATATCATTTTTACTAAATGAATCGTTTTAACTTACTTTAAGTAATAACAAATGATCACAATTGTATATCTTCTGACCAACAAGCAGGTTACTAGAATTCTACTAGGTCCCAAGCAAGGCTTAAAATATATCTATAGTACTGACAAGCCACACTGATTGTGGCCAGGTGAGTGACTATTTTTTTATATTTATGTTGCTCATAGCTTATTACTGTAAGTATCACAAGTCTATACATAAAAAAAAAAAACTTACTGCCTGACTTACATTACTGTAAAGTAATAATATACATACAAAGTCACCCTACTAATACAACTATGAATTTAATATCAACTAGATAAGTACCCATCATATGATGGTAAATGCACATTAAATTTGTTTTTAAAAATGAAGTAAATGTTTAATGAACGTGTTTTCTTAATATTAATTAGAAGTTAGTAACAATATATGTATGGAGAATGATTATTCCATTTCTAGATTCTCATTAATACAGTATTTTCTGTATATATTTAGTCTTCTCCTGTAAGTTGTCCTTATAAATTCACATGTAAAACTTGTAGTTATGTTTAAATCTGCTTCTTAGTAAAGCCTTATAGAATGATCCATGATGGGAAAAAAAAAACAGTTGAAAAAATATTTCTACATGTTCAAATATACGAGGCTACAATTTTTAATTGTGAGGAGAAAGGTAAAGAATTTGAGGATGAAGAAAAAAAAAAGCACATGAAAGTTAGAAAAATTTTATAAATATATAATATTGTCAATTTTAATACTATTTGGTTTTTATTTTCACCTTTGGACATTAGAGTTAAATAACAAAAGAATAACTAGATTTGGCAAGATTGGAGATCAAAATAGTAGGTACAAGTTTTTAATTTGTATTTTAGTAGCATAATGTGTACTATATTGTTAGATTAGGCTTATTGCACATAACAGCTACTGTGGCTTAGTTACAATTCAACGTTAGAAAATTAGGTTCTTATAATATTAAGGATTTTTTAGCGTTACTTCATTATTTTTATCTTTAAAAATTAGAGTTGCAGAACAAAAGAAATAACTATATTTAGTAAAAATGAGTACTAAAATAGTAGGTATAACCTTTTAATGTAGATTTTAATAATGCAATGTGTAAGCTTAGTTGTAATACAATTTGCAATAAGATTGTAAGAAATATTTTCCCAAGGGTTCTAAATGAGGTTGTTTTTTTTTTTTGAATAGTGGACAAGTACCAACAGATTGAAAATTACCTAATGTCAATCATATCTCAAAGGGAGGTAACAGAAGTTGCCCCAGTAATTATAGGCCTACTAGTCTCACATCAGTTGTGGGAAACATTTTGGAAAGTCCAATAAAAAGATACTTTGCAAAATCATTTAACAAAGTTTATAATTTTATCCTATCGTCAACATGATGTCACTATAGAAAATCTTGCCTTACAAATATTTTGATATGGTTTGAAAATGTTACTCCACACAGAGATGAGGATAAGGGCATAGATTTGGTCTATCTGGATTTTCAGAAAGCATTTGACAAAGTGCCATATAAAAGACTTGTAAAAGACATTTTTTGGTGTAGAGAATAATTTTACTAATTGAACAGAAGAGTGACATGATGAAAGAAAGCAGAAGGTTGTTACAAATGGAGTTCAGTGAAACTGGATTAACATTGCAAGTGGTGTACCTCAGAACTCAGTATTAGGACCATTGCTCTTTTTGATTTACATTAATGACTCAGATGAAGGAATGCTCAACAAATTACTTACATTTGCTGATGAAAAAGGTCTTTGATATTCCTGTCTGTGAAAAACATACTATGTTACAAAGATACATAGATCATTTAGTGAGTTGGGCAACAAAATGGCTAATGAGTTTTAATTATGGTAAATGCAAAATTTGCATGTAGGGTATCATAATTTGAATTTTACGTACAAGTCGGATTGGAATAACCTCAACAGTGTCATGAAAGAAAAGGATCTTAGTGTAATAGTTGATCAGTCCTGAGGCCATACAAGTAGTGTGCTGTTGCTAACAGTCAGACAAATAAGCTTTTAGGTTGTATTTACAAATCTAAAGAGGTTATAATTTGATTTGCATATGTCACTGGTTAGGCCAACTTTGAAGTAGTGTGTTTAATCTTATGATCCTTACATTGAATTGTTGGAAAGAGTTCAGAGGAGAGTCACTAAAATGGTACTTGAGATGGAAGAGGTTGTCATATGAGAGATTAAGAATGTTAAAATTATCCTGAAAGAGGGGAGAATTTGAGATGATACAATTGAATTGTTTTATAAAAGGATCCAATAATGTTAATGCATCAACATTTTTCATACTTAACAGCAAAATTTATAGAACTAGGGGATATGAACATAAAGTCAGTCAATGTAGAAGTTGTCTTCAGACAGGCATGCCAATGACATTTATGAAAAAAAGAGGAAAAGGTATATAGCCTGTGGTATAAAGGTATAAAGGTGCAGCTGTGCTTAACTAGGGGGGTCCGGGGGCATGCTCACCTGGGAAATTAAAAAAAAATGGATGCTATTTGGTGTAATCTGGGACAATTTCTTTATGCTTTTTGACATTGCAATGTTGGAAAAGTACACAATATATATCATATAAAATAACAAAAGGAAATTAAAAGACTAAATCAAACTAATAAAAACTATAACTTTCATTTACAGTTTTAAGCAGATTGATTTATTCTTTTTATTTGCATTCATTTTTTAGAAGATATATCAAAATATCTAAAATTAACAAATAAAATAAAAAGTAAATAAATGAAATTTAAGATTGTTTATTTGCTATTTATTCAGTTTAATTTTTTTCTAAATCAAAATATATTAGTAAAAAAGCCAAAATAACTCAGTAAATATTTCAAATACAAATCATTTCATTATTATCCTTTTTTGTCATCAATAACATCATCAACTACTGGTATGCTGCCAATTAACTGTTTTACAGTCATTGCCAATAACTACTTCTCTGCTGCATATATTCCATACAATTTTCAAATCACATAAAATTACTCTTTTGACTAATCATGACTACCTACAGTTCAAATTGTTCATCTATGCAATCTTGTCATTATACTACTGGTACCTTAATGTCAATGAATTTTCCATTCTTTCACAAATTGACAATACAAACTAAAACAGCATATGAAGGAAAGCTATGACATTGCTTAAAAATTCAACTACTGATATGGTTCAATATTAAACTACTGATATCAGTAATATGCCTCAGAAATTAAATTTTGTACAGTCACTGACATCAACAACTACTGCTCTGCTGCATGTATTCCATTAAAATTTCAAATTACTTAAAATTACTCTACATGACTACCTACAGTAAAACTTGTTCATCTATACAATCTTGTCAGTAAATTACTGGTACCTCAATATCAGTATATTTTTCATTCTTTCACAATACAAACTGAAACAGCAAATCAAGGAAAGCTTTGACATTGCTTCAAAATAAAATTAATGATATGCTTTAAAATAAACCACTGGCACTGTATGCTGCAGATAATAATAAAATGTTTTTCAGTCACTGATATCAACTTCTGCTCTGCTGCATAAATTACAGTCAAATTTCAAATCACTTAATTTCCTTTAATCAATATTGGCTACTTTCCTCTTTTTTGAGACAAGGGTTTCCAGTGCTCTCTTCCGAGCTTTTCTTCTCTATGCCTCTGCAGCTTTCTGGACTTTTTCTTTAGCCAAGGTGGCTGGGCCAGATTTCACAGAACCATAGGCCTCAAGCCTTTCTGCCCTTTTCTTCTGATTCTCCCTCAGCTTTGAGGTATACTTTGAAGCTGCTGATCTAATGTCCTTACACATTTTCTTGTCTACAGGATCAAAATGAACATCTTTCCTTTTAAACATTTCAATCGCTGTTGTTTCTTTGGAGCGTAGAGAATATTTTATCGTCTGGTATGCACACGATACCAGACCACGAGACCTGCAACGAGACTGCCTCCAAGATGGTGGTCAGATTTTTTTTTCTTCTGCAATAAACATTGAAAAAATACGATTTCTCCTCAAAAACCACCTACCCGGCCCCCAGATCGCTCATATTTTCTCCTCGAATTTACACGAATATCGTGGGTGATCGTTGGTCGTTTGAAAACGTGGAAATCCGCGTTTCAGTGGAAAAATGGCACGCACGTTCAGATAAGAATTTCATTTTTCAGATAGGGTGGTTGGCCTATAGAATGGATTGGTTGCAAGGCTTCTGCTAGCCATTAGCCACAACGCCATTGGCGAAAAGAAACAGCCTGTGGCTAAAAAAATCTAGTGTTGGTTTCACCACAGTGGTGAAAGATAATTTTTCGGTCTTGGATGGTTTTCCTTTACTTATTCTGCTCAAGTTTTGGTCTTAACAGCTTTCAGATAAGAATTTCATTTTTCAGATAGGGTGGTTGGCCTATAGAATGGATTGATTGCAAGGCTTCTGCTAGCCATTAGCCACAACGCCATTGGCGAAAAGAAACAGCCTGTGGCTAAAAAAATCTAGTGTTGGTTTCACCACAGTGGTGAAAGATAATTTTTCGGTCTTGGATGGTTTTCCTTTACTTATTCTGCTCAAGTTTTGGTCTTAACAGCTTTCATGGTTTTTATCACCATCCACGCCATTAATGATAACAAATGACCAGAGGTGCCCCCCAGCAAGTTGAAGAAACATCTTTAAAAACTTCCACTGACTGATCTGTATTTTCTTTATATATGTATTTTTATGATTTCAGGGATATGACAACTAACAAATTAAATTTAAAAAATTTATTACTCAGCTGTGCTAATGATTTTTTTATTTTCATTTCTTATGCTACATGTTTGATTCTGCCCGTGGTACACAAACAGTAAACAGAGAAAACCTGACTTTCGTAAAACCAACATATGGTCTGTATCAAAGTGGAAATCCCAAGTTTTGTTTGACAAGTGTGTGAATTGAGATCATGACAACTCCTGGATCAGATAAAAAGACATCTAAACAGTTAGATATATAAAGTTATTTTCAAAAGAGGGTTGAAGCAACAACATAACTGATGATGGGAAATCCACTTCCAAAAGAAAAGATAGCTTTGAAGAAACCGAAGCTTGCAGCAGTGATCAGACTGTCGGTGTGGAAAAAATATATATCCGCAATTTTCACAGAGTTGTTACAAAAACTTGGTTTTCACAGTTTCCTTGGCTGGAACATGTTTCCCAATAAAATACATTTCATTGCAAATTATGCAGGGGCAACAAGAACACAAATATTTATAGTACCACTGGGAAAAATGCTACTAAGCCTAAAAAAGACGACTTGGTGAAGCATGCACAGTAAGAAGATCATCGCAGTGCAGTAGCATCACAAGTTTTGAAAAAAGACATGTCAACTGCTGCTGTAAATGTGTATGTGGGGTGTAAAGGTGGCATTTCAGGCACAGATGGCCACATTACTTGTACAAGCAAAGGAAGCTATCCCAACTGTGAAGTTTCATTCCCTCCTTTCACTACAAGTATTCAATGTATGAATATTCTTCATTTTAGTATTAATAAGATACTTTGTTTCCTTAAAAAAGGCAATTTGACAATTTTCTAAAAGTGAAACATTTTGAAAATATCTATAAAAATTAAGTAGCTAGCCAACTCTTCCAAATATTTTGTTTATTACTTTAATTGGTGGTCTTATTTCAAAACACAAGTTCTTATATATTTTTTAACAGGGAGTGACCTCTCTAAAGAAACTACAGACTCAGTCACAAAGTGGAACAGGGAGCTTCATATACACCCACATCCAGTCTCTGGATGATATATACAGTGTCCTAAATCATGTAGTTCAGGAAGAAATGCAGGCAGACTTTCAGGCATTGCCTTTCCCATTTTTTGCTCTTGAAGCAGATGAAGCAACTGATGCAGGAAACACCTCTATACTGATAATTTATATCAGGTATCTTTCATCACTAGGTGAGGTTACAAGTCAATTCCTTGCTGTGCGTGAGCTGACCAACACTGGGGATGATTCTATCTACAACATAATGTGCTTAGTCATGGCAGATTGAGGATTGTTTGATGTTGATTTGGTTGGACTTGCAACTGATGGTGCAAATGTCATGGTGGGAATAAAAACAGGTGTTGCTATAAAATTTGAGAAATGCCCCTGGATAATAACAAGTCATTGTTTGGCACACAGATTACAGTTGGCTGCTGAAAAGGCAGCAAACCAGGTGCCATACCTTGTGAAGTACATTTCAGTTTTGAACCAGTTTGCAAAAAGCCTGAAATATTCTCCCAAGTTGTGTCAGGTTCTGGAAGAGAGCAAAGCATTGCATGGAGAGAAAAGCAACAAAATCAAGCAAGTGTTTTTCACATGATGGCTCTCTTTTAATGATTCCATCCAAGCATTAGTCAACTGTATTGTAACTGTGATAAGCTGCCTGATACTCCAGGCTGAGCCTTACTACATGGTCTACTCCAGCAAATGTCATGTTACAGCTTTGCCATGATGACACACTTTTTGGCTGACACTGTTAGCATTCTTGGACTTTTGTCAAGATCTCTAGAGAGAGCTGATTTATCTTATGATCAGGCTAAAGCAATTATTGATGGGTCAATTCTGTCAATTCAGTCGCTGGTACACATCCCTGGTCCTAACACACAGGCTGCACTAAAGGAACTCCCACAAGCTCCTGATGCCAGTGATTACACTTCTTACAGAGGCCATGACAAAGATATTGATAAACAACGTGAAAAGTACAGATCAGCTGCTGAGTAATTTGTTGAAGAGGTGGTCACAAGACTACAAGTAGCATTCCCAGACATTAACATCATGTCATTTTTGTCAATATTTAGCCTATGTCACAGCAGAGCAGTATCTGATGAGAATGATCTGAAGAAACTCATCCAGCACTTCTCTCCTTTCATCAATGAGGATGAGGCACTGACTGAATGGCTGCTACTAAGGAACATAATGGAACAGGATGCTCACAAAAACAGAAACATGAAGAGCTTCTACAAGGAATACATCCACCAGACCTATCAAACTTTTCCAAATCTGTCTCAGCTTGCAGCAATTGGATTAATAATTCCAATTACATCTGTTGAATGAACAGGGAATTAGCAGGTACAACACCATCAAAACAGATGCCAGGAGCAATGGCCAAGACAGAAATGTTACTGAACTTATCCATGGAATCCAAACTGTTAGATTATTTTAACTTCGACTCTGCATTCAGATACTGGGTCACTCACAAAGACAGACATGGGTACCATTCCCTATTGAAGAAATGTGCTTTGGAACCTCAGGTGTCAACTTCTACCACATCTTGTGTTGAGAATGATTTGGCTGAAGGGATGCTATTGGATTTGTCTACTTACTTGTCATGCTACCATATTCTAGTTTTAAGTCATTTTTTTGTGTTATTTTGAAAAATGCATCTTTATTTTCCTCTCTATCATGTTTGTTATTTTGTTTGTTTTGGTTTTTTTTTACAAGGAAGATTGCTGTGGAATAAAAAAATAGTACAAAACGTCTTGTAGATTTTCACATAATTACAACTATTTTTTACTGGATGGAATTGATGCATATTAAAAGTCATGCACCACACAGTTTTTGGCAACCTAAAATTGTGGATAAACAATTGCCACTGTGGCTAAAAGAAAATTACTTTGTTTAGCCACAGTGGCTAAGAGAGTTATTTTTCTAGTGGAAGCCCAGGGTTGCCTTCAGATATTGTGGAGGCAGTAAATTTGAGCAACTTAAAAAGAAAGCTTGATAGATGTATGAATGATTAGGGCTGACTTACAAATTCTTTTGTTAATTTTCTTAATAAGAAGTTTGATTTAAAGGATGGGACAGCCAAGATGGACCAACAAGTTTCTTATTATCCCTAAACATTATGTTTAGTTGATAAAAAATACTTATTAAAAATCTCTTATCTAAGTTGAAAAATATCAATAATAATGTATTTTGGCACCAACTGCTGAGATGAAAAGATAAAAGTTGTTTTGACATATAATTCTGCATATTCAAAAGAGCTTACTGCAAGTATTTTAATAAATAAATAATAACTAACAGAGAACATCAAGTTAAAATCATGACTTGACTAGGACTGGACATAAGGCTCCCACATGATAGTCAAGTACTGTAATGACTGACACCAAGTCTTTGTAATCAAATGTTAATTAATAATTCAAATTCCTAATTTTAAACTATCATACTATTCTGGTTTTCACTAATATTGTATGATCTTGTCCTAAACATGACGATTTAATAATTGTAAATAGATATATAAAATCTTCAATTGACTAGGACTTGAACACAATATTTTCACTTGAAACTAACCACTGAGCCAATTTAAGCATCACCAACAAAGCAAATGTTATAAATAGAGTGGAACATTAAAACAATAGTAGTAACACAAATATAGTGACTTTTATAGATAGAATATTTTGGGTGGCACTTCAGTAGCATATCTAAGTTAAGGACAGCTAATTTACACAAGTGTACTGTGCCACTTCCAACTCGGATTACTAACTATTCAACTTTGAAAACTTAAAGTGCTGTATAATTATAACAATTTAACATTGTTTTGATAGCTACTCCCAACACAAATGCATTACATCAACTAAACATAACTGTTCATCTTTAGGTGATGCTCTTCAATATAAAATAGAAAGTTTCAAGAGTGTCCCTTAAAATTTCCAAAGTATTCCCTTATCTTTGATACAAGAATACACAGGTGTTTTAAACTGCCAACCTAGGAACATTACTGCAATTGCCTGCTGCCAGTTGAATCAGGAGTTTGACTGTTCTATATCTTTCTGTATAATTAAACTTAAACATATAGTAAAATGTCACTCTTCATAGTGAACTTAGCTTTTTTAGTTTTACGTTTATCAAAATAAATTATAATAAAAATATAAGATTATAAACTATATTTTCCAATGCTGTAATTTAGACATTAGCTAGAAGGTACAAGGTAATATTAGAATCAAGCTAGTTTGGGAGAATAGATCTAGAATATTCTAAATTGACTTCATAAAAACCTAGACTTTGCATAATATTTAGAACAATAATTAAATATAAATAAAGGTTAGCCTTTCTTCTCCAGTATATGATGAGAATATTGTTGTTTAGTATGAACATCAGTTGGTTTATAACTAACAGTTAAGCTACACAAATGCTTACCATCATTGAACAGCCCATGGATATTACTTTTACAAGATAACCTATTAAATAACTACTTACTAATCTTTAAAGTTAAATTCTATCTATCATCAACATCATGCAATTTCACTAAAGTTACATCACAACATCAACAGAGGCAATACTTTTTACTGATTAAAAAGACTCAGACACGTCTTGGCATAAATATTTTATGTATATTTATCTGCAAGATGCAAAATTTCATTCCAATATACCTAAATACAGGTATGATTTCATATAAAAAACAAAAATGTAGATATAAACATAAATGTTACTGTTTCAATTTAAAATTAATATCAATGAAAATTTCATTCTTAAACTATAATGCATCATGTGACCTCTCATAGATTCCAAAACTGTTTACAAAAGCTGCAAGTGCTTTGAGTTACAATATTACTTAAAGCAATATACTCACTAAATTCTAAAACTAAAATGTTTGTTAACATATTGTGCTGAGAAACAAATTTGTAACATTTTCAATCTCAAGTTGGGTGTTTGACATACCTCTGTTAATTCCTCCAACTGCTGCCTTTCTTCCAGCAAACGAACAATCAGACGTTTCCTCTCTGCCAGCAAAAGCAAGACAATTTCTTTTTGTCTATTTTGTTCTTTTTCTAGTGTCTCTGTTAGTTTCTTTAATTCTTTTTCTAATTTCTTATTCTGTTGTTTTTCAAACTCTAGCTCTTGTTTTAGTCGTTCCCGTTCTTTTTCTAGCATGTAAGTAACATCATCTCCCTGAGCGGTATCTTGAGCATGCTTCCGTTTTTCATCCTCTAGCTCGGCCACAATCTAACAACAAAAAATTAGAATTAAGCATTTTTTGTTTCCTGTTGTTTCTTTCAAAAATACTACAAGACATCAAAAGAAAAAGGAATGAATACTGAATTTTATATCTATGCCTTTTACACTCAGGAAATCATAGATCTACAATGCAAATGTACTAAGGCCAAATATTTAAAACTTTAAAAACAAAATTCTCAGTACTTGTTCATGAATAGCACTCTTTATAATAAGGAATAATGTTTTGGCCAATTTCCTATGAAAATAAATACTCTTAAACTTTGTTTTTACATCATAGCTTCCAAACTTGAATATCTTATAATGCTACATCAAGTGCAGACACTTACTTACCTGTCAGACTCAAAGCCAGTGACAAGTGCAAACTACACAGGCTGTCATTTTGGTATGTTAAATCATAAGCATTAACAAACCTAACAAAATTAAGAAACATGCAACCCAAGGTGGTAAAAAAACAATTGTTGTTGCTTTTTTTTTTTATAATTTTTTTTATGGATAAATATGTTTGAGGGAAAACATGTGAATGATTTTTAACAGTAAAATTTGCAAGAAATCTTTAAAATATTTTGAACTTAAGATGTGCATATATGAAAGTTATTTGTTTTTTGTTGGCTTTCACAAATACTACTCTCAGACTATCTGCATTTGCCACCCCTAATTTAGAATTGATAGACTAGAAGGAAAGCAGCAAGTCAACTCACCCACCACAACTCTTGGACTACTCTTTATTACAAAAAAAAAATATGAAGTTGGTCTTAACAGCATAATGCTAACACAGCTGCAATTGCAAGCATGTTCACTAACAGGATTCAAACTCATGATGCACAGATTAAGAACTGAATACCCCAGTCATAAAACTACATCAGGCCTTATACTGAAATCACTGAAAATAGTGTACATGATAATGGAAAATTCCAAACTAAATCATTCCAAGTTACATTTAAAACTTAAAATACAGAAATGTTTAATAGTGAAGCATAAACAACCTCAATAAATTTCAATGACTGGTAGCTATGAGTTAGTTTCAGTTCCCAAGACTAGATTTTATATTAACAAATCTTGTTGAGTACAGACAGGTATTAATCTTGGCTTACACAGTATCTTTTTTATTATTATTTTATCACATATCTCGAATGTGAAAAAAAAGTTATTTTTGGAATTTTTCTTCCCTATTGGTTCAGAAAGACTACACAATAGCAAGATTATTTTGTATTTCTATAGAGATTTCCATTGTTTTCTACCCATAATTTCATACAAGTGAAGTTTTGTTTTTTAAACCTTCAGTGGGTTGTTCCATCTCAGATGCTATTCTGTTATTTCCTGAAGAGAAGATATGTTCTCTAAACAGTTTATACAAGTATACTTTAATAACTTAAATGATCTATAATACAACAGCCAATAGCAATTAACTACATTAAATGCCAGTCTATAAACTAAACACAGTTCTTGGAAATTATTGGTGGAAAAATAAGTAGTGTGTATATGTGTTCCTTTAACAGGAAACTTCAAATCAATGAATACTTAAATAATAAACTCTAATAATATTTTCCTGATAGACAATATATGATTGATGGACAGAAAACATTTATTACCTTCATAACAACACTCACAAACAAGCATGTACACACCTTCACAAATAGCTACATTGACATATCTATGCACATGTAATTTAAAGCACGTGTTTTGACTATAAAAAATAAAGATATCTGAATCACAGAATCTTTATTTAAAAAACTCCCCCCCCCATTCTCCACAAAAGTGTATAAATCATAATTCATTCATTTTATCATATGATTGTGAAATTCTAGCAAATAACTGTATTCAAATATAGGTAAATACAAGTATTACAGAACATATTTTAGTAATAAGATACAAGATCAATAAATGTTAATATAGTTTATGACTCCATGCAGAATATTATTTATGACAATAAAAGCTTCAAACTGAAGTCAAACAGTAAATCTCAACACTCTCCAGTCTAAAGACTTTATCCGACTTACTTAACCTGTATTCTTACAGGTCATGAGGCAAAGGCTTTCTCATCATATTTGTTGACTTGCATTCAAAATTTTATTCAACTGCAATTTTATGAATTTATGCTAAGTTAGGTATAAAATTCTAATTCAAGTGTTCATATTATTCATGACTTACTTTAATTTATGGGTATTTAAAAACATGCCTAAACAGATTTTTGTATGAATTAGGAAATCAAATTACAAATATGTAAAAGCTAGGATATAAAATAATAACCTGCTATACTTTATACATGATGAGATTTCACTAATGAAAGCTCTGGTGTAGAGTCAAAGTCCCTGATGACAAACAGAATCCAGCATCTTCAAGACCTAGGTCCTGGCACAGCCATAGACCAATTATCCATAGTCTAGTTTCAATCGAATAAGAGCATGATGTATCTTTAACACAGAACATCAACCTGTTCCCCAAGTGGTGGAAGTGAAGGATATTCAGTGCTCTTCTACATTAGACCCAGCAGCTACTTGATGTGTGGTATAAAGGTCAGCTTAGAGCCAAAGATAAGCCCAAAGAACTTTCTCTCAGGTACAACAGGTAGCACAACCTCACCGATATGGTGTTGAGGATCAGGGTGAACACCCCATTGGCACCAAAAGTGCATTGCAAACGGTTTGAGAAAGAGAGAGAAAATTAAAACTCTTGCTATGGTTCACTACAGTAAACAACTGAGAGCAGTCTGTAGCTGCTGCTCAATATACCTCATGTTCGACAACTGACACGAGATGTGAAAGTCGTTGACATAGAGACCATTTGTAACAGTGAGAGGGAGTTGTTCAGTGATGGCATTAATTTTTATACTGAAAAGTGTGACACTCAAAACACATCCTTGAGGGATTCCAAGTTCCTCTATAAAAAAACGGAAAAGTGTCAAACCCGCATGAAGTTGGAATCTCCTGTCCATTAAAAAATTTTTTAATAAAATGAGCAAGTGGCCACATAACCCATATAAATGGAGTTCTTGCAAAATGCCATACCTCCATGTTATATCATATGCCTTTTCAATGTCAAAGAATATTGATATGTCATTTGAGAAAGGCTTCTCTGATTGATGTTTCAAATCAAATCAGGTGGTCCATAGTGGAGCACTGTTGTCAGAACCTACACTGGGTGAATGAGAAGAGGTTGTTTGATTTGAGAAACCAAACAAGAGGAGCATTAACCATCAGGTCTTACAGAGACAGCTCATCAAAGCAACTGGAAGGTAGTTTGAAGAAATCTTGGGATCCTTCCCAGGCTTGGAGAAAGGCAGGACAATAATCAGGCATCAGGAAAAACGTTCTCCTGCCAGATTCAGTTAAAAACAACCAGAAGGATAGCAAGAGAAGCAGGATAGATGGCACAGCATCTCATAGTGTATATCATCAGGTCCAACCAATGTACTGCCAGACTGATGAAGGGCCAGTTTGAGTTCTACCACTGTAAAGGGACAATTATAGCCATAGAGACAATCAGCTCAAAAGGAAAGAGGTGATTGCTCTGCCAGTCTTGATGGCTAAGAAGGTGGAAGAAGAGCTAGATACCTGGCAAAAGCTTTCACCTAAAGTATCAGTGATGCTCTGGGTATCAGTTACTTCCTAGCCATCAGAAAGCAAGATCAAGAGGGGACAGAGTGATATTACCCATGGACCTTTCAAATCTTGTCCCAAATTACTTTGGAACTGGTGGTAGAGGATATGTTGGTTGTGAACTTAATCCAAGATTCCTTCTAGCTTTGACATCTTACCCATCGAGCATGCGCACGGTCTTGCTGGAAAGCGATGTGGTTTGAGAGTGTGGGATATCTATGTAAAGTATCCCAGACTCATTTTTAAGCCTTCCGTGCCATGTGGCAGGCAGAATTCCCCCATGGAGGAGGATATAGTGGAAAAGGTTTTAAGGTTTTAGGAATACATTGAGCAGCTGCTTGTATAATTCACTCAGTTACTGCTGCCACACAGTCGTCTACTGATGGCTTACAGACAATGGCAGGATCAAGTTCTGCAAGAGCAGTGAAAGAGGGCCAGTTTGCCTGATCCAGCTTCCACTGGGGAACGCGGGTCAGGTGGCATCGACCATGGCCAGTCTCTCTCAAGATTATAGGAAAATGATCACTGTGTCATGGATTATTGTCAACTCTCCATGAAAAATGGGAAAATAATGAAGGGGAGCAAATTGAGAGATCAATAGAGTAAAGCACTGACTAGGTGCATGAAAATAAATAGAAGAACCAGTATTGAAATGAGAAAGGTTGTGATCAGAGAGCATACACTCTACAGAGTGACCCCTCCTATCAATACCAGCACTTCCCCAGAGGAGATGATGTCCATTAAAGTCCTCCTGGATGCAAAAGGAAGACGGCAACTGTTCAATGACAGCATCACAGTCTGATTAATCATATGTCTCTCCAGGTGACAGATAGAGAAAACAGTGATGGTATGACCCAAGGAAACACAGATGGCTACAGCCTCCAAGGGTGTATTGAGTGGCAAAGACAAGGTGGGCACATGCTGATCAACCATCAGTGCCACCCATCCATGCACTCATCCATCACACAGCCTGTCATTTTTGTATAAAGAAAACTGCCAAAGGTGACTGTATTGGTAGGTTTCAGAAACGTTACCTGTAAGAAGAGGCAAACAGGATGGTAGGAAGCAATCAGTGTTTTGATGTCATCTAGATTAGAACATAAACCTCGATAGTTCCATTGTATCAGGGTGGCCATTTTTATTTAAGTGTAGGTGAATTGAGCAGAGAACCCTTCTGTTTACGACCACATCTTTTTTCCTTACTTTCCTTATTCGAGGGAGAACTATCAACCTCCATGGATCCTACCCTGGGTTCATTGGACAGGTCTTTGCTGTTGGAAGGGGATTCCAGAGACTGAGGACATGAATGAATGATTGTTTTGCATCTTGCTGTGAGAAAAGAAGATGGATCCAAGGAAATGCCTGTACCTGAAACCAAAGAATGTGTATCTCAGGGTTTGATGGAATGTATATAAGGGACAGAGATAGGTATCAAAATTGATTCATCAACTTTTTTAACCATGGAAATCAAAAGACTTCATTTGTTTGGAGAACAATTCTGTAGGAGGCACAGAGAAACCTGTCTGCACTCCCACAGTAGCTGTGGAATGAAGTGCAGCAGCATACATCCGAGATGAAGTGGTGGACAGTAATTTTCAAGCCTCGTGATAGATAATGTTATGAATCATTTTCAAACGCTGCACCTCTTTCTTCCAACCATTTAGAGCAAGAACGAAAGTAGGAAGGGTGAAAACCATTGCAACTGATGCAATGAGGGTCCATTTCACACTCATAGGCATCATGGTCCTTGCCACTACAACGAGCACACGTCAAGGAACCACAACATGACATCTTCAAGTGACTGAACCATTGAGAGTGGAAACATCAGAGGGTTTGGAATGTATGGCCATACTCTGCAATTAAGATAACCTGCTACCATAATTCCATCTTTGCAAGTGGAGACACCTCACTGCAGAAACCAGCAAGAATCTCCAACTCTGGGATGTTCTTCAAATCCCTCTCAGTAATAACTCCTCATGATGAATTCAAAGTAGCATGAGGTGTAACCTCTATAGGTATATCCCCAATAGCCTTTGAATGCAAGAGGAGTTCAGCATTGAGATATGGATGTTTCCACCAATATGTAACCAGAGTGAAGCTTTTTTTATTGACTTTGGAGAGCCAGCAAGTCCCTCTAGTCCCTTCTGAATATAAAAGGGAGATATCTGCCCTCAAGGTTTGCTGAAAGTGGGTGCAATATAAGAAAATGAGGTACAACAGGTGGTATGGATGGTGAGGATTGTTACTCAGAATCTTCAATACGTGGTCATTTACCTATAGACTATTTTTTCACTATTTTATTAAAATTTTTAATTGGAGTATTCATAATAAGAAAAGGGAAATTTTGGTGCCCACTGACCCCACTCACCATTGAGCCCTATGAGGGGATGCACTACAATGTCAAACAACACCTGTTGAGAACATCCAACACTGGTACTTGGATGACCCTAGCCCAAGTGGATGAGTCAACTGACCCAAGGGGGGCCACCCCAAGGCTGCCCATCTACAGAAATTCAAGGCCAAAGTGGTGTGTTAGGGTTGGACCCCTCAACCACCAGGATCCTCTCCTCCCCTTCATGGGTTACCATGCATGGCAAACACGTGGATGGATGTTTAGATCCCAGAGGAGGTAAACTGAAAGAACAGAACCTTACCTGGGAGTTACCCTCACTACCTACAGGAATCCACACCGACAGGCAAGGTAAATGATTTTCCTCCTACTAAAAGTATTCATATGTATCATAAATAAAAACAAAGGTTTGTTTTAGCTAGTACATTTTATGCTTTATTTCAGTTACAGCAAATGAAGTTAATGCAATAAAACTTTGCCCAAACATCAAAACAAATACACACCAAATCTTACACGAAAGTGTTAGCACATAAAGGAAGAATATATAGGTTTCAGTTCTGTCTATAAATACAAATATGTCTACTATATATTACTCTATTCCTTTCAAGATATAACACTTTTGAATTTTCTGCATCTTAACTTCGCTATACCTAAATCACTACTTTTGTTTCTTGTTATTTAATAAGCATGTTCTTTTGAGTCTTGGCTCTAAGTGATTCTTAACCAACTGAGCTAACCAAAACCCTCAAAAACATTATTTTTGCCCTGTTGAAAAGCCTGTTGAATGATTTTAATTACAAAAGTTCCTTAGACCCATTTCATAAAATGTGCTACAATCTTCTATAAGTTGTTTATTATAGGTTCCTCCAAAATTATTAAGACATACAAATTAGGATTTTATCACTTATTTACTTGACATTTACAGACAAAATTAGTATGGAAAGCTCAGAAAACATGTAACTGTTGAATATATATATGTATACACACACACACACACACACACACATACATACATACATACATTAAATACTTAAAACCTTTTATAACTAATTTAGTTTGATATGTATTCTATTTTAATCCACTGTGTTGATACAAGTACCCAAGACTCTCCTGTTAGAAAAACAGATTTGACCTACAACACAAACTAGTTTTTGTCTTATTCACTATAAGTGGACTTATCAACAGGTTGTGGATTCTACATTTACCTATGCTCAGTTGTTAGTTCTTGTGCAAGGTAAGGTAAACCAAAGGTTACTTCAGTATATCCAGCTGCAAAGTGGATGTTAGCTAATAATGAAGGTTAATCTACGATGGATAGGCATCCCCACCTTTATCAAAATGTAAAAATACTCTCCTCTGCTCATGTCATAAAGAACCACAGTTAAGTACCAGCCTTATGTGACTAAGATTTGGAAGTGATTTAACTTTTACTTTCATGCGAGGTTCACATAGTATATTACGTTGAGCAATTTTATGTTTTGACTCTTATAATACTTACTGTAAAGATTTGAATAAGGCAATTGAGTGAAATTGTTCATTTAAGATTTGTTTGTGATAGACTAAAGAAAAGGTAGCTAGTCAGCATTACCAATTCTCTGGCTACTCCTTACAAGCAAACAATTAAATTGACCTTCACACTATAATTCCCCCACAGATTGTATGTAAATACATAAAAACAGAGGTGCACTCAGTGGAGCATATACCTCTGTCACTTTCATCATATTCAGCCCTCAAAATATACAAAAATATTCATTATTAACACAAACCATTTTTAATACAGGATAATGAAAAAATATTCAACATATGTCCACCAAGTTTCATCAAAATTTGATCGTTTTTGGCAGAGTTATAGAACAAAAATAGTTAACAGATAAGAGATTTTTTGGATTTTTTATATCCTTGACCTTTCAGCTTGACCATTCAAAAACTAATCACTTCTGAGTTGGGTCATAGTGCAAATGTATAATAGCTTTCATCTCAATATATTCAGCCATTTCAGAAATCTTGCTTACACACATACTCCTAACACAGTACTGACAACACATCTTCTGACAGAGGTATCATACATGTAATTTGCAAATTTCAGTTTAATAAATTTTTTAAAATTGCTTTGCAAAATGTTTCAAAAATACTCAAAATACACTGTTTTTAATGCAATAATTTATTGCTATTTCATAAAATACACTACTTGAATATCATAATAGTTCAGATTGAAAATATTTTGTTAAAACAATACTAATGCTCCCATTAGTTTTTGTTGTTTTTTTTACTGCCATGCCTATACCCTATAAAAGATATCTCTCAAATTTTCATTTAACCCTTTTGTGACAGGTCACAGGTCAAAGGCCACATCATGTTTGTTGACTTGCATTCAAAATTACTGTACTGGTATTTTATTAATTTATATCAGTAAGTCTGGAAAAAAGTTGTAGATTATAATTCACACTTTATTACATAAGAATTAATGTTTTTAATTTGAAAGTATATATTCAAAGAAACATCTAAATATAGATTTTAGTGAGTCAAGTTATATCAAGTAGAGCACTGTTTGAAATTTGATGCTTACAATGTCAAAATACTAAGTCTCATAGTTTTGTACAAATTAGAAAGTCAAATTACCATTATCAACAAGCTAAAAATAAAATTAAAATATATCTTTTTTTTACTTTACTTATATACTAAATAAAACACTGTGGCCCTATTCAACTCTTTCCATTTTATTAAATGATCCCTTATATACTCTATTATATACAACATATGAATAATCAATCAACAGCTTCAAATGTCCTCAGTGGTTTTCTCAGCCATTTAAATTTGTGAAAAGACTACCACTTTCTTTTAATACAAACTTTCAAGTAGGTTGTGTCATCAGTATGCTCAAAGTTTCATACTATATACATCTTAATTACGAAGCTTAATAAGCCATAGTGGAATTCCATGGTATCACTGTAGCTATTTATGAGTTTTTGGTTATTTAATTGTATATATACAACCTAAAAAAATTGTTTGATATTCTCCATGTGGGAAATTTTAAAAGGCTTAGCAATCTACATATGGTAACAACTAAGTACAAAGGTCATAGCAAGAAGAATTGTTTGCTTTACTTCTTAGTTTTCTTAAAATATAGAATGATAAATCAAGTTTCATAATTTATTTCTAAATAGTAATTATCTGTATACATAATTGAAATTCGACTACATTACAGAATACTAGTCCACTAAAACATAGCCAAGATAGGGAAGACTAAAAGTCAGTTTTATATACAATTAGTGCAGTGCACCAATTCAATGCAAGTTATGTAGTTAGTTCAGCAAGCATAGAAAATCAATATAATACATAAAGCATTAGAAGACAAGTTACTAAGACTAAACATTTGTATTTTCATGTTATAATATGTAGTCATTCTAGGAAATAAATATTATGCTTTTTGTGCTAATCCTTTTTTTTTTTTTTTATGATTGTTTCAAGGTTGATCAAGCAATTGACCCCATACAGTATAGAAAATAAAATATAGTCTTACTGAGCATAAACATTTTAAATGTATTTAGGAGGTTTTAGAGATTACACAAATAATACTCAAGATTTTTAAGAGAAATTATAGTTTTTTTTAAATCATAACATGAAAATCACTTTGTACTCAGACTAGTTATAAAATTACTTCTCACATACAAATCTTTAATAATAAAATACTTCATTACTATTACTGTATAAACAAAAAAATGAGATTTTTAATCTTTACTAAAAGTGTATTAAATTTTCTAAAGAAACACATGCTGTAATAAAGGTTATACCTCAAATACTTAATGCTCAACATGTAGACAACTCCCGTATACTCAACTGAGCCCACAGTGAAAGAGTTAACTTTCAAATGCTTGAATACTTGCTATATTCATGTGCAAAATTATTTGACTAATCCAACTTCTTCAATACAAATCATTTCTTTTACTGTTATAACTTCATAATTAAAATGAAGTATAAAGTAATAAAACCATCTTTAAAAATAAAAATCAGAACCTTTTGTGTATCTTTTATTCTTCCAACATAACACTAATATTTCATCATTTTATTTCATACTGGTTTGTGCAGTTGAAAAGAACAGAGAGTGATCTTACACATTTAGATTACAAGCCTAATGTGTTTTGAAGCTCAGATTCAGATTAGATCACATCATGTCAATCAAATTTAAAAAAGGGATAGCTAAAGTCAATAATACTATAATTGTATCCAAGTTAGAAGGTTCAAATTCATGTTGTTTTGTTCAAAACTGTGTTGACTTACCTCCTGTTGGGATGCAAGTGCCATATTACAACACTAACATTTGATTTTTAAAAAATTTTATGTACAAAGTCAAAAAAAAAAAAAAAAAGATTCACTGAATAAATCTCAAATCTGAAGTAATTAAAAACATACTGAAAAATACCCAAGTTTATTTTCTACTATGATTTTAATTCAAAGGTACAATTTTTCCCTTGGTGCAGGATACACTAAGCCAGATAGTATATTGCTAAAAAATATTTTAACTCCTTTACAAAAATTTCAATCTTACTTTGCCAGCTCGTTCATTTTCTTCTAATAACTGATCTCTTAGGTGCAACTGAACTTTTCGCTGTTCTAGTATTAGTTGTTCTAGTTGCTGTAGCTGCATATTATATACAGCTTTCACTTCAGATTCATCAAAATTTGGGTCTGTAACTCCAAAAACATCTCGCTGTAAAGCTGCAATAGGATCACCTTTTCCTCCTCGCTTCTTTGGGTACAATAGCTGCTTAATCTGTTCTGCCTGTTTATAAAACAAAAATAAATTTGATTATATATATACCTTCCCATCCCCTCCATTTTTTCACATAAATTTCTTCTTAATACACAATTTTATGAAATCTTGTGGCAGAAGCAAAAATAATTATCACCAAATAATTGACAAAATAAGCATGTAGATATTAATACCAACTATGACAAAAACAGATTCCTGAATAGCTGTAGTATGAAGTATTCACATTTATATAGAAGTATTATAATTATAAATATATAGCCAGTGACAAATTTAGTTTCATAATGCAATAAAACAAATTGCACTTCATAATATAAACTTAAACTGAAACATTTCACTGCTTGCTCAGCTATATATAAGAAAAACAAAACAAAAGCTGAATCATTGTTACTCAGGAAAAAACAACCATTTACTTTATTATTATGTATATAAAATAGTGTAGTACATTGAGGCCTTTTTTTTTTTTTGTTTAGAAATTGAAAAAACATGGGATACTATTTGATAATTGTACTTGAATCATTTTAAGAATAATAATACAACTTGAATAAAAGTACTAATAATATGTACCTAGCATAAAATATCCACAATTCACAGTGAAATTCTAAGGTCCACTTCTTGATTCACAGAAACCATAATGTACCAGTCGAGCATCTCTACTACTTTAATTACTTCTGTAGTTATATATATGTCAATTATTTTTATATGATTGATTTGTCTGTTGCCATTTTCCAAAATTAAGTTAAACTCTTTTTGAAAGCAAAGTTTAAATTTAGGTTCACATAAATTTTTTTCACTATGTTTTTATTTGAATTATTTTCATTCTCTAATTCATATTTTTCTTCCCTTTGTTTGTTACCATTTCCCAAACTCAAATCAACAACTCATTATATTCTCCAACTTGTATTTTTGTTCCTCAGTTTGTGTTGAAAGAATGTTTGGCTGAAAACCTCCACAACAAATTGAGTAATTGAGAATTAGAAGGAAAAAACTTTTCTATAGACCTTCAGGGGTAAATTAAAGTAATAACCATGTCCAACCCTTATGGTCCATTTAATATGGGTGCAAAATGTCAGGTTTCTAGGTTTATTCCTCTTGGAGTTATAGTGGTCACACACACAGACATGCCCTTTCATTCTATATTATATAAATATTTTCTTACTGCATTTTCCCCTTTGGCTTTCTTTTCTAAATACATTCCTTGCAATTTGTTCATGATCACTTAATTTAACTGTATTATGATAAAAGTACTGTACTTAGTCATTTGGTGGTTTGTAATTAAGATTATATTGCTTCTTATACAACTTAATTAAATAACACTGCAGCAACAGATGTCACACTACAAGCTATTGGTGGCAAGCTGCCCTACACCCACATGTTTCCATGATGTGTTCATCTAGTTCGTGTGCATGACAAGATACAAATGGGTAGTCATTTATATAATCACTAGCTAAGACCTCTCTTAAAGTGAGTTATATATAGAATTGGTTCTGGCAGCAGATAAGTGAATATAAATCTTGGCTCTTTGCTAACGGAACAGAGAGCCTGATGATTATGCTGGGCCACGCGAGAAAACTTGTTTTGATAATTACATATTTAACCATTCCCCTCACCCCAGTGCATTGTCTTAAAGTAGGATGTGCTTATAACTAATTTTCTGTTATTTCAAATAAATTTAAAAAAAACATTTACAAAATAGCAAAACTATACATATCATCTAGATTTTTTTTAAACAATATGGTGTTCTTAGCTAACTGAAGCTTGCACTACATCTATTTTCTAGTCTGTGTAAAGAAATGTATAGATTCATATGAAGGATGCAGAAATGAGTAATTTAGTATCCCAAACCATTCAATAGCAAATTAGTACCTTTGAGAATTCTTCTATCATTTCAAGAACCCAAGTTTAAGTTGAAATTGCAAATTCTTTAAGCACACAATCCTTGATTTTGGAAAATGCAAAAAATGTCTTTTACTTGCCACACTATACCTATCATTCAAGATCTTCAATCTGTTCAAATTTGTCAATGAAATTGTCTTGTGTGGATTGAACAAATGCTTTTCACTTAAACATACCTATTCTTGGAGAACAATTAATAACTGCTTATCACAAACTTAATCTTTACAAGCATAAATATGTAAATGTTTATCAGAATTCATATCAACAAAGAAAGACATTGGCAATCATCCCAACTACATTTTTGAAACATGCACACATCTTGAAAACAATGAAACAAATTAAGTAATATCAAGCATTTTAGTAATACAAGTTACTACCACCTGAAAACTTTTCACTTATGCCATACAAACTATTAATTACAAAGAAAATTCTACATCATTATTTTATAGCTAGCATGGCTTCAAATTAATAATCTAGTAAAAAAATTAGCAAGTTCCCACAAAACCAAAACTTTAACAAATTTTACAAGAGCAAAACTAAACTCAACTAAGCAATATAATCAATAGCTAAAGAGAATTGATTAACAAATTAGTGTGACAAAGTAAATGATTAACCTTTTCATGACAGGTCATGGGTAAAAGGCCATGTTATCACATTTGTTGATTTGCATTCAAAACTTTATTGAACTACTATTTTATAAATGTATTAATAAGTTTGGAATCAAATTGTAAATAATTTAAATTTTAGTATTACACATTACTGCATTTCTTAAAAGTAAATATTAAAAGAACACATCCAAATATAGATTTTAGTAAGTCACACGATATGTTGAGTGCAGTACTGTTTAAAGTTAGATGTTTGTGATGTCAAAATAAAGTCTATAGTTTTGTACAAATTAACAACTCAAATGACTAATATTGACAAGCAACAATATAAAATAATAATTTTGTATCTTTTTATTTTGTTGAGATATGGCTTGTGTACTGAATCAAACACTGTGACCCTGTTCAACTTCCTTTTTTTTTTGTAAATAGTCCCTTATATGCTCTTGCTACAGTATATGACATGCTAATAACCAGTCAACAGCTCAGAATGTCCCAGAGAGGTTCTCTCCACAATTTTAATCTTTGAAAAGGCTTCCACATTCTTTTGATCCAAGTTTCCAAGGAGGTCGGTTGTGTCTTTAGCCTGTTCGAAGTTTTATATATTTCTTAAAATCAAATACGTCTTAGTTACTAAATTTAATGAAGTATAGTGGAACTGTATGGTATCAGTGCAGTTATTTATGACTTTACAGTTATTCAACTATGTATATAATATAAAAAAAGTCTTGTTTGATATAGTCTATGTGTGAAATTTTATAAGGCTTAGCAACCTATGTACAACAACAACCAAGTACAAAGGTCATAGCAAGAAGAGATAATTGTTTGCTTTACTTCTTGTAAATATTTGGCTTCAATGAAATATTGATGTTATCCAATTTTTACTTGGTATTACATATTACAATTATGAAAGATATTTTTAAAAAAATGTATGAGAATTATAAATTCAAAATTAAGGAGTTCAAAAGTAAAAAAGTTAAATTTCTAAACTTGTTTTGAAAAAATTTAAAATGGTTAGCATACAAGCTCTATATTCTGAAAAGTAAAAAGTTCAAGAGTTACAACAACATTAAATCAATTTCTGCAAGAACTTTTTGTTCTCTGGATTAACTCTCACTCTGTGCTCAGTTGAACTCGCTGAGTTTGCAACTCTAAACTGACCTTAATTTCAAAACTAAAACATCTGTTTTATGTATCCTCACAAAATCTTCCAAGTTTTCAGTTATTATTGTCATATATAGACTAAAAATCTGAATTTTTAATGAAGTATTTTCACAAATCTTTTTCCATGAGTACATGGAGTAAAAATGTTAAATACTTTTGGTGCAAAGTGATATTCAGGTTAAGATTAAAATTACTTTTCATCTGAAAAATCTTAAATTTTGTTTGCATAATCTCTGAAACCTCTTTAATAAGTTCTGAGCATTTTCTTCAATAAGCACTTCACATTTTTATATTATTTTCTCCACCCTAACTACATAAGAGATCAGTCAAATTAAATGACCATTTAACTACTAAAAAAATAAATCTAAGTTTACTTTTCTTTCTAGAATTACTTCAAGTTGTAACATTAATCTACATTTGTTTATCCTTAATAGGTTTAAACTTGCAACAATGTAATCTGTTGTTTGTACTTCAATTTTATTATTTTATTGCCCTTTGAACATGTCTAACCAGTAGTCCCACTATAAAATTTGTTAAGTTGTAACATTAATCTACATTTGTTTATCCTTAATAGGTTTAAACTTGCAACAGTGTAATCTGTTGTTTGTACTTCAATTTTATTATTTTATTGCCCTTTGAACATGTCTAACCAGTAGTCCCACTATAAAATTTGTAAATAACTTGATAAGCACAAAATTCACACTACCCTATCGAATTACATGACATTGAAAGTGAAATAGGCTATCTTTTGTACCAAAAACAATATAATAGAAAATTTGATAAATTAAAGCCTTTGGTTTCTATTGGTCATAAATATAGTATATAACCTCTAAATGAATTACTCGTAATTTCTGTAAAATGAAGATGCAACAGGTGGGCATGGCAAGAAAGGTCCGATTTTCCATTGTTTGGCTCTATACCCAAATAAGATTGCAAGCTATAAATATTATGCTTTGCCTAAGTGATAACAGCATTCAACTAAGTAATTTATATCAAATTTTGTACTTCTTAGATGGGATGTGAACAAATCAGAAAAGAAGAACTTCCTATAGAGAAAATGTTGCAAACCTCATACTAGAAAGAAGTTAAATTTTCATTTTTAATATTAAGAACCTTAAACTTAAAATTTGGACAATTAAATATTTTTTGTCAAAATTATTCATATACCACAATAAGAAAATGGTCAAGTAAATTTCAAGTGTAACTCACTAAATCATCATAATGTGTAGAAAAATAGATGCTCATAGCAACACATTATCTTCACATTATGCATTTTTATATTAAATTTGTTAAAATACAATGAGTTAAGGTTTAAGTCAAACTTTGTTACTGGAATATACAGGCATAACAACACAATACAAGCATGAAATCCACTCACAACCTAACCCATTTCAATTATGACGAGATATGAAAAACATCAGTTATGGGCTCGTGTACCCGAAATAAGAAAAACTGTTGGTTCTGTAACAATCTTACATGTTACACAGCCAACTGCTAAGCATGAAACAATAGGGGAATTAATGGAAAAAGAAATCAGAGGTTTAAGTAAAATAAAAATAGTATCCAAAAAAAATTATTGAAAGAAAAATATATGCAAACATCTATTAACTGCAAATTAAGCCAATGTATAATAATGTAAGTTAGAGCCAACTCAATTACTATGACTGGTTTGGTTTTACCTTCAGAACAGCAATGACAACTTCTCTTGCTTGTAATTCACCTTCCAGGACACTCAGAAGTTTTAACAGATCTGTTTTACTTAACTCCATCTTGAACTACAGCTGTAATAATATAAAAAATGTTAAGCTCTCAGGTATGTCTATACTTTTAATTATTCATACAATTCATTTGATAAAATTCTTTTGATTTACCCATATAATAATGATTTAAACCCATGCTTTGAAGGAGCCGAAATGAAAAAAGTGCTAATTCTAACACACTAGTAACTAGTTAAAATTTCACAAAATCTATGATAAAAATTGCAAAACCTTCAATTTGGATAATATTTAAAGGTCAGGAAACTGAAATTGCAAGTGTGTGCCTTCCCTTTTCCATAAAAATGTTGACAACTGTAGAAATAACAAAAGCTTTAACTCCATGTTTTCTACTATCACACTTATTTCAATTTCATGAAACAAAAACTGCATACTTAAAGAGTAAAGATGACAATTTCAGCTTTGTTATTTTTGTAGGTCTTGTGATATTAGTAGATTGTCTTTACTGAATAAGACTTCACATCTATAGAATAATTTTAAAAAAATAGTTATATATATTTTGTTTTTCTTCCATAACAAGCTCCAGATATTTCTGCATGTAGTTCAAAACTACCATGAATGATCAAACAGTAACATTTTAGTTATAGTTTCAACATATAGACACAAAAAGAAGTTGTAAAAACTGATATCTATATCTTAAACTTTTCTCTTAACAACAACAACAACACAAAAAAAGGATTCAAATGAGCATTTTAAAAGGATAGACGTTTCCCAAGCATTTATACTTGTGTCCATAACATGTTGAGTTCCACAAAGTAAATATCAACTTTTTAGTTAAGATATTCTTCTTGATGCAGTATGACATACTGGAATACATCACTAACACTATATACATCAAAAACACTATTAATTTATTT
Source organism: Tachypleus tridentatus (assembly GCF_004210375.1). Lineage (NCBI taxonomy): Eukaryota > Metazoa > Arthropoda > Merostomata > Xiphosura > Limulidae > Tachypleus > Tachypleus tridentatus. Next base: position 133,715,247 of record NC_134833.1, on the reverse strand, counting down.
CACAAAAATAATCAACTGTTCAAAATTATGGTTTTCAATTATCATCATTTGATTATTCCAACTGCTAAAGTAATTAAACAACTGACACTAAACCTGCTGTCCCTGTTTGTGTTATGGCAAAATTAATAACAGCATCTGCCATTATCACTTATTTTGTACAGATGAGAGAGTACAGTACTTGCCTTCAACTTTTTGTTGTTAAGTTACTGGACAGAGAAACATTCAACTGGTTGGCAGCATCCACTGCAAACATTTTTGTTGCTTGATTTTGGGAACATTATATTAGTTGGTTAATGAGGCAATTATTTAATCAATTAACAAACAGCCCTCCTAAGATTGAAAAGTACAAATACAGTTATGAAGAGATTGAACAAAGAAATAAGAACCCCATGTCTACTGGCACCATGCTGCTATGTCTTTTCAGATTTTCACATCGTAAACAGTTTGAAGATTGTATAAACAGCTACGAAACAGAGCTAGTTACAAGATGCTATACAACAAGAACATTCATGTGCATATCTCTGAAACAGAAATTCAGCAAATCATACACAGAAAAGCTGATTTCCATAGATGCTGCTTCTCAATTCTGAAAATCCACTAAATCTTGTTATATTTACAGAATATAAGTATTAGCTAAAACAAAATAACCACAATATTTATTTAGTTGCAGAAGGATTTTTTTTTTTTTAATATATGGTTGTGCCACAAGGAAATACATGCTCATTTTTTGTTATAAATCGCAAGTAGTGAAATGAGGTAATTCAATTGACAAAAGATGTAAAACAATCCAGAAAAAAGAAATGGCTAGAGAATCTCAAAGTTCAGAACAGCAAAGTATACATATTGACTATATCAAGGATATAAAATTTCAATCATTTGACCATATTTTCTTGAGTGAGAAGAGATTGTAAACTTTGGTGTGATAGGTAATAAGTATGGTCATTTTCAATACTTTTCAGTGATTAAAACTGATTTGTATAATATTTGTTTCCATTATGTTGAATACATTCCAATTTCTTACTGTTATTGATATACAAATTAAAAAAAAAAAAGTGACACTGGTTGAATAAAAACAACTATTCTCAGTTATATTATCAAGTTGACAGACCTTTCATTCTGCATTTACAAACTTCTTCTAACCTTTATTTAAAATTAGGTTGATACAATGAAATTGATAAAAATTAACATATTTTAATGAAAGTTTTAAAAAGAACAATTACTCTCACAAATCAGTTTTTTTTTTAGATTTTGTAAATATGAGAAACTGCAGGATGGGATCTTACCAGTTTGTGTATTTTATTGCATATCATACATTAAATGTGTGTTTGGGCTCTGAAAATAAAACCATTTTAATTCTTAAGTTGAAGGACTAAGTTTCATAAGAGGAACTTTTTTACATTATTGGTTTTATGTACATTTGTCATAATTTGTGTTCATCTTTTCTGTAAAGAAAATAAAGTACCTTTATGAGGTATCAAACTTAAAATATTAAAATATGAATTAATGCCCATTCTGTATTAGTTTATTTAAAAAAACTTCAAACTTAATTTTTCCCAAGTGCAAAATATATAGCCATAGCAAATGTTTTGAAAGAGTATGATGTTAAATATTTATGAGATTAACTATCATTTGGTTTTAAATAAAATGAAACAAATAACTATATGATTCTCTCTGATTCATAGGAAAATTCCTATATTGTGTTATTACTGAACTCTTCAGTACTTATATGACAATAAATTACTAAACCAGATTAAAAATTAGTTCATTTTGCTATTTATTAATGTTACAGAGAATTTATTTGAAAAAAGTAAAAAAGAAAGTGTAATCTGGTGACTGTTAGGTTTATTAAAACAAAAATTACCCAAATTGATTGTCCAATAAAAGAAATTACCTGCATTATCAGAGTCAACAGGAATAAGAATATTTCTTGTTAGTTCAGTAATAAAAAAAAATTATAGCTAATATACTTAGTTTCTGGAAAAAATTTCAGAGGTTTGGTTTGTTTTCAATTTTGTGCAAAGCTACATGAGGGCTATCTGCACATTTCAGAGTCTTTAGGTTTAAGATTGACCTTACAATCTGTAAGATATAAAATTGAATAATCAGTATAAATTGCTAGTTAATTAGTCATCAAGCTTATTAATTAACTACATACAATTGATTGATTATTCTCTTGTAAGTTGAAAAATAAAAAAAATTGTAATAATTAGAAAAACTAATTTTGATTAGTTGATTTATTTTTCTGAGTTATAACAATCAGTTAAGCTGAACATCCTTGAATTAAATAAAATATATTTGATTACTTAGACTACTGTAATAATTTGAAACTAATTCAATTAATAGTTGATTATCTTAATGACATTACTTGACTTCATTTGGATCACTGGATTAACCCTTTTGCTATGGGCTCAAGATAATGCATTATTTTATATATACACATTTGCACACATTAAGTAATGTACTATAACTTTTGATATAGCATGTGAATCTTTACAAATGTTGGTAGACTTTTAGTAAAAAAAAAAAAAAAAGATTACAAGTAATTTAGTATGCAAACCATCAGATTTTTTTAATGAAATATTTTCATTAAATATTTTTGTCTGAAAATAGTGTGTTTCACTACTAGTCTAAAAACAGAATGATTTAATGTTCTAATTAAAAAAATATTCTTCACTGAAAAAATCTCAAATGGTATTTGCATAAGTTCTAAAACCTCTTAAACACATTTGAAGTGTTTGTTTTCAGTAAGACTGTTTTATGGTATTTTCTATACTCCACCTATGTGGGGTTTGCCACTTGACCAACATCGTAACCATCATAAAAAAAAAAAGGAAATGAATGTTGTGCTTCTTTGGTGCTAGAATGACTGCATATTATAACATGAAAATATGCTATACTTACACTGTAACATTAAGTTACACGTATGTTTTTTATTACTGACCTTACATTCATGCAAAGCTAACTTCACAACTTGCATTGACATGATGCATATGCACTGAGTCACATTTCAATTATACATAGTATGTGTGTATTTTAATGAAATTAAATAATTATATATAAATGAAGTTAAATGAATAAACAAAGTAATGAGAAGGGACTGTATTAAAAACAGCAAATCCCAACCTCTGATTAATTATATTACAATCATAACATTTAAGCCATAAATCAAAACACATTAACATAATTTTTGAAAATACACTGCACATTTTTAGAAAAGGATCTTAGAGCACAAGCTACAATGTGGGTCCTACTTCTGCAGTCATCTTCAAAACCTAGGATACATTTTATAATCCCACCCATAACATAAATTCAACAGACTAACTCTTAACATAAAATGCATTTAAGCTAAACAGGTCTAAGCATGAACCTGAAAAAAGGTTTACAGGGTTATTTTTGCCTACTATGTCACTCCATCGCTATTCCAGTACTTAATAAAATTAGCCTTAGCTAAATTTCTCTCAAATCTAATGGTAAAGCAAAAAGGGAATCCTCAATAACTGTGTCTGTAATTAGATATTAAATCAGTCAGAGATGGAGCCCTGAGCTAAAAATTCATACTAGAAAAGAAAACCTCAATATACATTCTAAAAATTTGAATTCAAATTAGCAACTCATTTGTTTCTAAATGGGAGTTAATTTTGTTTAATGAGATTAGATTTCCAACATTTGTGTCACCAACAATGAAAATAATTAGCTAATTGAAATTAGCATTTCTGATTATCTGAACTGTGTTCAAAAGTTCATTCACAAGCTAGATATTTGAAAATAGTTCTAAACATTTGAAGGTTCTTCCTATGGCACTGAAGCAGTCTCATTGTTTTCTTCCTTTTAACAGAAACCATTTGAGTGTTTAAATAGTAATCACATATTATGTGTCACCCACATGGAAAATTTAAGCTTTTTAATTTGTAATAAGCTTTATACATGAACTTGTATAAAAATAAAACATACAACAAAACATTATTCACAGCAGATTCTTCCATGCATTGGAGCAGACTGTTATGGTTGTAGTACACAAGACACAGACCAATGCAGAAAATTAATCTGGACACCATTAATCAGGCACAAATGAGAAGTTTCTATTTTGTGAAAACATACTGAGAATGAGTTATGGGTTGTAGGAGGCACTCAAAAAGAAAAATAATATACTTTTCTAAAACACAACTGTTGTTGTTTGGTGTTTAAAAGCACAAAGCAACTAGACTATATGTGCCAAACATCCAGTAAAGAGTTAAAATTAAAGTAAAATTAACAAAATTCATAAAAGGAAACTTAGGTAAAACAAAACAAAGTTTACCTTTTGAATTAAAAAATAAATAGCATTAAATCCGATTTTTACCTCTAGCCTACAGTGGTAAGACAAAAACTATAGTAGTTGTAAAGGACTTTCTGTAGCATAATTGTAATTATCATAACTTGCCAGGATGATGAAGGGGTAAGTTCAAAAATCAGCATTAGACACCTGGAGTTAGCCTTTCCAGTCCTGGTTTTGAGTTATTTGATGTTATGGCCATTTTTATAAAGAAAAGTAATACACATTTTAAAAGACTTATAGCAAAATTTTAATTATTATAGCTCACTAGGATGACTATTTTGTTTGTTTGTTTGTTTGTTTGTTTTGGAATTTCGCACAAAGCTACTCAAGGGCTATCTGTGCTAGCCTTCCCTAATTTAGCAGTGTAAGACTAGAGGGAAGGCAGCTAGTCATCACCATCCTCAGCCAACTCTTGGACTACTCTTTTACCAACAAATAGTGGGATTGACTGTCACATTATAACGCCCCCACGGCTGGGAGGGCAAGCATGTTTGGCTCGACCTGGATGCGAACCTGCAACCCTCAGATTACCCTTAACACGCTTGGCATGCCGGGCCCACTAGGATGACTAACGGGTAGTTCAAACATCAGTGTTAGACACCTGAAGTTGGCCTTTCCAGTCCTGGTTTCAAATTATTTGATATTTTGGCCATTTTCTAATTTCAAATTCAACAAATGTACATCAATTCTTGTACAAAGGGAATCACATTAAAAAAGGTATAACGTATAAAAAACTTAAATGGCATTAAAAAATTATTAATGTCTTTAAAAAACTAAAAATATTTCTAAGGTGGACAGTGTTACCATTGCCCATCACACTATCTAATGTTATGGATAAACCTTGGAACAAAACATGTTTAAAATGGTGCCGTCACTGAGTTCTAACAATGGCAAGACAGTAAAATGTGGCTTATTGTGACCTCAAAGTTACACATTGATGCATCAGTCCCAGATAAAAAAAAACAATGAAGAAGTGCAAAACTGTGACCAATGCATAGTCTAGTTAAGACAACTTCCTCTTTCCTATCCTTATGGAAAGAGATGGCCAAAATCCAACAGAGGGTTTTCTTCAGAAAAGCTTGTTTTCACGTTGCTCATTCCAAGTCCCAACTGGCATGGAGCCGAGCCTTAAATACAGGACCACAGTCCACATATAGAACAGGCACAGCAGTGATAGTGCCAGAGCAAACAGATTTAGCTGTGGTGTTGATAAGCCCGTTCCTGCAAATACCAACATGGTATGGTATCCAGAAAAACTGGATAGAAATATATGTTAAAGAGAAAGAGGCCAGTCAGTTTTGAATATCAGAAAGAACAGAGTGAGAACTAATGTGAAACTATTCCAAGGCCAGTAGAAAACTAAGTAAGTCAGTATAAATAAGTGTAATTTGAGTACTGCTCAGCTTCTATATGATCCAGGGCAAGAGACATAGCATACAGTTCAGCCACAAACTGTAGAACACAGAAACCACAACAAACCATGTCAAAACCCACAGAGTCACCTGATTTCAAACCATCTGTATAAATAGGAATGGAAGGATGGTTCAAAAGATGTTCAGCAAATAACAGATAGTATTTTCAATTGGGAGTATCTTGCTTTTTTCAGACAATTGTGCCTGGTTATAATGGCCAAAAGGAACAATGGCAGATCATCTGTTCTGAAAAAGGATAGCCCACTGAGGAAAAAAAACACAACCACAGGTGGCATGCTGTGGTAAGAATCGAAGTTTTGAAGCATACAGTAAAGACAGTTACAAACGGCAGAGTTGTAGAGGAGGTTCATGAGACTGTGTATGAGCTCTGAACTTGGGATGTGCAGAAAGTTCTGATGCAGAGTCAAAGTCCCTGATGACAAACAGAATCCAGCATCTTCAAGACCTAGGTCCTAGCAGAGCCATAGACCAATTATCCATAGTCTAGTTTCAATCGAATAAGAGCATGATGTATCTTTAACACAGAACATCAATAACCCATATAAATGGAGTTCTTGCAAAATGTCATACTTCATGTTATATCATATGCCTTTTCAATGTTAAAGAACATTGATATTTCATTTGAGAAAGGCTTCTCTGACTGGTCACATAACCCATATAAATGCAAAATGCCATACTCCATGTTATATCATATGCCTTTTCAATGTTAAAGAACATTGATATTTCATTTGAGAAAGGCTTCTCTGACTGACGTTTCAAATCAAATCAGGTGGTCCATGGTGAAGCTCTGTTGTCGGAACCCACACTAGGTGGGAGGTTGTTTGATTTGAGAAACCAAATAAAAGGAGCACTAACCATTCTCTCCAAGGTCTTACAGAGACAGCTCGACAAAGCAATTGGATGGTAGTTTGAAGAAACCTTGGGATCCTTCCCAGGCTTAGAGAAAGGCAAAACAATAACCTGGCACCAGGTATCAGGAAAAATATTATCTTGCCAGATCCAGTTAAAAACAATCAGAAGAATAGCAAGAGAAGCAGAAGACAGATGGCACAGCATTTTGTAGCATACATCATCAAGTCCAACAGATGTACTGCCAGACTAATGAAAGGCTAGTTTGAGTATAATCATCCCTTTACACTGGTGGAATTCAGAGACAATCAACTCTAATGGAAAGAGGTGATCACTCTTCCAAAGTCTTGATGACTAAAAAGGTGGAGGATGAAGCAGAAATGTGAGATACCCAGCAAAACCTTTCACCTGTAGTATTGGTGATGCTTCAGGGTATCAAATACTTCCTGGCCATCAGAGAGCAAGATCAAAAGGGGGATGGAATTATATTGCTCACTGACCTTTCAAATCTTGTCCCATATGACTTTGGAACTAGTGATAGAAGATATGCTAACTGTAAACTTAATCCAAGAGTCATTCTGGCTTTGATGTCTTATCCACCAAGCATGTGCATGGGGCTGCTGGAAAGTGATGCAGTTCAAGAGTGTGGGATACCTACAAAAAGTATCCCAGGCCTATTTTAGAGCCTTCCATGTTATATGGCAGGCAAAATTCCACCACAGATGAGGATATTGTAGAAAACGCATTGCGGTCTTAGGAATACATTAAGCAGCTGCCTGTATAACATAGTTAGTTACTGCTGCTACACAGTCGTCTATTGATGGCTTACAGATGATGGCAGGATCAAGTTCTGCAAGAGCAGTGAAAGAGAGCGAGTTTGCTTGATTAAGCTTCCATCAGAGCACATGGTATCAACCACAGCCAGCTTCTCTCAAAATTATATGAAAATTGTCACTGTCTCATGTGTTCTTGTCAACCCTCCATGAAAAGTGGAAGAATAGTGAAGGGGAGCAAACTGAGAAGTCAATAGCAGTAAAGGACTGACTAAGTGCATGAAAATAAGCATCAGAACCAGTTCTGAAAATAGGTTGGGATCAGAGAGCATACACTCTACAGAGTGATTCCTCCCATCAATATCAGCACTTCCCCAGAGGGGATTATGTCCTTTAAAGTCCCCCAGGATTAAAAAGGGAAACTGCAATTGTTCAATGAGAGCATCAAGGTCTAACTGATTATATGTTTTTTCAAGAGATAGGTAGAAAGAACAAATAGTGATGATAGAAACCAAGGAAACACAGATGGCTACACCCTCCAAAAATGAGCACATGCTAATCAACCACCAGTGCCTCCCCTCCATGCAATCATCCATCACACAGCCTCTCATTTCTGTACAAAGAAAACTGCTGATAGGTGAGTGTATCAGCAGGTTTCAGAAATTTTTCCTGTAAGGAAAAACATACATGATGGTAGGAAGCAATTAGTGCTTTAATGTCATCCAGATTATAATGTAAACATCAACAGTTCCATTGTATCAAGGTGGCCATTTTTATTTGTGTAGGTGAAATAGGTGGAGAGCCCTTCTGTTTATGACCACGTCTTTTTTCTTTGTCTTTATTCAAAGGAAGTCTGTCATCCTCCATGGATCCTACCCTGGGTTGATTTGGCAGTTTTTTGCTGTTGAAAGAGGATTCCAGCAACTGAGGATGTGAACAAATGATCATTTTGCATCTTGGGGTGGGAGGAGATGTATCTGGAACCAAAGGAAGTGAATCTTGGGGTTTGCTGGAATGAATGTTAGGGACAGAGGTGAGTGATGATATTGATTCATCAACTTTTTTAATCATGGAAGTCAAAAGACTTTTCATTTGGTTTGAGAATGATTCCTTTGGAGACACAGAGAGACCCATCTGCACTCCCACTATAGTAGTGGAATGAAGTGCAGGAGCATACATCCGAGATGAAGTAGTGGACAGCAACTTTTGAGCCTCAGGGTAAGTAATGTTTTGAACCATCTTCAAATGCTGCATCTCTTTTTCTTCCAACTATTTAGATCAAAAACAAAAGTAGGGTGGGTGAAAAATTATTGATGCAATAAGGGTCTGTTTCACACTCATAAGCATCATGGTCCTTGCAATCACAACAAGAACACGTCAAGAAACCATAACATGATGTCTTTGAGTGAATGAACAACTGACACTGGAAACATCTGAGAGAGTTTGAAATGTATGACCATACCTTGCAATTAAGGTAACCTGCCTTGATGGTGGCAAATGGATGTAGTGATGTAAATGTTAAAATGAGGACACTAGTTATCGTAATAATTCCATCTTTGTGAGTGGAGATACACCTCGCTACAGAAACTCCTTGGGTGGAGAAATCAGCAAGAATCTGACTCGGGGATGTTCTTCAAATCCCTCTCAACAATAACTCCTCGTGACAAATTCAAAGTAGCACAAGGCATAACCTCAATAGGTGTATCCCCAATTGCCTTTGAATATAAGAGGAGTTCACTGCATTGAGATGTGGATGTTTCCACCAATATGTCACCAGAGTGAATGTTTTTGGCTGATTCTGGAGAGCCAGAAAGTCCCTCTAGTCCCTTCTGAATGAAATATGGAGACATTTGCCCTAAAACGTTTGTCCGAAAGAAAATGTCGTATAAGAAAATGAGGTAAAGGTATTACAGATGTTGAAGACTGCTGCTCAGAATCTTCAAGATATGATCATTTACCTATGGACTGTTTTTTCACTATTTAAGTTTTTATTTGGAATATCCATAATAAAATAATTTTTTGTTAACCATTGACCCCACTCATCATGGAGCCCAACAAGGAGATCTACAACAATGCCAAACTATGACACTGCAACAATGCCAGGTTTTAGTGAGCACTATACCTAAAACAGCAACATCAGATACAATGTCCACAACACCTGTTGAGAACTTTCAACACTGGTACTTGGTTATCCCTAGCCCAAGGGAACCAGCAAATTGACCCAAGGAGGACCACCCCAATATCACCTGTCTACAGGAATTCAAGGCCAAAGTGGGGCCCTCAACCACCAGGATCCTCTCCTCTCCTTTACAGGTCACCATGTGGGTGGATGTTTAGATCCCACAGGAGGTAAACTGAAAGAGAACCTTCCCTGGGATGTCTCCTCGCCATGTACAGGAATCCACATCTAGAGGTTTGCAGTTAAAAAGTCTGTTGTCTTTTAACTGCTAAACTTAAATGCATCTAATCTACTCTGATAAGTTTTGGGATAAGACAAAATTCCAAAAAACATGATATAGAGACACAATCTAAGGAAAGTTTATTATTATTATTATTATTATGAAGTTATTATTTATTTCATTTTTTAAATATTTCTTTTTGTGGCCTCACTTTTATAAAACAATTATTTTCCATTTGGGGAACACAAATTGTTGCACTCAAAAGTGATAATTACTTTTAAATTTAGTAGCTGGCATTATCCATAGAAGGGTACATCTATTGGATACAATTCAATATACTGAATACCCAGGATACAAGTCGTAAAAGTACTGTGGAAGACAATATATCAAACATAAAATATACACTGACATACAGCAAGAGGAGCATCACTGTAACTCAACATTTCCTTTTCCCCCCCAAAGCATATGTTTAATCAATCAGCAATACTGTACAAACAAACTGTGGCAACAATAACAATTGCTTTAGTAACTTTTTGTTACAGTTTAATGTCCAAGCTTACATTTTAATCAAACTGTTAGTATTACTCTGTTTATTTATTATTAGGAATGATTAATCAACCAATATTTTTGTGTTAAAAAGGACTTATTATTAACACACTGTTAACTAGATTTGTTTTATTTAAATAAATTAGTCCTTTTAATTAGTTCTAATAAGATGATCTTGAAATTCAAGCAAGAACTGAAATATTACATTCCCAAGGAATGTAACTTTGCTTGACGAATTCCATCTTTTTAGTTAGCTTTTCTGACTGGGTATGCATGGTTCATCCGCATTCTTTTACTCACGGCAAAGTGAACTTATTGCATAAATTTAATAAAAACAATTAATGGGAAAATGCAACAATAACAAAGGAAATGTAAGCTTCCTGAAAGCTTTCCTGAGCAAATGTAATTTTATTTCATTATTCCTGTGCAACTTTACTGTACATAGCTATTTGCATATTACACACAGCATCAGATATGTACATTTTTTTTAAAAAGATGTGAAAACATGATTACTATTTTATATAACTATAAATTATGTGAAAGCTTTATTTCATTTATACATATTAATGGTTTTCAATCAAACACAAGCTTCACCTGACAACAATCAATTATTTGAATGTAATTAATTAATGAGCCCAATGACAAAGCAATTACCAAATTCCATGAATCACATAACTGTAGTGAACCTAGGATTGTAAAAATCTTTTACTTTGATATTAATATCAAACATTTTAAAATATGATTGATACTAAATAAAGTATCTTTGACTCATAACAGCACTCCAAGACCAATGCTATACTTTATCCCAATCAAACATTTATGTATCCCAACTATTTACAGAGGAGTACTAGAGATCATTTTGTTTAAGATTCTTCACATTTCTAAATAGATTAAGTGCAACTTCCATGTGTTTAGTCTGTTTTTAATTTGTTGTCCTTGCTACTGCTTACAATTGCCAATCACCACAAGCGAATGAAACACCTACAATTGTTGTGTAACCCTTCTGGAAATAATACATAGTACTGTTCACAGTGCAATACATTTAGGTATGTTACTTTCTCCTACAACAGAGGTTTCCACACTGTCGTTTGCAGAAATGTTTTATAATTATGCCAGAGTGTAGATTCCAAAGCAAAGTCAAAACTTTAAACCTCAATAATAGATACACAGGTAGGAAAAATCTCTCAAACTTTACAAGACTTTTGAGTTAAAATGAAAAATTGTATTCTTTACTTAGAAGTTTATGTGCATTGTAAAATAATGGTCTGTCTGGTTTCTCTACAAAGTAAGAAGGGTATCTGCTGGTGCTTACTTGTAACAAAACCCTAAAAGGTCAGAGTTTAAAAGAAATCCACAGTTAGCTTTGTATTCACAGACCTGGAAAGTATCCAGAATTTGCAGACAAAACTGGTACTTTTATACTTCTATTTCAGAGGTGGAAATTTCATCACTTGTAGCCACTGAGTCTAAAATCCAAAGCCAAATTAATACTGAACCTGATGTGATGCTGAAGTTAACAAACATTACTTAAACTGTTTACCAAAACAGGGGTACTCATTACATTAAAACAAGCAAATAAGAGTGTGTAGTTAATAATATAGTGATGTTCATCCACTTATTTTGTTGTCTGTCAGTTTTCCCCCTTGACAACATAATGATGCTGATGTCATGCTTAAGAACAGAAGTGAAACAGAGGTATTGAGTTTCACAATTATTCCTAAACTTTGTAATACATTATCAACAAAAGATGTCAATTCATTTCTAATAAACAGAAATTAAACTGGTGACCTGTAGTTTCCTAGTTATCTTAATTCATTTTGTATATGGTGCTGGTAACAAAAGTTACCATTAGTAGGTATTCACACCTTGTCCAGTTTGTTTCAGATTTCAAGACAAACTACACAAGGGCTATCTGTACTAGTCCACTAATATAGTTTTAAAAATGATAAACTGGAGGGAGGAAGAAAGCTAGTCAAAAGCACCTACCACCACTTCTTGGGCAACTGTAACTTAACCAATTATGCAATACATCAATAAAAACAGTACATGAATCATAAACAACTTGTAATGCTTAGCACTAGCTCACACCTGTCCTCAGGGAGTACAGTTTTTTGGGTGTTTTTTTTTTTTTAAACAATTAAGGCTCATGCTCACTCCTTAATTAGTTTTAAAAGTTGTAGTATAATAGTTTCAAAATGTAAAACTTTATACATTATCATCCATTTAAAACATTATTATAACCCACCATTCTAAGATACTACAAACCTTTAAAACCACAAGAAATTTTTTTCAGCTTTGATTACACAAATAGTTTCAAGGCCAACATAAAATCAAATCAAAAGAATGTTCTCAATAGTACTTTTGAAATACCTTTTATCATTAATTTTTTACTGATTACATAAACAAAATCTAATTTGAACTTTGATGTATTCACTTTTGGAATCCATAAATTCAGACATTTTCTCAAACTTTGTAGAAAGTAAGATAAAGATACAAGTTTGTGATATGGAAAACTCGTACCCAATTTAATGCAATGACAGGACTTTAATCTGAACATTGAAAAATTTTAAATAAATACTACTCAGTGTTTGGTGTGGAACCAAAAGGAAAACATCATATCTGATCTAGGTATACTCTTTCACTCTCTTATGAAAGACTTCCAAAGAAAAAGTATGGGACACCATGAAGGAATCTCAGAATATGCATAACTGATAAATGGAACTTTGGTCTGTTGAGCAACAAGGGCACAAAAGATCATACGTACTAGGTAGTCTGATCTCATTTAACACTAAGAAGAATATGGAATGGTATCAGAGGTCCATTATTAGAAGAGTCTCAATGACATGGAGAAACAGAAGTATACAGCAACCTTATTTTACTTATGTTAGTCCATGAGTAGACAGTCCAAGACTAACAAATTTATGAAGCAAAAAGCCAATAACAGTCCTACAGAACATATCTCTACAGCATGTACAACTCAAACCTGCTAAGTAACTGGTCAGTCATACATTACTATAAAATGGAGACACAACCAACAGCTGGCAGCATTTGAAAATGTACATCAGTTCTGCAGTAGGAAGGGTCACAATGTAACTGATATCAAGCATGGTCACAAGATGGAGAATGCAGATGTTAAAATATAATACACACACACACATCTGGTCAGGAACCAATTTGTCAGAGTTGGATCCACAGTACATTAGAAACAAGCCCCTGAAAAAGTATGAAAAAAAGGCAAATTTCCAGATACCAAAATGCAAAAATTTAAAATATATAGAAGAAAAACCTGAGTCATAAGTGTAAAAGAAACTGTCAACAAATCCATAAATAAAAACCAGCATATCTATAAAGGACTATTACTAATCACGAAGTGATTTACAAGGATAGATGTGAAGAGGGTGCTGGTTACAATGAGAATGGTGTTAGGGTCCTATTGGTGGAGAGCTGCTGCACTATCATTTTTCTATGGCTATGCAGGAAGAGGAGGTGGAAGGCTAGTGGAATGTATTAAAAATTTTTGCTGACAAAAGAACAGCTATTTTACAAGAGGTGAGACACTATATTGAAAATATTATTCATACTCTTGTAAATAATCATAATTGCCCAGAAAAAATTAAGTGCAAGTTTGTAATAAAAACATTTCATAACCATGGTTCCTATACATGTACAATTAAAAAAAATTCTGATTAAGTGCTTTACATTTTTACATTTCATCAAAATGTAAATCAAGTGATAATAGTCTGTTTTTCTAGTCTTTACATTGTAATAAACTTGTGTATCATACAACAAGCCAGACACATTAAGCCCATATTTTGATTAAAAACTATACATGCTTTTATCAACAAATATGAAAAACATTACTAAATTTGTTTATGTTTGGGTCAGAGGATCTTGAAAGTTCATAAACACACAAATGTGTAACAAAAATCTCATTTCCTTCTTGATAAATGGAGAAATTTCAGTTACCCACAGATAATTAAGAAAATGGTATAGGGAGGATCCATGAAACTATAACCATCAAGTCTCATTTCAGCTGTTAAAGCACTGAAATCAAATGTTAAAAATAATCTAAGAATGCTTGAAAAATTAGCACTTAAAAACTGTTTCTCAGCAAAATTTTAGGAACATCTCTAACTTTCCAACTGGTTTTAATTTAGGATTTACACTACGTTGGACAAAATTATCACAAATAACAGATTTTAATTTCCAGCAAGCCTTTAATTAAATGCTTCACAACAGTTATAAAATGAAAATACTGTTTGGCATTATAAAGCTTGGTGATAAATGGACATTTTTGTCCAGTAAGGAGAATGAAAGTAACGAGGGGTCTTGAAAGTGCATTCTGGAAATAATGTTAATTATTTGTCTTGAACTGTAATACTGAGATTTGCACAGTTATGGATTTTAAGTATGAAAATTTGGAAATGAATAATTTTCCTATGACAGCAGCATAACATTATAAAAACATATGTGCAACTCTGCAAACTTTATTTAGAGCAGTTTACAAGGAAAAATATAAAAAATACTTTGAACTTTAATCTTTATGCAGTTCAAATGAGAGTTGTCTATAAACAAAACTTTTATACATTTAATTTCTTTCTTTTTGTTCATCTCAAGATAGAGGTTTCACATTTATCCAGAAGCACGTTTATAAGTGAAGTATGCTTCACTTAATCTTATCTACAAATTTGCTTCTTATATGACATTTACTTTACACCCTGACAACCACTTTCAAGAAAACTGTACTAAGATTTTCTTTGATACAACATCAAATGAGTTAGAACTAATAACTCTTAGCCTCCAAGTGAGATAAAACAAATGGCTAAATGTTACTGGAGAGAAAATATTCTTGTCCAAATTATTGCAAACACCTGAGTAAGTAGAAATGTATTCTAATACAAAATTTAGAAAACCTAATAAGCCATGAACCTGAAATTTATGTATAAATAGTTTCTTTTGACTATGTTTTTGAAAAACATTTATGTTTATTCCGTCTAAACGTCTAAATGTTAAACGTCTATTCCGTATGTTTTAAAACTACAAATATTCTTATACGAGAAGACAGATGATTATTTAGGATTAGTAAGTATGGTAAAAGTCAGGAGTTCTTAAAATGAAAAATTATTCAGATAACAGAAGAGCTTTTTTTCTTTGCATATTAGTAAATCTGTTATTACTCAACACAATTACAAAAGTTGCTTAGTTACTAAAAACTAATCACATTTATAAGTGAGACTGAGCTTGACCCTAAAATACAAGTGCAAATTATGTTTCTACCAGTCAACACCTACTGTTCATCAGTGCTTTATGCTGTTTTGCAGCTATGTAATTGCTTCAAAAACAAAAAGGTAAGAAATATGTTACCAAGGAAAATAGAACTTAGATCTAACTAAATACATACAATTTTTTTTTTCTTTTTAAATAAATAATATAAACAAGATCCAGTTTTAATCCTTCACATTTTTAATAGTTATTTTCTTTGTATGTTACAGCTCATACGAACAAACGAGAATGTCTATAGTAGGACACATACACAATTATAGTTTTATTTTGAAAATAAATAAAGGCTACATTTGTTTTACATAGTAACAAAAATTTGAAACTTCGGAAAATTCACAACTTAAAATATCATTAAAATACTAAACCGAATTTTATAATACTTTTGAAACAAACTATTTATTATGTAGAAAGTGTGCAACCAAATTCATTGTAGTTAAGTACCTTAAGGGTGAGAAGAATACATAGGTCACAAATTAACTTTGCCAGGCCAGTGGCAGTTGGAATAATCTAAATTATTAACAATTGGAAATGCTAGTTTGTTTGTTTGTTTTTTAATGTCATAACAGTAACTGATTAATTTAAGTAACCTTAAATTAATCAAAAATAATAAGAAGAAATGTTTTGTTTTATACTTTGGGCAAAGCTACACAAGATCTATCTGCACTAGCCATCCCTAATTTAGCAGTATAAGACAAGAGGGAAGTTAGCTAGACATCACCATCCACTACCAACTCTTGGGCTACTCTTTTACCAATGAATAGTGGGACTGACCATCACATAACACCCTCATGGCTGAAAAAGCAAGCATGTTTGGTGTGATAGGTACTCAAACCTGTAACCCTCAGATTATGAGTTAAGCACCTTCACCACCTGGCCATAATAAGAAATCATAATAAAGATATCTTAACTTCTGTACTTGGCATAATTAAAAACAGTAATAACTGGAAAACACTAACTTCAGTTAATTACTTTATGTGATACTAATTAATTAATCTAGACCAGTTATTATTAACAACCCAATTTTCTTTTAATTTTACTTTTCCATCCAATTATATGAAAATGTAATTTACTAAATAAAACTCTCATCAGATTTTAATTGAACTGTTTAACCAAAGTATACAACATTTACCAAGTAGCTCTCAACAAAGCCGCATGTTTTCTTATAGTAAAACCACATTGGGCTATCTGCTGAGTGTACCAAGGAAAAACAAAACAAAGTTTAGCATTGTAAATCTGTACACTTACCACTGTACGAGTGGGGGACAGGAAATTGTTAAAAAATGTGTTAATTTTGTAACATAGATAAAAAAAAATCCCTCACAAAATTATTGTGGGTACAAAATGATCACAATATACTAGTTTGAAGTTTACTTTTATAAACTATTTTTGACAACAGGTTCTAAAACCTTCCTAACAAGTGTTAATAATGCATCAGAACTAAATTCTCTCTTAATCTTGTTTTAACTTAAACAAACATATTTCCACAACTCTACATCTAATACAAAGGTAATACTCTAAAGAATATGTCTGCTTCTGTACTTCCAAATAGTGTTAATGTACAATAAAAAGATTGGATATTGTGTTATTATTCCACCCAAACACTTCTTTCAAGCAGTTTTTTAATATCCAAATCTCTTACCAATTTTAGAAACTTGTATTACTTTTCTGCTTCTCAAGTTTCATGCTTTGTGAAAGACATCCATTTTTATTACCCTTTCTTCACATATCAAATCTTTTTAATACAAACACCATTATCATATATCTTTTATACATTGTTAACAATATATTTCTTGTAATAAGGATATCAGAAAATGCTACTATCACTCTAATGGTATTTTACCATAAAGCTATACAACTTCACAAGGTTAAACTATTTTTATTATTTCTGAATTAAACCTTTCCTTAAAAATTCAGACTACCATTAGATTATAGTATATATTTCACCACAGGTTTATTCTAATATTTTGTCTTTTTTTAAGTAAAAAATATTAATTAAAATAGAATAATACTTTAAATATTTTAGTTTCCATAACAATATACAACGAAAAAACAAAAAAAAAACAAAAAACACTAATAACCTAACAATAATATTTAATAAGTGAATTTTATATAACTACTGGTATCAGTGGTATTAATGCAAGTTAGAACCAGAAAGTATTATTATAGTGCTTACTAAGCAGTGGGTTGCCAGACTGAATTTTAATTGTTTAAATAAACAAATATATAATTATAGTAAAAAAAAGAATAACCTGATTTTAGTAATAAAAACACAACTTTTTTAGATATATTTATTACATTCGAAAAGATATTCAAATTTGGATACACCGGTACATTATGAATTATCATAGACTGTACAATTTGGGCTACGCCTAAATCTTAATCATAGCACCGTCAACAGGCCTAACGCCAGTTGGTAAGCCTAGTCAGAAATCTAACTTGCACTACCTTTCAATTTCTAGACTGTCACCGTGGACAACGAGAACCGCGTAGACATCGATAATAATTTAAAATTCTTGAAGTTACATACACAGGTTTAAAAATAGGTTTTCTGTTTTCAAGTTTATACATACATCAAATGTAACTTTCCTATTTATTTGAATTGATTCACATAAAGCTCTTCATACCTGTTCAAAACTTAAAAAGTTTCAGGTTGCTCTTGTATAAACAATTCATCGGACACCCCTGTATTCAGGACTCGTACCTCACTTTCGCACGAAACCAAGTTGTCTTATACTGCTTTGTAGCCTGTAAGCTGTACTATTCACCTTACGCACCACCAAAATTTGTGGAATAATGAACGTCTAAACCAGCCAAAGTGTAAACTAGGGATCCTGATTGGCCATAACAATAAACACACACATACATAAATAAATATATTATATTTAAAAATAATTATAATAACGATTGATAATCCAGGAAAAATAATTAAAACATTATTAAAATTATTAAAACATTAAAAAATAAATTAAAACATAAACTATTACCATCTAATTTCATTTGTAAAAGTGATGATTATTATTGTGTTCTACCACAATTAGTACATTAACATAACTTTAACACTTTTCTACTCTTTCACTTGAGATATGTTGTAGCATGGACGCATGCGTGTGGACTTAAAACGCTAAAAACCGAGTTTCAGTACATGTGGTAGGCAGAGCGCAGATAGCCCATTGCGTAGCTTTTTACTTAATTACAAGCAACAACAACCAATTATTTCTATGTATCCTTTAGTTAATTTTACTTAGTTCTACTGTTTAGTAACTAGGACACTCGACTTACAATTTCGAATTCCACCATTATACATGCTTTCACTTTCAGCCGTAAGTCCGTTGGAATGTACAGTAAACCCAATTTTTCGTTAGTATTTTTTTTCCTTTTTTTAATTTCGCGCAAGGCTAAACGAAGGCTATCTGCGCTAGCCGTCCCTAATTTTGCAGTGTAAAACTAGAGGGAAGGCAGCTAGTCATCACCACCCACCGCCAACTCTTGGGACACTCTTTTGCCAATGAATAGTGGGATTGATTGTCACATTATAACGCCCCCACGGCTGGGAGGGTGAGCATGTTTAGTGAGACGGGAATTTGAACCCGCGACCCTCGGATTACGAGTCGAACGCCTTAACACATCTGGCTATGCTGGGCCTTGTCGTTAATAAAAGAGTAGCCTAAGAGTTGGCAGTGGGTAGTTTTGACTATTTGTCTTTTCTCCACTCTACCATTTCTAATTTAGGGACGGCTAGCGCATATAGCTTTGTGAAAAATTCGATAAATAAGCCAACAATTCATTTTTGTCCCTTGTAATAAATAAATATAAGATATATTGTCTACTATACTTTGTGCTGCTATTCTGAACTTATTTCACTGTTTATGCTTATAGTAATGCATCGTATTTTGATAAGCCCTTTCGGAAATGTTGGAAGTCACCTTCATTAGTCATAGGTAAATCAATGTACAATAACCCGAACAGTTTTGTTTGTTTGTTTGTTTTGGAATTTCGCACAAAGCTACTCGAGGGCTATCTGTGCTAGCCGTCCCTAATTTAGCAGTGTAAGACTAGAGGGAAGGCAGCTAGTCATCACCACCCACCGCCAACTCTTGGGCTACTCTTTTACCAACGAATAGTGGGATTGACCGTCACATTATAATGCCCCCACGGCTGGGAGGGAGAGCATGTTTGGCGCAATGTGGGCGCGAACCCGCAACCCTCGGATTACGAGTCGCACGCCTTACGCGCTAGGCCATGCCAGGCCCCAACCCGAACAGAAACAACAGAATGCGTCTTTATGATATCTATTTTTATTTACTTTTTTCAGACTTATTTCCATAATAAACAACTATATCTTTATTTAGATGTTTTTTTTAATGCAAACACTTAAAGGGCGATTTGTTTTTGCTCCACTGCAATTTTTAGGTATAATATTTTTTTATTTTGCAAAAAATAGATATTTTGAGTAGTACCCAACATTATTTTATCATATTCAAGATGCGTCCTTCAAAGAGCCTACAAAATTGATTGAATATTGTTTATTTGTTTGTTTAGAATTAAGCACTAAGCTACACAATGGGCCATTTGTTCTCTGCCCACCCCGAGTACCAAAAATCTGTTTCTAGCCGTATGAGTCCACAGAAATACGTCCTCCGATGGTACAATGGCGAGTCTATGGATTTAAAACGCTAAAGTCAGGGTTTCGATTACCTTTGGTGGACTCAACAGATAGCCTGATGTGGCTTTGCTATAAGAAAACACACACCGCAGAAATACTGCTGTGCCACTAGGAGGAGGAG
The DNA here is from genome assembly GCF_004210375.1 of Tachypleus tridentatus. Taxonomy (NCBI): domain Eukaryota; kingdom Metazoa; phylum Arthropoda; class Merostomata; order Xiphosura; family Limulidae; genus Tachypleus; species Tachypleus tridentatus. The sequence goes on along the minus strand of NC_134833.1, from coordinate 133,694,868 downwards.
GAAGGGGGTGGTTAATAGAATCTCATCAGTACTGTGAATATATATGTATTAGGATGTATTTGATTTTATGCAGCCTTTAACTTTACAATATTATGTACATTTGCATCAAGACTTCTTGAACCCCCGTGTTTTTGTAACATCATGAATATACCACCAATTGAGGAACATGAACTGAATTCAGGGCTATGTGCCCTTTGTCTACTGTGGGGAAATTTTATAGTGACAAATGTATGAGGCCCAGCATGGCCAGGTGTTTAGTCTTATACTCTAGGCTTACACAGCTAAATTAGGGACGGCTAGCGCAGATAGTCCTAGTGTACCTTTGCGTGAAAATTTTAAAAAAATCAAATCAAACAGACAAGTGTATGTATTTTTGTTTCGGTACCTATTGAATATATACTAATGTTTTAACGAAATTTTAATTTGTATAAGTTTTGATTCTGCAGGCATATTGTGTTTTTATATTTAATTTATTCTAAGTAAATATAAAGAATTCATTGGTCGAACTAATCGTTCATTCAGTGTGAATAACTTTGTAAGAATGGCTAATCCATTTAAAAACTGCATTATTTAAAGTAACTTCTAAGAGTCTGAGACAAGTGGATATAACCACTAAGAGAAAGCTTCTCAAAACTTAAAGAATTTTCGAAGGGTTCCCCAATAATTAATTTGAGTAGAAAGTTTGTTTTCTTAAGTAAATCAGCTCCGATACCTGATGGATCCTGAATAGAATAGTGATACAAGACATTTGGATACAAAATAATAGTAGATATACTGCTGAGGAATAACCACCACTGTTAGCTCATACAAAGGTCAGTCTAGGTGCCATGCAATTGTTTGACGACAGTGAGGCATCTTTATGAGATATTGAAGTGACACAACACTTACCACCGCCCAGCAAGAAAAACAATACCACATTTAACAAGAGGAATAGATCTTTCTAATTGAAAGACTATCAGTTAAAAGCATGAAGTCACTTTACACAAGTTTTACACTGATAAATGAGAAGAAAAACGAATTAGTGCGCACATAGAGTTTTGTATATCAAATCCAAGGCATTGAATTTTATAGAATCAGGATATATATCTTTAAATAAGTAAGTATGTATTTCAGATATTAATCTGATATATAAAAATTGGTATCGGCAAATATCTACAAGAATCTATTTAGACCTAATTATGATTGAAAGTGTAGAATATCTCCTGGGAACCCTCTAGCCAGTTTATTCAGATCTACCACAACTTATGTTCCATAACAATAAAGTCAAGAGTCATGCAATACTTTAATCACTGAGCAAGACAAATAAGAAGTAGCAACTCACATTTTCTTGTCCAACCCCAAGTAAGATACGGGAACCGTCAATACTTAAACATTTAAAGAGAAGCATAATTTTGATCAATTATATGCTTATATAGAGGCTAATTTTTTGGTAAACTCTCCTATGGGCCAGTCAGTGTCATGTTTAATGTCGAATAGATTCTTCCTTTTGCATGCTCTCAAAGTAATACAAAATAACTTGTACATTTCTCTACCTATAACTAATCAATATAGATTATATTGAGAATATTACACTGAGTAGTTTGAAGTGTTAGAAATGCCTCTAGAGCCAACAAAGAAACATGCATGAATTCAGCACAGTCAGAGGACCATAAGTGAAGAGAAAATTCATTAAGCAAAAAAAAAGACACAGGGAAGAGTGATCTAAAGATACTTCAACTCAGAAACGGAAGAGGATCACCAGAAAGACCACTAAAGGCCTCCTAGTAAGTCGCCAGCCTATCATACCTTACCTTTTGTGGTAGCATATATTAATATTTATGTAGTTTCAGCATACGTAGAAATAACCCTAAAGTGAACTAAAGGCTTCAAAGACAAAAGACGAAGAAGACAGTAAATATAGTGTTATCACTTTTATTAACGGAACATTGAAGTTGTCATTATATTCCTGGATTTTGATGTCTGCTTGACCTTTCCTTGATAAAGTATTTATATATCAACGAATAAAAATCCTTCTTTTGACCAATGTGGGGGATTCCATTAAAAATAAACTACAAATGGGGATCAAATTATGAGATAGGACTAATTAGAAAATACAGTGTACTAGTAAATATTTAATAAGTATTGGGGATCCTTTGATATAGAAGGTAGGAATAGCTTGTGAATTTGGTTTGATCTATACTTTATAGTATAGTAAAAAGGTCCAGTAAAAAAGTGAGATGAGTTGCTTTCTGAGCAGGATTGTAATTAATTAATTCCAATTGAAATATTTTAAAACCCAATTGAAGTGAGATCTTGGACCTCAGAGTTTATCAAAAGTTTGTTTGTGCAACAAGTTATATAATGTGTAGTTCAATAGTTATGAATTGTTGATTGTCATTACCAGTTCTAACGGCCAGGAAGAAGGTAGACCAAGCTTCTGTGTTGATTTTAGACTGATGAAATTGGTGAATTTTGTTACTAACTGAATATCTTGAGGCACTGAAAGGTGAACATTTGCTCAACGTATTAGATGCAGCAAGTCAAATTTGATGGTGAAAACTGTTCTAACCAAATTTCACATGATTTTGTTCAGCGTGTATTATGTGTCTGCAACTTTCAAGTGGTTGATGGTACTGCAGGCTGGATCATATCTTTGTAAAAGTGTGGCTTTGTTGTACATCATAAATCAGACCTTTATCACAGAAACGCACATAATGAGAGGAGTGAAAGCCAATGCACCATCAGTAGTGGATAACTATAAAGTAAACAATAATTCAAGAGTGTCAGAAATAATAACTGAAAGAAACAGATGTGCCTTGAGCAATGCCTGCAATGTAAAAAGTAAAGCACATCCATCACGGATAGAGGAACATAGCGCCAAAGTGTGTAACATGTGACACAAATAGTTATACCAAGAAAGTTTCTGGAATAACTATTTGTGTTGCAGTTGCTGGGATTTGTTTTGGGGTTTGCTTGTTTGAAAGTCCAGCATGTTATCTCCCTCATTTAGGATTTTCTCTATTAAGATTTGGATTAATTACTACTTGATCAGTTTAACAAATGGTACCCAAACTATGAAACCATCACCATTCTGAGGGAGAACCATGGCTTTGATGCAAAGTTAGCCTTTCTATTCTTTGGCCCTAATTGAATATTACCAGATTTGGTTGAAACAAATTACCTTCTAGAATAGAACAGAGTGTGATTTTTGAATCCTTACATATATCATCTTTATCATCTTATTTTAGTTATACTTACAGTAAGATTATTTTTTGATGTATTTGATGTTACGGATCTGTAGTATTTCGAGGATTTCCAAAAACGGAAAAAGTATAGGCCCGCAAAAACAGGTAGTTTACGGATGTCATACATAGATGTGTTTTTTATGAACGTGATGGCTGGGCCAAAATTACCGAAACGTAATATACCAATTGACATAAGGTGATGATTTTTAATTTAAATCTTGACAGCTTACAAAAAACAACAAAGCAATATTGTACAATGTAGGGCAAACTAGTGTGTGTTTAAATGTGTGCATAAAAACTAAAAAGATGTGTCACTAGCATAAATACCAAATATTTTAATGAACAATAGGCTCTTGTTGGTAAGGTTTTCCCCTCCTCCATAACTTTGGCTAGCATATGAAATTTAAAGAATCGCAAATAGAGAAAGTCTCTGATTCAAAATGTAATACAGTAAGTCAGTTCTTGGCTCAAGTTTTTGATACAATAAAACGGTGACTGGTGTCTCATAAATTAGTTGTTCAATAGGCAGCAAAGATAATGGGAGAGTTCACTCACAACAACTTTTTATTATAAAGCACATTGTTATTTCTGTAAAAGTTTACTTTTTTAATTATTAAGTATAAACTTATACTGCTGTTTGTGCTGTGCTTATAAGTGGTTTTGAAACCCTTATAATTCTAGAGACTTATCACTGAGATATTATGAACTTCTGTAAAAAAAATAGGAAAAAAGGCACCTAGTCTCTACTCGGCCCAATTAGCTCTTTCAGAAAGTTAAAGTTAGAAACGTTCTTAATCAATACTATACTCCAATTTTAGGTTTGGTTTGTTTGTTTTGAATTTCGCGCAAAACTACACAAGGACTATTTGCGTTAGCCGTACCTAGTTTAGCGGTGTAAGACTACAGGAAAGGCAACTAGTCATCACCACTCACTGCCAACTGTTGGGCTACTCTTTTTACCAAAGAATAGAGGGATTGACCTTCACATTATAACGCCCCGACGACTCAAAGGGCAAGCATGTTTGGTGCGACGGGGATTCGAATCCGCGACCCTAGGATAACGAGTCGAGTGCCTTAACAAATTTTAGGAATTGTTTGTTTTTCGAATTTCGCACAAAGATAGCCGAGGACCATTTGCACTAGTCATTTGTAATTTAAAAGTGATAGATTAAAGAAAAGATTGCTCATCAACACCATCACCAAATCTTGGGTTATTCTTTTGCTAACAAAAGTGAGATTGACCATTACATTATAATTTCCTCATATCTAAAAGGTCGAGCAAATTCGATGATGGGATTTGAACTTGCGATTAATAGATTGCGAGTCGAGTATCATTACCATCAGGCTATTTTTAAATATCACAAGCAATAAAATATTATTTTGTAAGTATGAAATGATATAGTGATGGATGTGCTTAAATATAATGTAATAAATAATGTATGGACGATTCAGCTGTACAGAGATTGTACCTAAATGACTTTTAATATTAAAATTTAAAGTTACACTGCAAAATGCACCAGTGCAAAATTGTCACAAGGTCTGTCAATTCGACAGACCTCGTGGTGATAACCTGTAGTGGGCTGTAATAATAAAGGCTCAACTTGACTTTCCTTGTGTACGGAAGTCCAAGGGTTTTAGTTACATTACATTGGTGACTACCTTGACACGATCATGATATTATAATAAACAGCTGCATACAAACAAACAGAAGTATGTATATTCCAACTGCAATAATATTAAAGTCATGTATACATTTTATAGTGTAACATTAAATTTTCATATTCAAAGTTATGAAAGAATAATTTATCTATAGCTTTTTCGTCTCTACATTGTTGTTTGCATTCTTTTTGGAATTGCCTTCCCTACATTATTTCACATTTACAAAATGTTTTTTTATTATTTCTTTTATAACATTTTTGTCTTCTGACTGGAAGTCAGTGTATTATATGAATGTGTGTCATAAAATTTTATGTCACGCGTATTGGTTCTTTTACTCCTTCATTTCGTACGTAATATAGGGGTTGGCTACGTAAAGACACTGATTGTATAGTATACAAAGAATAGAGTATTGTACATGTTGCAGTTATTTTATGTTCATCTATTATTGGCTGATAAATCTTGTTTCACCCTCTACAAAAGATTTTTAAAGTAATACCGAATTTCTGTAAAAAAAACAACAACAACTAACTTCTGGGGTAATGATAGCATCGTTTACACTAGAATTATAATTTTTGTAAAATTATACTAGTTATTACTACTAAACGATGATATTGTGCACTGCCAAAAAAAATACACAGAATGGATTTAGGTTTAACTTAACGCTAATGACAAAACAGTTGCAGTGTTATCTCGATTAAAAAATAAAAAGAAAGATTACACTTTGGTGGGTTGGCCACTTCCTAGTTTGGTATCTTAGCGGTGGTTTTTGCTTTGTTTTGGAGTTTGTTTGTTTCTTTAAAAAATGAAAGTAAGTGGCAGACATAATCATTAAAGTAAAACTCTCTGGCATTATTGATTTTTTTAGTGTCTATTGAGTATCTTGGCCATCCGTATATGTAGAGTCTACCGACTCTATGACAGTAAAACAAAAAATAAATTTAGCAAACTTAATTTTGAATTAATTAAAAGAAGTGGAAAACATGTCGAGCAGCCCAGTACTACAGAACTTTCGAGATTGTATCAGGAGGACACAATTACTATGGAAATGAAACGATCTACAATCAGGGAAATAGTTCTCTTTCTTCTCAGAACACAACCACTATTATAACTTAGCTTGAAAATTTTATTTCTTCTGATGTTAAACATGTACTAGAATCGCATGAGAATAAAGGTGTTAATGAAGTTGAAATACGCTTACCTGGCTACGCTTTGCATCTGAGTATAGGATAGAAAAATATAACATGGTAAACTTAAATATTGTTTTCGAAGCTCAATTACACTGACAACTCGATGCAAATTTATATTTTCCCCTAAATCTATATTTTTCAGTTATTTTGTTTAAAAGGCTAAGACACATCTTAAGTACAACCGTAAGTTTAAATTTAATTATTTCTAAAGGGAAGATGGGAGAAAGTTAATTCTCTTTGCTAATTTATCGTCAATAATGACATTATTGAATTAGCTCATCAATTTGTTTTAAGGTTCTGACTTTTGTATACAATATGAAATATACAACAAATTTTTCATTTATACTAGTTACAGCAACAGGTGGCAGTAACTGTCTTCGCACGTGTATTTAAACATGGCGAAGAAATTTCTACGTAAGTATTAATCAGTGGATATGACATTTACACCTTATTTCCTTAATTGCAAATTAAAATTGTCTTGTCATTAAGGCTAGTTTCCAGTTTATAGGTGTTTTTACAGCATTATTGTTGTAATACTGTGAACCACTTTTTTTTGGAGTAAGAGTTTAAGTGAGCGCTTCACAAAATCATGAAAATAAGCCATACTTAAAAATGTAACTTATTTTTAATAAGTGTATAATGTATTACTGAGTTATGTTGACTTTGGTTGTAACATTATGTTGTATTAGTGACTGTTTTTCAAGCGTAATATTTAGGGGCTACGACTTTGCAATGCAGCCCACACTCTCTGACAAGGAACTGTTAATCACCATACTTCGAAGAGTGAATCACAGGACTAATGTAATAAAACAATCATTTATAATAAAAACATATTCAAAGTTGCACATATAGGTGCAACAGATATATAGCTGCTGTGTTAGCAGTTTTGCCCTAATATTAATATCTATTGGATACACAAGACTATTTAGTGTAAGCTATTTATAATTTAGTTTATTTAGTGAGTTAATATTTCATGCTTATTTGATTTTAATAACACGAGTGTTAAAAGTTAATTATTTTTAGAGATATTTAGTACTAGTTTTGTGATGTAATTTTGTAGAAGTTGTACCTGGTATATGTAGTTTAATTGTTGCACTTGGGTTTTGTAATATTATTGATGCTATCTTGTTCAATAAGTCTTTCTCCTTGTGTATAATGTTGTCACTAGAAGACTAGATATTTTAAATTTCTGTTGTGTGTTATAAATACATGCAAATAAAGATAGGAACAGTATTGTGTCAGTGAAAGCAACAGTCAAGTTAGACTGCATAATGGGTTTCACACTTTTGTAATAACAGAGATGGAGGGTAACAATTTTTCAAAAGGTGTTCTGAAGTAATTGTACTATTCTGCATGTACTTTTGACACAAAGATAATTATTTTAAACCTGAATATAACTGGTAACCCACAGGGTGACATGAATTTATTGCTGATAGTGATGCTGTGATAACAGAGGAGAGGAAATAATTTGATTTAATAGTGGTAACCAATAGTATAACAATGTTTTTTGCACATTATGCTTGTTTTAAATATGTTATTTTAAAATGAGTGAATTGTTTTCTGTCCATTTATTGCCAACAACTAGATTCCTGCTGTAAATAACCTGGCTCTATAAAAACCTGAGAGCAGTAGTATTGCTTAAATTAGAGAAGTGGTTGCATTACAATAATAGTCTTTAGCTAGACAAAAAAATGTTTTACATAAGGTATCTCATTGTATTGTGATAACAATGCAAATTATTAGACCTACATAGAAAACAGGAAATGGAATTAGCTTTTGGCATCCACCAAATCCATAAAAGGAATTGGTTAGTGGCAACCCTATTTACCTCCATCATACATATAGTAATAGTAGTAGTACTATGTAGTAATATTGAATTAATCACTTGTGAGTTATTGTTGCATTTTTAATATTGTTATTAAGTAATACTTCTAATACTAGATAGTTGCATTGATAATGTGTAAAAATATGTGGTATGCTCTATTATGTTGTTTGCTAATTTTAAATGAAAATTCTGAGATGCTTGTTATTGTCCTGGTTAGTACTCTATACAAAAAAAACTTGTGTACTTGTTAGTTAGTTTCTCATTACTAGTTGATGATGACTAATTAACTTGTATATCTTGGCTGCTAATCTGTTACAATGTTGAAAGAAGGAATGTATGTGTTGCTAAATGCAGGGTTTTGATCCTGTATATTCTTGTTTGAAATATTGGTGTGCTATCTGTGAATAGGAGTTTCTTTTGGTAGGATAATTATTTTAGTGGTTTTAAGAGGAGTATTCAAGTTTTACAGGGCTTACTGAGTGTTATCAGTTAGATATAAAAGTCTTCTTTTATTGTTTATCCCATTATTTTAGTATTATTCTGTTTTAATGAATGGTCATTTTCTCTAAATTGATTGGCTTTTTCAGTTTTTTTTTTATATTCTTCAACTATGACTTTTGTTGGTGTTTTTCTGTTTCGTCAGTACTTTTGTGTCCAAATTCACAAGAAATGTGGTAATTTGGTGAACTTTTACTTGTAGATGGTTTTGATGACAGAAATTTCTTTGAAATATAAGTTAAGTTATTTAATAGGAATAGAGTACTGAGGAAAGGAGGAGAAGTAGCTTTTTTAAAATGTAAGTTACATCCTGTAAGTTGAGGATATCAAAGGAAGTTGAATTCATTTAAGTTTTTATTAATGGATATAAAGAAAAAAAAGGTTTTTTAATGAAAATCTGTTGCAGACCACTAAATGATGATGATGAAATTAATGAGGAACTTTAAAATGTGATTAAGATTTCAACTGTTAACGAGGTCATAATTATGGGTGATTTTAATTTCAGGCATGCAGATTGGAAAGTGTTAGGTTCAAACCATGAAAGGCTAAAAGGTTTCTTGAAATGGTTCAAGATGGGTTTTTTTTTTTCAATAATTGGTCAAGGAATGTACTAGAGACAATGGGTTTTGAAAAATATTAATTATTAAATATATGAGCTGGTTGTTTTTTTGGGTTTTTTTTCATAAGTCCTTGAAAGTCCATGTACTGGAAACTTGGAAATGGGTTGATGTTGCTTGTCTTTACAAAGGATGTAATACAAAGTAAGTAGTTAGTGTTGGGCAATAAGTGGAATATACTAGTTGATTACTTGTTGGGTTTATTATTCAAATGTGTTGTACTAGCAGGCTGACCTCACAAGATGGATAAAAAAATAAAAATAGTGATTAATCAATTATTCTCATGAGATGACTGTAGAAGAACTTCTAAGGCCAGGCTTAAAATATCTGTTTGCTGTAATCCAACTGCCTGTCTGAAACTGGGGGCTGACACAAGAAATTTAACATTTTGACCTGAGAAATTCTAATTTTCATCAGTTTCTGCTGATATACTGACCTACCGAACAAAATTTCCAACTTCAAAAATTTTTATTAGAAATTCTTGTAGTCTTAAAACAATGCAAGAGAGCATCACTTAATTACAGATTAACAGTTCAATGCTGATTGACCAATGCATTGATGTTTGACAGTATAGTAGATAAAGTTTCACAGTATCACTTTTCCAGGCTAAAAGTAATAAAACACATGACTTAACAGGGAAGAATATGCTACTGACAATCATACATTAACAATATGGTGAACATATTTGTTCAGTATATCTGACTTCCAAAAAATGTACACATGGATTGAGGCTCAGGATCAGAAACAAATTAATTCCAAGTGGAAACTTATCCGTGAGAGGGAAGTACTTGTAGCTGTGCTTGACAAATGAACTGAAATGGAAGAACAGACTGTAATATTGTTGGGAACAGTCAATTCAACATCATTAATTAAGGTTGATATGGATCAGCAAGTGTTTGCTGCTGAAGAATTTGGAATTTCTTGAATTTTCTTCATAGAATAAATGTGGATAGTAATTGTGTTCATGTTTTAATGTGTTATTTATAGGTGGTAATGGGACTAGTATTTCCAAAAATTTATTTTGCCAATTAGTTTTTTAAAAAATTACCTACCTATCTACATTTTCAATCATTTTAGTATTACAGGAAACAAAAATGTATATATCATGTATATCTGGGTCATTAATGGAGTTTTCTAATCTATTAATTGTCAGTTTCATTAATTTATTATGTTCATTATTCAGTTATTTTCACATGAGATTTGTATAGTTGGAATACTAAAAAACAGTAATAATTTAAAACACTAATTTGGAGTAATTGATAAGTTTTATGAGTTTTGACAATAATTTAAGCTGAACAACTTTTATATTATTATTTTTGATGAATTAACATCATAACTCAATTTTTCAGTTGCTTCCAGTGTTCAAAAACAGTAACAATCCGAAACACCAATTTTGATAATTTATTATTTTTGTGACATTAATTGACTTATGTGTAATTATGAGAAATTGACAATTCATGACAATTTGATGCAAACAGGTAACTGACTATATTTATTAAGTTATTATACAAATCTAATACAATGTAGAATGAAAAGAGAAGGGAGGGAGGGAGAAAACCCAGAAAACTATTAATAGTATGTGTAAAATGTCATTTTGATAATACTTGTTAATTATGTTTTGGTTGATTTTATATCTCAAGTAATATAACTTATTCACTGTAATTTTTATGGTAATAGTTTTCATTAGAAAATATCACTAAAATGTAAATTTTTTTCTTTACCAGGAAAGAAAAGCAAAAGAATGACTTGCCACAAGAAGTACAAAATTGCAAAGAAGGTTTGCATTTTAACACAATTTAGAAAGCTATTAGATGAACTATTTAGAAGACATTATTTTAAATTCCTGGGTCATACTGGTTGGATATAGTAGCTTTCTCTATGATAGTTGTTACTCTGTTACATTACTGAAATTCCTTTTCTTTTCTTCACATTTATGTTACTTTGTTTTGAGAAACGTTTGTTTTTTTTGTCCAAGCATGTTAACAACAATATACAAAACATTTTCAGGCTTTTATTTATTGTTTGAAAAGAGATGAAAGATTGTTAACGGTGAACTAAGACTTGGTCCTTCCTCATTTCAAGATGGAAGGATCTGAGTTTTTGTTGAGTAAACAGTATTGGCCATTGAATGACTTCAGTAGACATTAAAACAAAAAATTAGAAATGTTTGTTTTTCTCTACTGCAGTAGAAACTAGAGTAATTTTTATTTTAAATGTCTATTCAGGTAATTGATTAACATCCATGTAAAAAAGAAAGTTGAAGGATGTTTTAATATTGTTTAGATTTATTTTTCTTTTAAATAGCAGCTTCCTTATATTTTGTATTCATGTTTTAACCAACTGTACTTCATTGTCAGCAGTGAAATTACAGGTTTATATTAATAATTTTATTCAAAATATCACTTTTCAAGTGACAAAAATACATAAATTTCACAAGAAAATATAATCTTGATGAAAGGGCTATAATGTTGTTATAATGGAACTTTGGATATATGCATCCAAAATTCGGATCTTGGAAACTACTACGCAGATCATTATCAATCATAATTAGGCAGTATTTTTATAGGTGAGCAATAAATAAAACAATTGAAATTTCCACAAAAATGATGTGTTTCAGATTTTGCCAATAAAAATTGCAAAAAAAAGTGTCATATATAAAACTATCAATAAACAAACTTGAGAAATTATTTGATTTTCTTTAGTGAAATTTTATAAGTGTTGCAACAGAAAAGAAAGGCACTTTCATTGATAAATGCATGTACAAATAAATGTAAAGTCTACTCTATGATGTGACACTAGCTCATTTTTAAATTAAAATTTCAATAAAATCCACTTACGGATGATGAGTATTATTGAATGTCAGTTGTGAGAACATTGTTGTAGAACTGTCGGACATTTCCAAAAACGACTGTAGGCCTGTCTTTTGGCTCAATAGCGTTTCAGAGGAACTAGCAGAGGGTGGACATTTCTGCTACTTTTACTGACTGTGTAAGCTCATGACACAAGCTACTTGCATCTGATTGTTAAATTACTCTGAACTCTATTTAGTTTAGTGGTTTGGCTAAATTTATGTAAGATTTAAGTTTCTTACTTGTGAAACATCCCTGTATGTGCCCCTGAGGATTTCAAATTTTGTAAATGTATGTGTTGCCAAATAATATTTCATACATACAACTATAGTCATTGAAATATTTTTATAATATTGCTTGAACTATGCATTTAATTGTTTGAATGAGCTAGGTATAACTTTCTTATAACTTCATTCATTATCAAGTAGATGCTCTTGTTATAAGCACAAATACACTAGTGTCAACACTGTTTTATAGTTTACAATTATGAATATATTGTAACCAGTATTTTGTACCCACATCAGGTGACCTGATGGGTATAGTTGCTGTATCATGAAGAAAATCATTTTCTAGAAAATATTAACTTTTAGTTTGTTTGTTCTGTTAGTATTAATCATCTTGATGATGTGGTATTGTGCTAGTCCTTAATGGATTAAATATAGTTTAATTTGTTAAGTTAGATATGTATCAAATTTTAAAACATAGGTTTATCATTTAAATGTCTTCATTCACTGTGCTGCAGCTGTACACATCTGATTATCACATAAGGATTTCAAAATTTATGCAACTAAAAACTCTTGCATTTTATTTTATAAGTTGAAATGTTTATTACATTATTAAATTTCAAAACATCTCATTTTTATTATTTTTCAGTGTAATAAAAATAAGGTTAAGTCTCCTAATAATTTTACTTTTAATATTTTCACTGTATTATTATTTTTTTGATTGTGAGGTAGTAAATGTCAGTCTCAGAAAATGAAAGTGTTTTAATAGATTGTAAATGGAATAAGTAAAATATCCAAAAATATTGCAACTTTTGATATGATTGTTTCAGAGATTAGCTGAATCATAACTGTATTTTGTAATATTGTTGAAAGACAGAATTGTTTTTGTATATAAAAGACCTAAGGAAATGTTTAAAATTGGAACAGTCAGTGTACATTGATAATGCTGGAATTAGATTTATAATTTTAATTTTTTTTATTATAAACAGGTGAGAGAACATCATCGGAAAGCAAGAAAAGAAGCAAAAAAAAACCCACATAAATGTCAGTACATTTAACTTTACTAAGCATTATGGATCCGTTAATATAACATACACATAATAATTAAATCTATTACTAACTCAAATTTTTTATCAACTGCAAATAGTTATCAGTTTGTTGTTCCTAAGCTGTCTTAACACCAACTGTAATTTTACTATGCCTAATATTTACAGTAAATACATCAGTCACTTTCCCAACATAATTTCGTTTTATCACTCGGGTATTTTTCTTATGATTTCTTGAAGAGTTGTTCTACAGACACAAGTAGAAATTAGAGTAAAATAGTTCCCAAACTTTAAGCTCACTTAAATTTACTGCCTCTACAACATCTGAAGGCCAACCACCCTGCTGTGGCCCAGCATGGCCAGGTGGGTTAAGGCTTTCGACTCTTAATCTGAGGGTTGTGGGTTTGAATCCTGGTGGCACCAAACATGCTCACCCTTTCAACCGTGGGGGTGTTATAATGTAACGGTCAATCCCACTATTCGTTGGTAAAAGAGTAGCCCAAGATTTCGAGGTGGGTGGTGATGACTAGCTGCCTTCCCTCTAGTCTTACACTGCTAAATTAGGGAAGCCTAGCACAGATAAACTTGAGTAGCTTTGCACGAAATTAAACAAAACAAACAAACCACCCTCCTAGAATAATGAAACTGTCTTAACTGAAGAGGACTCCTACCTTGCCAAAAATTTATATTTTTGTGTTTTATAGCTTTGCTGTTCTCACTGTTAAATATGAAAAAGGTGGTGCATCAACAATATCAATTTCCTTCACAATCTTAAACACCTCAATCAGATCCCACCAACTTTTTTTTTCAAGAGAAAACTATTTGAGAGATTTCAAGCTCTCCTCTTATGACAACTCCCTCTATCCCAGACATCATTTTAGTAACTCTCATCTGAATTCATTCAAACAATTTGATGTCTTTCCTAAGGTAAGGAGCCCAAGACCGAACATGATATTTCAAATATGGCCGAACTACTGATCTGTACAATGAAATTATAACTTATTTAAATTTGTATTTAATATTTCTGTAGATACAACCTAAAATTCTATGTCCTACCACTAGCAACAGCACACTTCTTGGATAGTTTGAGAATGATCAACTATTTTATCAAGATTTTTTCATTCAAAACACTGTTAAGGATATTTCCATCTAAGTTATGATTCAAATTATGATAACCCACATGCATTATTTTGCATTTATTATAATTAAAATCCATCTGCTATTTATTTGCTAAACTTGCTGAATGATCTAAATCCCTTTTATAAATCGACAGCATCTCCTTTACAGATAGCAACACCGAAGACTTTAATGTTATCTGCAAATTGAAGTAATTTATCTACATAAGCAGTAACCTTTTCAAAGAATGTCAAAAGATTTGTGAGTCAAGAGTTTCACTTTGTGTCCCCTAATAACAATAGATAATGAAAGAAACATTGAAAAACACATATAGTATTAGAATGTTGTAGAAGCATTTAATAAAATAATGTTGTCAAGAAGTATGAAAAAGACTGAACTTTAGTGTACTGGGACTGAAAGTTAGGGTAGGGTTTTTTTGTTAAAAAAATATGATGTTCATATTTTCACTGGCTGATTACTAATATTGAATGCATATTAATAAAATCTATATCTAATTATTAATACAGTTAAAAAGAAAGATCCTGGTGTTCCAAATAGTCTACCTTTCAAAGAGGAGATTCTACGAGAAGCTGAAGAAAGGAAAAGACGAGCAGAAGAAATAAAAAAGAGGCAGCAAGAGGAACGAAATAAGTTACTGATGGAAAAACGTGGACTTTCAGAACTCCAACAAGATGCTGAGAAAAGAGGTTTACAATTTGATACAAAGGTATGATCTAAGTTTTCCATTGTTTAAGGATATTGCTCTTTACAAACAAAAATGAAAAGTAATTCCTTTGAATCATAAATAGTATGTTAGGGCTACCTTCTTGTATGCCACTATTTCACATGATACCAAATATGCATGTACTGTTTGGGAAAGTTTTATTTAGTTACTAATATAATGTTTACATATATATATATTTATGGATGCCTCTATTTTAAGTACTTCTGAGGTCAGTAGTTTATTTTCAAGTTAAATATAACACTTATCTTTACCTGATTTGGGATATTTTTGTTATATAAATGTAGACATGCAGTTTCTTTCAAATTAATTGAATAGTTTGTTAGAAATAAAACCTATGAGGAATGTTTCTTGCTCATAGCAATTTCAGCTATTTTCTTTTAAATGTCATCTTATAGAAAGGAGAAAGGAGAATAGCAACACCCACTGCATTGCAATTAAGTTATTAATTATGACAGTGCTTGTATTTTCGTAGTACTTATTATGTAATAACTAACATTACATTTTTCTTTCCATGATAATATATTGTTTGTAACCTGATATGTGTGTATAAAAAACTTGATATCCTTTATAAAAAAATAATAGCCATACTTTAAAGGAGTTAAAAGATTAAAGTAAAGAAATTGCTTAAACATTAAATGTAGTCTTGTATTGTTCTAGAATGAAAAGTTATAATCTGATATTGAATAATTTTGGTATAATTTGCATTGAGAAAATTAATTTTATATTTTAATATGAAAGTATGTTAATGAATTGTTACAGGAAGCTACAGATGCAGCTGGTTATGATAACGTCCAAGCTGATTCTTCCTTGAGAGTGTATCATAAGGAGTTTAAAATGGTAATAACTGAGCTTTAAATATGTTGATAATGTGTTATTGTATTGCTATTATTAGCCTAAAAAAAACTGCAGTAATTAGTAAGACATGTACATAAATAGAAATTTCCATCATGTTTTGTCAAGAAAAATACATTAAATGATCAATATGTATTTTTCAGACAGTTAGTTGTGTTTTTTATAAGTATTTGTTGTATTAATTAGCTTTTAATAATAAATGATAATGAAAGTGTGTGAAGTTGTTTCAATAAAATGGTGTATTTTGAATCTGATCATTCTTGTGAAACATGGATGGATATTAAGAGTTTGAGTAGTTTGCAATATGCCTAAAATGGAGGTTTTAATTTGTGGGATACATTTTGATATTAATATCTTGTAATAAATGCAGCTAAAAACCAAAAATATAATAGCATTTTTTGAAAATATGCTAGAGCTAGTTGTCTTAAATGTGTTGGTTTTTTACTAATACTTTTAAATAATTGTGAACCATTTTCAGTCAGTTTTGTATTTGTAAAGTGAATGTTCTTGACAGTAAACTGTGTTTTTTATAGAAGAGAGTTCATTGTTGGTTCCATGTTGTATTGTTTAACCAAAGTTTATATTTTTAGTTTAGTACAATTAGTATTCTTGGTTGTAACTTGGTTTTTCTGGAAGAAAGTTCATTGTAAATTTCTTGTAACATTGTTTAGCCGCAGCTTGTACTTTTGTTTTTGTACACTTACTGGTATCAATTGTAAAGTATATTTTTCATAAAATATTTCATTGCCAGTTTCTTGTTGTATTGCATAGCTAGAATTTGTATTTCTAGTTTACCTATTCATTTTTTTTAGTACAAATGAAACATGCTGTTTTAGGGTTGTTGTTTTTTATTAAACATCATGAACTAAAATGAAGTGTGTAGAAATGTGTGTTCACTGTATAAGTTAGTTGTTTGTACCATTATTGTGTTGATCACAAATGATTGTTCATTATAGGATATCATTCTGATATTAATTGAAGGTGAAAACTTAATCTCAGTGTAAAGTGTAAATTGTTTTTGTTTCAAATCTTCAATGTCACTTGAAACAGTTTCAGCTATAGGTGTGCTATAATATGATTGTCAATACCAATATTTATTTGCTAAGAGTAGCCAAAGATTTGGTGGTGTTGACTAGCTGGCTTTGCTGTAGTCTGTTACTTCAAATTAGGGATGACTCGTGTAGATAGTCCTCAATTAGCATTGCACTTAATTCAACAAAAGAAACAAATGCAATCATCATAAGATTATTTTATATTATATTGAAATAAAAGTCTTATGGATGTGAGACGTACTCTACATCTAGGGATTTAAGGTTGTTAGTGCCATTCAGCCGATTTTTTTCTTATCTATGAAGTAATGAAAATTTATGTTTCATACCAATCATGTTTCTAATTTTTAAAAGTAAAAACAAAAAGTTACTGAAGATACATGATTGGCTGAGTGATAAAATAAATATGAAGTTTAGTGTTTATTTTTTTTAGTCATTTTTCTTCTCAATATTTATAAGTAAGTTCTAAAACAATTTTTTAAACATTACACTTAGGTTGTGGAACGAGCAGATGTTGTTTTGGAGGTATTAGATGCAAGAGATCCACTTGGTTGTCGTTGTCCTCAAGTTGAGCAGGCTGTGATCAATTCTGGGCCTAATAAGCGTCTTGTCCTTGTTCTCAACAAAATAGGTAAGCTAACTTAAGTAATGGAACATTACACAAATATTTTTTATAAATCTTATTTCAGTGAGATCTACTGAATTGCATACAGAGAACTTTAATTCCAATGGGAAGGCTATGTCCTAGAAAACTAACATTTGGTATTTTGTTTATAAGAGAATTACATAATTTTTTGATATTTGAGAACTTTTGATGTGTCAATTTTAAAAAAAATATTATCCATAAGGAAATTAATCACATAAATAAATTGATCATGTAATATTTATCAAAGATCTGTATTAATTGTTGTCTCAAACAGAAATTAGAGTTGTTATCACAGAAACACATTGTTAAGTTATTACAAAATATGTCTAAATTTAGATTAGTAAATGGAAAATATCAGTAAGAATTTTTTGTTGTTTTCTTTCAACAAATTTATCAGGACATTGGTTGAAAGTCTGATTTTCTGAAATTTCAATATAATATAAATACAAGATTAGCAAAACATGGTCTGTTCTTTGGTATATAAAATAAAATATATTATGGTTTTCCAGTGGAGAAATTTAAGTCTCTTTAGTGATAGTTTTTTTTTTTTGTATGCGAATATTCATGAGAAAATGCAGAAGCATGCTAGAAAAATTGGTTTCTGTACCTATGTGTTGCTCTAGAACAGATTGTTTTTTTGAGTGAGTTCATCTAATGTTAAAAATTGAGTAGCATGTACAAGTAGATATTTCATCATGCTCAAATCCTTTTGAAATTTCATATTATTTATACACATTGTCTCGGCTCATTTTCCATACTCTGACTACATATTTATTAACTACATATGGAAGTATGATGTATAATAAGCTTTCTTTCAAGTTTCTGTAGACTTGACTAATTCTATAAAAGTATGCTATTAAAGGTGTGAAGATGATTCTTGTGATTTTTATAGTATTCCTGCAATATCACAGAAGGATAACACAAGCTCAAGACTTGGTAATTAGTATAAAAAAACTGTTTGTACATTGTTTGTGTTTTGAATTATCATAGGGTGGACAGCATTTGTTTCTCTGTTGTATGTTGTGTTTTAACTAAAATTTTTTGGAAAAGTATGTGAACTAAAAACAATGAAAAAATAAATCACTTGTGAACAACCACACTGGTTTATAGAATTTGTCATAAGACGTAAAACATTTCAATTGGAATGAACTTTTTGTCTTCTTTAATAACATTCTTCATACATTTAAGTTTTAAGTGCAGGTTTTAGAATTCTTTTCTGACAACTTGATGTTTAATTCTTACTAAAAAAATGAGTTGGAAGGTTTGGCTGTTAATGGCATGAATAATTAATAGTCTTCTAGGCAAAGTGTTTTGAGTAGCCTTTTGTTTGTTTGTTTGGAATTTCGCGCAAAGCTACGTGAGGGCTATCTGTGCTAGCTATCCCTAATTTAGCAGCGTTAAGACTAGAGGGAAGGCAGCTAGTCATCACCACCCACTGCCAACTTTTGGGCTACTCTTTTACAAATGAATAGTGGAACTGACTGCACATTATAACACCCCAATGGCTGAAAGGGCAAACATGTTTGGTGTGATGGGGATTCTAACCTGTGACCCTCAGATTACGAGTCGAATACCTTAACCCACCTGGCCATATTGAGTTGTAGTCATTTGAAAGAAAGATGTTGTTTTTGAAAGCTAGACTCAAAGTCCTTAGAATTGGCCAAAATTTCTTTTGCTTGATTTTGTGATCTGTATTATTGGCTAATAAGCTAAAAAACAAAATGGTTGATATCTTGTAATTTTGTACTGACTGGTGGTTTCAACTATGTTAAACCATAGAAGAAAATATTATAGTGACTGTATATATAATTAACTGTTACTATGGGTCAAAGGCCATGTAATCTTATCTCTTGACTTTTGTTCAAAATTTTATTGAACCACTATTTTATGAATATATGTCAGGAAGTTTGGTATTAAATTGTAGATTATAATTTAAATTTTAGTATTATACAATATTAGGTTTCTTAATTTAAAAGTAAATATTAAAAAAACATTTATGTTGAATTTTGTATGTCACATGGTATGTTGAATGCAGCACTGGTTCTGATTAGATGGTTGTAATGGGAAAATACAAAGTCTGTATTTTCTCATGAATTAGGAACTCAAATTACTAATATTAACAAGAACAAGGTGGAATATAAAATAAGAACTTCCTATTTTTTCTGTTTGCTACGATATCGCTTATTTACTGAATCAAACCAGTTCAGTCATTTTCATGTGTTAGGACACTAGCTCATTCTTTTGAAACGAGACTTCAAGAATGTAGATTATTTCCTGAATCTGCTTAAATTTTCAGATATTATATAGACTCAATTACAGTTTAATTACTAAACTTGATAAATTATAATGGAATTTCATGGTACTATATAGTAATTTATTATTATTTATTTGTTCTTCAAATGTATATATAAAACCTATAAAAAATTATTTTTTCTTACATACTCCACTTATGAAATTTCTTAAAGCTTAACAAGCTATGAGAAGCAGCAATCGAGATGATAACAGAAAGAGATAATTGTTTGCTTTACTTCGTCACTTAATATTCTATATTTTAAGAAAAATAAGTTTAAGAGCTTGTTTGTAAATAGTAATAATCTGTATACATATGCATTACATGGCCAAAAGTATGTGAACACCCGACCATCACACCTATGTGTGCTTGTTGAACATCTCATTTTAAAACTATGGGCATTAATATGAAGTTGGTCCCCACCCCTTTACTGCTATAACAACCTCTGCTCTTCTGCGAAGGCTTTTTACTAGATTTTGGAATATGGATGCAGGGATTTGCTCCTATTCAGTCACAAGAGCATCAGTGAGGTTAGATACTGATGTTGGGTAAGAAGACTTGGCTTGCACTTGACATTCCAATTCATCCTAAAGGTGTTCCATGGAGTTGAGATCAGGGCTCTGTGCAGGCTTGTCAAGTTCTTCCACACCAACCTTGGCAAACCATGTCTTTGTGGACCTTGCTTTGTGCTTGGGGCATTGTCATTCTGAAACAAGAAAGGCCTTCCCCAAATTGTTGCTGCAAAGTTGGAAACGCAGAATTCTCTAGAATGTCATCATATGCTGTAGCATTAAGATTTCCCTTCACTGTAACTAAAAAGTCTAGCTCAAACCATGAAAAAACAGCCCCAGACCATTATTCCTCCTCCACAAAACTTTACAGTTGGCACTATGCATTCAAGCAGATAGCATTCTCCTGGCATCCACCAAACCCAGATTTGTCTGTCAGACTGCCATATAGTAAAGCATGATTCATGGCTTCAGAGAACGTGTTTCCATTGCTCCAGAGTCCAATGGGGGCGTGCTTTACGCTACTCCATCTGATGCTTGTCATTGCACGTGTTGATCGTAGGTTTGGGTGCTGCTTGCTTGGTCATGGAACCCATTTCATAAAGCTCCCGATTAATAGTTCTTGTGCTGACATTGCTTTCAGAGGCATTTGGAACTCAGTAGTGAGTGTTGCTGTGGACAGGCGATTTTTATGCACTATGTGCTTCAGCACTCAGCAGTCCCATTCTGTGAGCTTGTGTGGCCTTCCACTTTGTGGCTGAGCTAATGTTTCTACAAAATATTTCCACTTCACAATAACAGTACTTACAGTTGACTTGGGCAACTCTAGCAGTGCAGAAATTTGACAAACTGACTTATTGGAAAGGTGACATCTTACGATAGTGTTACGTTGAAAGTCACTGAGCTCTTCAGTACGTCCCATTTTACTGCCAGTGTTTGTCTGTGGAGATTGCATGGCTGTATGCTTGATTTTATGCACCTGTTAGCAGTGGGTATGCTTGACATGTGACTGTATTTTACAAAATACTAGTCCACTAAAACACAGTCAAGACAGGTCACTTTGTAAAGACTAAAGGTCAGTTTGATATTATTGGATACAGTAACATCAGTGGCACAACTGGAAGATCAATGTAATAAAAATAATAAATATATATAAATGTATAATGTTGTGAGATTTTGGCTATTTAGACTAAACAGTTCTGTTTTCCTGTTGTATTTTGTAGTTATTCTAAAATATTTATTTTCTAATTTTTATTGTGGTTATGAGGTCAGTCAAATTGACAAGACTCCTATTTTTGGGGTAGAGAAAATAACAGAAAATAGAAAATTTTACTGAAAGCAAACATTTGAAATGTATTGAGGAAGTGTTAAAAGATTACACAAATAATATTTGATATTTTGGGGATGAAGATTAGTTTTTCTTTATAACATGAAAATTACTTCACGCTCAGATTAGTAATGAAACAGATTCTTATTTTCACAAACAAATCTTTAGTAAAAATTCTTCATTAAAACATCTGAATTGTTGGGTACAAAATACTTGGAATCACTACTAAACTTCTACCAGATTTTGTGAAGATACAAATACAGCATTAACAGTTCAAGTTTAAACAAGATGTTTAAACTGATCCTTAACCCGCTTGTAACAGGCCAAGTGTAAAATGTACACATCTGCACATGTTAAGTATTATAGCATAAAGGCTATGTATGGCCAGTTATGCTATTTTTATATCATGACTATTAGGAAGTGCTCTTTCTTTAACCATGGATTTTTTTTTTTTTAAGATTAGGTTTCATAAATCTCTGTTATCAATTTATTCAGTCATCTGCAAAATAAAATATGAGCATTTATAATAGTGTGGAAAATGTATTGTACCATCTTTTCTGTTCATTTACAATACTTTGTGTGCAGGTGAGTGGCTTACTGCAGTAAACTAGAACTTTTGATAAAAAATTTTTATTTTCAAACTTGCAGATTTGATTCCGAAAGACAACCTTTTGAAATGGCTAAGCTATTTACGCAATGAATTTCCCACTGTTGCTTTTAAAGCCTCAACTCAAATTCAACAAGATAATTTGGTGAGTATAAAGTTTTGCCAAAAAAAACTAATTTCAAAGTACAAAATGTGAAAATCAGAGAATTAATGTAAAAAAACTTGTTAGTGAAACGTATAACATTTTTCCTCATTGCTAGAGCCTTTAAATTTTTTACGCTATAATACTTATATTTTATCAACCATATAGGAAGAAATATGTTATCTTAAATGGATTTTTCCTGTAATATTTAACTTATTCCTAATTTCTGTACAAAAATAACTAAATATATTTTGCACAAAATATTTTGTTAGGTTGTCATTTGTATGAATTAAATGCAGTATGTGTTTTTTTACAGGCCCACAGTAAGGTAGCAGTATTGCACAGTAGCAGCACTTTAATCACTTCTAGTCGCTGTCTTGGTGCAAATATACTCATGAAAGTTCTGGGTAACTACTGTCGGAATCAAGAAATAAAAACATCCATAACAGTTGGTGTTGTAGGTTGGTATACCTATAAAATCCTTTATCAAGTTGTTTTCACATTGTAAATTATACAACATACTGTTACTGAAAATATTTTATGTAATTTCTGATACTGTCAAAACTTTGCAGATAATATTGAGTAGTCTGTTTAAACATATGTATACAAACCAATTGAATTTTGTATAAGTGTTTATTTATTTTGCTATATATATATGACATTTTCACACGTTAAGAATGGAACATAAGCACCTGTGACTATTTTAGGATTTCCAAATGTTGGTAAGAGCAGCATAATCAACAGTCTCAAGAGAAGTAAAGTGTGTACAGTAGGAGCTACCCCAGGTGTTACCAAGTATGTTGTACTGAAAATTAGTAGTATGATCTTTTTTTGTTATACACTGTAATGCTTTATGTGCAGTGAGGTAATTTTGGAAGAACAGCAGGTTGAGTTAGCCAGTCAAAATTACAGTGGTTTTATCAGAAGTTTAGTTAATGAGCTTTGTTTTGAAATAATTAGTCCTGGAACTATAACAAGAAACTGCTTAAAAATGAACGTATCATTCAAAAATATACCTTTAATAAATGTAACAAATGTGTCAGTTTCTGAAGACTTCATCCACTTCTGTACAATGAAGAACCTTTTAGCACAGAATGGTTGCTTAACTCTATACTAATAGACTAGATAATTCTGATTCCGGCTTCAAGAAATTTCAGATCAGAAGGAAATGGTAAAATGTAGATAAAGAGAAATCAAAGTTAAGTTAATTTTGCTTTTTTGGAAATTGAAATGAAAGTGTAAAATTAACTTCTAAGCTTTTAAACTTTGAATAGCAGATGAGTAAAATAACTGAAAAATCTGGCATCTGGGTTAGATAATGTTAAGTGAGTGCAAGTGCTCCTAAACTAATGAGGAAGTTGGAGTTGTAAAGTGCAAGAAACCAACAGAAGAATTGCAAAAAATGTTACACCAAAAAATACTGTTGCATATCAGAATAGTGAGTAGTACCATAAATTTATTTTCTCTCTGAGGTTTTTTTTTTTTTATAAAGCTGTCTGGATATTGATAGGTATTCTTTAATATTGATTTTTTTGGTGATTGAATTTTAGATAGTTCATTCCTTTTAGAATTTCTTGGTGTATTATTATGTATATATTTTTGTATACAGAGGAATGCAGGAAATTCAGCTTGATAAACACATCAAGTTGCTAGATAGCCCTGGTGTTGTGTTTGCAAAAGGGGCATCTGCTACAACAGTTGCGTTGTGAAATGCAGTCAAAGTAGAAACTTTGAAAGATCCTGTAGCACCAGTAGAGGCTATTTTACAGAGGGCAAACAAAGAACAGGTATGACATAGCTGAGTGATAGTAACGTGTGTATTATCAGATATAGGGCAAACAAAGAACAAGTATGACATTATAGCTGAGTGGTATTAATGTGTGTTATCAGAGATAGGGCAAAATAGTGTGTGTATTATCAGAGATAGGGCAAACAAAGAACAGGTGTGACATTGTAGCTGAGTGGTAGTAATGTGTGTATTATTAGAGATAGGGCAAACAAAGAACAGGTGTGACATTGTAGCTGAGTGGTAGTAATGTGTGTATTATTAGAGATAGGGCAAACAAAGAACAGGTGTGACATTGTAGCTGAGTGGTAGTAATGTGTGTATTATTAGAGATAGGGCAAACAAAGAACAGGTGTGACATTGTAGCTGAGTGGTAGTAATGTGTGTATTATTAGAGATAGGGCAAACAAAGAACAGGTGTGACATTGTAGCTGAGTGGTAGTAATGTGTGTATTATTAGAGATAGGGCAAACAAAGAACAGGTGTGACATTGTAGCTGAGTGGTAGTAATGTGTGTTATTAGAGATAGGGCAAACAAAGAACAGGTGTGACATTGTAGCTGAGTGGTATTAATGTGTGTTATCAGAGATAGGGCAAACAAAGAACAGGTGTGACATTGTAGCTGAGTGGTATTAATGTGTGTTATCAGAGATAGGGCAAACAAAGAACAGGTATGACATTGTAGCTGAGTGGTAGTAATGTGTGTATTATCAGAGATAGTTCTATTATGAGTAATTTTACATTTTTTTGCAATTTTTAAATATTGTAATTTGTTATAACTTCAAATATACAAATGTAGTAATGCTAACTTTTCATTATTAAACTTCAAACTAGCAGTTAGAAAGAAAAAGCTTAGTGTGTGTGTTATTAATATTATTGGGATAATTGAAACATTTAAACAGCTTATTTTGAAATGGGCACCTGGCTTTTCATGCACCACATCAGATAGTTTTTACCAACTGTTTAGAAAGCAGGAAGCTTTCTTATTATCCTTTATTTGTGAAACTTTTGTATGTATTATATAAAACATCTTTTTTTTTATATCATGAATATAAAAGAAAATATTCAAGCTTAAAGCATTTTAATAAATAAAACAAAATTCCACACTTAAATCAACTTAAACCTTCCATTTGAGATCAAACCAGTATTTAGATTTTTGTATTAAAGCCTACAAAATGGTAATTGTATGTCTGCACAGTTTACATATATTTTTGAAGTAGTATTTATCTTGTTCAGAATATGATAGTTGAAAAAATGTTGACTGAGAGACAATCTAGAACAGATTATTTTTTCAACCATTAGAAAAGAAAAAAACAACTAATCTGTGAATATTTATATTTTTCGAGTACTTTACAGATGTTACATGTATCATACTGCTGTATTTTTTATCATTTATTATTATAAAAATAAGTGAAATTTGTGTAGAAATCTTTTTGAGTAGATCTTAGCTGGACAGAATCAATTGAACCTTGATTGTTTTACATTCAGTATTTCTAAGTTTGTTTTTAAATTTACACAAGAACCTTACTAGATTGAATTAATCTGTGTATTTAACAGGTGTTGTATCTGTTGTGCCTTGATCATTCTTTTTTTTTTGCCTTGTAACCTCTTTCATTTATTATTGTTTTATTTTTTTTACTAGCTTTATATATGACTGGATTATTCACATATAAAGATTAATACTGCATTATAATTAGAGCTGGCCAGTTATCTCAGTCAAATCAATAATCTATAACTTTTGATGAGTGTTGTGTTAAATAATTGGTTAATCAGCATCATGGTTAAATTGAATAATGTCATGAAAATATTTGACTAATTAAAATTAAGGTTTTTCAGTTATTACCATTTTTCATTATTTGAACAGTCCAAGTCTCACTTTAAAATAAGAAGTTGGTTGACTGTATTCAGTTAACCTTATGCATACAAAGGAGGTCAAAATGTATGTCATGGCTCATTTTACAGAATGACCTTGAACATTTAATTAAACTATTTTCTTATCAATGTGTGTCAATAAGATTGGTATTGAAACACAATTCAGAAATTGTATATCTAAATATTAATTTATTATTCCAAACGAAACATTTAAATAAATTCTTAATCTTCACTTCTCTATGTCATGGAAAATTTATGCTCTGAATTTCTTATTGTAAATTTTCTTTACACCTTTTTATGTATTTCAGAGTATGCAATTAATTAGAGATACTATAGGTAATGACAACTCATGATGTGAAATTTGAATGCTCTATCTTGCTGCTTCACTGAAGCCCTTCCATTTCTCTGAATTTTGAAACATATCTATAATTCTTTCTGACATTAGGTTAGCTAACAAAATATAAATTAAAATTCATTTAATAAAAAAAGTTTGATCGCTCATCTTGTGCAGTTCATGCAGTTTAAAATGTCATATGATGTAACATGATCCAAGTGTTTACCATAAACACTTCCACTGGAGTATTTTATGTAATGAAGGAAGGTTCAAAGTATGATGAAATCATAAAAGTAAATGAATATGAAAAGATTAGAAGCTGTTTAAATTAATAATTATAATTTCCTATTAAAATCAATAAAAATATCTTTGATTTTATTTCATACTTGTCAACTTTGAACTGTATGTTGATAATTTTACAATTATTATTGGTAGGATAGAGAAAAAATAAAAGGATTATAGAAAAATTCTCTACTTAATTTGAAGATTCCAGGGATTATACAAATGAAATATGGAATTATAATGTTAAAACTGACTTAGTAAAGGCTTCATTAATACACAGACAAATATTTAGTAAATATTCTTTATTAAATATCTAATTTTATGCCTATAGCAAACTTATAATGTTTTCTAAATTTCATGAAGATACAGTTAGTGCATTCAAAGTTACAGTATGTATAGTTTCATGGTTACATTAAGGTTACAAAATTAATCAAAATGTCGATGTCAAGCCTGTATTTAATAAGCCAGATGATTAGCAGATTCTCAAATTGCATTAATTACCCAGCTTCAGTTACAATTAAAATTGAATTTTATAAAAACTGAAGTACTTATGTGGTTTGTAAAGCAGAGTGGACATACTGGTTTGTTCTGTAAATTTGTCTGTCCCTTATGATATGGTGAACAAAATATCTCACGACTGGATGGATGAATTTAACCAAACTTACATGACAAGAACTATACAGAGTTCTACACCTGAAAGTGTTTGAAGGTCAATAACATTAGGAAAGGTGAACATGAGTATAATATTAGTTGGTGCATAGGTGTTTTATTAACATAGATTGTATGTATTAATTTGTTTTCTTTTGGTTGGTCAGAAGGTACACATGTACTTAAATTTATCTTGGTAAAGAATTTTGTGACTCGGTGCATTGTGGTTTTCAGTTTATTTCTGTTTGCTTGTACACTTGTGTATAAAATACATTTGTATAACAGTATTTTTCAAAATGTAACTAAAAATACAAGAAAGACTAATTTTTAAATTATGCTCACCTGTCATTTTTTCCTTTTGTTTTGAGTCATTTTTAATGCAGTTTACTATCAGTAATGATCATATATGTTTGCTGGCAGAGTTTGAGAAAAAAGATTTGTATGTTAATGCTTGGAATTTTTCAGTATTTGCTAACTTTTCTGTTCTCACCCTTATAGATATAATTGTGCTTTAGTTATTTTGAAGAATTACACATTTTTTTGTTTATGTTGTTAAAGGTAGTTAAAATGGTAGAAGCAAATACAAAATTAATCTATGTATTATATTATTATAAAAACATGACAAACAAAATGCATCTATTATTTTCAAGTTTGCTTTTTTCAAGTATTTCTAGTACTTAGAAAGATTATTTAGCTTTAAAAACTAAAATTTTAACTGAAAAAGGTTACAAAAATGTGCTTAAGATATTAAATAGTTTTATTCTTTACAGCTCATGCTGTACTACAGACTTCCTGAATACTCTGGCCATCACGAGTTTCTGGGTTTACTTGCCAAGAGAATGGGTCGCCTGAAAAAAGGCGGAGTTGCAGACATTGAAGCAGCTGCTAGAAAACTGCTAACAGACTGGAATATGTAGGAAATTATCTTTTTATAATTCTGTATAATTAAATCTGTTCAATCTCCTTTTTTTGACATCAAAATTAGTTATGCTAATATTGAACGATCAGTAATACTTTTTTTTTATTCCTCAAATTCCATCAGAGTAATTCATTTAGTGTTTCTCAAAGTGCTAGTTTTCAATACTTAAGTACAATATGTTTCTTGATCACAATGATGTTTATACTTTAATCAGATGTTGTTTTTCTATATTTTATAAACAATGTTAATACCATATCTTGTTTTTGGAAGCATTCTTAGATAATATTTTTGTTACAGACACTAACCAGGAGATGCATCTGATAAAGAAGATTTTGTTTTTATGTTATATTCCTGTTATGCCTGATCATTCTCATTAAATAATATATTAATTTTTTATTTTATAATTTATGTATAAGATATTAGAACATGGGATCTTCAGGAAACTTGTAAGTAATGTGAGTTTCTATATGAGCCGATTATGCAAAGAACAAACTGTGATAGGCTAGCTATAAACTGGTGCATTCATTACTAAACACAAATGTAACATATTTACTACTGTTTGCAAAATGATTTTTAATAGTCTTGAATGTGAAACATCTTTTCCGTACTTATTTTAATATATTTTACCAAGTTTCCACTGTTTTAATAATAAATGTTCTTGATTCATATTTTTCTTATCTACAGTTTTCAATTTAAAAATCATTTTCATGACAACTTACATATCACAACAGTAAGATACAAAATACTTTTGGTTTTTGATTTATTTTTTAATGCATGCTTCTCTTCAATTGTACTAATGTTTCTTACACTGTAAAACAAGAACAACAAAATATCTTGACCAGAAAATGACTTTTTTGTTTTGTATTTAAAATAACCATAAAATTTGTTTATAAAAATTCTCAATATGTTAATCCTCTCACTACAAGTTGGGTTAGAGAATAAATGAAATGTTTAAGTTAATTGTCAAAACTGTATAAAGTAAATAGGCTGTTAAAAGTAACACAAGCTACATGTTTTGTCATGGTTTTTAATTTCATTTTGATAACTTGTGTGGTTTTTATATACTAGAGTTTTATGTGTATGATGAATAGGCTGTAGGTAAAATGTATTTATGAAACTTGTTAACTTGTTTCCATTTCTAGTTATTTAACTTCTAAGATCAGTGACATACAATACATGTAAACAAATATATATACAACCCTTCACTGTTAATGTAATTCAATATAATTTTACAATGAGATTTCACTAAATACAACTTGCCAACTTCAACAACCCACAAGTTATTTCATGGTTTGTAAAATTAAGGTTCTTACTACACATCTGTGAGTTGGTTTAAGAACTTTAATGGATTGCAGTCACCTGTTGAAAGAATTTGAGGTGATATTTCAGCTTCTATATGAAGGCCTTCTTCAGGCAATTACAGTCCATTAAAGTTCTCAAACCTACTGTGTCTATGCTTCTTCAAATTCTACTAAAACAAAATACATAAGTTATTTTTTATACTTATTAAACTTATCCAGTACAGCTAAAATCCTTTCATCAATGTATGTTGGAACTGCAGTTTGATGTTGTGCCTGGCATCTTCTTAATTTTGATTGGATAACAAATATTGCTTAAGTGTTATTTTTTCTTGGGCATTTTACTTTGCCTTTTCATTTGAGATTTTATATAGATTCTTGTAAGTACATTCTTGTACTATAATTCTGTATGTATAAATATAAAACTATATCATTTTTAATTCACATACAGCCAGTAGTAATGTGAGTTATTTATAGTTTTTAAGTGTCATGTAGTGAATATTGACTGTCATAATATTTTTTCATTTCTTTTGCACTTACGAAGTAATTTTCATGTTACGATTAAAAATTGTTTTTCTTCCCCAAAATCTCAAATATTAATTGTGTAATCTCTAAAACCCTCTAAATATATTTCATATGTCAGTTTTCAGTAACACTATATTTTTTCTTATTTAACTGACCTCTCAACCATTATGAAAAAATTAGGAAATAAATATAAGTTGCTTTTTTTCGTTCTAGAATGACTACAGATTATAAAATGAAAGTACAAATGTTTAGTCTAAATTGTTTAAGTCTCATAATATTATATGTATATTTTATTATGTTGATCTTCCAATCATTCCTGATTAACATTAAAGAACTTGCATTGATGCAGTACATGAACACTCATGTTATCATATTCAATAATACAAAACTGATCTGGAGATAATAACAAAATGACCCTGTCTTGGCTGTGTTTTAGTTGACCAGTATTTTGTAATATCCAGCTACATTTCCTTTTTATTATTCATTATATATGTATATAGGTTATTGTTATTTATAAATAAGTTATTAAACTTATTATTTTTCAAATATAGAGGACTAAATAAAGAAGTAAACAATATTTCTTCTAGCTATGAACTTTGAACTCAATTGCTGCTTGATGTAGGTTTCTAAGCCTTTTAAAGTTTTGCACATGAAGGATATGAAACAAATTTTTTTTTTAGGTTTTATATATACAGTTGAAAAATTATAAAATCATGAATTACTATATTAATACCATAGAATTCCACAATAATTTATTAAGCTTAATAACTAAGCTATATTTAGGTCTACAAAAAATGTGAAATGTTGAGCAGACGAAACACACAACCTACCTTCTTTAAATCTTGGTTTTAAAGAATGAAATGGCTTCTAACACATTAAAGTGGCTAAAAGAAACCCATTAAAGGGACATTGTTAAGCTGTCAATTGGTTATTCACATGTCATATATTGAAGTAAGTGTGTATAAGGGAGTGTTTCCAAAAATGGGAAGAGTTTAATGGGATCACTATGTTTGATTCAGTACATAAGCCACATCTCAGCAAGATGAAGATGTGAGGTTCTTATTTCATATTCTAGCTTGTCAATATTGATAACTGGAGTTCCTAATTTGTACAAAACTAAGTATTTTAACATCACAAAAAATCAATATTTAAGTGTATTATTTTAATATTTACTTTTAAATTAAGAAATTAACTAATTTTATACTAAATTAGAATTAGAATTACGATTTGATACCAAACTTATTGACATACATTCATAAGATAGCAGTTCAATAAACTTTTGAATTCAAGTCAACAAATGCAATGACATGGCCTTTATTCTCTACCTATAATGAGGTCAAAATTTTGTATGTAATAATACAATTTATAATTTCATTAAATTAGTGTCTGCATATTTTATCCAATGTGATGAAATTTGTAAGGTTTTGTATTGTACATATTAAAATGTTTCATGTTAAAAGTTTAGATATTTTTTTTACTTCTTTCAGTGGCAAGATCAAATACTATACTCACCCTCCAGAGTCCCAAACACTTCCAACACATCTCAGTGCTCAGTTAGTAGCTGAAATGGGGAAAGCTTTTGATATTGATTCATTGGGAAGTGAAGAAGAGAAAGAACTAAATGGTGTGTTAATACAATATTAAGAAACTGTTGGATATTAAATGTTTTTTAAGGATTTTATGACAAATCACTAATTTCAAGTGATACTGATAAACTAAATATCTGTCACTTGAATTTTAAAGGCAGTCTTTTGTGGTATTGTATTTACTTTTGACTTCTCTATTTTACTATGGATGAATGATAACACAAATGAATGTTTTGTCCCTCCAATTTCACAAGTGAATATTCTGTAAATTTTTTGTAAGTACGTTTTTGTTTGTTTGCATTTGTGACTTGTTTATGCATTATACTAATATAAAATATTAAGTTTTGAAAATAAATTTTAAGTTTTACGTCAGATAATTTCATTTCTTATTTTTTACACAATTTATTTAGGTATGCCACTTGTTTTGCCAAGTGATGCAATCTTGGTAGAATCAACAGGACTTACAGAAGCTGTGATGGAAGAGAATGAAGATGGACAGGATGGTGTTTCAATTAATATGGAAGTGGAGACAACAAGGAGTGAGGTATGTGCTAGTTTGCATTTTATAGTAGTTCTTTACAATGAAATATATTTGTATAAGAATATTTGAATGTCACTTCATGTATATGTAAAATAATATAATTATTATATTTTATTCAACATTGTTTCTCAGTTTTTCAATAATAAAACCTTATTTATTGTATTAGCAGCTGAGTGAGGCAGTCACTATTGATTTACCAAAAAAGAAGCAAAAATCCTCAAAAGAAGCATCTCAAAAATTACCAGACTTGCTACAGATGAATAAAGAAAAAAAATTAGCCTTTAAAAAAATGAAGAAGAAACTGAAAAAAAGTGGTAAGATGTTTAACATTGTAAATCTGAATGTTTTACTAATTTCTAGCTTCCAGTATCTGTCTAGTTATTTTTTCAACTGTGAACAGTATTTTAGTTCCATAATTGAAATTATATTAAAACAAAAATATTTCTTACATTTACCTTTTGCCTGGTTCCAACATGATAATAAAGTTTCAGTTGCTCAATAAATAAACCAAAAGGTTAGTTTTTTAATTTTGAACTAAGTTTTAACAGTGTCATAGATACATGATGTGAAAAATGTTAATTTACAATTTAAATAAACTTTTCTGCTTTTGGTTTTGCTCTTGGAAAATTCTTGATATACCTGTTCATGTTTGTAGCAGAAAAAATACCGTATTTTCCGGTTAATAAGTCGAATCGCCGAATAAGCCGAGGCCAATTTTCAGGTCTGAAAATGAGGGTTTTTGCTTATTACCACCAATAAGCGAAAGCCATTTTAAGAAGTGACAAGTTTCTTCAAAATGATTTCTTAGTCTCGTTTCAGCGTCAGCATGCATGTTGTGTGTGATCATTGGCGTTCTGTAGTAAAGCAGAACGTGTTGTATTGAGACAGAGATGGAATCGATATGTCATTCGTTATTGGCTCCACTCACTGTAATTAGGTAACCAATGAAATTCCAGAAACAACGTTTCACTGTAGTCTTAACATGCTTTGCTGATGGGACAAAATTACCGCCTATGGTAATTTTCAAAAGAAAAACATTTCCTAAGAAGAAAAAATTTCCGAAAGGAGTGATCGGCCAATAAGCCGACCCCCAAAAATCAGGTCCAAAATTTAGGGCCAGAAATTTGGCTTATTAGGCAGAAAATACAGTAAGTGATAGATATTATTTTCATGTACATTAACATTTATGTAAAATACATGATGATGAACTTGTACTTAAAAGAAGTTATCTCACCACTGCATACAGAATAGCTAGGTCCCTTGCACATGTTTAACATGAACTGCATTTGCAAATAATGAAATCAACATGCAGTAATAGCTCTCAACCAAATGGAAGGTGATAGAACCTTCTTGTTCAGTAACTCCTTTAAGCACTTGTGATTAAAATAACTTCCTTCTTGTCCTTTACATTGTCTGAAACAGACATGCTTTTCAAACAATTAATCATTTATGTGAGATTTGCAAATTTCCTTTAAAGTTTTGCTTATTTCTTTTATTAGTATACTTAAAATATTGTTTACTCATTAAGCATTCTCAAGTGATAGTAATTTCCATTTTCTCCTTTGATAGTGACAATGTTCCTAACATAAAACCTTTGTCCACTGTAGCTACTGGAATTTCTCTTACCTGTCTGAAAGGTGGATCCCTTTTGTTTCTTTTTCTAGTGCTCTATTTTTGCACCTTTTTCTTATCCATCCTCCTATGTTATCTCTCGTCACATGATCTTGTGTTTGAGACACTTCGTTGTGATGTGGAGGCATTTTCTGGAGAGTTGTTTTTGCCATATTGGTCTGTATTTCTTATTCAGTTCTTAGTGTTTACATTGGTTTCTTATCTTTCTCAACTTCTTCATTTTGTTCCTTTTTCTTGGCCTGCTTAATCCATATCTCACCTTCCCTTTCCAGATTCCCCATATTCTTTTACTATCTGTCATCCCACTTCCTAAAGTTAGGGTCATCATTTGTCTCATTAGTGACTACCCTGTCAGGTCTGGCCCTATGGTGGCCCATTTGTCTCTCTTCACAAGCCTTTGGACTCCATTTTTCTGAGAGGTGAATTCTTTAAGTTCAAACCCACAGTTTCTCTCTCCATGTTTCTTTGTCTCCTCATCTTTCACTTTTCTGTTCCTTGTCTTTCCCATTATTTCAAGTGTCTCAGAGATGTGGTCTTGAGAGTCATGGCCACGAATGCCATTTAATCTTGTATGTTTTCTTCTGGTCCCCAAGAAGATTGGAGACTGGCATCTGGTTATTGACCTGTCATCTATCAACCAGTTTTTTATTATTCCTCATTTCCATATAAAGGGTTTCTTTTCTCTGTGATGGTTCTGTTTATCTGAACTGTAGAAGGCCAAGTTTGGGGTTTTGGACACCTTTTTACACATTTTGACCCCTTCCCCACAAATTTCTTTATTTCATCCATCAGAATTAGGTCTTCCAGTTATGTATTTTACATTTTGGCTTTGTGTTTGTTCCTAATGGTTTTTTTTTTCAAGTGATGGTGGCATTCACCCATCTTGTTCATGTATTGGAGCTGAGATTCCATTATTAAATGGATGGTTAGCTTCTCTACACCCCTTTTTGAGTGGACTCCTTCTCTTGCACCTGCTTCTACTGCAGGAGGGGGGGGGGTGCTCAGCTGGGCTAGCTTTCCAAGCCTTTCTTAGTCTTTTCTTACATTTTTTCTATATTTAGTACATATGAGCATGTTATTCCTTTCCATTCTCCACTTATTATTAACAATGGAATGTCTTGCCACTTAGGTTTGTGCTTCTCTCTCAGACCCTGCACATAAAGTTCTTTTGCTTTTGAAATCTCTGGCTTCTCTTGAACCACTCATTCATTCAGGCTTGCAAACACATGCACCTCTTCTAGGCAAAACTATGTGACAAGTGATGGATTTTGAAGATATCCTCACTAATTGTGCACAGCACTAGTTGGTAGTAGGGAGGTAATGAAACTAATGTGGGTCACCCCTTGAACAGCTAGTGTGCC
The DNA here is from genome assembly GCF_004210375.1 of Tachypleus tridentatus. Taxonomy (NCBI): domain Eukaryota; kingdom Metazoa; phylum Arthropoda; class Merostomata; order Xiphosura; family Limulidae; genus Tachypleus; species Tachypleus tridentatus. The sequence goes on along the minus strand of NC_134833.1, from coordinate 133,659,672 downwards.
CTCCTGCTGCAAGAGTCTATCCAGTTGAGTTGAGGTGAGACACACACACAGTATGGTCTAATTGCATCCTCACCACACTATACTTTGTTCACTGACCACTTGTGTGCTGATGCTTGCTTAGTTGGTCATGCAAACATTCTGCCCATCCCTGCAACACTTGGGGCTATTTATGCCTCTATTTTCCTTCCAGGTGAAGAGTATATCCTTGTCAAGATGAGATGTGATCTCCCATAGGTGTCCCTATGAAGCCCCTGCCATAAGGTACCTTCAGGGAGCTCATCTGGGTTTAATGTTTGCACCACCTCCTCCACTATTTCATTGTAGGACTGTAGCTATTTTATATGTGGAGGTGAAGTATTGTTTTGAAAGTTGACATTTTCATTATCTGAAAGTGTAATTCCAATATATTATTTCACATGCCTTCCCCTTTCTGGTGCATTTTGTAAGACTGAAGTTATTTCAAGTGCAAGGAGGTTATACAGGGTGTTAGGAAAATCACTGTGCAGTTTTGTCTGTTAATAAATATATAAGTGCACAGTGACTTTCCAAACACCCTGTATTACCCTCCTATTGGTGGATGGGGATCATCATATTATGATGTCATCATGCATTAGTGCAGTTCATGTTAATTAAGCACATGATTTTTAGGTATAATATAACTCAAGGCTAGTGGTATGTGGAAATTTTATAGGCAGATTCATGAAAGATCTAATTCTGTAAGCAGAGTGAGTGTCTATCATATACATTTTTCAGGTTGATAAAACATTAATTTTAAACTTAACATTTCATAAATTAAGAAATTCAAACAATAATATTTGACATTCAGAATAGAGCAACTGTTAGATAAGTTCAAGTGCTGCTATAGTGGGTTCCATTGCCTACATGAAATAAACATATTGGAATATAGTGAAAATTGAAATTTTAGAAGATTGCATCAAGTAATAAAAACATAATATTCTGGCAGATTTTTCCATGTTTGGTTAAGAAAGAATTTTTGAAGTAGCATTCAATCACTTTTTTTTATAGCCTATACTGAAAAACATAATTGGTGTGCTAAATAAAAGTTCATGTTCATTTTATTAAAATTTTATAAAGCCTACACATTTAATATGCTGAAATTCAGAGTTCATTTTTCTTTGGTGGACAGATTACAAATACTTTATTGTGTAGCTGCAAGTCTATCAATTTACAACACTAAAATCCCAGTTTGGCTCCCCCTATTGCACACAGCAGAAAGCCAAATGTGACTTTGCTTTTGAACAGACAAACCTGATAGTCAGCTTTGAAAATCTGAATTCTTAAAATATTACTTGTCAACAAATTTTTCATAGTTCTCATGTTGGAATTACGTTTGTGCTTCAGCTAAACTTGGACATAAATTATTTGTTTTCTAAATGATAAAAATAGTGGATTGAATACAAATTAGTCCTAAAGGTTAAAAGTAACATAACTTGTACAAGTTAGATTTTTGTCAGTTTATATGTAGTTTGCATTAATCTTTAAATATAATTACTGTATATCTAGCACCTCAAACTAACATAATGCTAAATATAATTTTGCAGTATGACTAAAGTGGCTAGGATGAGGATAAATGTATTTTGTTTTGTTATCAGCCAATTTGAAAACTATTGATAAATGTGGTCTGCTAAATTATTTTCTTTTCTGTAAAAAAGTTTTAATGAAAGTTTTAGCTTTTAGATAAAACTTTTCATGTTGATGTGTATGTGTGCATGTTCCTATGCTTTTTTTCTTTTCAGAAAAAGTTGCAACTAAACTTTCATTGTCGATGGAAAATGCTCTGAGTTTGAATAGTATGGAAGATTACAACTTTAACTGATTTCACGTAAAGTTTCTTGTATAAATGTTTCAAAGGAACTCATTAAAATTGAGAAGTAAAGCCTTTTCTGTCCATGTTTATTGCCAAACCCAACTTCTTTCTACATGCGTTCACATATTACTACAAAATATCATTGTTTACCTCAGACAAACTGTTTACAGATCTCCGAGTTATAAAACATTAACTTCTTTTATTTGAAATATTTAAATATAACTTATTTGTGGAAGATTGATAATTTATTTTTTATTATATCCTGGTGCAGTAAAATAGGCAGCTTTATTTTTTCCCTACTGTCCTGAGCTTTTATACTTGATACTAAAATATTCAGCATACCATGACAATTAGGCATCTAGTTCAATACATCTTTACTAAAAGCTTTTAATATATGAGCTGATACAAATGTTACTAACTTGGTCTCGTATTTTAATATCTAAATGTGTTACTGTAAATATACACACTTCCTATATGGGGTTGTTGAACCTTAAAACAATATTTTGGATACTAGTTCTACAATTTTGTAAGTTAACTGGAGCTTTTATTGTATTTAATGAAAAATCTTGTAAATAAATTAATCATTTTTCACAGTTCAAAGCACATAGGATCATCTAATCACATTAAATTTAAGTTTATTTTCACCTTAGATTGTCTTTGCTTTTTGTTTTGTATTTATACTGAGTAGTGAGATTCTATATGGCTTCAGACTAAGATTCTTCAGTTTTAACTACATTATTTACTAAAATACCTTGCATTATTCAGTTTGGTGTCAAAGAAGTGAGGCTTGAGAGGTTTTAACTGTATTGTGTTGCTTCTGAACATAATATTAGTGTCAGTGGAGTAGACTGACTCTGTGCAGAGGTAATTCAATGCTGATATTTCCAAGTTACTAAACTATAGGCTAGAAAGTGTTTCATTCATTTTGGAAAAGTTTACAAATATAAAAATAGCATGTTACTAGTAAAGAATGTTAACTGATTCTTCTGAAATCTCAAGAAAACTTAAAATTACTAAATTTTGCCCAATGACTTTTTTACATAAGGGTAAAACGTATCTAGAAGCTTAAGGATATTTTTTCCCAACTGTCATTGACAAAAAATCAAACTTATTTTTCAAAAGATCTGTAAACATTATTTAATCCTCTTTTATGAAGATAAACAGATGTATAGTCATCATGATTTATTATTTGCTTTTATTGTTTATATCTGATATCTGAAAACATTTAGCCTAACACTAGTTTGTGAGGTACTAGACCATATTAGCACAGTACAATCTAACATACTCACATTTCTGATAATGTGGTTGGAAAAACTTCATAGAATTAACCTTCATTGTATATTCATTTACTGTAGGCTTTTATGATTAAACTGAACAGAGTATTCATAAAATGACTTTTAAAATCTCTACAACATGCCTGAATAAATATTAACTGGACGAGTTTCTTTATAACCAGGGGTTTTCCTGGTGTGCAGTTGATGATTAATTGAACATCTGAAAATTCACCTATATAAATTAAAGTGTATAAAATTCTGTTTCAGAGTTAATAAATAAATGTATTTACTAGAATATTCTTGACTGTTTGGATCATTTGTTACTAGGAATTTCCAAATAAGGTACAGTAAGATATCATGTATTAAATGATGTTAAAACATAATTGTTCATTTGGACAAGCTGTGCTTATTACCATTCAGTATGACCCAGTAAAATATCTTGTTTGGAATTGAAACAGTTTTATTAATTTAAACTTTGTCAAAACAGTATTTAAAATAAGCATGATATGAGGGATTGTTGGGTCCTGCCCGAAGAGATTCCAGCAGATAATGGAGGATACTAGGACGTGCAAATCACACAATTTTTGCATCATTTTTTTTAATCTAAATAATGACCATTTTTGCTAAGTACTCCTACTACAAAAGTATAACGAGAAATTATCAAGTATTATATATGGAAACAAAATGATTTTCCTAACAACTTTAATATTCCTTACTAAACATTCACATTTAAACTGCATAGACAAAAGCTTTCACGTTAAGTATGGCTACCTTACAACAAAGCTGTATAAAACTTAATGTGAGTAAAATATGTTTTGAAATAAACCATTGGAAAAGGTAGGAGAATGGAGTCACTAAGAAAATTAAACATTTCTGTAGGCTTATTCCAATAGCTTTAATTAAAAAACAACAAAGACTGGTACATCCAATAACTTTTTTAGGTTCTTAAAACATCAGGGAGTACAATTTTTATTCTAAGGCCTTGTAATAATATTTTTTTAATTATCAAGATCCACATTTAATAGTGAAACTATCTATTGAACAGAATATACTTAAATATTTTTCACTTTTTATACATAAAAATTAAATTCCATACTATTTGATAATATTGTTACACATGAAAATATTCTGTCATGGAAACATAGGTCATTAGCATTTATTAGTTAAACTAGAGATCTTTCTAAAGAACAGTTTTTCCCAACAGGTCTAACTATCAGTGATAAAAAATATTAAATTTACGATTGTCAAACCAACTGAAGATGTAGCTACAATGTTTGTAACATGGTAATTGTTTATCTTATGAATGCAGAATTGTAGGATGGTTACAAATATTAATTACTCTTTCTTTCATTGCATATAAACAAATATTTCTCTGTAACCCTTGGTTATATTATTGACCTACACTTTTCAAAAGCCCAAACTAAAGTATGAACTATTTATAAAACTTAAATCCATCTGAGAAAAACAGCCTAGCTATGTCAGTGATGTCTAATACAGAAGCAAACAAATCATACATTTACTTACATAATATTTAAAAACTACCTTAGCTAGATGTTGACTCAAAGTCACTGCTAATTCTTAAAACTAATCCACCTTGAGATTGTTCAGTTAGAGTATTGATTTTGCTGACCAAAAAAAAAAAGGATGTTAACATCATGACACTCGATTTTTCTTTCTTTTTCTCATGGTTTCTGAAAATAAAGGTCGCCTATCTGAGATTATCCTATAATCAAGCCAATACAGCAGTTTCAAAAAATGACAAAAAACAATATTTATGAAACCTCTTCACAGAAGATGTTTCAGTTATAATTTGTACATCTGCTAATTTATCAGTTTTGCATAAACACATTTAACCCTAGTACACACACTCAAAAAAATTACGTTGCCCACACTGGGGGTCATTTTTGACCCCCACCAAAAATATTAAAAAAAAATTTATTTTCATATAAGCAAAGTATAAATTTGGACAAAATATTTATTCTATACAATTTATGCATACACTCTGGGTAACTTTATGGTCATTGCAAGCCATTTTACTTGGAAGAAGTTTTTTTCCTTGAATCATGTGCGCATATTTGACACCATTTCCTAACGTTCTCTTCAGCAACTTTTTGTCTTTTTGGAGGGATCACTTCATTTGTATCTTCTTCAGGCAGTAATTCATCAGTAAGCAACTTCAGAAATTCACGTCTTGCTCTTTTTTGGTACTTTGATGCGAATTCTTGATGGCGCTGGCGATAGAGAAGGTAAGCATTGTATGCGGCAGCATCAAGAATGTTATAAAATAGTGCCATTGGCCACCTTCTGGTCTTTCTTTTTGTGGAAAAGAATCTAACTATCTGGTCTAGTGTATTGACTCCTCCTTTGGTGGAGTTATAGCATGATATTATTTCAGGTTTTCCTGATTCATCATCGATTGGGGGCTCTCTATGCAATGTAGATAAGAATATTCTAGAATGCTTGAGAACATTTATAGAGTGTTCTAGAATGTTCTAGAACACAAAATTTCATATCAATATATTATTTGATTGTTTACCAGAAATGTAATTGAGTTTTTTAAACGGGGGTGAAAAATGACCCCCAATGTGGAAAACGTGAATTTCGACATTAGACAAGGGGTGTAATACCCCATTTGCAAAAATACATGTTAAACGTATTAGTATAGTATGTTATTAGTATAGATTAAATTAGGTATATTTTTAGGCCCGAAAGTCACACCTTTGATATTTCTGTAACAACTTAAACACAAGTGGGCCCATTTTTGACCCCCACCGTGTGTATGAGGGTTAAAAGCTAGTTTCATTTGTAACAATGATTTCCCACACCTTCTGTTTGTCCTTATAAAATTGCACAGGTTATTTGAAATAAGTAATAAACATTTTGTTAAGGATTTTCTCATTCAAGAAGCTATTTCTTTTGGCAGTATTGCACACAAATAGTTCAGAAATAACAAACATTATCTATTTAGTAGTGCCACGATAATAATAAAACTATAAATTTCACTGTAGAAAAAAAAAGTATGCAAGGTCTGAATCAGCAATCTAACATAAGTAATAAAAACTTCAAGAAAGGTAATCTTGTACATTTTTTCCTTCTAAACTTCCTACACTAGAAACATTAGCTAACTTTGTCTATATTATTTGATGAGTTGGACTTGTTTTCAGCTTTGTGTCATTCCAACTTTATAATCTAACATTTAAAACCATTTAACCTGTTCCATATACATTTAGAAAGAAGTTCTACTCTGTATATAAAACTGTGATAATAGAAATGAGTCCTCCAATATTTCAAACAGAATAAGTTATGATTCTTATCCAAGTAACAAATCGAATGGAAAATCTGCTAATAAAATATTTAATAAGAGCTGTTTATAAAGAGTGACATTTCCAACTCCAATTCTGGAGGTATTTGTTTTCAAATAAACAAGTATTTAACATCTGGTAGTAGTACTAATTTGTTTGACAAGAACAGTAAGTATTACTAACTGAAACAACAAAATCTGCATACTTCCTTTTTGCCAAAATATGAAAAAGTAAAATATATTTAAATCCATTAATTTATATAAAGATAAATTATAAGTGAAATTATTAATCATCACAAAAAGGGGTTAAAAACTAATTTTTATCCAGCAGAATCTGTATATATTTACATTTTCTTATTATGCTTGGATGTGACAGTGATTATTCAAAGCATCCTGGCTTTAATATTACAGAATTCAACTATTCACAACATAACTTATTTTCACAACACCTACATGTATTCTGACTACAATTAATGGAATATTTCTGACTGGTTTCTAATGGTTTATTACAAAATACATAGATATTGATTATTGACTCTCATCCAAACAGAACACGATTAGTCCACATAGTAATGTCATGATTAATTAACCTATTCATTAAATAAGCTACAAAATTGAGCAATTTAGCACTGACTAAAAGATTCAAATTCTCACATGTCAACAAACTGAACATTTTATGGTACCATAATATGAAGTGTCCCTAATTTTATCCAATTTATTAACACAATGCCCTGTAAGGTTTCCCACATTTCTGAAATTTTATATATAAATAATTACTTTGGAAGATTTAGATGTTTAAATTTGGCATAAATACTTTATACATCAAAATCCAGTGCCATTTGATTTTACAAACTATGCAATAAAAACTTACCACAACACATACATGTACAGATATGGATACAAAAATGATTAGTTTCATTTTCTTAGCATGTTTTATATATGCTCCTAGATATATCAGGTACTTTGAACCACAGGTTAAATAACTCAAACCTACAAAATTTGGTAACCATCCATTTTGTTCTCAGTAACTACAAAATTCAAATTTATGTGCAAACAGTGTGAAACTACTAATAATTAGAACAAATAAATCTATGTAATGCTAAGAACTTGATTAATATTATACCTGTCAAAGTATTAGTTTAACGTGAGACTATTGTTGACATAAATTCCACAACAGTAATAATATGTAAGGTAGTACAGTTCAAACTTGTGAGAATTATGATGTTAAGGTACATTTTAAAGCACCTCTCTAATGGCCAATAATTTTGTTTTGACTCAGTGCAATAACTAGTAAACAGCTGTAATGTTTTTTGTTTTTTTATATAAATATATATTTTTATTTCACAAGATAATTAATTTGTAATTTTAAAATACACACATTTTATGTTAACATTTATATTTGGCACAGAAAAATGCTAATTCTAAGGCAAACTTATGTTTGCTTTAGAATGCTCACCATTAAGGCATAATTTTTACACAATTCTCTTAAGCAATGCACCAACATAAATGATGCTTCTATAGAGCCAAATTGTTTTTTTTTGTTTTTTTTCAATTACTTCGTAACTGCAACCAATTGAATAGGGTTGTAAAGAATCCTAACACAAATATCGAGTTGGTTTATGACAGGCAGTTTCATTCTGCTACTATGCACTTACTGTCAATATTAATACCTTTCATTTTCCTACACTTTTAAGCTAATACAGTATGTAAAATAACAACATAAAAATATAAGAAACAATTTCAAATGTTGTTGAGGAGCAGTGTTTGGTGACATATATGTTTCATGAATTTTCAACTGAAGATCTCTGATATGATCTTGAATAATTTATCTTGAATATACTCAAAAAAACCAGATTTAAATCACGCTCATACATCTCCATTACTTATTATCAATATATTTACCATAAAGGTGAATTTTGTTTATAAAAAGTATTTGTTTTTCAATGCTTTGATAACAGGAAAAAGATATCAAAAATAATCTAAAGATTAAAATGTACATGAATGAAATTTCCTTCAGATGTGTCTTACATAAAAATGTTGAGTATTTTTGCAGTAACTTAATTTAGGAGTATATCTTATCATGAGTCAAATAGACGACTTACACTAAAACTTATGTGCTTTTACCTGGTGCAGTATCACTCTCTTTATTTAATCGCAAATCTTGAAATTTCCATCCTCCTTTTCCATCAAACCACAAAAGCTTGTCATGATACTTGGTTAAGGTTTGTCGGTGACCAACACTAAGAAGAGTAATTCCAAGGTTACTACACTGTCTGTACAACACCTCTTCCATTTCCTGACCCACTGCACTTGTAGCTTCATCCAGGACAGCTAGCTGAGGACAGTGATAAAACAGTCGTACAAAAGAAAGTCTCTGCATTTCTCCAGGAGACAGAACGTCTTCCCAGTTCCAATCAACAGATGTGTCTAGCCCTTTAGCACGATCCAAAATGTGGTTTAGATCAGTCAAGGCAAGATATCTACAAACCACACAAACAAACAATTTTAGAAGAAACTTACTAAATATTTTCATAATGTAATGTTATTAATTAAATGTTTCAGTTTGATAAACCTCATGCATACTACTAAGTAAGTTTGAAAGCAGTTTAACAACAGAAATTATAATAAAATTACAGGTGGTTGGATAATATCTAAAATATAAAATTGATCATATTCTAGTTACCTAAATGACCTTGTTCTAAACTGTATTGTTTTAAAGTTCAGATTTAAATTTTCCTTCTATATACAATTCAATACAGAACGGATTTCAGGATTGCATAACATTAAGCCATTTAATGGATCTGTTTGTTAAAATACTCTATAAAGAACTAACCAAAAATAATAGTTGAGCTAATATGTTTTGTAAGTAAAAATACATAGAGAATTCCAGTAGATACGTGTAAGACTGCCATTTTGATAACATATATGGCTTAAAATTTTTTGTAACTTGCATGTTATTAGGAATCATGTGACCACAAAAGTCACAGTCTCACAAATAATTTGATGAATTAATTGTTTAAAAAAAAATGAGCATGAAACAGTTTCCTAATTAATAAATTTCCTTAACAAAAAACAAAATTGCTGCACATGTCCCATTCCCACCAAAGTTGGGGACATAATTTTGATTTTTTCAATAAAATTAGTTTGATAATCTATAAATTACTCAATTCAACAAATACTATGTAGTTTAATGATTTATTTTGTATTTAATCACCAGGCTTTGATGTACTTGCTACATGATAATTTCTCTTAAAATTAAAATCCATGTTTGATCTATAGCTACCACAAATCACTTTGTTTTTTTTTTGGGGGGGAGGGCATCTCATTTTTCAATGTAAAATTGGAAGCAACTATAGTTGCAGGAAGCCAATGACAATGACCTTTTGGAATAACCTTAACCTTGACATTTATTCAAAATAAGGTTTCAAGACTAGTCATATAGCAATAAACAACCAAAACATTATGAATGCTAAGATCTTTTTGTTAGCAGTGTTAATACTATAGTTTGGAACTTACTCTTTATTAAAGTGTGGGGCAGTGAAGAGAAACATTTTGCACTTAATGTCACCTTAAATATTCACCATCCAGATCAGTTTTACCTTAAAGAACTAATCCTAAAGCCTATGTACCTTTCTGAGATTTTGCAATAAATACACATAAAATTAGTTTATGTATTACATTGACCACTGGGGTTACCTTGAACATCAAAAATATATAGTTATTGAAAGAAACCTTATTACTAACTACCATTTATTAAATTTTACTTTCTACCCAATTTTAAAACTTGATTGTTATATCACTGTCTACCTGTTCAGACAAAACAGCCTAATTTTCATACTTCTTACCACAAGATGCAAAAGTTAGCAATTATCCTCTTGAAAATAACACCACCAAAATTACATATCCTTAATCTTGTAAAAAATTTTAAAGCTGTTTTAAATATCTTTTATAAAATAAAACATTAGGGATTTCATTAACAAATGGCAACTAAAAAAAAAGTGTTATATTAAGTACATTATTTTGCTGGTAATGTGAAATATCCAGGTGAACTGAATACAGATTTGAGATTTACCTGGTAAGTCCACTTTGTTAGAGTTTCAAACAAGATATGATATTACAGAACAGTGCTTAACATATATTTGTTTATTTTAAGTTAAGGGAATAAAGGGACACAAGAACTAGATTGACTAAAATGAAAGGATTTCTGCTTAAAATGAAACTTTGTAATTACTACTGATTACTACCAATTGACTGGTCATTCTCATTCCACATATCTCTAAATGATGTTTATACAACCAGTAAAGGACATTGCTCTTAACATACTGAAACAAGGTCACAAAATAACTGTTGATATTTTTCAGAAATTTTCAAACATTATGTTAATCTTACTGTATAGGCAAATTCAGAGATAAATGTGGTGGAATTTATAGGTGCCATAACTGGATTATGTTTGAGAATTGGAGGCTTGTATGAAACTTTCAAGTTGCTAGGAAAGACAATACACATAAGGATAAGTTAGAGATAACTTTAAGAAACATTGTTCTATTAGTGTCGAGGGAAGGGAAGAGAAATAGGAGATAAGGAGAAAAACTCATACCAGCAAGACAGAAAAGGAGTGAAAGTTGCTTTAAAGGAGGGCTTGAAAGAAAGTTCTAAGTATGCAGGGTGTAAAGTAATAAATAAGTTATTGCTACAGGGGTAAGTTCAGATAGTATTCAAGCACCATTTTCTAATAGCTCTGAATCTTTGGCTGGTTGCACTAAGAAATGAAATGATCAAGGGGCTTACATGGAGAACTCTTTCATTAAGTTACTTACAATAGAAAATATAAATACAACAAGGCTAGAATTAACTTGCCAGTTAGTAAGTTACAGAATATTATAAAGCATGTTGACAGTTTAGTTTAGGCATATTCATTTTTTTTTTTTTGTGCATGGAGGTGTAAAGGCTGTTTAAAAAACTAAACCAGAACAGCTAATTAAAAAGTATAAAGAAATTTTTGAGAGATTTAAGGATAGAAATAGACAAATGAACCTTTTGTGAGAACTCCCTCTGGTTACAACCAGGAATTACTTAGCAGGATCCAAGGATGTGAAAGATTTTCACATGTGTTTACAGCTGGTGAGACAGGTTTTCAAGGTGTGAATGAATTATACACAAAAGATGGGCTTTAATGAAGCAGGTTAGGCAGTACAATGTTTGTAGAAGTTCTAAAGATATTCACTAAATATAACTTAAACTTTATAAAGGTGGGCATTTAGTGGAGTTTCATAATCAGTTAACTGTGGGGATCTTTAATCAATTTCAGTCAACTAATAGATTATTCTCACAGGAGAATTGAATAGTTGGAATAATAATAATAAAAAAGTGATAATAGGATTAATTAATTTCTATCAATTGATTGTTTTCAAAAGTTTTGACACTAACAGATTAGGTTAAACAATCTTAAATTAATCAAAAATAATAAAATACTTTATTATTATTGTATGCTAATTGGCATCACATTAAAACAGTTTATACTTTAAATTTTTATATTATCCAAGTTAACTTTCTTAATTTCAAAAGAAAATATTTGAATTAATTCTTAACATGTACCTCTCAAAGTCACAATTTGATGGAACTGTGACTTTTCATAATAGATTGTTTTTCTTTTCTCTTACAAAGGTTTCAGATTGTTCAACTAATTAAGACAAAAAAAGGCTTATTAAATGAGGCAACAATTCAAAAGGCCTCAAGGCTAAAGCAAGTGCAATATTTCTTGATTTTGTAAGTATATTTTTTATTCATTGTTATACAATTTTTTACTAAAATCACTAAAATGTAAAAATTTATAACTACTATGCCAGATTAAAAAAACTTAAATGAACAAGTCACTTTAAAGGAGGTTCTAAATGATCTCTTGAGATCTAGGTATGCAGGAACAGCAATAAAAAAATATTGTTGATTCAGATAACTGAAATCTCTATTCCTAATTTTCAGAAAACCAATTTGGAATTCTTGCCAGCTTGAGGTTGTTTAGGATAAACAACTGAAATTCTTTGTTAGTCTGTTATCATTCTTGAAAAATAATACATTTTTGACTTTTTTATACTTTCCAACTTTAAATATCAATGATTATCAGTTAGTGTTACGATAAATAAGAGATAAAATATAAAAACTTTTACCAAACACAAATCTGAAGATCAGAAGATCTTATAAGATATACAAATTAAATATGAAAACTATAATATGAAAGGAAGTATTATTATCCTTAATACAAATATTAGTTTTCACTCAAACTGACTCAGAAGGCTTGTAAATTTACAGTTTGTTTTTCAATAAAAATACTTTATCAAAAAATCAGGTTTCTTGTATACAACAGGTTTATAGGATTTATTAAAAGTTTACCAAATTTTACATGACATTAAGTAATGTAATCAATATAATCACCAAGCTTTATTAAACTTGTAGAATGGCAAAGATGCTTAGGAAATGGGATAAATAAATCCATAGGATAGTCAAGCCAAAGAGAAGACTAGAAACAGGTAATTTATAACATACCAAATTAAACAATACTTTGAAAGATACATTTGTCAAATTTAAAGCTTATCATAGCAGATTCATGAAACAGCTTAGCTGCTATTATTTAAATGCTAATTGTTTTAAAAACAAAATGGATGAGTCCATTGTTCTAGATGAAATGGAAGACTATGAAATAATGGGAATTATTGAAACTTGGTTAGATTTGGCAAATAATGACAGAAAGGTTTTGAAAATTCAAAGTTATAAATTACTTGAAGAGACTTTTCAAAAGATGTGATGAAATAGGTGTTTATAAGGGATATAATGCAGCTTGGTAAGACTAAATAGACAAAAAATAATAACAAAGAGGTGCGGTCTATACAGGTTTACAATCAGGGGTTCAAGAGTAGAAAGTTATTTTTAGTTATTTTTATGTCAATATTTATTGATCTTGATGATAAATGTTTTTGATATTTCACATTTGAAGTCAAATATCGGTTTACTCCCAACAATTACAAAGTTTATTAAAATTAATTTAAAATAGTAAACATTTCAAGGCTATTTAGAGCAGGATAACACAAACACACACAAATACATTTTGTAAAAGAGGAACAAAACCCTGATACAGTAAAAAGGTTAGACAGAAAAAGAGAAGCTAGTAGTAATGAAGTTAACTGTAATATGCAGATTCTATTAAGTAACAGATTTCAGTCTTTAGCTTGTGCCCTTGAAGATCTAGGGTATGAAGAAAAACAAAGGGGGCCGGATAAGGATAGAAGGGAAAAACTCAAGATTATAGTTAGAAGTGATTCTTTGGTATAATATGTGGAAAGAATAGTCTGTAGGGTAAATAGGAAGAAAATAATTAGATTGTGCAATCCAGGGCCAGAGGTGAATGGAATAACTGACATAGAAAGAGATGCTAGCAATGATTCCATCTTTCTTTTGCACATATGGTTTATGATGCAGAGTAGAATGACCAAAGAACTAGTTAATAGCTACAGTTTAACTCTGTCAGGTATACTGACATGATATAAGTGTAAAGATGAGATACTAGGCTTAGGTTAATATGTAAGGACAAGCAGATTGGCTGGTTATATTTGTAAAATTAAAGTGACGGGAAAAAGATTATTTAATGAATGCTTTACTTTAAGTAGGGTATCAGCTGGCTTGTTTTCAAGGACTATTAACTCAGCTGTAAGATAATTTTTAACCTAGGACTAAACAGAGTGAAGACCATAGTAAACTACATGCAGAAAACAAGTTGGTTACAAATGTAAATAAACATGTTTTAAGGGTTGCAACAAAATAATCTATTGTGAATTTGCAACTGCATTAATTGGAAATACTAATCAAATGTGGATCCTTTTTTTTAAATGCATTTTTGACAGGGATTTGAACCCATGACTCTCAGATCACGAGTCAAGTGCCTTATCCACCTGACCATGCCAGGCCACTGAATATTTAAGGAATATTCTTCTTCCTTAACAGTTGTCAGATAGAAACATGACTGAGCAAAATTATTATAATAATTATGAGCCTGTTAAGAAAAAAGTGGTAAATTTAAGGAATGATATGATTCATGCACCACAAAAGTACTTCTTCAAGGGTTTTGCAGGAGATTAAGTACTGGGCATATGAAACACTTGCTAATGTTTTTTTTCTAAGTTCTTGAATGTTGGGGAAGTGCCAGAGATTGGTAGTTGGCTAATGGTACTCCACTTTTTAAGAGAGATAAAACCTGTCTGAATAATTATATGCTTATTAATCCTACATCAATGGTGGGAAAATATTTTTCAAAGTCATAATAAAAGATGTTTTGCAAAGTATTTTAACAAAATATAATTTTTTTTTTGAATAGCCCAATGGTTTCACTAGATTAAAAACTTATATCAATTCTTTTAACACTTTTTAGAGGTTACCATTATTTGGATAACAGAAATAATATTGATTAGATGTATCTGGATTTTATAAAAGCATTTTATGAAGTGCTATACAAGAAGCTTACTAAAAAAAATATGTCTAGATGTGGGGGATAAATTAGTTAACTGAATTGAAAATTGACTGAACAGAAGAGAGCACAGTTTTTTGTTTTTATAGATTTTGGTTAAATTGAGGTCATGATACAAATGAGATACCTCAGAACTCAGCATTAAGAAAATTACTTTTTTTTTTTTACTTACTTCAATGATTTAAGTTTACAGATGATGGTAAGGTTTTTGGATGTTGTTGCTTTACAAAATAATTTAGAATATTTGGTAAATTTAGTAAATATTTAGCATATGGCTTTTAATTATAACATGTGCAAAGTAATACAAATGGGTTACAGTTTGAATTGTGGGCATAATTTTGATGGGAATAACCTTAACAGTATTATGGAAGAAAAAGAACTTGGTGTTTCTGAAGTCATACAAACAGTGTGATATTGCTAATAATAATAAGGCAAATAGGATTTGGGGTTATATATACAGAAATATTGATAGGTTATACTTTCACTGTACAGAACAAGTTATTCATGATGACCAGAAACCCAATTGAAGTAAAAATGTATCTTAGGATAACTGGTATAAATACTAAACACTTACTTATAAAGTAGAGAACAATGTTTCAACCTTCTTAGGTCATCTTCAGGTTAACAAGGAGAGAGTTTGCAACTAACCATTGCCAGGCAGGTCTTAGGGACAATAGTGTAAGCTGGTATGAGATTGTAGGGGGAAGTTATAGTTAGATGTTAGGTTATTAATTGGTAAAGGTATAAAAGCATTCCTTTATATTGGTTTAATTTTGGTTTTAGTTGTTGTATAAGTAGGGCTTCTTTGATTTTATGTTTGTTTATATTTTATTTTCCTGCTTTTAGTATCTGGGTGTTTTCTATGGTTATGTTGTGTTTATTTAACCAGCAGTGTTCAAAAATGTGTTGAGGTGTTTTGTGTTTGTTTTTTTAAATTTGGTTTTCATTTTTGTGCTTCTTTCTCCAACATAGAAGTTGTGGCAATTGTTGCATTGTATTTTATATATATAATGTTAGTGTTGTGTTTTTCAGTGTAGTTTTTACATAGTATGGACTTTAGTCTTATACCTTGCTTCTGAATAAATTTGGTGTTTACTGGAATGTTGTGTTTTATGTTGGGAACATATGATATGCAGTAGTTGAAGGTTTTGTAGTTTGTTGTATCTTGGGATTTATTATCATTTGTTTGTGGTTGATTGAGGTGTGTGCATATAATTTTTTCAACAGTTTTGGAAGAAATTTGTTGACATTGATTAAGTGTTGTTTTATTTTGTTGATTTTATCAGTAATTTTATGGGGTGAGCACAGCTTTGTCCCCATGTTTATTTGGTTTTTTAACATGTTGAGCTTTTGTTTTGTTTCATGTGCTGAGTCCCAAGGAATGTATAGTTCATTATGGGCGATTTTTCTGTGAATTTCTGTTTTGAATTGTGTATTGATTCTTCTTATCATGAGGTTGAGAAATGCTATTTGGTTAGTTTGTTTTTTTTCCTGTTCACAGGTGAACTTAATGTTGGGATTTATAAAGTTAAAGTGATTGGAAAAACTAATTGTGTATTCTGTAGATGTGAAACTAGCAACTGTATCACCAACATACCTGTACCAGTATAGTGGTGGATGTTAGGCTGAATTGACTGCATGAGATTCAATCTGTGTCATGAAAGTGTTTGCCAAAACTGGTGGCACAGGATTTCCCATATGTAGGCCATTTATTTGAAGGTAGTTTTGATCATTGAACATAAAGTTATTTTTGATGGTAGTGAATTCTATAAGAGTTGCTGGGGATGCATATCAACAGTTAGGTCTCATTTAGAGTATTATGTTCAATCTTATGCTCCTTATCTTAATATGGGTACTGAATTTTTGGAAAACACTGAAAGAGAGACTACTAGCATTCTAACTAGTATTGAAAGCATTTAATATAAAAATAGGTTAAGATCTCCGAAACTGTTTCCCTGGTTAGAAGAAGTTAAAGCAAATCTGATGGAGGCACTTAAGATTGTTCAAGGAACTGACAGTGTTGATGCATCATTTTTTTTAATACTTAATGGTAAGAATGGTAAAAAAAGGGACACAAACATATGTTTTGGCAGAGTAAGAGTCATCTTCAGCTAAGACAGGTATATTTTTCTAATAGGGTGGTTGATCTTCAGAATGGTTTGACGTCAGATGTGGTGGATACATTAAATATGAGGTAGTTTAAGAGTTTAAAAAAAAACTTCATAAATATTTTAATGTTTTTTTAATCAATATAAGCATATTACCTTTCAACTTCTTGTTTTCTCTGAAGTGAGCTTTGATAAAGAGTAATTCCATCCACTGGAAAAATTATTTGTTGGTATAATGATCCATCAGTCATAACAGGTTTTTGAGGGAGAAAAAGAACTTGCGATGGAGTAAAAGTAACTATGCATTGTAATGAGCCATCAGAAATAGGCCAGAGATTCTTTAGCACCCTTAACAGGGAAGTTTTTCCACTGCTACTTGCACCCATTACAACAATATTTGTTCCTTTAACTACTGAGAAAGTCAACTGTTCAACAAGTGGGGTGTTCCCATTTGGTGGCATGTATGACACTTTGGATAACTGGAATAATGTTTCTCCATCATCTATAATCATAAATGAAGCAAAAAATTTCATTATTTTAAAAAATCTAAAAGAATAGTTATTATGAAAAGAATTAAATGACAAGTACAAGATAAGAGAAGGTTCATGAACACAAGTATATAATAAAACTGATTGGTAATTGTGATTTTTATGTAGCCAAGTACAAATTGTAGAAAACGAAATAAGTTGGTTGGCTGGCATTTTATGGCACAAAGCAACTAGGCTATCTGTGCAAAACAACTGGTAAAAAGTAACTTAAAGTAGAATTATTAAAATTTGTAAAAAGAAATCATGTTAAAAAAATAGTCCAATTTTTGAATTAAAAGCTTAAATAGTGTAAAAAATGGCCACTGGCCCCTAAAAAATTAAAAAACATTTGTAATGTGGACAGTGTCACCATCATCAATGACACTGTCCAGCATCAGGGATAAACCTGTGGACAAAACAGGCCTAAAATGGTGCCCTCATTCAGAGTCTTAAAGACGGTACAACAGTAAAATGTGGAATGTTGTAACCTGAATGTCACACAGACCACACGTTTGTGCACCAATCCCAGATAAAAGAAAATGATGAGTTAAAAACTGTGACTAATGCGTAGTCTAGTTAGGACAACTTCCTCCTTCGAATCCTTATGGAAACAAGGCGGCCAAAGTCCAATAGAGGGTTTTGTCTGGTAAAGCTTGTTATCATGTTGCTCATTCCAAGTTGATTGGCAACTGTCATGGAGCTGAGCCTTGAATACAGGACCATAGTCTATGTATGGAACAGGCACAACAGTGATAGCACCAGAGCAGACAAACCTAGCTGCTGTGTCAGCAAGCTCTTTTCTACAAATACCAACGTGGCCTGGCATCCAGAATAACTGGATAGAAGTAGGTGTTAAAGATAAATGGATCAGATGGTTTTGAATATTGGTGGGAACAGGGTGAGGACTAACATGAAGTAATTCCAGGGCCAGTAGAAAGCTAATAGTTGGTATAAACAGTAAAATTCAAGTACTGCTTAGCTTCTATGTGATCCAGGGCAAGAGAAGTGGTGTACAATACAGTAGTGAATACAGAAACTGTAGAGGGAATTCTATGTGCAACTACCAACCACAACAAATATGGCAGAGCCCACAGAGTCGCCTGATTTTGAACCATCTGTATAAATGGAAATGAAAGGATGGTTCAAAAGATGTTTGCCAAATAGAAGATGGTACTTCCAACTGGGAGTATCTGCCTTTTTCAGAAGACTCAAAGAAAGGTCACACTTGGGGATGGTAATACGCCATGGTGGGATGGGCTGACTAGTGGATACAGCAATAACATCCAAGGAGAGACCCAATTCATTCAATTGCACCTGGATACAAAAGCCAAAATAAACAATGGCAAACTGTCTGATCTGAAAAAGCATGGCCCACTGAGGAAGGAAAACAACCCCAGGTGGGATGCTGTGGTAAGGATTGAAGTTTTGAAGCATACAGTAAAGACAGATGCAAACGGCAGAGGTGTAGAGGAGGTTCATGAGACTCTAGGTACAAACTCTGGACTGGGAAAGTGCAGAAAGCTCCCGTGCATAGCTGAAGTCCCCAATGATAAATGGGGTCCAGTGTCTTCAAGGACAAGGTCCTGGCAGAGCCACAGACCAGAGACCTATAGTCTAGTTTTGATCGAATGAGAGCATAATGGATCTTCAGTATAGACTATCAATCTCCTCCCTAAGAGGTGAAAAAGAGGACACGAAGGATGTTAAGTGCCCTTGTACACCTGACTCATAGCTACTTGATGTGTGGTATAAAGGTCAGCTTACACTCAAAGATAAGCCCCAAGAACCATGGGAAGCACAACTTCACCGACACAGAGTTCAGGATCAGGGTGAATAGTCAGTTGGTGGTAAAAGTGCATGCAAATGGTTTAAGAGAGAGAAAAGGTAAAACTGTTTGCTGTGTTCCATTTCAGTAAATGACTGAAGGCAGTCTGTAGCTACTGCTCAATAAACCTCATGTTCGATGAATGATATGAGACATGGAAGTCATTGACTCAAAGAGCCCGTTTGCAATGGTATGAAGAAGTCATCCAATGATGGCATTAATCTTTATACTGAAAATTGTGGCACTCAAGACATAGCCTTGAAGAACTCTAAGTTCCTGTAGTAAAGAAAGGGAAAGTGTTGAACCCACATGAACTTGAAATTGCCATCTCATTAAAAAAATTTTAATAAAAATGGGCAAATGAACATGCAAGCCATGTGAATAGAGGTCTGGCAAAATGCCACACCTCTTGTAGTACTGTAAGCCTACTCAAGGTAAAAATTGTCACCTGAGAAAGGCTTCTCTGATCGACATTTCAATAGGCATGTGGTTCACAGTGGAGTGTTGTTGTTGGGACCCACACTGGGTGGGTGAAAGGAGGTCATTTGATTCTAGGAACAAAACAAGATGAGAATTAACCATCTTCTTTATGGTCTTACTGTGACAGCTCATCAAAGCAATTTGATAGTAGTTTGAAGGAATCTTGGGATCCTTCCCAGGCTTAGAAAAAGGTAGGACAATAGCCTGGTACCCCATATCAGGAAAAGAATCGTCCTGCCATATCTGATTAAAAACAACCAGAAGAATAGCAAGAGAAGATGACACAACATCTCGTAGTATATATTATCAGGTCCAACCAATGTATTGCCAGACTGACGAAGGTCCAGTTGAGTTCCATCAGTGTAAAAAGGTGAATTATTGTCATAGACAATCAGCCTGAAAGGAAAAGAGGCAATCACTCTGCCCAAGTCTTGATGGCTAAAAAGGTGGAGGATGAATCATAAGTGCTATATAACCAGCAAAAGCTTTCATTGAGGATATCAGCAATGTTCTAGGAATCAGCAACCTCCTGTCCATCAGAGATTGAAAGGGAGGAAAGAAGTATACTGCCCACTGACCTTCCAAATCTTGTCCCATATGATTTTGGAGCTGATGATAGAAGAGATGTTAGTTATGAATTTAATCCAAGATTCTTTCTGGCTCTCTTGTCTTGACTGTCAAGCACATGCACGGGCCTGCTCAAAAGCAATGTGGTTCGATAGTGTGGGATACATATGAAAGGTATCCCAGGCATGTTTTCGAGTCTTCTGTGCTACATAGCATACAGGGTTTCATCATGGACGAGAATACCATGAAAATCATGTTGGGGTTTAGGAATACATTGAACAGCTACCTGGATAATGCAGTCAGTCACTGCTGGCATGCAGTCATCTATCGATGACTTACAGATGGCAGCAGGATCAAGTTCTGAGAGAGCAGTGAAAGAGAGTCAGCTGGCTTGGTCAAGCCTCCACCGGGGCACATGGGTTAGGTGGCATTGACCATGTCCAGTCTTTCTCAAAATGAGAGGAAAATGATCACTGCCCTGTGGGTTACTGTCAACCCTCTACAAAAAGTGAGAAAAAAAGTGAAGGGGAGCAGACTGAGAGTCAATATTGGTAAAAGACTAACTGAGTGCATGTTCATAAACATAAACACCAGTATTGAAAGAGAGGTAGGTAGGTATTTCATGTTTATTGGCACAAAACTACTAGGCTATCTATGCCAAACAAGATGTAGTATACTATAATGGTATATGGAAATGAAGGTGAAAATATGTAAAATTAAGACCTGCCAGGAAGACTGAACATTACATTCAAACTTACTGTCAGTCACCTGAAGTTGGCCTTTCCAGTCCTGGGTTCAAATCAAAATAAAATTAAAATGTGTAAAAGAAATCATGCTAAAACAGTGTATAGTCCAATAAAAACCTTAAATTAAGTTTAAAAGACTAATGGCTCTTAATGTAAAAACATGAGTGAGGCAGCCAATATCACCCATGACATTGGCTAATATCAAGGGCAGACCTACTTTAAAATATGTTTAAAATGGCATCATCATTCTTGGATGTAATGACGACATGATAATAATATATGTACGATTGTGACCTGAGGGCCACACAGACTACACATTGGTGCATCAGTACCAGATAAAAGGAAGTGGCGAGTTAAAATACTGTGACCAATGCAAAGCCTAGTCAAAACTACTTCCTCCCTTTGATCTTTACAGAAACAAGATGACCAAAGAGCTAAAGAAAGCCTTATCTAAACCTATCCAAAAATTGAATGTCCCTTATGAATTAAGAAGTCCAAGGTTGAACACAATACTCCAAATATAGCCTAACTAATGACCTACAGAATGATATTATAACTTCTTTGGACTTGTGTTCAATATTTTTGTAGATAAAGCCTAAAATCCTATTTGCCCTGCCACTAGCAATGGCACATTGCTTGGATTGCTTAAGACACTTATCAACCAAAATAAGGTCTTTATCTTCTATAACACTGTTAAGGTTAATTAAAATTGATAATCCACATACATTATTTTGCATTTATTATATTTAAAACCCATTTGCCATTTGTTCAACCAACTCACCAAATAATTCAAATCCTTTTATAAGAAAGTAGCATCCTCCTTACATTCAGAAACATCTGAAACTAATTTAAATAACCTAATGGCTATTACTTCATCTATGTCATAAATGTAAATAAAAAAAAACACAAAGGTCTTGACACTAAGCATCGAAACATTCTACTCATAACATTGATTCAGTCTGACTAAACTATCAAAAACAACCCTTTGTTTTCTTTTATCTAGCTAGTTTTCTATCCAATGGGTCAACCCATCCTCACATCTAGAGATAAATTTTTAACAAGCATTTTCCATTGCACCTTATCAAATGACTTAGAAAAATCCAGATAAAACACACCCACAATTGTTCTATTTATTTACATCAATTGTAACCCCTTCAAATTTATCAAAAGGTTAACAGGGCAATATTTTCTCCTATGTGAAACCATGCTGACTACCAAACAAATTGTTAACATTTGTTAAATGACTTTTCAAAGCATCTTTTATAAGACTTTAAAATACTTTTCCCACCATTTATATAAAACTAGTACACTTATAATTACCAAGATAATTTTTTCTTGAATTATTTCTTTCTCTTGAAAAAAAGAGTAATATTTAACATATTTGTAATCTTTCAGCACCTGCTAACTATTCAAGGACTTGACAAGAAAAAAGCAAGTGATTTACATGTCTGATCATAACCTATTTCAAAACCATTGGGAAATCATTGTCTGCCCAACCCATATTCTTTAAGCTACCAGTTGTCTGAATAAGTTCTAAGTTAGAATAGTTTGTTTTGTTTTTTGAATTTCGAGCAAAGCTGCACGAGGGCTATCTGTGCTAGCTGACCCTAATTTAGCAGTGTAAGACTAGAGGGAATACAGCTTGTCATCACCACCCACTGCCAACTTTTCGGCTACTCTTTTACCAATGAATAGTTGGATTGACTGTCATATTATAATGCCCCCACAGTTAAAAGGGCGAGCATGTTTGGTGCAATGGGAATTCGAAGCCATGACCCTTAAATTACGAGTTGAATGCCTTAACCCACCTGGCCATGCCGGGCCTCTCTAAGTTAGAATAATAAACTAAAATTATTGAATAAAACAAAATATCCTTCAAATCCAGCCTCTATTCCATTTAAGTATAAACCATTAATTCCAAAAAAGGCCACTTTTTCCAATGAATGGATCCCATAAACACAATCACCTGAGCTGTTCTTCCTTGCATATTAATCTAAGCCCAGTATTCAGCCCCAGTCACTAATTTATGATTTCAAAATTAACTTACTAATTCCTTGTTCTTCACAGTTACTTACTCTAACATACCATTCTTACATCATTCTCTGTGTACACTACAGATACTATATCTCTACTACTAGCACATTTTACTATATCACTTGCTCTGTCTCTATATAAATCTTTCACCTCTGCCCCTAGATAGCATAATTTAACTTCCTCACTATTTACTCTACAGACTATCATATACACATGCCATATTAAAGAATCTTTTACAGTGATATTGTTCTTCTTTGTCATCTATGTTTGTCCCCTTTAATATCCTTCCCTCCTCAAGTTCATCATACACACAAACCAAAAACTGAAGTATTTTCTTTACCAGTCTCCATTTATGGTAAAATCCATCAACACTAGCACTGTTATTACTTCTTCCATTCTCCTGAAAGTCGTCAAAATCCTCTGTATTCCACAAATGCAAAAGCTCAAAACCATTCTCTAAATCCTGCAGCCATGTCCCATAGTTCACTCTTTTCCTTTTCCATGACCTCTAACTCATTGAAAATGTCTCCTATTTCTCCACTAACCTACAAATTCTGTAAGCAAGTAATACAACTCCACTACTAATTTCCTTAAATGTGCATGTCGTCCCTAACTTCCCAAATAAAGTCCACTCCATTCCTGTTTCACCTAACAAACTATGCTTAAAACTCACATTACTCATAACCAGTTGCTTAGAGATAAACAGTCATCTCAACTTTTTTTTCTCTTGATAATTTTGTTTTTCTCTGTCAATAGCAGTAAAGACCAACACTATGAAGGACGTTATGACAGGAATCAATAAGAGGATAGTGTGAAGACATTATTGAAGGGACAAATAATCCATTGTTGTCCATATTTTAAATCAAGTCAGTCACATCAGCTAGTTATATCAGTAGAAGTCCTACAGAGTATACAATTTACTTTCTTAATGATAATGTCCTTCAAATATTCAGTTCCTGAAACTTATATTGAACACAGTGACTACACATGGAGCAACAAGTGAACTACATTTCTCAAAAATGATTGAAGTAGAAAAAAAACAAATCCTCATCTTTATACCAGTTCCTTTATAATACAGTTACTAGGTTTCATAATACAGCATTTAAAATATCAACTCAGTATTTTTAAAGAAAGTAATATTTTCCTGAAAATACAGATTTTTCTTTACAATTCAGAATATTAACAATGTACGAATACAAGTTATAACAAAGGATAATTTTTTATTTTTATGCTAAAATCAATTTTGTAACATTTATTTCCCAAATGCTAACATTAAGACAAATTTGGAATTTCTAAAAAACAAAATCTACAATTACTTTCTAATAATTTAAATGTAATTACAACATATATTCCAAAACACATATTATTAAATTATTACATACCAGTGTCAATGTCACCATTGGCTTTTAGATGGCTAACTGCATTTTGCCTTTTATTATTTAATTTTGTCAAATATTCATGTAATTCACCTATACGGTGGGTTGTTCCTGCAATTGTTGTGAATACTGTAGATAGATCAACCAATTGACTAAAACAAGAAATAAGGTAAATGGAAACAAAAACATTTTTGCTAATCAAAGCACTAAGATCAGGTCCAGAAAGAGCGTCATATTTTCCTGCAAACAGTGGTACAGCTAAAACCATGAAACTTATTATACTACCCAAATAGTTGAAAAGATTGACTGACAGACTCAGAGGATATTGTTTGATAAATAATTGCTGCTGAACTTCAACCAGTTTGGCTAATTTGTGACTAGTGTGAGACAGTTCTGTGTGACTAGCATCTTGGAAAGCAATAGATTCTGCATAAGTTCGAAGATGCATATGTTTGAAACGAAAAAAGCCTTCATACTTCTCCTGTAAGAAAACTTTGTTCACAACAGGAGACATAAGAAATTTATTAATTAATGTTCCAATGGCAAAGAACAAAAAAATCCCACCAGGTCCAATGATACCTGATGTTTCATATGAGACATAACTATAGTATGCAATGGTAAATGGTGAAATAATGATGGTTGGAATTGCTGTACTTAATGCTTTGCACATTTTCTCAACATCTTGGGTTATTCTTTGGTCAGGGTTATCTAAATGACAGTCCACAACATTTAGTTTATAGTAGTTAAAACCAGCAAAGTACGATTTCTGAAGTTCTTGGGTCAACAACTGTCTCCACGACACGTAAAGGACCGAAGCGGTATATTCCCTACTACTTTTTATAAATGAAATAGCAAAAATAAGTGAAACAGCTTTAACTGTATGTAACCAAAACCCCGTCCAATCTTTTTCACCAAGCGTTTTGTAATACTCACTAGTAATAAGTCCTACGCGGTAAACAACAAACTCTTCTATAAGAGCTAAAAATAGCAAAACCAAAAACAAATAATGCACGACTTTTGTTTGAAACAAATACGTAGCAAGTTTAAAGAGACGCCGCAAAAACTGGTAGTCAAAACTGTAAAGCTCCATCCTCATAAAACGTTCTTCTGGTATTTTAACTTTTTTTTTTTTCCTTTTACTATAATGTAGGGATTATAGTTAGTACAAATACCAGTAGATTTACTTTAATTAACTTCGGTTCTCCACTACTTCAATCTCATGCTGACAATTTAACATCAAATAAACAATTTATTACCCACCGCCCTGAGGTCAAAATACAAATTTGTGTTATCACGTAGCTTTACAATTTGCACTCAATATCGTTCTTGTCCTTCTTGTTGCTAGGAGTTAGGTGACGGAAAAGATGACGTTTCATCTTATAATTGGAAAAACAAAATTAAGTAAACCCAAGCCTTTAAATTTTATTAGCAGTTCATCACTAATTATGTGTCAGTGTTTATTCTCAAACTGCAAGACTTTTGTTTGGACACAGTTAAAATTTCAATATAGCTTTAAAGTTTACTATATTGGCTCGGCATGGCCAGGTGGTTAAGGCACTCGACTCGTTAAGGCTCTTTCAACCGTGGTAAAAAGAGTAGCTCAAGAGTTGGCGGTGGGTGGTGATAAATAGCTGCCTTCCCTCTTGTCTTACACTGCTGAATTAGGGACGGCTAACGCAGATAGCCCTAGTGTAGCTTTACGCGAAATTCAAACCAAATTATAACAGTACACTTATAACTATGTAATTCATAAAATTAATGATGACGAAATGAGTGAAAATATGAAAATTACAAGCATACAATATGTAACTTATTCTTTTTTATTTATTTTAGGGGAAAATGTCATTATTTCATTTTCTCTGGTGGTTCAATAATAAATCTGAGGGCTTACAGCGCTAAAAAGCTGGATTCAGTACTCGCACTTGGCAGTAACTTTGTACTTTAACGACATACAAACGCTATTTTATACTTTGCACTGTTACTATTGTCATTTATTTCGACATTGAATAAAGTTTATCTGCGACTAGTAGGAGTATTTTCAATGCAATGACAAATAAAATTTAAAATCATCTTTTGCCCAGCTTTTTAAAAAGGCTTAATGAAATTATAGCTTGTTAGGGGCGTGCGGTGGTTTGTTCCAACGGGGAAACACGAGCATAAAAGGTAGATTATAAAATAAAATAAATGTACAAAACCGCCAATAAAAAATAAGTTGCTTGTAGTCATTAACCATATTCAAGATTAGATACTTCTAATTAAGGGTAAAAACAAGAAGTATTCGGTTAACTTATTTTATTCATGTGTAAATGTCACCCTCTTTTCCTTTTGATTGAATAAATTTATTACATTTTATAAAAACTATCAGTCTTTATTTCCTTTTGAAGCTTTTTGTTAATCGCTATTAATTTTAAATTTGCAAGTCTATCTTGTTGTGCGTTTCTGGTATAGCTCTGTATTATTTTTAAATGAGAGAAAGAAAGCTCAACTGAAACATTGGTGGCTGGAAGACTCAAGATTAACTCACACAACTTTGTAAGTTGTTGCAGAGCTGCATCTAACTTGATATTTCGCAAGCAGTAAAGTAATTCATTTACCAGTTTTCCTTTCAAATCAGCTTCAGCATATAAAACCGAAAGCTCACTTTTGAAACGATGAATATCAAAGCATTCTCTATAATTATCTTGCAATGATTTTAATCCAAATTCCGGATTTTTTTTTTCTATTCTTGTTTTTAGTGTCGAGAAGCACAAGGAATGTTATGTTTCTTAAGCTTTGAAATCTAGTTTCAATTTGGCCGCAAATTGCATTCAGAATTTCATAAAATTACTTTCTGTATGTTATTTTAAATAATAAATACGGGCAGTTTGGTCTCTTTTGAATTGGATACAAAGCTACATGAGGGCTATCTGCGCTAGCCATCCCTAATTTAGCAGTGTAAGACTAGAGGGAAGGCAGCTAGTCATCACCACCAGCTCTTGGGTTACCCTTTTGCTAACAAAGAGTGGAATTGACCGTCACTTTATAACGCCCCCACGGCTGAAAGGGCGAGCATGTTTGGTGTGACGAGCATTCGAACCCGCGATTCTCGGATTATGAGTCGAGTGCCCTAACCATCTGGCCATGCCGGGCCTAAACACGGGCAGCAGAAAAGCTTCTGCAGGTTAGAACAAACAGTTAACCAAGATATCTTGTCATATTGGTTTGCATTGAATTTTCGAACGTACTGCTTTGTTCTTGTAGTCAAGCTTAGGCCCGACATGGCCAAGCGTTATAATGTGATGGTCAATCCCACTATTCGTTGGTAAAAGAGTAGCCCAAGAGTTGGCGGTGGGTGGTGATGACTAGCTGCCTTCCCTCTAGTCTTACACTGCTAAATTAGCGACGGCTAGCACAGATAGCCCTCGAGTAGCTTTGTGTGAAATTTAAAAACAAATAGTCAAGCTTAGAGATCGCATCGGTCTACAATTTCTGGTGGCGCTTTTTGTATCAATAAAACTCTTTGTACCAAAGTTTTTCACGAACAAGCTTTCAATAATTCAGTTACAATTTTTCCTATTATCTTTTGAACCCAAATTCACTTCACAAAAAAATAACAGTATAATTTAATACAATGTCCGAAGCACCTGCACTTCACGTGACATCAGAGAAGTAACAAACAACTACGAGCGCGATGTGCAGGTCATGAAAAACAAGAATATCCAAACATTGCAAGAAAATAAACTATAAATTATTACTTTTGTTCTTATTACATTTGATTTGTTTATTGTACATTTTAATTTATAATATAATAGTTACGAAATGCTAACTTATTTATAAATTATTTATTTCACTAAATTTTTTAGTGATTTAAATAATTTAATATACAGAATATATATTGTCAAAAAGTTCCAATTTTGTGTGTATTTTGAAGTAAGATGAACTGGTATTTGCTTCCTTTATAACATTCAAAACATGTTTGTTTGTTTTTTAAATACGAGTATGAATTTGAATTTTTTATTCAGAAAACTATTCATGTATTAACCGAGGGTTGCGGGTTCGAATCCGCGTCACATTAAACATGCTCGCTGTTTTAGCCGTGGGGGCGTTATAAAGTTACGGTTAATCCCACTATTCGTTGGTAAGAATAGCCCAAGAGTTGGCGGTGGGTAGTGATGACTAGCTGCCTTTCTTCTTGTCTTTCTTTTATATTTCGCGCAAAGCTACACAAGAGCTGTTTGCTCTAGCCCTGTTCCTAATTTATCAGTGTAAGACTAGAGGGAAGGCGACTAGTGATCGTCACCGACCGCCAACTCTTGGACAACTCTTTTACCAACGAATAATAGCTGAAAGGGCGAGCATGTTTGGTGTGACAGGGATTTGAAACCATGGCTCTCAAATACGAGTCAAGAATCCCAAACACATGGCCATACCGAGCCAATTTATACTAACTTCAGACAGTATTGATATATGAGTATCAGTCAATATATCAATCGAAACAGTTCATCCTATTTTTCTTAATTCACGTTATGTGTTGTAAATAAACTTCAATTATCACATTTACATTCAGATGCTTTTTTATCCATTCTTTGTGTTCTTAGGTGTTTCTTCACCTACACGGAAACAACCTTCAGTAAGTTTGTGATGAATAATTATTTTATACTATTAATTTCCTGGTTTGACATGACCAAGTGGTTAAATCATTCGACATTTTAGAATAGGCTTCGCATCTATTAGTTACTTGTAATGAAGCTAACATTAAAGGTGTTTATTTGGTAAAAAACAGGTTGTGCAATTTCTGATAAGTCAAAATCTTTTGAGAATGTTTACATTCATTTAGGCCCAGCATGGCCAGGTGATTAAGACACTCAACTCGTAATTTGATGGTTGAGGGTTTGAACCCCCGTCACACCAACCATACTCACCTTTTCAGCCGTGGGAGAGTTATGCTGTGACTGTCAATCCCACTATTCGTTGGTAAAAGAGTATCCCAAGAGTTGGTCGTGGGTGGTGATGACTAGCCGCTTTCTTTCTAGTCTTACATTGTTAAGTTAGGGACGGCTAGCGCAGAGATCTCTCGTGTAGTGCGAAATTGAAAACAAAAAATAATCTCCTATTTCATAATCGTCATTTCTCAAACTACCTACTTCCATTTTAACATTTTGCTTACTTTTAATATATTTAAGGAAACCTCAACTATTAATTTTTACATTTTCAGCAGAACATTCTTTCACATAGCCTTTTAGATTTTCAAACTTGACGTTTGATGAGATTACTTGATCTTATATAATTCTCTATGTTTCCCACAATAAAAATCAATTTAAATTTCTTAAGTTACTTTTTAACAGTTTGAATTCTGAAACTGAACGTTAATATTAATAATTTCTCTCTGAAAAAAAAATCGTACTGGTACTTCGGTAAAAAGACATGTCGTTTAATTTTAGAACAGCTTGAGGACTCATCAAAAGTTACTCTATCGATTTATTCTGCAGTTGAAGAGCTTAATCGGATAAATTATTGTAAGAATAGTTAAGACGTTAAAACCTATTACGAACAGGTCAAAATATTTCGGTCAAAAGTGCTTCAACGTTTTAACGGTTTTTTTGTGTGTTACAGATCAGGTCCCAAGTAAAGGGAGAAAATAGGTACACTTTATCACAGGTAGGGGGCTCGAAGAGCCCAAATGCACATAACTTCATTATCATAAAGAAACATTTCAGGCTAAATTGTGCATGTTGTATTAAATGTTATTTATATGGCTAATTATACACGCTTCTTCTACAAAGCCTCATGTGCTACATTTTAAAATGTTTTAAGTGTTGAAGTTTCAAGTTGATAACAATGGATAGTGCAACCAGTTTGGCTGCTACCTTGTAAACAAGTGAATTGTTGGCTGTTGCTTGACTTATCAAAAAGCCAAGAGGCCCGGCACGGCCTAGCGCGTAAGGCGTGCGACTCGTAATCCGAGGGTCGCGGGTTTGCTCCCGCGTCGCGCTAAACATGCTCGCCCTCCCAGCCGTGGGGGTGTATAATGTTACGGTCAATCCTACTATTCGTTGGTAAAGAGTAGCCCAAGAGTTGGCGGTGGGTGGTGATGACTAGCTGCCTTCCCTCTAGTCTTACACTGCTAAATTAGGGACGGCTAGCACAGATAGCCCTCGAGTAGCTTTGTGCGAAATTTCCAAACAAACAAAATCAAAAGCCAAACGACATTTTGCAAGTTAAATATTGATTGTGTTCAACAGATGGCGCAAGTACATTTACTTATTTAATATTGCCAACAGTCTTCAAGTCACATTTTTAAAAACACGTAATTCATAAAGATTTATGTGTTTTCTTTATAAACCAGCTATTAAGTGCGGTAAAAACTTCTTATTTTGTTGAATGTGTCGGTTATCAATATTTTTTGTTAAAAACTTTTTGTAGTTTTGTCGTAAAACATTTTCATTCAAATTTTAGTTGTTTTGATATTTCAACTCCGAAAATTGTGTTTAACTCTTTAGTGTTATTGTAAACTATTATTGGACGAGGTGTGTTTTTTCGCAACAAAGCCCCATCGGCCTATCTGCTGAGTCCACCGAGGGGAAGATAAAATGCTGATTTTAGCGTCATAAATTTATAGGCTTACCGCTGTATCGGTTGGAGATTTATTGGAAGGCATATATAATTAGTTAGATCGATGTAGAACTTGTGAGTTAATAATCTTTTAGTTTTATACATTATAAGAACATTTTCTTGCCCGATTTCACTACTGTTTAACTCTTGTTGGGGAACTAATACGAAGATGTTTGTGGCTCACTTCAGGCCTGGTTCACAGGTAGGTTTGGTATAATTTAGGAATAGAGATTACACTATTTTTTGTAATCCGCAAGGTTTAATTTCTATGCCAAGAAGATTGAGAAATATTTCTGTTATTTATGATAATTCAATTTTGGAGACTTGGAATGCATTTGCCTGTTTTTCTTACAAATTTTGACCACTTAGAATTTTCCGATTTTGACTTTATTGGCTGGAAAACGTAAAACAAATTAGGTTTTTGTTAACCATCAACCCTTTTTTTTACGTGCTTAGAATTATCTTCTTTTTTCCACATCGCTAGCGAAAGATTCTCCATCACAGGAAAATATGATGTTATCTTATAATAATTTCACTTGAAATGTAAAATCAAGTTTTTATGAGTGTGGGTGTCTATCAAAAAGCCTTAGGTGGTTGGTTGCTATGACATCTTACGATTTATATGTGTATATACGTATATTTATATCGTCAAGGTGAGTTAGCTTGAAACGAATTGCGCGAGCGTTCCCTCACCACAAGGCGCTTCGCTCGCACAGGGTCGGTTATTTCACAGTTGGATGCTCTTTATAATCACAACCATTAAGTGAATGGAAGCTCCCAAAGTTCCCTGCAGCCAAAAACTATGTTTTTATTTGATTTTTTTATTCTTTAGAACTGTACATTTATACCTTTGAATACGTAGAAATACATTGACTTCTAGGCTCTCCTCTGTCGATACACGTGATCATGGTCCTGAATGTGAAGCCGGCGTTGAAATAGACACTATAACCTAGCAGGTGACTACTGAAGTTCGTACGTCAGTTTCAGTTGTATTGGATTACATTCATTTTCACATACATCTATCTACCTTCTGACCAGGCACGTGGGCACACCGATCCTCTTAAGTTTAACTCTTTTCAGCATATTGTAGATTAAGATGAAAAAAAAGAAAGAAAGAAAACTAATCGGCCAACAACACGAGAATCGAATCTCTTCTGTATTTTTTTAATGCTTTATTTTTAATAAAAGAATAAGAAGCAAAGTACAATATTCTGTCGAGCAATGAACCTTTATCACAAAATATATATTATACTGGTTGTTCCACGAATGTATTACATATTATGGAATTCAGTTTATTTTTCGTTAGAAAAAGTATTATATCATAAAAAGTCTAAATTGCGGAGTTAAATTCTGAATTATTAGAAAAACTGACATTGTAAAACCAAACGAGTAGAAAAGTTTCTAATGACGATTTTGAGATATCCTACAGTATTGCAGTTTATACTCTAGGTGAGAAGTGCAAAGAAGCGTATTCATTTTCTTACTATTTTTTAGGTCTGATTCATAATATGAATGTTTTTGCCAAATTAAAGTAAAAACGAGACCGTAATTTTACCTCTGAGTACTTTGATATTATAAAGTGTTTATAAGTAAAAACAGACGACAAAATGAAACTTGGACGACAATTTCAAATTGTCGATAAAATCTAATTAATTTTTAGCGAAAATGTGCTGGCTTTGGCTTTCTAACCTGCCTTTAATTTCATTTTTGAAACTGAATGGAATCACATACTGGTGTATTATAACTTTACATGTGTTTGTTTTTTGTTTTGTTTTGAATTTTGCGCAAAGTTACTCGAGGGTTATCTGCGCTAGCCGTCCCTAATTAAGCGGTGTAAGACTAGCGGGAAGGCAGCTAGTCATCATCATACACCGCCAACTCTTTGGCTACTCTTTTATCAACGAATATGGGAAAGACCGTCACATTATGACGCACCCACGGCTAAAAGGGCGAGCATGATTGGTGTGACGGGGATTCGAACCTTCGATCTTCAGATGACGAGTCAAGTGCCTTAACCACCTGGCCATGCCGGGCTCCAAAATGTTTGTATCAAATAAAATTATTATTAAGATGGTATACATTTGCATTTAGCTCTGTCAAACTGATAAATGCATGTAATATTAAATATAGTATCAGCATACCCAATCTGTATAATGAGACAGGTGCTACGTACATTATGAATAATTTATTACAGCAACAAACAATTTTATGAGACACCTGTAGATAGATGTGTAATTAAGCATTTTACCTATCATAACAAAACCTTACCAAAAGATATATGATGGCAAAGTTAAACCTCAAATTATTATAAGTAGCGTCTGCTACATTATATCAACTCATATTACATATTCAGCACTTGGTTGGCCCTTCTCTTACTCCAATAACTACCGCAAGGTGACGTTATTGATGTAATCCACTGTGATATAATCCAAACGCGTCACCAGAAGACGCTGAAACTCAGCTTAGTTCTGTCTAACAGTTCGCAATGGTATTACAACCCGGAGACTTTGCTGGTCATAGCAGTTTTGTAATATACTTCTGATCGAGATAATCCTGTACAATACAAACACTGTTGGAAATGGTATTGTCATCGCGGAATACAAAATTATTGCCAAACATTGCGCTAACATATGGCAGAAATATTGTCAACATCTACTGCATCATCTCCTCTGTGTTCTCTATGGCAAAGGCAGTCTTCCCTCTTATTCTCTCCAGAAAAATGACGAACACGAATCCTACCATTAGCTTTAACAAGCCCAAAATAGGACTTATCTGAAAACATGACTTGCCGATGGTTTTCTAATTGTAAGTTGAGATACTGTCATGCCCAAGTAACACGATGACGGTGGTGAATTATGGTTAACATCAATTTACAGATAACATTTCTTGCAAAATAACCTTGTTTGGTCAGTCTTCTTTTCGTTGTATTTCTGAATACCCTGAAATAAATTTGTTCATGCTATTCCAGTCTTAAGATTTCGCAACACTTCTTTTAACCTTGACATGTTAACCTGATGAAAACAAGGTTATCTCTGGTGGTTTTTTTACGTTTACCAGAAGACTTTCTTGAAACAACGATGTTTTCTGTAGCTCGATGTTGTTTTGAATACCGGATACAGTACACTGAATGCACTCAACTGTTCTGGCAATGTCTGTTTGCTTCATACCATTTCTGGACAGACAAACAAGTTGACGCCTTATAACTTTTGGCAAGTGACGAGTTATGAATCTACCGCATGTTTAGAGAAATTGTCTGAATAAAACGTTGATCTGTTTCCATAAAGAGTTTATCAAAAGCAGACCCATTTATACAAAACAGGTGTGTGCGTGTGTTTTGACGAACAAATGCTCAAAATAACTTATTCAAACCGGAATAACAACTCGTGCATGTTTATTCGACCATACGCTACTTTCTCTGTTACTTTTCGACAATTACTAAATAATTTCTCCATGCTTGTAGATAATGGCATCAATATAGAACAGTGTGCCAACAACTGGGCTGAGACTTTATATATTTTGTTTTCCTAGGCAAGCGTGTCAAACTGCGAATTCTAAGCTTTATGGTTCGCGTCCTTTTGATGTAAAATCGCTCTCCATACGTTGAGGCAATGGATGCGTTATAAGATTAAAGGTCAAATCCCACTATTTAAATAAAATAGCCCACAGTTTGGCGTTGGGTACTTTTGACTAGCTATCTTTCTTCTATCTAGTCTATGAGTTCCAATTTAGAGACGACTACACACAGACAACCATTATATGGTTTTGCGCGAACATCTGAACCAAATAACACATTTTTCATCATTAGTGTAGATCAGTGGTGCACAAACTTCGGTCCGCGATGTCCAACGGGAAATTCAAACATTGAGAGTTTGCGCGCTTAGAGTTCGCGCCTGCGCGAAGATTAAGTGTTATAGAAGAATATGCATTAGATTAGATACTGGATGGTTCCATATTTGTGTCGAGCAATAAAGAAAATTTCATAAGCAAATCTCGTTAATGCATAGGCATTTAATCATTGGCGCAATGACGTAATATTTCCGTAATTACGAAATCTCACGCGTTCCAATTGTTCTTTGAGATTTACTTACGAGCCCTATTTTGATATTATTTCGTAACGAAAATAGCAGCTAATCGTAAAATAAAAGTTGACGACGAAAACCGGCAGTTTCATGATGATTGGACTGCGCAATACTGTTTTGTTCAACAACAGTTTGTTGTTTGTTTGTTTTTTTGAATTTCGCACAAAGCTACTCGAGGGCTATCTGTGCTAGCCGTCCCTAATTTAGCAGTGTAAGACTGGAGGGAAGGCAGCTAGTCATCACCACCCACCACCAACTCTTAGGCTACTTTTTACCAACGAATAGTGGGATTGACCGTCACATTATAATGCCCCACGGCTGAAAGGGCGAGCATGTTTGGTGCGACCGGAATTCAAACCCGCGACCCTCGGATTACGAGTCGAACGCCTTAACACGCTTGGCCATGCCGGGCCTGTTCAACAACAGAAGAACGTGATTTGTCTGCTGTGTCATTCGACAGTAGCAGTGGCGAAGGTATCCAATATAAAGCGCCATTATGAGACAAAGCATAAAGATTTTCACAACGTTGTCGTTGATGAAGGAACAGCTCGAATTGAATCTCTGCGGCGGTCGCTGAATCACCAGCAGAATGTTTGCTCAAAGCAGTCAGTAGATTTAGGTGCAGCATGTGAGGTCAGTTACGATATTTCGTTGATAGTAGCGAAATCTGGCCGACCGTTCACTGATGGTGATTTTGTCAAGCAATATATGATTACTGCATCAGAAACGTTGTATCTGGAAGCAGTTCGCAAGCTACAAACGGTGGCTTTGAATCGTATGACAGTTCAACGAAGAATTTCACACCTCTCAGCAGACGTGGCAAGGCAACTTACAAATAAAGCAGCCAACTTTGTCTACTTCTCTTTGGCAGCAGATGAGTCGACTGACATCAGTTCAACAGCACAGTTACTAGTGTTTGTTTGTGGTGTGTCATCATCGTTTGATATTACAGAGGAACTAATCGGCATGGGTTCCATGAAGGGTCAGACAACTGGGTCTGCTTTATTCGAGGAGACAGTACGACTGTGTAGTAGTGTTTCATTGGATTTCACGAAACTGGTAAGTGTGACAACTGATGAAGCACCATTCATGACCGGAGAGAGTAGCGGGCTGGTAGCACTGTTGTTGAAGCATCGAGAAAACCAGAACAAACAGTTGGTGAAGTTGCACTGTATTATTCACCAACACAACCTGTGCAGTAAAGGACTTGGTTTTTAGGCACTGGTGGCATCAGTGACGAAAACCATTAATTTCATCAAATTACGAGGGCTCAATCACCATCAGTTTCGAAGCCTTCTTGAAGAAATTGATTCAGACTATGATGACCTTGTGTATCACTGGGAAGTAGACTGGCTGAGTCGAGGGAAGATGCTCCGGTCATTGTCGCATATGAAACTGAATAAAAACAACACTCGCAATCAGCTGACTGATGCTCATCTGGAAGCAGTCTTGCGTCTTTCAACGTCAAACATTAAGCCGGACATTTCTAAGCTCGTAGATGACATGCAGCACCATCCATCGCACTGACTTTGTGACAGTTGACGTACCATAACATTTATTAGAATAAAGTGCAAACTCTTTGATGTAATCATTATTTGTGTGTTCTTAAATGTGATCTCCATATTGTATGAAACAACTATGGGACGATTTTAATCTACACTTTTTTGTAGATCCCAACGGTTACGAGAAGTCTGTTTCTAGCCCCTGACTCAACAAGTTTGTAAACCACTGGTGTAGATACTAAGAGTGTATATATAGAAAGTGACAAATAGTTGAAAAGTGGCTCTTAAGCAGTGTTGTTTCTTAACTAAATCTATAAACGTGACAAAGAAAGTCTTGTCTTACATTATTGTTATTGCATATGCGAAAACACACAATCAACTACTGCAGTTAGTTCTACGAAAAATACTTTTAGCTGCTGTACTTGGTTAAACCAATTTATTTTAATTTAAAAACTGCATCTGATCGTGTACGTTTCTAGTTGTTAGCAAACAAGATAGTCACTTACAAGTTGTGACTCGCTAAAGAATGAAAATGTATTTTATTCTAGTCTTCTATGGAAGTAATTTACGTTATTACGTTACATCAACTGCTAATTCTGCGGTTGTGGTGTAACAACGACTAGAATCTTCTGAACAAAACCTTTCACTGTACAATATCAATATTTGTATTTTGATCACCATTCAGTGTTGCTAAACGGTGCTTGTGCAAATTAATTTCAACCTTACAAATTATACAACGATTTCAAGAATGGGAAGATATATAATTTTTGAAGACTAACAGTTCAGTCTCACTCTGCTTTGAACGGACACGTAACATTTGCATTTCAGATTGTAGACTGGTTACATATTCAGTGAAGCTCTCTAAAACTAAATAATGAATGCGAAATCAACTTCAGAGAAACGATGTAAATAAAAAAATAACCAGCAAAAGCGAGTTTTAAATAAGGACTCTAGCTCAGCCAGCCTTGAGCTACAACGTTTGATCATAATTCGATTGTATAGGTCACTGGTTCGGCTTACATTTGAGGTATTGTGCTCGGCTCTGCACCCCTTCCCTCAGAATATACTTGTTTGTTGAACTTCGCGCATAGCTACATGAGAATTATCTGCTCTAGCCGCCCCTAGTTTAACAGAGAGAAGGTAGCTATTCATCATCACCTCCCCTCAAACTCTTGGGCTACGCTTTTACCAACAAATAATGGAATACTGATCGTCATATTATAACGCCCCCACGGTTGAGAGGGCGAGCGTGTTTGGTGTGATGGGGATTCGTACCTGCGACCCTCAGATTACGAGTCAAGAGCTCTAACCACCTGGCCATGTGAGGCTCTTACCTCAGAAAGGACATTGAATTGTTGAAAAGGGTTCAGAGCTGAGTTACTAGGATGATACCTGGTGGAGAAAGGTTGTGTTGCGAGTACAGGTTAAAAACTCTGAAATTGTTTTCTTTTGAGAAAAGAAGAATTACAGGGGATCTGATTGAGGCGTTTAAGATTATTAAGTGAATTGAGAGTACTGATACAATTTTTTTTGTGTGTGCTTAATGTTGAGAATGGTGCGACCCTAGGGAACACAAATATAAATTTTTCCAGGGTAGACTCCTAACTCGGGTAAAACGTGACATTTGATATTACAAGTTGCATATATAGAATCGTGAGTTTTTGGAAGGTAACAGTCGTTTTTGGGTTGAATCCTGATGAGGAAACGCTCTCTTAGAAACATGTACATTGAAAGATTTGTTTTGTTTTTCTTTTTGTTTGTTAAACACAAAACTACACAATGGGCTATTTGTGCTGTGTCCACTATAACTATTGAAATTCGGTTTTTAGCACTATAAACCTTTAGACTTAGTGCTTATTTACTGGTGGGGTGGGGGCTAGATTGAATAATTCATGTTTTATCATAAATGATTTTATTGTGCTTATAAAATATTTGTATAATGTTTAAAGTTGAAAAAGAGTGGCTGTTTTATACAATTTATACGGGATCTGCCAGATAATTACGTGTCAAAAACAAAGAAACAAATGTACAAGAACAGTTAAAATAGGGTTATAACCATGTGTTTTTTTTTCTAACTGATTGCTATAAGCTTCTGATAGAGAGTAAATCTAAATCAAAAAAAAAATCTGGTGGAAAAACCAACTTAGTCTTCAAAGATAAAATACTGTTCACAAAATTATTTAAGGTACTGCCCCCTAGTGGCAAAGTACTATATTTGCGGACTTACAACACTA
Organism: Tachypleus tridentatus; assembly: GCF_004210375.1. Taxonomy (NCBI): domain Eukaryota; kingdom Metazoa; phylum Arthropoda; class Merostomata; order Xiphosura; family Limulidae; genus Tachypleus; species Tachypleus tridentatus. The sequence continues at coordinate 133,620,688 of NC_134833.1, read as the reverse complement.
GAAACTGTGTTTCGATACCCGTGGTAAGCAGATCACAAGAAACAATTAAAATTGATTTCTGATAGTGTAGGTTGCTTGGTTGTGATAATTTTTAGACAATTAAAACAGTTATTTTCCTTTTACCGTAAAGCTACACAATGGGCCAGATGCGCTGTATACCCTATGTATTTAGCAACTCTGGATTTTAAAGTTATTAGCCCGTAAACTTACCACTTATCGACTGGGAGACAATTAAAAGATATTTTTTACTGCGTAGGAAGACTAAGCTGAAGTATATTTCAGCTTATTAAAATATATCCTTTACTGCGAAGAAGGACTAGGCTATTGTAGCATACTTCAGATGATTAAAATAGTTATTTAGCGTGAGTAAATTTCAGCTTACTAAAATGGATCCTTACTGCATAGGAGGACTAGAGTATAGTATACTTCAGATTGTTAAAATATATCCCTTACTGCGAAAGAGGACTAGGCTATTGTAGCATACTTCAGATTATTAAAATAGAACATTTACTATGCACAAATTATGTTGCAAATATGTCCATGACATAAAAATAAATTATTTATTATATAGTGGCTAGACTGAGGCATATTTCAGATCATTAAAATAATTGTGTAATGAGCTGACTCGAGGCAGAGCCAACTACGAGTTGTATTGGAGCTCCCGATTATTTGACGCCGTAGACAAATGCCTAAAGATGTCTATCCTCAACGCGGCGCCTGCTTGAGGGTATATTATAGCTAATATACATTCTTTATTACGTAGAGGATGTTGGAAGTATATTCCCAGATTATTAAAACAGCTATTTTATTGTGAATAGGCTAAGGAGGAAAAATTTCACTTCAATAATATACCCGTTACTGCGTATGGAGTTTGCTTTAAATAATACTTTAGGTCATTAACTTATCCTTTACTATGTATGGTGTTAGACTTAAATAATATTTCAGGTCAGTAATATACCCTTCATTATTTATGGTGTTATATTCAAATAATATTATAGGTCGTTAACATATTATTCACTGTGTATGGTGTTAGACTTAAAGAATATTTCAGGTCAGTAATATACCCTTCATTATTTATGGTGTTATATTCAAATAATATTATAGGTCGTTAACATAACCTTTACTGTGTATGGTGTTAGACTTAAAGAATATTTCAGGTCAGTAATACACCCTTCATTATTTATGGTGTTATATTCAAATAATATTTCAGGTCGTTAACATATCCTTTACTGTGTATGGTGTTAGACTTAAAGAATATTTCAGGTCAGTAATACACCCTTCATTATTTATGGTGTTATATTCAAATAATATTTCAGGTCGTTAACATATCCTTTACTGTGTATGGTGTTAGACTTAAAGAATATTTCAGGTCAGTAATATACCCTTCATCATTTATGGTGTTATATTCAAATAATATTATAGGTCGTTAACATATCCTTTACTGTGTATGGTGTTAGACTTAAAGAATATTTCAGGTCAGTAATATATCGTTTACAATGTACGCAGCTAGACTTTAAAAACAATTCAGGCCATTAATATGTCCTTTACTGTTTATGTAATTATATTTAAAGAATAGTTGAAGTCATTAATGTAAGTTATTTATTGGGTAGAGACAACATTAGAAATATCTTCTGTTTTATTAAAATAAAGGTGTGTGCGTATGTTGTGTGAGAGACAGGTTTTAATGCTTTGTGTTTTTGTTGTTTACTTTGAAATCCACTTAATCTTTTCTCTTTTGGGCGTTTTTTAAGGTAAACCAACTCCTGTTATGATTAAAAGAGTATATTAAACATTCAGATGGAAATGTGTTCAACATTTATTTCTACCGTTTTGGCTGATACACATATAACTCGGGGTTACCAAAATCGAAATCACTGTTGAACATATATACAGTATCAGCAATTGTACAAAGGTACCAGTTTTAATGATTTACTGTACTACCTCAGATTTCTATTGTTAATTAACGTCATCACATCTGGCGTTAATCTTAACTTCGAACATTAATCGAGGATCAGAAAATGCTTGTCGTCCCATTAAAATGCTAAGCTTCTCATTACCAAGTGTTTAATGGCCTTTATTCACATGTATTTTAATAACTTTGTGTCGATTTATCACTACATTATTTACACAAAGCGAAAGTTGCTAAGCCTACTGCTGGTAAAATGTGTTGTTGTTACAAGATGAGTTTGTATGCTGTAAGAAATTATGTTTGATCACAGATTCTGTGGGTTAGTACGTGGTTTTTCTATTCGATGGATTGAGTTATAGGACTGACGTGGCTAAGAGATTAGGGTGCTCGACTCGCAGTCTGCAGGCCACGGGTTTGAGAATTCGTCTCACCAAACATGCACGTCTTTCAGCGGTGGTGACATTATAAAGTGACGGCCAATCCCACTATTCGTTAGTAAAAAAGTAGCTCAAGAGATAGCGGTGGGTGATGATGAAAGTTGCCTCCTCTCTTATCTTTCACTGCTAAACTAGGGATAGCAAGCGCAGATAGCACTCATGTAGCTTTGTGCGAACTTCCAAACAAACCATAAAATTGAGTTATTATAAAATTATATTCAAATTGCGGGTAACTAGTTGTTGGAAGAGTCTAGCCCGCTAATACAAAGGTCTACTATTTTTTAATGCAAAGCTACACAATGGTCTATCTGCAATGTATTAATCATGAATTTTTATATTATAAGCTTTCATTCTAAACACTGAGCCACTGGTTAATCGAATATTCTTCGTTCCAGTTTCAAACAAAACCTTGAAACATTGGCAGTTATTGCTGTTAAGTGTAAAACTAAAGGGGGTAGGTTGTATAAGTTTAAAAAACGCAACTAATCATAAACTCTTTTAAACTGTAATTTGGTAGGTAGACTTTATTCTAGGGACCTTTACCAAAGATAAACACTGTAGTGTTTATTTTCTCACAGCTGTTAGACGAAACGTTTTTGTATCAGCTGTACTTTATTCTGTCCTTCTACATCTATTTTAAACGTAACGGGAAGATACAATTGCCGTTCCAAAGCAAGGTGAGAGGCCTGGGTCAACGTTAGGCAATGCTTATTCAGTGTCTCAGTCACGCCATCCATCCATCATTTCCGGGGTCGCCCACTTACTTTGAATCCTGTTATTTTTATATTATATGCTCGCGCCACTGGTAGGTTGGGCTGCATTATCACAACGTGATCAAACCACATAATTCTCTACTGCTCATTGTATTCGCTGACTGGGGATATTCCAGCAACTTCTCTTGAACATCTGATCTTGTCTTTTCTGATCTTGTTAACAGCTTTCCTTAAGCATCTCATTTCACAAGTGTTTATTTTCCATTCTCGATTTTCAATAAGATTCCAGGTTTGACACTGGTAACAGGGTTGGTACAACGTTGGTGTTTATTAATTTGTACTTGTTGTTTTTACCGGAGTATTAGGGTGTTTCAGGTGAGGTGTTAATTGGTAGTTTACATAGTTCGTTTTTTTGTATTTTTATATCAGTTTTTCTATCTACTTTCCTTTGACAATACATCCAAAGTATTTGAAATCATTGATTTGCTGTAACCTCGTGGTATTAAATTGATGTTAAACTGATGTGGTGTTACACTCAGCTACATTGCTTCTTGATCTCTTGTGCTAATTTTCATATCCTATACTTTTGGCAGTTGCTGTTCAGGCTACTTGAGTGATAAAACTTTGATCGTTAGCAATAAGGAAATCATAAATTTAATACATATCTACGTTCAATTACCTTCTAAGCAGAAATTAAAATTTCCGGATATCTGAGTGTGTGTGTTTTCTTGTAGCAAAGCTACATCGGACTATCTGCTAAGTTCACCGAGGGGAATCGAACTCCTGATTTTAGCGTTGTAAATCCGTAAACTTACTACTGTACCAGCGGGGGACCCGGATGTTTAATATCGTAATACGTTACATTATAAATCGAAGGCTCGTCCGAGATAAATTGTAACAAGTAACAACATTCCGCAATTTTTACTAAAAAGAGGCAGGTGAAACATTATTGTGTGTTTGTTATTAGGTGCACATCTACACAATGGTTTGTCTGTGCTGCATCCATCATGGGATCGAACCCCAAATTTTATCGTTCCAGCTTTAAAGCTTACAGCTGTGCCAGGTGGATGGAGGACTAATTGTTTGAAATCGTGACTGATCATCAGATTCCAGATTCACACGAACTATAGTGTTTAACGTTATTTTAAAACTGATTTTCTTCCATTGTAATGGCTGTAGTGTTACACGTTTTGAATATTCTTTGATTTATGCAGTGTACGTATTTTAATTATTCTTACACTAGCTCAAGTCTACTAGAACTAACCCACGCTACATCATAATAGATTGTTATCATATTACTTTAAGTTTATTACGACTGATATGTAGTTTCAGTGTTATCAAGTATTGTGGTTAATGCATAGTTTCATTGTTATCAGAGTAGTTTAATTTATATGGATGATATATACTTTATTTGTTATCATTCTAATTTAAGAATACACGCTTTATTTTTATATAGTAATTTAAGTCTTTTATAGCTAAAACCTCGTATCACATGCGGGTCTCGGGATTAAAATCTGTCATAGAACATACTCTCCTTTTCAACCACGAGAACATTATCATGTGACGGTCAATTCTACACTTATTACTAAAACAAACAGATCCGCATCTTTATCTTTCCATGATTAACAACATAGTTTTCATTTTTCACACAAAGTTAAAGTAGAGAAACGATCCGTAGCTCAACTAAAATTATGAAGCTCTTATAACAGTTAAAACGAATAAAATAATTTATAATGTAAAGTCACCTTCCGAAATATTATAACGATTTTATAACTTTTAAAATGGCTGAGTATTTTATAATATAAATCATATTCTAAAATATTGTAACGGGACGCAAATCAATAATCCTCGATTTAACATTACGGGCACTCCAGACAATAGGCCACACCCAGCCTTAGTGGTAGAGCAAGCTTGCCGTCTTATAAGTATTTTTTTTTAATTTCGCACAAAGCTACACGAGGGCTATCTGTGCTAGCCGCTCATAATTTTGCAGTGTAAGACGGGATTCGAACCCGCGAATTACAAGTCGAGTGCCTTATCCACCTGGCCATGCCAGGCCTATCTTATGAATCTTTTTTTTTGTGATTAATAAAAACGAAGGTTTATTTTGATCATGAATACTTACACAAATATGTTTATGATCTCAATCTTTATATGTTTCTAGCTGCTACAGAAATTATCCCGTGTTCTGATGAAGTATGATATTTCGAAAGCTGGATGGCTTAGAAAAATAACAAAATTATTCGATCATCATTGCGGGCATACTGTAACTTGAAACAAAAGAAACTTAGATGATACAAACACAGTAAACATTTTAATCGATAAATTAAAGTTCGTGGTTGTACCAAAACGTAACAAATTTAATGTTAATATATTCATTCAAAAGGGTCATTAACAATTATATTTAGAAACATAATTGACGGTTAGTTTAGTTTAATATTCGTATGCCTTTTATGGATGAAAATGTAATAGAATCACTATTAGTTAAAGAGGAATGGAGGATCAAAATAGTTTTACAAAGACTTTGGTTTCTTAAACTTGTTCTTGGTAATATGTACGAGAAAATGTAACGCAGCTACCACTATTCCTATAATATACATTGTAACATCGCTACCACCCTTCTTATTACATCATACTATAATGGAAATGTTGCTTATATTATACTAAAAACACTTCTTTATTATGGGACGTGCAACCCCAAACTCCACGAAATTTTTATTCTGTGTGCTTGTAGATATGCAATAGAGGTTACGATTTTCCCCTTTTGCTACCGTTTCCCGTCACGGAGAATTTTATTTTTTCCATTCTCAGGACATAGATATGACGTCATTAATACGGTACATGCGGATCTAATGTACTGATGCCATATAATACATATAAGTTTTTAATTTTGCATTTTGCGGATTTTATGAGTGTTTTTTTTTAAATTATTACTTCGCCTCTGTTGATGGATCTTCACCAAATTTGGTATAAAAGTTTGTTCGGTCCATGCGGAGATACGTGCAAATTTACGGTTTACATTTTGTGTTTTGCTGTTTTCAATGGGTGTTTTGGGATTTTAAAAAAATTATACATAAAAAACAACTCTTCATATCTCAAACTAACCTTTCATTAATCATTAATTTATGTAACTTTCATCCGGAGTAGGGGTACTCCAACTAGTAAACTGTAACACGACTACCACCTTCCTTATTACAAAAAATTGTAACACAGTTACCACCCTTCTTATTACATAAATTGTAACACAACTACCACCATTCTTATTACATAAATTGTTACACAGTTACCACTCTTCTTATTATATATATTGTAACACAACTACCACCATTCTTATTACATAAATTGTAACACAACTACCACCATTCTTATTACATAAATTGTAACACAACTACCACCATTCTTATTACATAAATTGTAACACAACTACCACCCTTCTTATTATATATATTGTAAAACAGTTACCACTCTTCTTATTACATCATACTATAATGGAAATCTTGCTTATATGGTTATATAAATACAGACTTTATAGAACCTGGTTAATCTCGAGTTACAATAATGAGAAGATGTTTAGAAAATAAAGACTAAGTTAACGTGTTATGGTTACGTTTAAAACATACTGAAAACATTCTTTTTAACCGTCCAGGTTAATTAACACACAGGAGGTATAAAGATAACTTCATTGAACATATATATTAACAAGGCGAGTCGATTTTATTGTTGGTGTCTATCTTGCTATCTAAATAATATTAATTTTATATTGTCATTTCAAAAATTAAGTTAAGATCACGGCTATATAATTTATCAAACTAAAATCCCTTGCGTTTTACGTACGAGTAAAATTACAAATTAAGTTAAAACTTTAACAAGCAGAGATGACAATGAAGAGACAGCCCTTATTTGCTACGAAGGAGAGAGACAAGAACAGCGAGATAGATTTTGTGTCCTCTCCACTTTATGACGTAAACACACTACTAGCATAGATATGAAGATGATAAAACACGGAAGTGTTGGTTAGGAGGGCTGAGTCTTGATAACGAAAGAGGTGAAACGTGACAGATTCTGACAGGACAACAAATCACGTCGTGGGGAAGCAGAAGAAGGGAGGGGTTGATTGAAGCTTAGAATCAGTTTATAGACCTACTTAGGTAACTGGAAAGAAATCAACTTCTTTGATAGCATCGAATAGCACCAAACATCAAATTAGACTATAATTTGGACTCTTGCCATTAGAAAAAAACGAAGTTTTAGGGCTTACTCGTTTTAGCCTAAAGCTGTGTTAAAAACAAGTAAATTGGTTTTATTGCTACTTGATAGAAGCACTCTGATTTTGCTGTGCAGTGAGATTCGTACCAATGTTCAGTTCCTATTTACCTAAGAGAAAAGTAAACGAAACTATAATGAGGTTTAGGTTTTGATTTCAGAGTTCTCTCGGTAGGTGTGATTGAAACTCTACAAATGCTTCTTAGTGTCACAGCACAACAGAATGACGTGAGGGTGTATCCGTCGTCACTGTTTGTAGATGTTAATTCCGTTTATATGAAGTAAAGGGCAAATGTCGTGCGAGATCGATATTTTGAACTGTACTACTTTTTTAACTCACTTATCTTTATGCTATGTTTTTTCATCTCAAAAGAATAATTAAAGATTACACACACTGACAGATTCGGAATACTTTAAATGTAACGCGTTTTTCTAAATTATGATACAAACAGACTACTCTTTATCCATATTTGATTTTCTGAATTATATTGAATGAGTGTGGGTGTGAGTGTTTTCTTACAGCTAAACCACATCGGGCTAGCTGGTGAGTTACCCTCGGTGGACGTATTTTTTAAAGTGATATTTCTAACTTGGTTGTTTCAGGTAGTGATTTTACAACAATAAAAAGATATTCAATGCTATCGTAAAGTATGAACGCAATTTATTAGAAATGTCTGAAAGTGAAAAGTGCACACACGCACGCATATATATATATATAGCTGAACAAAATACATGATGATTATATTTAAATAAGAAATACATGCTTAAACGTTTGAAACGAAACGCAAGAACGGATTTTAGTTTTTTGTAATGATTAATGACACAAATAACGTAGGCTTATCAATGACGTCACAATGGCATGAAAGAGAAGATAGTGTGTGAAAGACTTAAATTACAAGAGATACCATTTTAGGAATAATACGTACACCTGGAACCGATAACTCGTGATAATCTAAATTTGTAAGAATGACCCACAATCATAACTCTAAATGAACTTCCCACCTAAAAACAAAATCGCGTAGCTGAACATAAACAACAACAAAACAAACCGATCCTGAACTTGGTCACTGACCTAGAATTCTTCTATGAGTTCTACAATCGTAACCAGTAATCTACCCCTACAGCTATAGTGAGCTCTCCCGTCACTGTATCTAGTTCGTTGCACTACGGATTCTGGGTTCGTACGTGTAGGACAAAGCAGTTTGCTTGAACATTCAAAACCATGAACTGACTTTACTAATGATTATATATTTTGAATTTCGCTCACAGCTGCATGAGGGCTATCTGCGCTAGCCGTTCCTAATTTTGCAGTGCAAGACTAGAGGGAAGGCAGCTAGTCATCACCACCCACCGCCAAATCTTGGGCTACTCTTTTATCAACCGTCACATTATAACACTCTTATGGCTGAAAGGGCGATCATATTTAGTGAGACGGGGACTCGAACCCGTGACCCTCAGATTACCAGTCAGATCCCTTAACCACCTGGCCATGCTGGGCCACGGTTATATGTTACGACAACGTTAACGTTTGACGTAATAAAAAGACTAAAACGTTTAAACTTACAAACAAGTAAAAGGATACATTTTTATCAATGTTTTTAATTGTTCTAGAATTGAGATATTATTTTCAAATTGTAATAGGTTCTGTTTCAAGCTCCGTGTTCAAATACAAAACAAATAAATGAATATAGTTTTAATGCTGATTTCAGAAATATAAACTAAAATTTGGAGAAATGAAAATAAATGTTTATATATACATTTTATTTCGTTACTTCAAGTGAGGCTAGATCAAGTTTGATTAATTAGGAAGTAATTACATCTTTATTTAAATAAAAAATAAATGTTATTAAAAATTCTTTAAATAACGAAACTATTTTCCACTTTTCTCCCATTTAAAAATCAATTCCCCAAATGTTGATTTATATTTGTGAAATCTGCAACAAATTTGAAAGTACTTGGAATGTATGTAATTAAGAGACATAATGAGCGATTTGTGGAACCAATCGTAACATAATTCACTCGTATCTCTGCAAATTCGTTTGGCGCCGTAGGCAAAAGAATAATGATTTCTTTAAGTAAATATTTAAGAACATTTCTGAATCATCACATTGCACTTGGTACATTGTCATTACATACTTAGTACTGTGAATGTTTTGCAATTTTAGGGGCCTTCGACGCGTCATAAGAGGTTTGTGGTTTGTTTTGAATTTCGAGCAAAGCTACACGAGAGCTATCTGCCCTAACCGTCCCTAATTTAACAGTATAAGACTAGAGCAGTGGTTCCCAACCAGGGGTGCGAGATGGCGTTCCAGGGGGTGCGAGATAACATTTGTTTTGGCCACCTTCACCTTTATCCTTAAATAAATAATTACTGTGAGGGGTGCGAGAACACATTAAAATTTTTTAGGGGTGCGGGGCATAAAAAAGGTTGGGAACCACTGGACTAGAGGAAATGCAGCTAGTCATCACCACCCACCGCCAACTCTTCGGCTACTCTTTTACCATCGAATAATGGGATTGATCGTCACATTATAACGCCCCACGGCTGAAAGGGCGAGCATGTTGGGTGTGACGGGGATTCGAATTTGCGACCTTCGGATTAGGAGTCGAGTACCTTAACCACGTGGCCATGCTGGGCCACGCGTTATAAGAGTGATGGTCAAATACTGTTATTCGACTAGAGTAGTTGACAAGTTGGAGGCGTATGATGTTGACCAACTTCCTTTACACTTGTCTATCAAAATTAGGGACGGTTAGCGCAGATAACCCTCGAGTAGCTTGGTATGAAATTTAAGAAAAGAACAAAAGAAAGTGTTTCACCAAATGCATCATTATCTAAAGCTTTTACAGAGTTGCTGAAAAATAATAAACCGTAGACTAACATTTAAATTACCAGCAGCCAAAAAACGATAACTCATAATAGTAATGTTTCCTCAGAACATCGGAACCAAATCTACCATACAATAATAACAGATCTTTTTAACACTTAAATTATCGATTTATTTACATATCGTTTGTTACTGGCGGGTCCACATATCGGTTAATGTGTGTTCATTTTACTTTTTGTTAGAATTTCTTGAGTAGAAAAATGACAGAAATATAAGCCTGGTGGTTAGGGTGCTAAATTTGCAATTTAGAGATTGGGGATTGATTGCTATTATTAAACATGATTGCCCTTCTAGCCGTGTGGGTGTTATATGACAACAAATCTCATTGTTCGTTTTTAAAGAGTAACTGAACAGTTGCTAGTGAGTGGTGGTGCTTGTTAATCGCCTTCCCTCTAGTCATAACTTCCAAATTAAGATCAGTTAGCACAGATAGCTCTCGAGTAGCTCTGCACAAAATTAAACAAAAACAAACAAAAATTAGCTGAAAATCAAGAAATTTGTATTTTTTTTTTTGGGGGGGGATCGTAATTTGTTCGGCAAAGCAGTTATTGAAACAGCACCTGTTGGTTATACCTTAGAATCACCGAAGGTTGAATTTTTCGTTGTTCAATGCACAGCTATGCAATGGTCATCTGCGAGTACTGATACATGATGTTTAGCGTTTTGGCCCTCAAACTTGGTGCTAAGCTGCCAGGAGACGCCATGTTTTTAATAGGCGTTGCTGTTTCAATAAAATTTGTTGGGGCCTAATGGTTAGCGTACTGATCTTTGGATCGAAAGGTCAAACCACTTAATGTCGCCGAACACGTTTTGCGGAGGCGTCTTCAGGGAGGATTAGTGAGGTAAGAACACACCCAATTTTGAGCCTAATATACACATAAGTTCCTCGAGCTGTCTTGTTTACTTATAGGTTAATAGCTAAACGTTGTCTCCTACAGTTGAGCTACATAAGTAGATTGTATATTGTCACGGACATATTCCTACAAGTATTTCTGTAATAGGCAGTTGCAGCCCATATCTCAATCAACTCGGTATGAATACCTTGCTTAAAACATCTATCAAAGAATACCTAAAGAGCTGTTATGGGCTAGTTTCTATCAACAAGATCAATAGCCACAAGAAAAAACTTGTCCAAACTTATATAGTACAGTAACTACCTGACCTTCCTGCTACCCCAGAGATTTAAATACTGTTCCTAACTTTCTCACACTCAAAGATGCTTCCTTTTACAGCAGAGAGAAAAGGTTAAAAGATCTTCTACAAGACCAATATACATCTTCTAAGATTACATACAAAAGAAAATGGATGGAAAAGGCACAATCTACACGAAGCAACGAAAACACATTTTGAACGATTGCGAGAACATTGGACAGCTCAAACCCTTACACCAAACGTTACAGACAAATTGGAAAACATTAATAAGAAGAAATGAACCCAAACCACAAAAGATGAGCCCTCGACTACTAGTGTAGTTCTCAACTTCATTTCGAGAACTCTAAGCGATAGAGAATGTAAAGTTCTTAAACTATTCATAAATTTTGCAAAACAATCTTGCACACTTCCAACTGCCGACACAACTACAACCTTAAAACCTCCTGCACAAAACTTCTCAAATCAAACTTGCGCCGTTCTCAAGAATGCCAAGAAACCAAAATCAGACATTACTAAATAGGAATGTATTGCACTAAATCGTCTAAAACAGGTCAATATAATTAAGATTCTACCATTAGGCAAGAGAAACAGTACGTTCATCCTGGATGTTAACAATTATGATATCAATATCAAGCAGTTACTTGACGGACACCAGTACAAAAAATATCACCAATGGCCCTAGAGAAAAGATAGAGAGATTTGTTGGGGTCTAATCTGTCCTCCATTACATCTAGAGAGCCACTGTTTGTCTGTGTGTCTACCTTTGATACCTATAATCATTTACAATCTTACCCACACTCTGTAAATATCCTTAGGGCTGTGCAAGGAGTGTCATAGAGGGTTCAGCATTCAGTTTCACCCCATTCACTCCACAGGCGGCCACTCTTTGTTATGTATTATTTTCATGCCTATAGCTTTTGACGATCTCAGTGTAACTTGGTATGTATTGTGACGGCCAGAAAGGGATTGAAATAACATCCTAAAAAAAAACTAAAAAAAAAACGAAACTTTATTAACGAGCATTTGACCAAGAACTTGAGAACCAGAGACAGCCACTTTAACAGTTTCATGGACTATCTAAGATACAAAAGCTCAATGTATACCCTTAACACTTATCGTCAGTGCAATAAACTCACCTTGCCATCAGCTAATGGCCTTCATGATAACTAGTCTATCTGCACCACGAAATAATACTGAACATCAGGTTCACAATTTAAAATATTTCATGTAGCAGCTTATAAGGTATCATATCAGATCCTATGGTGTTTTTGTCGTTTTCGAAACCTCTTTATCCACGTTCGATATCAGAAGCCCTCCGCATTCCCAAATAACGACTGCTCAATGATAACTCTTTGACACCCAGAACAGACATGAAAATAGACACCATTATGCAACTAACAATTACTTGCCTTTTGTCAACTTACAGCACAACGAAGTTTTCTATGAAGAAATGAACGGTCGAGGTATGACATCACCACTCTCTCCAGTTTTTAGGAAACATTTTCATGGAAGACTTTGAAAGAAGCTATAAAAGATATAAAGCCGAGTTTTTTTTTATAGGCGATATGTTAATGATATCTTTGTTATCTGGGTCCAAGGTAATAAATTTTATCAGTCTTCCTACGATATCTTAAACCTATAGATAAAATAATCCATTTCATCATGGAAATAGAGAAACAAAGCAGCCTAGTGCTCCTTGATATATCATCTGCAAACAGAAAGGAAAAAAAATACTACTACTGCATGCAGAAAACCTATCAACATCGACAGATAATTACACTATCAGTTCTATCGGTAAAACATGGAATAACCAATGCCTGACAAAAAGAGCTGTGAACGTCTGCGATGGAACATCTACCAAAACAGAACCCCAAAACATCACATAGTGTTTTAAACAGAATCAATTCCCTAAAACAGATCACAACAAGGAAGACAATACTACTACTACTTATTTCCCTGTCGTGCAAAACTTAAGTGGAATATTCAAGTGTATAGCCAAGAAATTCAAAATAGATGTCCAGTGGAAATCTCAAAAGACAATAAGATTTATTTTGGTCAAAGCTTAACAGAAACTCACTGATGAAACCTTCAAGGGATACATTAGAAAAACGAGAAGACCAGTCGGAAAATAAGAATAAAAGATCTCAAAAATATCACAAGACAAATAAAAATACAAAATCCAACCATCGTAATGTCAATCTCCTTGCACAAACTGAGCTGAGGACGAAAGGGGAAAGACAGTTAATCTGCATAAGTATATTGTATAGCCACCAGTACATTTCTACAAGTGTTTCCCTACTAGACAATTGCCATCCGTTTCACAATCAGCTCAACATAAACACTGCCTAAACTATCTATCAAAGAAACTGACATGTAACAATAACGTATTCAAACCTACTGAACAGCCAGCTGTCTCGAAACGATACCTTTCTACACACTAACAGCAGTCAAACATCAAAGTGTAAAACAAGGATAAATTCTTCCCATTTTCATTTAAGTTAGGATAGTTAAATACGCTTCAGAAGGCTGTAGCAGTGTGTTCACACCTACATATTCATGGTTAAGTCAAGAAAGTGAGATGCGGTTTTTAAATGGAATAATTCAGATGAGAGTCTCGCTATCTATCTTATATAATAAGTTTTAGAACGGTCAATAAAAATGGAATTTGCTTACATATATATCTTAGACGTACACATAAACTTCATTTAAGTAATAAGTAGATGATATTTAGTTTATTTATAAAACTTTCATGAATATTTATTTCAACAAACTTTCTTCATCGTCAAGGTCTCGTCATAACACACGCAGTTTCAAGCATATATTCATCCAGACTATACATGATAGATCTCACTTCATTCTTTGCTTTATGATGAAATGTTTGAAAGCGTGTGTGGTATAACTGGTACTATAGATATACACATTAATTCATGCCGTCTCCAATCTATACATCTATCTTTCTCACAAAATATTTATGTTTTATATCATTACACATCAAATTCATCCAACTTATTATTCATTCAAATACCTGTAAAGCCACTATATATAAATTAGACCAATATATTGATCAATCAGATGATCTGTAACTATAATATGCCAAACAATTCCTGATCATATTCTCCGGAAAATAATCTACTGACTGACCTATTCATAAGATCCTCTTATGAACTTATAAATGCCAACTTATTTATTTCTGTCTATAAAAAACGGCTTGTCCTGAGAGGTGTTGTTCTTTATAAATATAGGGATATATTAACATCATATTTAGTCTGAAAGACATTGGATAAGAACAATATTATTTCTAGCTTCAAACATGGCTAGTTAATAATTGTTCATCTGAACTCAGGGAGGGGAATCCAGATGAATACTTATTACCTTGGTATTTCGGTAAAGACATCATGAAATATTTCTACCTTTACAAAAAAAACAGCAACGAAAAACGTAGTTGCAAACGTTTGGCAACTGACCAATAGAGAAGATAATTATACAGATTTTTAGAATATAACAGACTTCAAACTTTGGCCCAACGGAACGATTCTTTCAACTCTGGCCATGAGTTGGCTATCTTCAAATGCATCATACGAAAAACAAAACAAAAACCGCTATGTGGAATCCAATAATTAGCTACAAAATCATTTACTTTGAAAAAAGGAAAGTATGACTTCAGTGGTGCTTAGAGCACAAAATGTGTACAAGAATGAAGAGAAACATGTGATGGTCTGATGTGTTGTGCTTCAACCTGTTCTGTACTGACGGTAAAGTAAATACCTAAAAATACAAATCAGAAGTGTAATATGTGTGTATTTATTTTCACGCCTACACATTATTGAATGATTTCAACCAAACTTGGCATATACTTTTAGAGCACAAGGGAATTTTCAGAGAGGGGATGGTATTAGGAATTGTCCAATTCCAATGGCATCCCCAAAGGTCAGTATCTGTTTTTGAGTCTGTCTTACACGTCTGAAGTTTACAATCTCAACCAAACTTTGCATGCATCCTAGTGAATCATGAGAAGTATCACAGAGGGGTCAAAGTTCAATTTTATCTTAATTCACTCCCGAGAAGGCCGCTCTTTGTTATGTATGCCTTTCATGTCTATAGTTGTTGACAATCTCAACCAAGCTTGATATGTATTCTAACGGCCATATAAGGATTGCAATAAAGAGGCTTAACTGACTTCAACCAAATTTTGCATGCAAAGAGTGACATAGACGATTTTTAAAGTCTAGTTCCTTTATATCAGTCCTACTCCCCAAGCACTTCTGTGTTCTGTATTATTCTATTGATTTCTATTAAATTTCGAAGACACCCTGGGAGTGGCAAAGGGTAGCATTTCGATCTGGCCCCAAGTGTCACTTCTTGGTGGGGTCTCTGTCTTCCCATGAAATGAATCAGTAAACCAGTTATAAACATATCAAACACATGAAGAACTTTACCATGCCAATTTATTAAACAGTACTATGATGCAAAGGTGCAGTAACTATTATTACTTAGGATTATATTTTTTTTTTATTTACAACGTCAAGTGAAAAACAAAATAAACTGTTGAAAACTGTTGCCAGTTGTGTCAACTTCAAAATATTTCATTTTCACAATGCTTGACACACTCTTTCTAGGGCAATAATGAAATAATCTAAGAAATTAATGTAACTGGACTTTGTTTTCAAGAACGTGGCAGTAGCTTCACTCAACCTCTTTGGCTACAGGAACTTAATACGATTGGAAGTCAATAGGATGAAAGTAACCTCTAAATTTGGCATTTTAGCAATTATGAAACAATCACAAGCAACACTCTTCGATGAATGGGTTACAATCAAATAAGGCATTAAGCAGCATCTTGTGGAGTCTGTGGCATGCCAGGTGTTTTTCATGCTCAATAAGTGACCTAAACCTATATTAAGTGAGAGTCTAATAAAGTGTAATACAAATAATTACAGTTTAATGCCCCTTCAAAGGAAGTGTAAAAACTAGTTATTCAGGGTGAAAACAACATTTTATCAGAACGATCTGGATATGTTTAGGTAGTAACAAATTGCTGCAAATGTGAGTTGTGGCATCAGGGGTGGAACTAAGCCTAAATGAGGGGGGGGAGGGTCGACAAGCTCTATTCATAACAATATTATACATCAAGCGAAAGGAAATAGGGGCCCGACCTAAAGAGGGGCCCTGTCAGCTTTATCTGACCGTTATATCTGTCCCTGTTTGGCATATTTAGCAATTGAATATTTGATTCATGGCATATTTCCCATTCGACAGCAAAATTTCATCGCCACGGATAAGCTTTTGGTTTAAAAATTTATCACAGACCTTTCGAATGATGGATGCTCGTATACGGAAATTGTTAAACTATGCAGACCCAAAAGAAAAGAGGCCACAATATTCTCCGTAAAAGCAGAGAAACTCTTACAGAAGAGTGCTTAGGTTGGAATAGACTCCAAAATCACAACGTCTAAACGGAAGCTATGATTACGAAAAAGAACCTTCCCACTTGAAGTCCGTTATGATTAACTACATCTTCTGCTACCACTAATAAAACTATAAGCAATAATTTGAAGGATCATAAGCAATATTTTCACAAGTTATCAGTTACATATTGAAATCAATGTTTCTCTTTATGAGAAGAATGGCCAAAGATGCTGAATCACAGCAATACTATACGACCTCATACTTGTCAGATTTGTGATGAAGTTCAATGAATTTTATTCCTTTTGCTCTGATGACATCCACAAACAATGGCGGTCTGTAGAAAATTTGTCAAGATATATGACCTGAGATTAACCTTGCTATCTTTCGCAAAAGACTGTTACCATGAAGAATGTTATGTGGGATATAATTCATAACCATAGCCAGTACAATCAGAATGATCAATGATGAAGATAGTTCCAAGGAAAGCACAGAACGTAAAACAGTGTTCTTGTAAAGTGTGATTAAAATTCCGTATAAGATAACATATACAATCACCTAAGGAGGAGAATTGGTGATTTACTGTAAGTATACAGATATATAATACAAGGAATAACGTAAGTCCTTAAGGTTCTTTCTTCTACCATTGATAGTGTTCTATACATTCTAGTTAAGAAACACTACATGATAAAACATGATAAAACTCTCATAGGAACATACTAATTTAAAATCATTAAATTAATAGAACTCGTAATTTTCTTTACTGATTGGCTTATTTCCAACATGAATTTAAATGCTATCAACTGTTCATCCTTTCTCATCGATTCTTAGTAACCTCTGCATGGAAACAGGATCTCTATGATCCAAAACTTGATTACGATATTTCACGTTACATTTCTAATATGACCGTACATACTACAGACAGTATTCCATAATTCATGAAACACCTGAAAAGAAAAGTTCCCAAAATGCAATTCACAATGGGAATAGAAGATGACGAATTCTCAATCCTAGGTGTGATGGTTACCAAAACATATAACTCATACAGCACTTGAGCTTACAGGAACGTAAAGACAGTCTTTCTCTGTCCAGTCCTCAAAATGAACAAAGTATGTAATACAGGACATATTAAGAAGGAAAACACTTCGCTACAACCATCCTAAACAATATTATATCCAAAACACTTGATAAGTACAAAAATAAATATAAATATCTATAATAAGCAGGAAGAAATGTACACAGCACTGCTGTGCCGAAGATGGATTTAAAAACAAAAACGAGATAAGTAAACAGCATAAAGGCAGAAGAACTGTTTAGAAACCAACACAACATGATCGCAGTTAATACCTATTGAATAGCGATAATGCCACTTACAGCATCTTTTGTGAAAGTGGACTTCAATATTTCAGATTTTAAAGTAACAATAAAAATGAATAAACAGATAAAATGAGCCTTTTTAAATCCATTTAGTTTATTCCATCTTTAGTCAATGTAACGAAGAAGTCAGCAAAACTTGGATATTGCTTCTGATAACATTCAAATATTAAACGGGGGAATATACATAGCCTTTTAAAGAAGATTTGACCTTGAATGACAGCCACTACCACCAACTCACACCTTGAATGACAGCCACTACCACCAACTCACACCTTGAATGACAGCCACTACCACCAACTCACACATTCATTCTCAGGACCTCCGTGAAGACAGTAGAAGATAAGTTAGTAGCCAAAACGTGAAAGATAAAACTAATTACAAAATGGTATTTAATAATAATAGTAAAACTCTAGTTATTAATCAAACTTTAGTGATCGCATATTCTTCTAACAACGACAGTTTTAAATACATTTAAAGCGTAATGCAACACGGAAGTTTGAATGACAGAAACGATGACTTCCGTGTGTAACATTTTGATTTAGAAATAAGCTTAATTCTGTGAGACATAGAATAGGAACCCAAGAAAGTTTTAACGCGTCTTATTTATAAAGGCCCGGCATGACCAGATGGGGTAAGGCGTTCGACTCGTAATCTGAGGGTCGCGGGTTCGAATCCCCGTCACACCAAACATGCTCGCCTTTTCAGGCGTGGGAGCGTTATAATGTGACGGTAACTTCCACTATTCGTTGGTAAAAGAGTAGCCCAAGAGTTGTCGGTGGGTGAAGATGACTAGATGCCTTTCCTCTAGTCTTACACTACTAAATCAGGGACAGCTAGCACAGATAGCCCTCGAGTAGCTTTGTGCGAAATTCAAAAACAAACAGTTTACAGCTTATTATTACCAGGAGCTTACAACTAGAATATTTAAATTTGTTTATTCATTTTGTCATTTCACTTCTATCGCTGTAATTGTAAAGAAAAAAAAATAAAGGTGAAAATTACTATATTTCTCTTAGCTTTCTCCTGGTAATTCCTGTCACACCAAATTTGCCTACCCTTTCAGCCGGGGGGCGTTATAATGTGACGGTCAATCCCACTATTCGTTAGTAAAGAGTAGCCCAAGAGTTGGCGGTGAGTGGTGATAACTAGCTGCCTTCCCTATAGTTTTACACTACAAAATTAGGGACGCCTAGCTCAAATACCCCTCGTGTAGTTTTGCGCGAAATTAAAAAAAAATTATCTTGATATTATTTTTGATATTTTATCACTGATTACTGCTATCTATCGGTTTTGTTTAGTTAACATAGTTAACATTCCATAGTTAACAGCTTGAAGGAAAAACTTGGAAAAAGGATTTTGTCTGTTAGTACCGATAAACAAGCAGTGGAATTATTTAAAATATTTCAGTGATTTCTTTGTAAAACGTAAAGATTCGGACTGTCGTTATACAACAGCTTATGAAATGAAAATGTTTATAAAGCAACTTAACACAATATATTCTTGTGGTTTGATCATTTTTTTAAAGACACAGAAAGCAAGTCTTGCTAGTGCCTATACCAAAGCTACTAATCTAATTTAGCTTTACTTCAAGGAAATAAGACACCAACTTCTGAGAGATCTCCGTTACTCTTTTAGTGATTAAATAGACTAACATATATAAGTATCAATGTTATAGCGTGTACGATCAACCAAGGCTAATGACTAACCAGTTACATAATTTTTTATTACTTGATACTAACTTCTAATTAGTTTATATCATACAATTAGGTTGCTTTAAAGTTATTTTCTTTAGAAGGGGTGGTGAGAAATACTGTACGGGTGTGTTTTCTTATAGCAAAGCCACATCGGGCTATCTGCTGAGCCCACCGAGGGGAATCGAACCCTTAAGTTTAGCGTTGTAAACCCGTAGACTTACCGCTATATTAGCGGGGGGCAACTGTACGAAAAAAAAAAGAGCCAAGATTCGATCGTGTGTTTCTTGTTAGAACAGTAGATGAGCTATCCACTTATTTAGGAATCTATCGTTAATTTTTGCTTTTCTCGTGTGTATGGTTCGTATCACATTCGTTTTTGTTATTAGGTTTTGCTGTATAATCTGCTGTGACGTATTGGGGTATTGCAGAATGATCGGTATTACAGTCTTATGATCTTGAATTCTGACATTTGTTGTTTGTTTTTTTTTGTTTCTCCAGTGTATTCACAACATTCATAACAGTTGTCGCAATATTGATTTAAGCCCCATTGACGAAATTTACGTTCACTCACTAAAAATGATTTAGATGTCTCCAACTGTCTGTAACATTTCAGTTTTACCACTGATTTAGGCAGTGTTGAGACAGTTTTATAACGGTCGATGTAATGGATAGTAGTAGCACTGAATAAATATAACGACATTTAATTTAGTCAACAACAAGCTTACTCTGAACAACATGGGAACAATCTATTTAGCGATGTTCCACATTGTGGAATTGGGGGTACTGCCTTAGTTAAAATTAACCGTTATCCCCTTATCTATGTGCCGAGCTATTCTCATCAACACGCATATTAGGGTTTGTAAATCGTTATTTTTTGTTACTTTACACACTAATTACCACACGTATGTTTCATTTGTTTGAGGTTGCTTCAATTACCACAGTTAGTGGAGATGATTCATTGTGTTCTAGTTTTTATATCTATTCAATTATAAGTATCGCACATTGCAACAAGTATTGAATCTCGGGTATTAACACTTTTATTGATAAAGATGAACAACGTTTCGACCTTCCTACACCAGTCGTTCTGAGATACATTTTTATTTCAAGTTGATTTTTCGTCAGCAAAAAAATATTACGTTGCATTCTTATTATATTTAAAGAAATTATTTCATGAGATAACGTCACGTGTATAGATGTTATACAAATTTTATAAGGAACGATACTTGATTTTGTTCATGTTCATAAGGTGGCACTTAAACTGAAATTTTTACCAAACACCTTAAATTTTCTTATAGCTTGAAAACGCAACTGGTAAAAAAGTACGAAAACATTACGAAATGCTTTGTTTTGTTTTCTGAATAAAATTTAGGTTGTAATATATGAACACAATTTTAATGATATTAAAATAAGGTGCACATAGTGGTAAGAGGTTCTTATGTTTCATTAGGGTCAGACGTGCGAATACGGATGAAAAAAGTCCGAGATTCGAGACGTGATGATGTCGAATACGGTCAGCTGCAGTCACGTTATAACAAGTTAAATATTGTATCTTTGATCGGTTCAAAGAAATAGACCAAGCCCCTGTGGCGATGGCTGCTGCTGCTGGCCCTCCACCTGGTTTCTGTCCAGACTGCTTATTTCAACTGTTTGTTTATTTAGCTTGAGAACTGTAATTCTCTGCTTCATAAGAGTTTCATGCACTTATTTTATATTATTACTAAAACGTATTCAAGTGTGTGTGTGTGTGTGTGTCTTTTCTTAGAGCAAAGCCACATCGAGCTATCTGCTGAGCCCACCGAGGGGAATCGAATCCCTGATTTTAGCGTTGTAAAAACGTATTCGAGGAGTCATCTGTTTATTATTTATTAACTGCGCAGTCGAACATTTGAGAATCATAAAAATAAAATGGTAATACTTAACTTCGTTTACTAGTTGTAAATATTAGCTGTTCCGATTGATATGAAAAAACAACTCGTTTTTCAGGGTTTTTGTTTCGTAGAAAAGATGTCAAAGAAATCTGGAATTATATTATTTGCAAAGTATCGATGAAGAATCTCTTAGTAATCAATTAAACATGCAAGAGAAAATATAACGGAATCATGCTAATATGCATTCTTCAGGCTCACAAAACTCAAATGTACCGTAATAACGTCTATAAATTTATAAAGACACATTACGAAAGACATTAAAGGATTCTTCCGCCGAACCCACTTCAACCATGTTAAGATATACTTGCTAGACAGTGCAAAAGACAGAAATCGTTATGTCTACCACCCATTGCAAAACTATAACATTGCAAAACAAGACTTTTACAAGTGTATAAGAAAAGCTTTAACGGCACATTTTGACTTTCGGCTGTTTTAGAACACTTTCAGGTGTGTCCCTTGTTAGAACACTTTCAGTTGTGTCCCTTGTTAGAACACTTTCAGGTGTGTCCCTTGTTTTGATCTCTTTTTACTTTTCTCCATATTTTCTTTCTTTCTCATAATCAAGCTTCTCATTGAAGATGTTGAAACCACAAAAATTCTCTTTCATTTCACTTCTTCAATGAGTAACAGCTACCTTCCACTTACTTTCATTGTATGCACTGCTTTCAGTAAACGTGAAGTGATACAATAACTGTTTTACATCCTACAATATTAAAGTTTCATATAAAAAATGCTCAAAATAAATTTCTTTATATATATATATATTTGCACAAAAAAATTTTAGTATATGAAATGGGTGCTTGATTGGACGGTGGTAGGGTTCTGAGCTAACGAGCCTGGTTACAATCCAGACGACAAAAATAAACAATTTTCGCACTTTAAGCTGAGGGTGCATTATAAGAGTGACAGTCGTTCCCTCAACATAAATGGTAGATAGGATCTTACCAGCTGCTTTTCCTGCGGATAATCGCTAAAAAATCAATATGGTAGAAGAAAATAGCTTTGTCAAAATTACAAACTACAGCTACAAAATTGACATTAGTTTTTGTATGTAAAAACTACAATATTGACTATTAAATAAAATCACTTTTTACTAAAACTATTATTTTTTATATTATGTTCGCATTGTTATTATTTACCTAATGGTTCTCCAATGACGTAAATCCTATACCTCTAGTTGACCTTCCTAGATAATGAGGTAAAACAATGGACGTGTGGCATGGAGACTTAGTTGATCAAGGTGACTTATTTACTCATAACGTAAGACGTAAGCCAAATGATGCCCTTAAAACAAAAAAAAAAAAAAATAAAAACGGAAGGTTGCGGCTTCTCAGACACGGAAGTATCATTTGTTAACATATGAATCTGACCAGCAAAGTATGACTCGGTATATTAACTGATAAAGACAGTATGACTCAGTATACTAGTTGATTAAGACAGTATGACTCAGTATACTAGTTGATTAAGACATCAGTATGACCAGAAAAGTATGACAGAGTATACTACTTGGTTAAAACATTAGGCTGGCCAGAAATGTATGCGTCAGCATCCTAGTCGGTTTGGTTTCGTTTGAATTTCGCGCAAACCTACATGAGTGCTATCTGCGCTGGTCCTTCCTAATTACACTGGTAACACTAGAAGAAAGGCAGCTAGACATCACCACCCACCGCCTACTCCTGGGCTACTCTTTTAATAACAAATAGTGGGATTGACCGTCACATTATAACGCCCTCACGGCTAAGAGGACGAACATGTTTGATGTGATGAGAATTCGAACCCGCGATTCTCGGATTACGAGTCGAGTGCCTTAACTACCTGGCCATGCCGAGCCGCCACTAGTTGGTTAAGACGGTAGTATGACCAGAAAAGTATGACTCATCAGTATGGTAGATTAATACAGCATTCTATCTTGTAGTGCACTTATTCAAAACATCTGTCTCACCAGCAAAGTGGCTCATTAATATAGTAGGTTAATACAACATTCTAACTTCGTAATCTAGTTACTTTAAATAACAGTCTTACCAGCAGACTAGCTGACTAGTATAGTAGGTTAATACAACAATTTAACTTAGTGGTTTAGTTACTTTAAATAACAGTCTTACCAGCAGACTAGCTGACTAGTATAGTAGGTTAATACAAAAATTTAACCTAGTGATTTAGTTACTATAAATAACAGTCTTACCAGCATGGTTTCTTACTGGTATACTAAGTTAATTCAACATTCTAATTTAGTACTCTAGTTACTATAAACAGTCTTACCAGCAGGGCTACTAAATAGTCGAGTTACTTAAGACAGTAAATAAGTTTGTCCACTATAGTGATGCAGAAGTCTAGAGGGTTAAGTGTAGTGGTTTAGTGTTATATATTTATTTTAATATCTGTGTTTATTTCGGTTTAATGCGTGTGACGTGTATTGTTGAATGTGTATTGCGCAAGTCAAGCCTGTCCTCTAAATTCTCTAATGTAAGAATCAAATATTTGATCGTCAGTATTTTTGCCAATTGAACTTTCTTGAACCTCGCTTAAAAGTCTATAAATCGACGCACCAAGAGACAGTAAAAAATATTATTGGTCTGCTACAGTCTGTATACTTTAAGCCTCGGAAGTTATAATTATGGTAGACGCTTATTAATGGGAAAACTACAGATATTTGAATAAGAACGCTTAACAAATCGTTCAACTTCAGAGAATTAACTACGGAAGTTTGTATTTCTACCAGGACATCTATCTTCCTCTATGAAAAGTAAGTTTGTAAGCCGCATTAGGCCGAACAAGAGTAGTGCTAGCTGGCGTTCCTGTCAAGTGAAGTGTACCTGCGTATGAACATAATAGTAATTTGTGCCTCGTAGACCTAGACCGTTAATAAAATATTCAGTTCCAGACCAGATGGAAGACTGAACAGTATTTGTGAGTTTGTAAAAGTTTTGTATATGAATAATTGTTTACAGTAAGTATCTGTAATAGCCGTTATTATAAATGGTATTACTGTTTGCATATTAAAATATATTTGTGTTAAGATAGAAAATTGTGTGTATCAGTCTTGTCGGTAAATGTATTTAATATATATCAACATTCAATGAACTTCTAAATTAAAATTTCAGGCCATTTGAAATCGTAATACGCAACGTACGTAATAACATAAATTTGAGACTTATAAATTATAATATGTAACGTTAAGACATCAATTTTGACAAGCACAGATATTAGGCAGTCTAGTTGGTTAAGGCATGAGTTTGACTAGTAGAGTGACTCGATGGTTTTGTTTATCAAAATATAAGTCTGTTGAGACTGACTCCGCAGGTTAAGGCATTATTTTCACCAGCAAAGTGACTCTGAAGTTTATTTAGTTAAAACATTTTCATCGCCTGCTGAGTGACTCAAATTTAGTCTATTTATACATCAGAAGTTTCGTTTGGTTATACAACAATCCGATGAGCTAAGTGGCTCAGAAGTTTAGTTTGTTTGTACACCAGTCTGATGAGCTGAGTGGCTCAGAAGTTTAGTTTATTTGTATACAGGTCTGACGTGCTGAGTGTTTGTTTGTTTTGGAATTTCGCACAAAGGTACTCGAGGGCTATCTGTGCTAGCCGTCCCTAATTTAGTAGTATAAGACTAGAGGGAAAGCAGCTAGTCATCACCACCCACCGCCAACTCTTGGGCTACTCTTTTACCAACGAATAGTGGGATTGACCGTCACATTATAACGCCCCCACGGTTGGGAGTGCGAGCATGTTAGGCGCGAACCCGCAGATTACGAAGCGCACGCCTTAACGCGCTAGGCCATGCCAGGTCTCGTGCTGAGTGACTCAGAAGTTTAGTTTGTTTATACACCAGTCTGATGAGCTGAATTACTCAAACGTTTAGGTTGTTTGTACGCTTGTCTGATGAGCTGAATGACTCAGAAATTTAGTTTGTTTATATATCAAAAATAAAAGTTTTCCTTTTCCTTCAGAAAATATCTAGTAACGGCAACACGCATAATAAATTGTCATGTTTTCGTGACATTTCTTGAAAGTAGAAAACACGAATAATAAAGTAGAAAAAATTTATATGTAAAATTCATGCATAATCACACTGTTCTAAAACTATTAAAATTTTGACACTCTTGAATAGAAGGTACTCTTGGAGTTCAATGCAAGTGCAACATAAATATTATACCTTCAAGAAAAGCGTATGAAATAATTTGTACTTGCTTTGCTTGTATCTTACCAAATGCGTTCCACAAAATGTTGTGCTATAAGATTTGTATTGTGAACATAAAGAACTAAAAACTCAGTGAATATAATTTACAACTTCCCTGGTATTGTAGGATCGAATATACATTCATGATACCCTTAATAAAATGTATTGATAAGTTGTTTTCTGTAAATATAAATATTTTAATAAAACTTTCTTCTTATATTAACATTACTTTTTTGTCAGTATTATACATCCAGTATTTGGGTTTAGTGACATTGTAAACTGTTGGGTGTGTCTCGTGCGAGCCTGGCATATTAGTGTGTTGGACTGCGGTTTCCAGGTTCTTAGGCTAGAGACGTGATTTCATTGAATAGGTCTTCTGCACTCCCAACTTTGGCCACGTTATAAAAATAGACAAAAACGAACAACACACGTTATCGACGGAGGTGCTGCAGTCCTTGGAGTCTATACGTAAGTCCTTATACTAGGAAGCAGTTTCTTCCGTGTGCGCGTAAGGTGCAGTTCGGGTTGAAAATATCATTTATATGTTTCTTGTAATGGCTATAAAATGCTTCTTGTAGAAACACTAAAAACAGTGTTATGTTTGTGTCGATCAGAAAGCAATAAAGATGATTACAATCGAATACTTAAACATTAATTTTTGCCAATTAAATATGAGTACAAACTGTTGTATATAATTTTCGTGTGGATAGACGCACTTCACTTAATACGTAACATTCATTACCTTCTCCAGGAAGCACTTATAATATGAACAAACGTCTTCTGCTTAAAACTGTGCAAATGATGCTCTGAACTACGAATATGATAGTGAAGTACTTACACGTTCTGTAGACTTAACAATAAAGTTACTGAGATTGATATACATTCAATTTTACATTTTATCAGTAGACCATCCCTGAATTTAATTTTCCTTATCTGTGCCAACCGTCGACTAGTCAATTAGATTTACGTACAGCGGCAAACAACGTCAGTTTAGTGGTAGTGACGGAAGGCACAGCTCGTTGTTAAAGCTTTTATCTTGTCGAGCAAAACGGCTGACTCAATAAATAACCGAGGAGAACGAGCTGTTGAAAGCATGAGGCAACAAAGAAAGCAGTGAAACAAAAGAAGATATTGAAGGTTCCGTAAGAGGTCCACTTTATCCACTTCGAAATATAATAATCAATAATAAAAAATAAAAGCTGAGACTGTGACACATTAGAACACAATATTTAAAAACGGCAAAGTTATAAACAGTTTGAAATGACCCGGAGATACAAGTTTTTAAGCATCTTCCAAACGACGGGTGTCTTGAGATCAGGACTACTAGTAATTCTGTAATATAAGTTATTGATAATTAGGAGTACATCCACCAAAACTGTTTATTATAAAATCTTACACATAGTTATTGAGGATTGATGTATATCCATGCTGCGTTAAAGAGAGGAGTGTTAAATTCTAATATTTTCCTTTTGTTAAATATCACTGAACTTTAATGAATATGTCAATGATGACAAAGCGATAAATGTCATGACAGTATTTTAGTGATCTATGTCGGTCAAAGGTTAAAAATGCTATTATTTCAGTACTTTTAGGAACGCATGCCGGGAACAGAGTGTTTGGTTTGTTTCGAACTGAGGATTCGTGATTTGTGCACCCGTTAAGCAAAATCGGGTTCCTATCTTAGACCTGTGGACGTTTTAGAAGAAGTAAATATTGTACTTTAATTAGATGGTCGAAAAGTTGGCGGTGGGTGATGTTGACGATCTGTCTTCCTTCTGGTCTACCAACTCAAGTTTATTGAGAGTTAGTACCTACAGCTAAGTGTAGTTTTGCTAAAGTATCCGACAGAAACAAACATACAATACACCAAACGAAAAACGAATCATATTAAATTTGAATGACAGACGAGAATTTTATATAAATTTCATCAAAAAAGAAAGAAAAATTGATAAATAAATAGCATTTTGGTAGTTTACCTTTTATACGAAAATAAGAATGATATTCTATATACTTAGATCTCTTATTATTTTGATTATAAGCAGTTTTTTTCTTTCGTGAAGCTAGTTTTCAGGAGATCGTGGGTGTATTTTCTAGACTGTGAGTTGACTATTTTTTACTATATCTTTCATTAGTGACAAGAATGTTCTTGCGGCCCGATACCTATTGCTTAGCCTAAAATCAATTAGGATCTCCCTGAATGTAGACGTTGGTATTCTCCATGTGTGGTGCATTACAGCACTGGATGTCTGACTCTATTCAACCAGTTTAATTGAATTGTTAAAAAGAAAGCAAAAAGAACAAAAAAAAACAATTTATTTTCTTTTTTATTAATTCAAATCTAATAGTTGTATTCTTTGATAAATATGCAAGAGGGCGCTGATAACAGAGAACGGTGATAATGTCCTCATTTTGTTTTTACAAACCTAGAAATTTAAGGAACGATTTTATAAAAATAGTTATCAAATGGGTCTGGAGTAAATTCCGAAAGAAAAATTTAAAAATCTTCTGGTGTTATAATTTTATAAAACGGTTTGACAGAAAGAGTGAAAGAAACTAGCTTGAAAGTTTTAAATGACAAATTGAAATGCTCATCTTTTCAGCGGTATAGCAGTAAAAGAAAACAAAACGTTTTCCGTTGTGAAGTGGAACTGTCTGCAAGAACAATATGGATATTACCTTTCAAGTGACTTACTGTGAAAGAATAGTTAGTAAGACTGATGATGTTAATGTGAAGTTAAGTGCACTAAGTGCTCATAAAACAGAAATTATGGAATTAAACTAGTCAGAGTCTTTTCAAATCAGTATGACGAAGTCTCAAAGAAGTTTCAGTTACATAAACGACGAAGGGAATTAAGGAAAATAGTGAAATTATGTGCTCAAAATGTGGAATACGTTAGCGTCACATTAAAATGTTCCCCACTGGGACACCGGTAAGTCTTAAGATTTACAACGGTAGAATCTGGGCCTCAATTTCCCTCTGTAGATACAGCAGATAGCTCCGTGTGACTTTACTCTAATAAAACACACATCAAAGTTGGAGTCAGAATAACTATGTGAAACAATAGAGAAAGGTAAAGTATATATTTGTTGTTTTTTTTAATTCTGTGCAAAGCTACGCAAAGGCTATCTGCTCTAGCCGTCCTTAATTTAGCAGTATAAGAC
The DNA here is from genome assembly GCF_004210375.1 of Tachypleus tridentatus. NCBI lineage: Eukaryota > Metazoa > Arthropoda > Merostomata > Xiphosura > Limulidae > Tachypleus > Tachypleus tridentatus. The sequence goes on along the minus strand of NC_134833.1, from coordinate 133,591,580 downwards.
TAGAGGGAAGACAGATAGTCATCACCATCCACCGCTAACTCTTGGGCTACTCTTTTACCAACGAATAGTGAGATTGATTGTCACATTATAACCCTTCAACGGATGAAAGGCCGAGCATGTTTGGTGCGAGAGGGATTCGAACCCGCGATCCTCGGGTTACGAGTCGAACGCTTTAACCCACCTGGGTAGGCCGAGCCAGGTAAAGTACAGGAGTTAGTTGAATACCACTTTGGAATTGTGGAAAGAAAGAAGGCTTTGTTTGAAGTTAAGAGCAAAATTACAAAAAGGGCTATCTGTGCTCTGCCCACCAAGTGTATAGAAACCCACATTTTAGCATTTTAAGTCCACAGGCATGCCCGCTGTGCTACTGAAGAATTTGTTTGAAGTTATGGATGTGGAATTTAGCAGTAAAATCCGACATCCAAGGTTTTTTTGAGGATAAAATATTAGAGACTTACAACTTCAACTCATAATAAATCACCAAATACTATTGTTTGGTTCAAAAGAAACGAACAATCTGGGTTTCTAAAACAAAGAAATAAGGAAAGGATTACAAGAGAGAATACACCGGAAAACTACAGGGAATGAAATTGTGTACACAAAATTAAAATCTTTTGAAAACAGTATTAGTTTGACATTTATTTGTTTGTTTTAAGCATAAAGTTACACAATTTAATATCTGTGATCTGCCCATCGCAGATATCTAAGCCCAGTTTTTAACGTTATCTCTTTCAACTTTACCGATAAGCCTCCAAGAGGATGGGCTTGTTTTGTCTTACAAGGGTACTCGACAAAAAAAGCTACTATGAAAAAGCTAAAATATTCGGTTTCTTGTCTAACCTGAGCGCTCTTCAACCCACAGAAGTACTATATCAGTTTAATACTGATACGTAAACTTCGATAGCAACCTGGAATGTCTGCAGACTGGGGATAACATCAGAGAATCAATTCAATCACGTTTCGTCTGGAATATTTCTCACAAGACGTAGGACATCATTAGTGGGTGGTATCAAAATGTAAGACAGGTGACACTGTCATATTCATAATATTATGTCTGTATTTCTTCAGCTTTATTTCTATAATGGTCAAAATTCAGATACATTTTTAGACTGCGATTATTTGTACAAATTCACTACTGGTCAGTTTAAAACAGTACTTTGTGATTAACCTCGCACTTCCATAAATACCACCAATTTTGGATTGTGTTTTTACCAGTCTGTTGGACAATAACAATATCAAGGTTCACACTCCTCTGGAATTGTTTCACATGGTAATACAGTGTGACGATATTGTAATATATTTTATACGTTTGGTGGAGCTTGTTTGTCTGTTTATAGAAAATCTAGTAAAGCTTTCTGCTACAGTCCCCAGTTTTCAACTGCTACTACAAAAGCAACCAACTGGAAGCACCCGTCCCTAACTAATGGCTTATTTTTACGAACGAAACATTTTAGGATTGAACAATATATCATCCAGATCTTCGACTACCTTCAAGCGCCAAAACTAGTAAGTCATGGACCAGCATTATAGTGATGGTCAAAACGTCCAGGCTTTCCAAGTGGTCATCGGAATTTCTACTTGGAGGGATGAACAGTTTCATATTAAATTCGAAAGCATTCATCCTTAGAAAAAAGTACACCCTTTAGTTAGTGATAAAGTCATGGCTACTCTTCCAAACTCTGGAACAGCTCCGGATCGCATGGCATGAGCAATAATGTTAGTTCCAGCAGCCATCATCACCACCACTATACGAGGTCTGTTCAAAAAATACGCGGACTGTTTGAATTGCGCGGCTCCAGTTGGTTCCAGTGGAATCCGCTTGGTGTCGCTAGGTTTGCACAGATCAGCTGATTACGACGCCATTTCCCGATTGCAGATATCTTCATTTGTGTATTAGCTACGCGGTTTTAAGTGAAGTGCGATTTTTTCGTTTAGCGGATTTCAGAATGAATGACCTGAAGGAGCAACGACTTGCTGTGAAATTTTGTGTTAAACTTGGAAAATCTGCGACTGAAACTTTTGCTATGCTTAACACGGCTTACGGTGATGTTTCTGTGAAGCGTACGGCATGTTTCAAGTGGCATGAACGTTTTAAGGATGGTCGACAGTCCATTGAAGATGATGAGCGTCCTGAACGTCCTTCCACGTCAACTGACGACCCACACGTCGATAAAATCAACATCCTGGTGCGGGCAAATCGACGTCTGACTGTTAGGGAGCTTGCTGAAGAGTTTGGGATATCAGTTGGATCTTGTTACGAGATTTTGACCGAAAAATTGAAGATGCACCGCGTTGCTGCGAAATTTGTGCCTCAGAACTCGTGCGTTTTTGGCCAAACACTCGATCACTGTTCTTCCCCACCCCCCTACTCACCTGACCTTGCTCCTTGCGATGTTTTCTTGTTCCCCAAACTCAAAAGACCCTTGAAAGGAAGAAGATTTGAGACGATTCCCGAGATTAAGGCAAATGCGACGAAGGAGCTGGAGGACATTACAAAAGAAGCGTACCAGGACTGTTTCAACAAGTGGAAACACCGTTGGGATAAGTGTGTGCGTTGGGGAGGAGAGTACCTTGAAAGGGTCCCAGACCTGTAACTTCTAAATAAAGTACATTTTGTTTTATGACGTCAGTCCGTGTATTTTTTGAACAGCCCTCGTACACCTACTCTCTAAACCTGACTGAAAATGGGGCTTCTTGCACAACATATGATTGGTACGATTTGTATTAAGTTTCTCACTTCATTATATGATATTTGTATTTTGATTACTTGGTATTGATTTTTATTATTTTAATGCCATCTAATTACATTTTGGCCATGTATTATTACAAATAACGAAGAAATAGCCCATTACTTATTCGTGTTACACGTTTAGGTTGTATTTTAATGTATAAAGTGTGTAGCTTTTGGAGTTATTGTGACCGCATTTATATTTTCATTATTTCGAACCAGTCCACCTGTGACTCAACGGTAAGTCAGTAGGCATACGACGCTAAAATACCAGTGGTAGTCATAACATTAATAGACTATTGTGTAACTTTATGCAAATTTTATTCAGAACTGATTCATGATTGTAATAAAAGAGAGGCTTTCATTTCGTTATATTTTGGTTATTTGACAATAATGTTTTTGATGTGGCGTTTTGTTATTATTTTGTGGTTTTGTGTGTGCTTTAAGGCCCTTGTTCAGCTAGTTAGTCATGGTTGTCCTAGAAAGAAGGAGTGAAAAACCTGAGATATTCTTATACAATTAAATCTTCGCGACGATTTAAATTAATACAACTCCATTCAGAGCCAAGATAAAATAGACCTTACATGTAGGCTTCGGTGTGTCACGAATAAAAATGAAAACACTAGTCTTTTCTTGAAGCTCTCAGAAATTTAATTTTTAATAAGACATCCTTAGCATATTAATTTTAACACCCCTCATTATATGAACATATTCTGGGAACTGTTGGAGAATTTACTTCGAGGTTTTGCATGCATAGATTTTGGCAAATTTTACACGTTATTCGCAGCAAGAACTGATTACATTCTTAACTGGCACAACGTGCTGATAGACGATTAGTAGTCATCTGAGACACATAAACTTTCCATAAATTCACATCTTCTGGTTGAAAGTGGGTCTATTTGACCTTAAACAGTTTTGTTGTATATTTAAAAAGATCAAACCACGTTTCACACCACTAAAATAAACAAAGTATGAAAAATGTTAGCTGGTAACAAAAACATTGATGGTTGTCTCTAGGCCTAACACGAGCTCTGTAGGCCACAGTATGGGAGTAATTACATAAGTAACTGTAAACCAAACAACCATGTTCAGCAGCTCGGCAGTAATTAAAATTTTATCTGCTAAATGTACTAGTTAATCTGAGCATAATCACAGTTGGAAACCTCGTGTCTTCTATGACGACTGTAATCTCTATGAGATGCAGGGGACGTTCCTAACAAATACAAAACATTCCATTGTGTATATGTTCCCTTTCTTTTGGTTATTGTACGATTATAATAAAACCATGTACCAAACTTATGACGTTCGAATCAATATCGCAATGATCTGTATAGTAGGAAGCTTTTAATATAAAGATCAGCCAAATAGTAATTACCATTAGAAACTGAGTAACTGGGCTCATTTTGTGTCCGATTGGTGAGTACAAATGGGTTTGAGTTAATAACATCTGTATACGGTAAACCTTTTCGGAATCGTGATTGCTTTGAAAAAAGACTAGGTTGAGTTACAGTTGTACACAAGTAATATTTTGTGTTTGATGTTAAGCACAAAGGTATACAATGGTAGCTGTGCTGTGCCTACCATTGGTATCGAAACTATAGTTTTAGAGTTGTAAACCTTCAGATTTATCGTTAAACAACTGTATTTTCACTTTAGACCCACTCTGTAATACAGTTGAAAGTAATTTACATAGCGGTACGAATATTTCCAGATTTTTAATTTGGTAAACATGTTTTCATGACGTATTGGTTAAACTAGAAACACACCTTTAATAGTGTGTGAACTATTTATCTTTTATTTTATTTAAATAAAACGAATAAGATACACTTTGGGCTCAGCTTACATCAATAATCAGTTTGACCACGTGGTTAGCACTGTTGGTCATTTCGTAAAATTCTATGGTGGAGGTTTGAAATATGTCCTTATTACTGAAGTTTGTTTGTTTCTTGAATTTCGCACAAAGCTACACAGGAGCTATCTGCGCTAGCCATATCTAATTTTGCAGTGTAAGACTAGAAAAAAGGAGCTAGTCATCACCGCCCACCGCCAACTCTTGGGCTACTCTTTTATTAACGAATAGTGGAATTGATCGTCACATTATAACGCCCCCACGGCTGAAAGGATGAGTATGTTTGGTGTGACGGGGATTCGAACCCGTGACCCTCAGTTAGTGAAGATGAGGCAAATTGAATAAAAGAAAATCCTTGAATTTTTATATTTAAATTTATTATCTTGCTATAAAATCAATTTCACAAACATCCTAGTAATAAAGTAAGCTTTTAATGAACTTTGCTTATCTGGGATTCTTATAACACAGGGATTATCATTTTTTCTTACACATACTGCTTTTGGGCTCACGGCTCTATAAGAACATATTAAAAGTGTAGTTTTTCCCTTTTGTCTCCAGAGTAATTAGAACGTGAAAGTGTTTTTGACAGTTCTGACAAATCCCATCAAGAAGCAAGATATGCCTCTCTAAGTAGGCTTAACCATAACCGAACCGCTAGCGTATAATGTTGAGAGCGTCTATGAAAACGAAAAAAAGACGTCGGTTTCCCATGAGAATAATGGTGAAACTTTAAAAATACTTCTGTTGTTTGTAAACTATCTTTTACAAAATGTAAAATATGCGCCTTTTTTCCTCCTTATTTACTGTTCATTTGTTAACTTTTTTCACATAAACAATATTGTTTAAGCTAAGCTATTATATATGGATAATATTTCTGTATATATTATATTGAGAAACTGTAGAATACTTTGATTACGTGGTTTCTTAAAACTAAAATTGTTCTCAAAGGTAAGCTTTCCATTTTAAGATAAGAAAAAGCGAAGCTCCGCTGTCCTTGCTACTAGGTTTGTTTGTTTTGAATTTTGCACAAAGCTACTCGATGGCTATCTGTGCTAGCCGTCCCTAATTTAGCAGTGTAAGACTAGAGGGAAAGCAGCTAGTCAGCACCACCAACTCTTGGGCTAATCTTTTACCAACGAATAGTGGGATTGACCGACACATTATAACGCCCCACGGCTGAAAGAGCGAGCACGTTTGGTGAGACCGGGATTCGAACCCGCGACTCTTAGATTACGAGTCGAACGCCTTAACCCACTTGGCCATGCCGGGCATAGTACTAGGTGGAGCAGAGGTAAGTCTACCACTTTGTGAAGAATGCTTTAAAGTTATTACATGGTAAACTCTGGATAAATCAAACAAAAACGGGAGAGTCGAACTACAATGAAAGTTAGATATAATTGTAAGTCATAAGTTTCACGTGCAGTTTAAGTACGTGTGATAATCTACACCTACTCTAAATTTACCATAAATCGAAACTTAACACTCTAAAATGGCCAAGATTTGTAACGTCTTTCCACATCTCCTTGCATCATTTCTAAAACTGTTTAGTATATGAGGAAAAAAACAGTTGTTTTAAACATGGTATGGTTTTTGAATTTTGCGCAAAGCTACACGAAAGCTATCTGCGCTAGCCGTCCCTAATTTAGTAGTGTAAGACTAGATGGAAGGCAGCTAATCATAATCATAACCACCCACCGCCAACTCTTGGGCTATTCTTTTACCAACGAATAGTGGGATTGACCGTCACATTATAACGCCCCACGGCTGAAAGGGCGAGCATGTTTGGTGCGACGGGGATTCGAACCCGCGGCTTCCAGATTACGAGTCGAACTCCTTAACCCACCTGGCCGTGCCGAGCTTTGTTGTAAACGTTTTTTTATCAACTACCTCTCTTTTATTACGTGACAGACTTGACGGTCAATCCCACTATTCGTAAACATGCTCGCTTTTTCAACTATGGGGGGCATTATAATGTGACGGTCAATCCCACTATTCGTTGGTAAAAGAGTAGCCCAAGATTTGGTGGTGGGTGGTGATGATTATGATTAGCTGCCTTCCATCTAGTCTTACACTGCTAAATTAGGGACGGCTAGCGCAGATAGTCCTCGAGTAGCTTTGCACGAAATTCAAAGCAAACAAACGAACAAAGACTTGACAGAAAGTAAATCACCAGTATGGTGTTCTGTTTTCCTTTTACTCAACATATGAACCACTACTAAAGGCTTTAGCCCTCAGTGGTTCAGCGGTATGTCTTGATGCTTATAACATCAATACAATAGGATTTCGATACCTGCTGTAAGGAATTCAGAAATCGAATTTTGATAGCCGCTGTGACAAATTCAGGAATCGATTGGGCCTAACACGATTCTACCTGATCGATTGTGACAGTATTGGTATTAAATGATAAATACTTTAAGTTGTTTGTTTACCATCCTGATCTTACATTTGGTTTTGGAAAAAATGATTATTATTGGAACTTATTATCTCTTGTTATGGAGAAGCTTGTAGCTAAAATGTTTTTTTCTTTAACACTAAGCGTAACGTTAATTTCTGAAATGTGATAGAATCCTGCAGTAATATGGTTTCGAGCTTTTCGTATAGTTCTTTTATTTTTGCTGTAGGCGGTGGGTGGTGATGACTATCTGCTTTTTCTCTAGTCTTTTACTCTTAAATTGTGTACTGCTCGAGGATAGTCCTCGTGTAGCTTCGCGTGAAGTTCCCAACAAATACATTAATTTTTACTATGAGAACGCAGTATCATGGTGTGTGGGGAAGGGGTCACAATCCGCATTGATCTTATTCTGAGCATGACTTATGGTAGCAATGTCTAACACATTGTTCTTCATTACACACATTAAAATACTTTTGTTACAATTCAGGTGAAATGAAATGATAAGTAGAGATGACGCCTCTACTGATTCTTTCTTGGAGAGTTGTCTTCCGTGATACAGCTGTAAGTCTACGGATTTACACATTGCCAAGGTGAGCTATTTGCTGTGTCCACCGCGGGTATTGAAATCCTGGATTTGTGTACTGTAAGTCTGTGACTTAAAAAGCGAAGCTCCGCTGTCCTAGCTACTAGGTTTGTTTGTTTGTGAATTTCGCGCAAAGCTAAACAAGGGCTATCTGCGCTAGTCGTCTCTAATTTAGTAGTGTAAGATCAGAGGGAAGACAGCTAGTCATCACCACCCACCGCTAACTCTTGATCTACTCTTTTACCAACGAATAGTGGGAGTGACCATCACATAATAACGACCCCACGGCTGAAAGGGCGAGCATGTTTGGTGCGACGGAGATTCAAACCCGCGACCCTGGGATCACCAGTCGAAAGGCTTAACCCACCTGGCCATACCGGGCCAATATTAGAGATACTATTCTAGAAATAACCTGCTACTTCAGCAACCAGCCAGTGTCCAAAGCGTCTCTAAAACAGATTCAAAATTCATTATATGTATATTTTTTCTTTCTCAACATCTTTTCTACAAAGAATACTGGTCTAAATTATATAAGTTTCAATGATATTTTGTGAAAAAACTATATATATATATCCTTATTTATACAATCATCAGATAAGCATATTAAATTCAAAATTTGTATATTATTTTACACAAAATATATATAAAACAATGCCAAAAATATTTACTGTTCAAGGTCTCTGTAAACACGAAAATGTTTAAACCCTCAAATTCCTGATTTGTTTTCATATTGTTCGTCATCGTCATAGTTCACATTCTTGATCATATTGTTTATGTTTTCGTCTGTTACAGATTTCATTGTAAAGAAATGACGAAAAACCAGTTGACTAAAGCCAATTTCTTTATTTGTAATCAGAAAGATTAACAGCAGTGTTTGTAGTATTATTAGGGTCAATTCGACCAACAAAGTCATGGACCCAAAATGTAAACAGTGTAGAAAAATTAAATAAAAAGACAATGGCCATTAGTAATCTTAAGGCTAAAAATACACCCTTTAATTATACATCTAGATAACGTCTTTTGTATAACATTCATGCTCAGTATAAAACCTTTAACGTAAGCGCAGTGAGAGGGTTTACATCAAGACTGTTCGTATGAGTTTACAATGAAACCTCGTCTATGAATGAAGAAATTTATTAGTACATTTGATCGACAGAAAGTTCATCTTGGCTGTGATTTTTATTTATTAAAATGCTTTATACAACATCAAGATTATGCTAAGTTGTTCATCCTTCTGTTTTACGAGTATAGCTGTAATTTGTTTTTAGTGTCCTCCTGGGTTACCATTTCTCGCGGTGTTGTTGAAAAACAGTGAGCCAATCGGAATATTTCTTCATAGCGTCGCATCCGCCTTTCGTTACGCTATCGATTTCTTGTTGCTTGGTGGCCGTGTCAGCATGCTAGTCACGTGACTCGTGGGACGTAAACAGAGATGTGACAGGGTGAGGATTACGTTTACTAGCAGCAGGTATTGCTCGATGAATAAGAGAGAAAAGAGCTGCGGAGAGTGGAAATTCAGGTAGGCAGTTTTTTTCCCACCATTGTTGATCAGTCTATAACATAAAAATTGTCCATTGCATTCACAAAATCCAAACAACTTGAAAGTTAGCGATTGTTTTAAATATCGTGGTTTTAAATATTTATTTTTCTGGTGAAAAGGTAACTCATTCTTCTCATCGGTTTGAAATCGTTTTCTTTAATTTTCTAAAACAAATATACACATGAATTTGTAAACATGCACTCACCCGAAAATACATATTTTTGGTTATGTTATTGAATGAAACAAATGTTCCAAAAGCAATTAACGTTTAAAACTTATAAAATGATAAACGCAACTCAGAAAGAAATAATGTAATCTTTAGGATATGCCAGATATTAAGACACTAAAAATAAATCGCTAGTACGTTTAAATATTAGAATAAAAAAAAAGCCACTTACGGTTTTCATAGAAGAAAAGGTAAATCGCCACCCTCGGAATTTATTATGTGCTCAACATGTTTACGTTGCTCCTAGCAACAATTAACACTGTTGAAATGTGCAAATGCAGATTACTTTAAGCAGAGCTCATCTATGTAGAAAAGAATGCTCTTACATGTTTAGTAGGACTGCCTGCTGAATTTTGCGTATTTCTCAGTACTCGTCAACAGCCTGATAATGTAAAAGAGAACGAAGCTTTACGTGGATCACGGAAAGGAAATATAATCTTTTAGATTCTATTCAGTGAACTTTTCTTTATAATTATTGTACCGTTATATCGCTTCTGGCCACTCCATAACGTTCATAATAAATAGTATTCTATAAGAATTTTATGTAATTATCGCTGTAAGAATAAGATGAGAAATAATTCGATTAGTATAAGTGACATCACTTCCGGGAATGATGACGTCACACATTTTGAAACTCTCATGCTCTTTATGAAGAAAAAGGACAGTCTGACACGATTACACTGACCACATGTTAAACATGCCGTATCTTTTTAGATATATTGAATATATGCAATTTTTTAAATAGAAAAATTTAAATTCGGTATCTCTAGCTTTATGCAACGTCAGCATAGATTTTTTAGGTTGCAGCTTCTACAGTGTAGAGTTGAGTAGGTGTTAGTATGTTTGTGGTTAGTTTACGTGAATCATTTTATTTATTTAAACATATACCTTGTGTTTAATTTGATATTCAAATAAAGTTCCTTGTAATCAGGATGTTTTGTAACTAAGGAACAGTTAGTATTTCGAAAAATTCATCGTTATGGTAACATACCATCCACGAGAAATTGGTACTCCTAAGTAGTTGTTTTGTTGCTATGGTGATATACGTCATCATCCAGAAGCAGTAGGCTGTTTAAAACAGTTGTTGCTATGGTAACGTTTACATAAAATGCTCTTCGTTGGTGGTTTCTACTTGCCATAAAAATCTCTTTAGAACAAGATTCAAGTGATAGATAGAAAGATAGCCATAAAGTTTTAGGCAAAAATTTTAGGTGTTTCAAAATAAAATGTTTTACACTGTTTATATAGATAATGTTTTTTCGCAAACTACCATTGCATTTATTTCTTATATTTATCTTACGAACTCGCTAATTTCAATGAAATATGTGTAGTGTACGGAGTAATGCGGATATCAGTGAACACTGTCCAGAACAGGTGATGTTTCTAGTAGCTTTACTTACTAACAGGCTTGATATGTTGACGGAGAAATCGAACAGTATGCGACAGTTTTCGAATCACCTTCTACTTTACCAATCTTTCTCAAAAACTTACAATTCTGAATAAGCAAGCGGTAAACTTCAATTCTCCCAGGACAATTAATTTTAAGACATTATGAATTAAAATATGGCTTTTTCCTCATAATCAACATTTTAGATTATTCACAATTTAGAATTCTGTCAAATGTTCAAAAATTGTAAGATGTATTATTTGACAGCTTTGGTAGTTGAAAACTGTTAAACATTTTTTTTTTTAATTTTCTAATTCATCTCTTATGTTTAACAACATAGGATATAATTTTATATTTGGTATTTGATGCTTGACTATATGTTAGTCATTTAAACAACCTGGAATACAAACTATCAAACTGACATGACTCTTAAACAACCTGGAATAGAAACCACCATATTGGCGTGGAATTTGAGCAACCTGGGATAGAAACCATGAGATTAACATGTCACTTGAACAACCTAAGATATAAATCATCAGACCGACGTGGAACCTGAACAACTTCGGATATAATCCACCAGACTGGCATAGCGCTTAAACAACCTGAACTAGAAACCGACATGCTGTCATAGCACTTGAACAAACCGGGATGGGATATAAATCACGAGATTGACATGACACCTGAACAACTTCGGATAGAATCCATCAGACTGTCATAGCACTTGAATAACCTCAAATAGAAATCAAAATACCGTCATAGCACTTGAACAACCCGTGATAGGAACTATCAGACTGATGTGTAACTTTGAAAGTACTTGTCAAACATACAGTGTTTTATGTTTTCTTATAGTCGTGAATAACAACAGGTGATATGTTGATGACTTGTCACGTTGGGCAATTTTGAAACGGATGTAATTATGACATTTCATGAAGTTTACTATTAACTTTAGATGGATTTAATGCTTTCTTAATATTATATACATCAAACAAAGAAGTATCAGTTTAAGCACTAATAGTTTTTAAATCATTGGAAACAGTAATAGTAATTTATGCTCTAGTACTAAAAGATACCTTGAACATGTTCTAAGAGTTATGTTATTTGTGCACTCGTAATATCAGATGCCTGGAACGTACAGTTGGAACTGTTTATATATTCTTTACGCTGGCTACTTTAAAGACAATAGAAGAGTTCCTGCACTCCTAACACTGGATACATTAAAAACATTAGTAAAGTTGATGCGATACAGAAACTAGTTTCATTTCAACAAAGTAGAAATGGTTTACGTCTTTGTACGCTCGATATATTGAACATAATGGGTGTAGTTTATGACTTTTTTTATGACGTGCTTTGTATTAAGGCAAAGTAAGATATATTTTACAGTAGACTAAAAGATATAGTATTTTGAAAGACGCATGTAAAAAGTAAAACTGTGTTGTATGTATCTTTTGTACAGATATATGTACAGATAGAAGTATAATGGACAATAATAACTGATGTGAGTTTTATGTTTCACATTTTAATTAAATATACATGTTACTGGGAAAGTGATAAAGAACATTTTCACCTGTTATAGAACAAAATAAAATGTTATTTTTAAACAGCCGCACAAACGCTATACAGTAATCTAGAAACATTTTTCTATTACTAAATTAAAGTTATCTGTGGGTATTCCAGCCACAAGAAATTTAAATATTACATTTGATTTGATACAGAAGCGATATACATAAAGTCCGATAACAAAAATTGTTTACTTAGGTTTTATGGATTATAGCTTCGAAACTCTGTTATTATGGCCACTAAAATCTCAGTAGATCAACGGATGCACTTTGAAGTATTCATGGACTGTTACTGCAAAGCGATATGGTCCCCAAAGGAGTTTTAGCTCATTCATAGAGAAATGTTGACACATTTGTTAACATAATTTCCCTGCACTTTGTAAAGTAGTTTTAAACTTTTTTGTAATATTTTCAACAAGTACAAACGTTTCAGCTCTTTATAAATTGACACTCCAAGAATATCATGTTTAATAGAAAATTCTGAAACATCATTTAAAAAGTTTATCTAAGAACTGAGACACAGGCTAGCACTTCGTAACCCCATAAAATAACTGCTAATCTTTTCTAAATAGGCTATTGCAGCTTTAAGAACTTATTGAATGGAGAAATTTCGACAGATGATGTGAGGCGTAGCTGTTGTCATTGAATCAAACAAAGCCGATTATATCTCCAACAGGCTAAATAACTTTTTCTACAGAACCTTTTTTTTTTCATTGTAAAGTCTAATTTCCCAAGAGTTTACGACTTTGATTTGATGTCATTTTTTTATAATTTATTTTTGGTGGTCGAGGACTCATTCATATTGTGCAAAATATAAAAAACAGTAGCTGTTGTTTTTTAAATTACAAACGAAACTATTCGATGGCCACTCCTGCTAGCTGTTCCTACTTTTTTAGTGATAAACTAGAGGTAAGATAGCTAGTCAACTCCGCGCAACTGTAATTTATACTACATATTCCAATCGATTAGTGATATTTGACGGTCACACCATTAACGCATCCACGACTACAGAGTAAAGAGCGCTTTTTTTTTGTTGTTGTTGATTTGTCGGTGTTAAAAGGTTGCGAACCACAAAACGTCGGATTCACAGACCGTAACACTAATCACTGGACCATCCTTCGCCCACCGCATAAATTAAAATGGGACAAGCTACATTTTCAAACTAGTTTTACAATGCACAGTTTTCTGTAGAAACATATAAACATTTTTGTAGTTTCAAGCACTGTCAATGAATTATCCACTTGGAAAAAAAACACAATTAATGGAAATAGTTTACCTTAGTATTTTTGGTTTTTTTCACTACTTCCGTCATCGATTGTGTCACGTTTTATGTTTAACAGTAAAGTAAATATCGTTCTATCCTCCTTCATTTTTTATCCTTATAACATGAGTCAGATATATTTTTTGATTTGGCACTGCACGAGAAAATAGTGGCAAGATTTCCACGTATTGTAGAGTAATGTGTATGTTTTGCTAAACAGTTGCCATTCTGCCATTATCTTGACGAAATTCTGTACCTTGATTCAGGCCAAAACGTAAAATATAGAATAAAACATCAGCATTTTTAAGACCAACATTTACCTAACCGCAAGACTTTAACTTTACTTATTTAAAAGTTATTGCATTTTAAAGTGCTTAGAAACACTTATACTATAAATATGACTCTTTTGGGCTTTCATTATTTCATGTGCTAGATACAAAGGAACCATTTTACAAAAATACTGGGCCCGGCACGTCAAGGCTGTTAAGGCGCTCGACTCGTAATCTGAGGGTCACGTGTTCGAATTCCCCTCGCACCAAACATGCTCGCTTTTTCAACTGTGGGGGCGTTATAATGTAACAATCAATCCCACTATTCGTTGGTAAAAGAGTAGCCCAAGAGTTGGCAGTGGGAGGTGATGACTAGCTGCCTTCCATCTAGTCTCACACTGCTAAATTAGGGACGGCTAGCGCGGATAGCCCTCGTGTAGCTTGCGCGAAAATCACAAACAAAAATACAGGTTTAAATACATTTTTCTTGTGGTAATACTATTGAAAGGATCAGATTAATATTTAAAGTTATTTAAGAAAGAGTTGTTTTTTTTCTAAACTTTTTCGAAATTTTTCTTTGGAAATGAGATATGTTTTTGGTTGTATTATTTTCCCGTCTATAACAATTTACACAACTTTTGGCTTAGTATTTAGAATTACTCTTGTCTCCTTCCTTTTTTTGACAGTACTTTTCCGTAAAATCACATCGCATGAAAGTTGTAGTCGACCAATACACTGATCAACCACCTACCATTCTTTCAATATGGTACTAAAAAACCTCTTTACGTGTGCCAACACTTGATATTCAGGTTGTTTCAAGAAGTAGTTTATATTTTCTTATTGCTAAGAACGACCAAAAGTTAAATATCACGTATTCGCAAAAAAAAAAAAAGTGATTTACAGCTGACTTAAAGACGTAGATGTGAGAACGAGGATATTAATATGCACACATTAATTAATCGTTTAAATTGAAATTAATGTGTTGAGCTAAAAAGCATTTGAAAATCTGAGGGATTTTGCTACGTTTTAGTTCCGTTTGAAAGTCCCTGTGAATTGTGAAAGGTGCAGATTGTTTTTTTTCGATAAAGTTGTTTGTACCAATGATTTTGCAGTACCATCTAATAAAATACCTTCAAACATCTGATAAACCTTAATTTTAGTTTTAGACACAATGACCAGTTGCTTTCAGAAGAATATAATTACAGTAAATTAAGAGTAAAAAGAAAGAAGACATTTCTATGATTCACGCATGTCTGAACAAAATTTCTTCGAAACAGGTATATTTATTAATCGAAGGAACTTGTTTGTTTGTTTTGTTTTGTATTTCGCGCAAAGCGACACGAGGGCGATCTGCGCTGCCCATCTCTAATTTAGCAGTGGAAGACTAGAGGGAAAACAGCTAGTCATCACTGCAAACTCTTGAGCTACTCTTTTACCAACGAATAGTAGTATTGACCGTAACATTATAACGCTCCCACGCCTGAAAGGGCGAGAATATTTGGTGTTACGAGGATTCGAACCCGCAACGCTCAGATTAGTAGTCGAACGCCTTAACCCATCTGGCCATGCCGGATCCCGTAAATGACTGATAAGAGTGTATTTATACAAACGTTAGGCCCGGCATGGCCAAGCGTGTTAATGCGTACGACTCGTAATCTGAGGGTCGCGAGTTCGCATCCCCGACGCGCCAAACATGCTCGTCCTTTCAGCCGTGGGGGCGTTATAATGTTTCAACCAATCCCACTGTTCGTTGGTAAAAGAGTAGACCAAGAGATGGCGGTAGGTGGTGATGACTAGCTGTCTTCCATCTAGTTTTACACTGCTAAATTAGGGACGACTAGCGCAAATATACCTCGTGTAGCTTTACGCGAAACTTAAAGCGAAATATTTTAAGTGGCAAAACATGAAAAGAATAGTGTTGTGTGATATTTCTAAGACAAAGGAAAAGAAAGGTTAATTGCATTATAAATTTGGCACTTTCTACCATTATATTGATATCTAAAATTTTCAGTTTTTCATGCTCCAAAGGCAAAATGTATATGCCAGTCTCTTACTTACGTCTGTAAGTTTTTCAAAACACAAACATATACACGTAATCAAACATTTATTTTATTTTTAACACATATTTTTTTCAACATGTATGATAACTTGCCTGCAAGGACAAGCTGAAGCTTACAAATAAATCTGACTGAATCATTGTAACGTTTTTTAACGTTTTGTATAAACATTTCTAACCATCGACGTGGAAGAACATTAGATTTTCACATCTTGGAAACGAGTATGGTAAAAGACAGAAATATCTAGGCTTACACATATTTTCTGATAATCGCATACATTGTATGACCAGTATACGATCAAAGCAGCGATTTCAATCTTACAAGTGCATGGACATACAGAAGTGAAAACCTTTCAGTAACAAATTATAACGTAAATGTTAGATTACCTAGGATTATTATTATTGGAAGGAGGAAGAGAAAACCTAGAAAACATTGAAGGAATCCTTAGTAAATCGGTAAGCTTTATCACAAAATTTATATACACATTTTGATTTGTGGCTTACGAGTTACTTTTGTAAAGGCCATTTACTGATAGGGATTCTTCTCTAAGGACTGTACAGCTTTCTTGCTAGTCTGTCTCCTGTCGCTAATCTGAAAACTTTAATCTTTTCAAACATGGGAACTTCTCTCATGAGATGGTGAGTGATACATATAAACCCTAATGTTATATCAATTCGTTTTAAAGGCTTCCCCCAAAAAATATTTAAAAAACAAAGTTGTATAAATAAATCACAACCGAAGAAACTTAAATGGAAGCATATGGGCAAAAGCTATCCCACAGCTGATTGCAATCGTGGTTTTTTTGGTTTTTTTTAATTTCGTACAAAGCTACTCGAGGGCTATCTGTGCTAGTCGTCCCAAATTTAGCAGTGTAAGACTAGAGGGAAGGCAGCTAGTCATCACCACCCACCGCCAACTCTTGGGCTACTCTTTTTTACCAACGAATAGTGGGATTAACCGTCACATTATAACGCCCCCACGGCTGAGAGGGCGAGCATGTTTGGCGCGACGGGATGCGAACCCGCGACCCTCAGATTACGAGTCGCACGCCTTAACACGCTTGGCCATGCCGGGCCAATGCAATAGTGAAAGATGATAATGGTGCGGTACATAATGTGCTTGAACACTCACATCTGCCTTTTTATGTAAAATGTGAGAGTAACGAATAGAGGTTAAACCTGATAGACGGCAAATTCCTACTGCTGTTTGTAGTGTGTTGAATGTTAAGATACACTTTATACTTATTTCAAACTGAAAGTTGTACCTACTTGTATGGTTTTTGGTGTTTTTTCAAGTACAAACGTATATCTGTTGACCGATTTTAGATCTAATTACAGCCGCGGCTGTTGAGGATTCCCTCTTGTTTTTCTTCCTCATTGCTTAGTGTTTATAATATTTATCAATCATCTTAAATTTGAAAGTAATGTTTTGAATGGCAATCTTCTAATTAATATAAAATTTATTTAACTTTTTTTCAGTCAATTGTCTACCTATACATATGTGTACCTACACATATGAATTGTTCATTTTAAATATATATTTCTGTTTAAAATAACTACAACATTGTTCAATAGTTTACTGCAATGGATACGTTATAAAACTGAGAGTCAAATCGAACTATTCGATCAGAGTAACCCACAATTTGGCGATGGATGTCGTTGGTTATGTGCCTTCCTTCTGGCCTGTTATTTCAAAACTGTAGACGCTAGCACGGATAGCCATTGAGTTACTTTAGGCGAATGTCAACATATAACAACATTTTTTTTAAAAAATAATAAACCTATTAACTTTTTCTGTCAACGTTTTTGTTTTTGTTGTCATAAACCAGTCTTGAAAATTATGATTTCCCGATCTAAACAGAAATAGATGATCGGTATATAAATATTTTGCTTCGGAAAAAGCGATCAGTTTGTTCTGGCAACATTCTACGTATGAATACCAAACAATGATAAATGTAGTTTGTTTGTTTGTACAAGCTGTTTGACATGACTTTATTGTTTGTTTGTTTGTTTGTTTTTTGAATTTCGCGCAAAGCTACACGAAGGCTGTCTGCTCTAGCCTTCCTTCACTAATTTAGCACTTGGCCATGCAGGGCCAATTACAATCGTTTTAATAAAACGTTTTCAACTCTCCCATTATAAATATTGTAAAAGTCGAAATTGGCTATAAACTAAGTAATTCGTTCTTTGAATTATGAAGCGAGTGTGAAGTGTATTTTACATTTTTTTTAATTTCATAAAACTTTAAAATAAAAAGTGTAAAACATGTTAATTTAATGTTTTAATTTTTTTCCACATTGAAAGATTAATTTATCAAACATGTTTTGTCTAATAGAAGTACCATAATAATGTCGTCCATTAAAAAAATGTTATAAAAAATCCTTAACAACAACATAAAAACATAAAAATAAATTTAAAAAGTCTTTTTGACACTACGGAATACTCAAAATTAGATGCAACTTGAAGTGTTGTAACCGAGTTTCATTCTCGAAGTTTAGATGTAACGTGTTACGTTACAGCCGTAAAATAAAGCTAGAAATGTCACTGGTTTTGTGGTGGTTGTAAGGTGGTAGATTGGTTGACTACATGGTTACTCTGAAGTACATGTAAATCTGATGTATCACACTGAATTTCGTTTTCAAGATTTCTCTAGCGTTTGAATAATATACAGCTAAAGTTGTTTACATTGTTGAAAAGAAGTGTACATAAACCCTAATGTAGAGCACCAGGTACTGGTTATACGACTTCTCCTGACAATTAACTTTATGGTTGACTGTAAGAGTTCTCTGATGTTTAGATACATCCTGATGTAGGACAACATGTATTGGTCACACGATTTCTCCTGGCAATTAACGTACAGCTAGTTTGGTTTCTCTGAAATATGGGTAAACTCCAACACGTTGTAGAAAATATTTGTTACAAGGTTCCTCTGACGCTGAAAAAGTGCAAGGATACGGTTGCTAGGTTTGCTTAAGTGTTATATTTTATTATATTAGCGCCCTCTATTAGCATAAAGAAAACCTGAGCTTGTCTTGTTGCTTTATTATTTAAAGCGTTGAGTACAAGAAACTTCCAGAAAGGCACGTGATCATTTATTCAATAAAAGTAAAACTAGAGACAATAGCTTGATAAAGAACAACTACTTGTCCGCATAAAATGTTAAAACAAGCCAGAAAAAAAAGGTCTTGATTTTAGTTTTTCGTAAAACTTAATTTCAAAAGTTTTAAGGATAAAAAACAAATTTTGCCCACGTGGCATTATGTCTTAAGGCTCTTCTGCTGTGATTCAACTTTAGCAGAATACAAAAGTCAGAAGTCTGCTTAATCGATTTCTGCTGCGACTTTGTAGAAGAGACACTTGATGTTCACTCCATATATGCTGCAATTGTACGAACTGTTGTTAATATAACAGCAATTGGGCAGAGCGTACGTGACTTTCTTAGAACATAACCTGTCAGGAGGAACCTCTTCTTGAGCACGAAACTTTGTAGCTGTTTCTCACCCCGATTGATTGTTAGCACAAGAGGACCCTGAGATGGGATTGAAAGTCTAATAGAAATAGCTAAGTCACAATTCAAGATTGTTAATTACATATTTTTAGTGTTGGAGAACTCACGTGTTGTCTATTTTTAATGGCATCATTTTCGACAAAAGAACGAGGCGCTCACGCACGCACACACGAAACGTGCTTGAACTTTTCGTCGTTACGAAATATTAATATTTGTCAACTTTGCACGTAATTAGTGACAGAGACTTAAACAACATTCACACGTAAAGGTGTCAGAATATTGGTTAAGAAATTGCCCAGAAACACTTTTTTTTTATGTCAACGGAAGTAAGTGTCAAAAGAGTTGACGCTCTATACATTTAATAAAGTAGACGTATCTCTCTTACGTATATGTTTTGCAAAGATAAGTGTAATTTTGAGTAACATTAGAGGGAGCTTGTCTCAGTAACTAATATGACGTGTTTATTTGTTTGGGGGGAGAGGTATACCTAATATGGATAGCTACAACCTCTTCAATTGTGCAAAGACTAAGGGAAAATCTTACAAAAAGGTAGATTTGTATGAATGATTAATGTCAAGCTTTGGAATAATTTTATCGACACAAACAACTTTTTGTATATGTCTTATTAATACAAACATTTATTTTTCCTACATGTGTTTCATTGACAAAAACAAATTTATTCTTTTTATTTTTTATAGACTACAAATATTTCCCTTTTTGTGCAACTTTCTTTTACTGAAACATATAGCTAGCTTTATCCTCTCTCTGTGTGTCTTATTAATACATACAGCTTTATCCTCTCTCTGTGTGTCTTATTAATACATACAGCTTTATCCTCTCTTTGTGTGTCTTATTAATACATACAGCTTTTTTCTCTCTGTGTGTGTCTTATTAATACATACAGCTTTATCCTCTCTGTGTGTGTCTTATTAATACATACAGCTTTATTCTCTCTCTGTGTGTTTTATTACTACATACAGCTTTATCCTCTCTCTGTGTGTCTTATTAATACATACAGCTTTATCCTCTCTCTGTGTGTCTTATTACTACATACAGCTTTATCCTCTCTCTGTGTGTCTTATTAATACATACAGCTTTATCCTCTCTTTGTGTGTCTTATTAATACATACAGCTTTTTTCTCTCTCTCTGTGTCTTGTTAAAGCCAACTCTTGTTTTATCGATTTTCCATTGCCCAGGGTTACTCATGAGAGGTTGAATTCCATTAAACCTGTATAACTTAGTAATAAGAGTTAACCCAATGATAGGCTGGATTTCATTTTTAATATTAAACCGTTTGTCTGGTGATTAATTCAGCAGGAAAAAAGACAAGGGTCAATGTTACTCACACTTCAGAGCCGATATAAATAGAGGCTCATTGTGGTGAATAGACAGTTTAATACATCATACACGTAACACACAATTTTAACCTCCTTATTTATATTTTATTAACAGATATAACTTTATCCTTCATATATTTGTCTTACTTATTGTACAACCTGTATATGAGTTTTATTAACACGTAAAACTTCATCTCTGTTTTATTAACACACAGCTTTATTTTCTTTGTATGTCTTTTATTAATATATACAGTTCTATATACTTTGCGTGTGTTTTATTAACACAGCTTTATTCTCTTATTTATTTTCTTCTGTGTTTTATTAAAACACACGCAAAGAGGATATAGCTGTAGGTATTAATAAAGCACACGCAAAGAAAATAAAGCTGGGTGTAGTAATAACACACAAAGAGAATAAAGCTGTATGTATTAATAACACATAAAAAGAAGATAAAGCTGTATGTATCAATAAAACACACACAAAGAGAATAAAGCTGTATGTATTAATAACACATAAAAAAGATAAAGCTGTATGTATCAATAAAACACACACAAAGAAGATAAAGCTGTAAGTATCAATAAAACACATACAAAGAGAATAAAGCTGTATGTTAATAAAATATACGCAAAATGTATAGAACAGTATGTATCAATAAAACATATAAAAAGGGAATAAAGCTGTGTGTTAATAAACTACACGCAAAATGTATAAAGAATATGTGCTAATAAAACACATACAAAGAGAATAAAGCTGTGTGTATCAATAAAACACATACAGAGAGAATAAAGTTGTATGTATCAATAAAACACACACAAAGAAGATAAAGCTGTAGATATCAATAAAACATATACAAAGAGAATAAAGCTGTATATTAATAAAACACACGCAAAGTGGATAAATCTGTACTTATTAATAAAACAGCTGTATGTGTTATATTAATACATACAGTTCTATACATTTTGTGTGTGTTTTATTAACACAAGCTTTCCCTTCTTTGTGTGTGTTTTATTAACACAAGCTTTCCCTTCTTTGTGTGTGTTTTATTAACACACAGCTTTCCCTTCTTTATGTGTGTTTTATTAACACAAGCTTTCCCTTTTGTGTGTGTTTTATTAATACAAAAAGCTTTATTTTCTTTACGTGTGTTTTATTAATACCTACAGCTTTATTTTCTTTGCGTGTGTCTTATTAATACATACAGCTTTATTTTCTTTGCGTGTGTCTTATTAACATATATAACTTTATAGCCTTTGTGAATATTTTAGTAATACACGTAACTGTATTTTTTCTGGTGTGTCTCATTAATACATACAGTTTTATCTTCTTTGTGTGTGTCTCATTAATACATACAGTTTTATCTTCTTTGTGTGTGTCTCATTAATACATACAGCTTTATCCTCTTTGGACTTGCCCAGTTTACTAATGTCTCATCTAAAATATTTCACATGTAATAGAAATGTGTCCCCGTCCCCTGCTTCAGTTATCAAATGGATACAGGCTGGGTTTGACCAAATGACTGACTGTGAATTCGAGAATTTATGATTCGCGTCTCGTTGCCACAAAATAGGTTATATTGATTAGCATCCTTCCCTCTAGTTGTCAGTTCCAAGTGAGAGACGCTATGTGCAAATAACTCTTGTGTAATTGCACACGAATATTCGGAACATAGAAATAGATCATTGGCTAACTGCAGCAGCCGCGCTTAGTTAAGGGAAACACAACAAGACAGGTGACTTTGACAAGTGATTTCGTCGATAGAAGTTTATTTTAATTTTAAAGTTCTCCAATTTTTCTGCACTAAGTATTTGTCTACTTTGTCTATCTGATAACGCTGACAATGATTATTTTGGAAGTTAATAGGGCACTGCGTTGTTCACCATCAGCAACGAAAATATATTGTTAAACAAAGGTATCTTTCTGAAAATAAACTTGATAAAACACCTGTTTCAAATTATTTGTGTAATAAGAATTTCTAGAGACAATTCAATATTCAATTATGGAGTACGTATATGTTCACTCTATTGGGTTCAAAGTTCTGGATCCTTTTCCATATAAAAACCCGCCTCAATTTGTAACCGTGAGTGCTGCTTTCCCTCTGGTCTATCAATTTAAAATTAGGGCCGACTATGTAAATAGCCATTAAAATGTTTAACGCGAATATTCTGAAACAAACAAAGTCATTTCTTTAAGCAAACTGATGTAATAAATATTAAAACCCGAAGTGAAACCACCAGGAGAATTGTAACTACAACTGTGTTTATTAAACCTGTCGGATCAGTTAATATATTTCCTTATGATATATTGCTCTAAAAATTTAGTAAAATTTTTCTTTGAATATTTTGGATTGAGATGAAAGTGTTATTAAAAGTAGCGGTAGAGGCTCAGATGCAAACAATAACTAGGAGTTCTTCGAAAAAACACTTTTAAATCTCAGTTTTCCTATCTTGTCATGGAATGTCTAAAACAGTATTTTATATGTTAAATAATTTTTACATCTTTAGTTATGTCCCACATGTCTCAGCAGAAAGTGTGTAGACATACGACGCTAAGAAAAGGGTTTAGATACCCGTGGTGGCCAGAGCCGACAGCTCCTTAAGTAACTTTAACGATATAAGTCATTTTATTATTCAGCTGCAACATAATATGTCAAATGTCCGCATACCAATAAAACTCAGTTTGTGAACATTCTAAACATCTTTTCAATTGTAATTGTTTTTCTTATTGCTGTACATTCCTATATACAATTCAAAGCATTTATTGAGATACAGATGTTTCGTTAGGATGATTTTCTATTCCTGAAAATAACAAGTGCAGAATATGTCAACTGAAGTCATAAATCAGTTGAAAGTTGGCTTTTAAAAATGTCACCAAATTTTAAAGTAGGTTTACTTTCTTAAAACCATTTAAATTTTCCTACTCGATACTAAATCAGGTTAAGTATTTCAAACAAAATTACGATCTTCAATTCAATAAATTATCGTGTCAAAGACGTCCATGTTTCATTCACCATAGGCTTATATTGAAAATATATCAAATAAAATAGTTTTACCCATAATAAAAATTCTATTGTTTTACTATGACTGAGAATTTAGGTTGTTTTCTTAGAACGTTTGTTCTGACATTGTTTTTATGATTTTGTTTTACTAGAATTTTAGTCCGAACATTTTATTTCTCTTAGGAATTTTGTTTTTGCCTTCTCCGAATCATACACTTGTTTCAAACTGTTGCTGTTTTATTTCCTTACAAGTTTAATTTACCTTTTATTCTGAACTTGTTCTGTTTTTTAATATTTTTCCTGGAACAAAATGTAAGTGTAAACAGTTGTGCTGATGTGAGATGGTGTGTGAACTTAATTTAATGAAAACACTGTATGCCATCTATCACTCCTGTATTAATGACACTAAGTTAACGGTGTAATAATTCTGGTTTATCTCTTCACATGGAAAGTGATAATAAGATTAAACATTTTATCTCAAAGCTGCAAAGGTTACGTGACATTAACATATAACATAATGTTTGGGGACAATCTGGAACCCTTTGGTCCATTTTGCCTATTCCATCCTTTAAACTATTGAATAAATTAAAATAATTAAAAAAGAATAAAAGTTAAAGCCATCACTTATCATTCATATATGTATCAAGCTTTTTCTTAAATTAAATTTACTACCTGTGCAACATCAAAAGGCAACCCATTCTAAAAGCCAACCACCCAATTGGAAAAATGAAACTGTCTTAGCTTAAGACGACTCCTACCCTCCTAAATTTAAGGTTTATGTCTCCTAGGTCTACTATTCTAACTGTTAAATATGGAAAAAGATGATGCATTAACACTAAAAATTTTATTAACAGTCTGAAACACTTCAAACAGATATCGAACTCGTCTTTTTCAAGAAAAAATATTTAAAAGATATCAACTTCTCATATGACAACCTCTCCATCCCAGACACCATTAATTGTTTTTCCTAAGGGAAAGAGCCCAAGGTTGAACAAAATATTACAAATATGGTTTAACCAGCAATTGTAGAGTGAAACTGTAACCTTAAAGTCGAATTTACCCTACCACTAGCAACATCACAATGTTTGGTTGGCTTTAGAGACTAATCACTTACGACACCAAGCTCCCTTTGGTTCATAACATTGTTAAGTTTATTCCTATCCAAATTATACTTATAATTCAAACTGTTATAACCCACATGCATTATCTTGCACTTATTATAATTAAAACCCATCTGCCATTTGTTTACCCAACTCAGTACAAAATTTAAATCTTTTTTTATAAATCAGTAACATCCTCTTCATAGTTAGCAACACCCAATGCCTTAACATCATCTGCAACTTAAAGTAATTTATTTATGTTACTGATGTAAATAAAAAAGAGCAAAGATCCTAAAAATGATCCCTAAGGTACCCAAGTTGTGAAATTAATAGTTCATTGAATTCCATTTGTAACAACCATCTGTTTTCTTCCATCCAGCCACTCTTCTATCCAACTTGCTAACTTATCCCCTACACCTATAGAGATGATTTTTACAAACCTTTTATGTGACATCATTAAAATGCCTTCTGAAAATCCACTTAAACCAAATCTACACCTTTACCCTCATATACATAAGCAGTAACCTTTTCAAATAGTGTCAAAAGATTTGTAAAGCAAGATTTTCTCTTAATGAAACCATCTTGACTATCCAGTAACATTCTACACTTTGTTAAATTATTTTGAAAAGTATCTTTTATCACAATTTTCAAATTTTTTCCACAATTAATGGGTCTATAACTACTGGAACAAATTGTATTACCTCTCCTGAAAAGAGGAGTTACATTAACTAACCTCCAATCCTCTGATATCTGCTCACGATTCAAGAATTGACAAAAATAGTTGTAAGAGGCTTATATATCCAATCTTTAACTTCATTCAAAATCCTTGTGGAAATATAAAGTGGTCCAGGAGCCTTAACTTTTTCACCATAAATTTTTCTTAACCAGCTCAGCATAAATGCAGTCATCTTGTTTGATTTTGTTTCCATCTGCAAACTCTTCAAGATGTGGAGTACTGCTTAAATCTTCGTTAGTAAAAAAATTGAAGAAAAAGCAAAATTTTATAATTTAGTCATCTAATAAGCATTAGACGCAAGTTTCCCTCTATCATCTCTCAATAGTTCTAACCCAATTCTAACGTTTTGTTTACCCTTAATATATTTAAAGAAATTCTTACTATTAATTTTTACATTTTTAGCCAACCTTCTTTCTCGCATTTTTTCATGTGCTAATTTCCTATTTTACCTATTTCCTTGGTCTTTTATTATATTCTGTCATACCAGTCAATTTAAATTCCTTAAAGTTATGATGATTTTCTTTAATTTTAACTTTTAAACTCTTTGTGAGCCAGCGTGTTTTTTTATTTCCAGTTACCCTTTAATTTCTACAAGGGATATGTTTACCTTGAATACTTAAACTTTTATCTTTAACAATTATTCACATCTGAACAGTATCTCCAAATATCTCAGCTGCCAAATTGTCAACAGATAATTCTTGCATCCCTTCAAATTTTGTTTTTGAAATTTTAAACCAAAATGTCGTTATTTCTTATTTCCAAATGCAAAAAAATATTGAACCTAATACAGCAATGATCACTCAGACCTAATGATCACTCAGACCTAATACAGCAATGATCACTCAGACCTAATGATCACTCAGATGTTCTCCAAGTTCCTCCTCCTCAATCATTTCTATATTTGAAGTTAACAATAAATCTAAAATAGCAATGCTACTAGTAGTAATGCTACTAGTAGGTTCCTTAAATAGCAATGCTACTAGTAGGTTCCTTGACTAATTGATGAAGAAAGACGTCCTGAACATTTTCCAAAAATATTTCTCCATTATGGTTTGTCTCTAAAATTTCCCAATCTATATGTCTCAGATTAAAACCTGACTTCATTAACAAATGAAATTTTGATCTCATTGTAAAGTTTCTTAATAATTTCATCAATATAAGTTTGTGGTCTGTAACAAATTCCCACTTAAAGCCTTTTCCCTTTGTATTCAAGAATAGAAACCGAAATGGATTCAGTATTATTGATATTATCTTTGATATCCTCAGTTTCATCAGGATGTAACTCGCATTTTATATAAAAAAACACTTCTCCCCCCCCTCTTTAATGCCCTATCCTTATTAAATAGCCTGTAACTCTGTATTTCAAATACATTTCTGTCCTCAAAATCATCCACATTTCACCACATTTCAATTTCCAGTTAATTCTTAAAATACTAAGAGGCAATAAACTAGTTTTCAGATTGAACTTATTTGCTGAAACAACGTAAGTATCCTGTTTTAGGAATTACTGGTAAGTTGAAATATAGCTAAGCCAAAAGTGACGTTGAGCTTACTAAAACTATTTTTACGTTTTAGCAAAACTTACACCACTAAACTTTAAACTAGAACTTTGACCGTCTTACTTTTACTTACCAAAATTACTATATCTAGTTATTATTGTATTATTTAACCTAATTACTAGAAACTATAAGTTTGAAAACTTATGGACGTATAATAAAAGACCAGTTATTCCCTTCAGGCCTAACGAGTATTTTATATGAATTTTCTGTTGTTTTTTCTACGTTTATTCTCAGTAGTTTAACTTTTAGTTTTAAAACTGTCATTTACGGTTTCGTTTGTTGGTTTCAGCAGAAAGCCGAGTCATCTACGCTCTGTCCACCTAGTGGAATCGGATCCCGGATTTTATCGTTGTAACGTCATAAGTTTACAGCTAACCCACCAGGAGAACGCTATTTTCAGTATTTCGTAAAAGGGTTTGGTGTGGACAATACAAGGATCACTTTAATAAAATAACGGCTCTACTTCTATGTATTACAAACTTCCTTGCATTCATATTGAAAGTATTTAAGTTGCTATGGCTCTCTAAGAAAATAGTATAATAATCATTCGTGAAAGATCTCTTATTGCTAGTGAAACGTAATACACTAATACTGGTTGCGTTCAGTATATACATATGCGAGGGCTTGCATATTTTCCTAAATAAAAAAAGATATGGTTGTATTTGCTGAAAGTTTCTGAATCGATTGTTCATAAAGTGTCTTAGCTATCGACAATATCTAGGCGCCCTGAAGTTTAATTAGTTTGCAATAACATTAGCTCAGTACACACTGTTTGTGGTTAATGACTTGAGCTTTAACAAAAACCGTGGATCTCATGTCAGCAGGATAAATATTATCAAATGCAACAAGTTATTAGCTTTATCTCTTCTCCTTCTCAAAGCACTCACGTTTCAAATCCGTAAGCTCACCAGCTGAGATTTACCTGGCGAAACGAGGTATTGATGTAAGATGAAACTTTCGGCATTATCTTTGAAAATAAGAAACGCAAGTCTTTGTTGCCAGTCATTGCTAATGTTTGTTTATATACTTCAACATCAACGAAAATAATTCAACTAACTTTCCTTAATACCAATACTTTTCCTAATAATCGGATTGATAATTTTCCCTTTGGTTATCCAGTGTTTTCTTCCATTTTGTAAAATGCTCATTACAAGACAAATTTGTCAAAAAAAATCTTAACTTGTATATTGAAAGGATACCAGGTAACTTATCTCTTTAAATCAAGAGGAATAAATATGGGTCCCAGGGGGTTAGATCTAAATGTTGATCTCCCACGTCACTCCCCGGGGGAACCTAAGGGTAGATATTAGGTTTGGTGATAATCGGTCAAGATCTGACAAGTTATAATAGACACATAAACAAGGAATTTTGGGTAACAGTAATTTAGTTATGTGAATGTTTATGAGAGTAGTAAACTTGTTGAGGACTGTTTTATGAGAGTAGTAAACGTCTTGAGGACTGTTTTATGAGAGTAGTGCACTTATTGAGGACTGATAATTCTCAGTACCTAACATTTCTAATGTTTGAATGAAGATCGCATATACGTCATTAGTATTTCTCTCTTTGTTTCTAGTTAATAATCTCAGTAAAACTGGGAATGGAATGATAAAATGCACGAATCTGAATGATTCATACACCAGTTTTAATTTTTCTGTTTGTTATATAAATACCGGTAAAAGAAAATATCCACAAACATAAGACTTTGCATGCCCATGGAAACTTAAGTCACTTTGATTGTAAGCAGTAATAGGAGATTATAAGCACGAATTTATAAAACTCATACGTTCAAGAAAACTTTGTTAATTTCAATGTAAGCTGAGATATGAGATTGTAGGTGGAGGGTATACACATCCATGAAGGTGTTATTATTTTGAATGTAATAATTGCAATAAAGAGTAAATTCACGAACCTGAGGAGTTCACACATCCATAGAGGCTTTACTATTATCAGTACAAAAAGTGATGAACAAATGTGAGTAAAATCTTAAAAGGCTTATACTGAGTCTTACCATGGTGGCTAAGCGACATGTTTAGCATCAGTATATTTTGTTAAAGAGAGTAATATCGTCAGTATTTTCAGAGAAATACTTCACAGCAATTTCTATGGAAGAATATTCATATAGCAAAATATTCACATGGTGTGGACCCGAAAGACTATTTTGTATAGAAGCAAAAACGCTTGCACAGCAGGGTGTTTAGGACAGCAGCAGGGTTTTAAAAAAACACCACTCAGGACAATCTGGTGTAATAGCCTTATCTGCAAAGTGAAGACTGCGGCAACTCTTCAAATCAAAAACTCTATTCTGAGGACAATCAGCGAGGATCTGAGGTTGACAAAAGCTCAAAAGCCAATAGTTTATAAACTTTCAGCCACATCTCAACTTCAAGTGGCTGTTTTTATGAGACAGTTGATTGAAGAAACCAGATCACACAATATTCCAATTTGACTACACATACCTTCACGCCTCATACAGCTCTAGTTGAAACTGCCGTGCCTTTAGTATGTTTAAGTGTAATCTAAGCCAACATCTATGTACAGTAGAGTGACTGAAAAAAGATTTGTCAGGATGTATGCTCAAAGTCTTATCTTACCATCTTTTATAAAAGCTTGTTACAAGGAAAGTTGTGCGCAATTATTTTTTCTGCAATCTATGTACTGAGAAGCAGGGAATGTGTCATTTGCCGTTGAGTTTTGTCAGTCTTATATTTTAGGCTATTGAACTCTAGAACGAAATCTAATTTTGTGGCTGGAGAACAATGGTAGCAGGACTATTATCGAATCAACCTAATAAAAACAGATCCATCTATCAGACTATGTTCAAGAGTGTGAAACATACATAACCTTAACATGAGCTGCATTACCTGTACAAGAAGACATTCTGGAATGGATAGTGTCTTCCTTGTTAAATTCATCGAGTGAACCCATGAGGCACCAACTGGTTGGGAGAGATGTTTCAACGCTGAACTAAAGTAGTGTTATGGCCAATAGGATATTCCTTTCTACCGAGCTTTTAGCAACAACACGAAAGTTTGGCAAACACTTGTTCCCACAGCTTTAGTGTAATTAGACTATTGAACCTTGAGTAGGTAAAGAAATCAGTTTGTATTCAATGGTGTGGCAGCCAGCACAAATAATTCAGAACTGGAATAGCATATCTCATCTCTTTGAAAATACACAGAGATGATGTATAGAGTCTTTAAAACAAAAGATTTAGAAGTACTAGAACTTTTTCTCGCCCTTTTGATGTAGCATAAAATGTCAACAAAGTTACAAATTTGGCATACTAATACTTACGTCATTCTTATGAAGATATGCCTTACCGTTAATACTTATCTTACTGTGGAAAGTTGTAATTTTGGCTAGAAAATCAACTTTTTATGGAGGGACCTACAGCAGAATTTACCTGCTAATATGGTTTGCGTCACAGAAAACCTTCAGTTCTATGGAAGTAATAATTAGTTTCATTTAAAAACCAAGCACAGTGGCATGCGCGAATAATTGTAAAAAAGGAGAGTTTATAATTCCTTCTATAAAGTATTTCCTAAGCAGGATGCATTTGGAATCCGCGGAATAACTCTTATATGCTCATGCCAATAAATTTCGTGATTTAAATTATTACAGAATTCAATTATTTTTATCCATAAGCCAAGCCGTACATGCTATTCATTTGTAACTATGGACAGATGGCTGTGAAACAATTAACTGGAATGGTTGTTGGCTTTCTGTGTGAAGAAACTGAAGCTAGAACTAACTGTTCGGTCGCCATTACTTCACCCACCACATGGTTTTCAGAGCATCTGAGATCATTAATCGAAGATTTTGCTGATAACCGTAATACTAATCTTTGAAGAGGAACCAATAGGTTGCTGGTGTAGCTTTTCGTATCAAGACAGGTCTTAAATAATCACAACTTATATATCGTTGGCATGCATTCTGTTATTCAATAACTGTGCTGTATTCCTTGATCTACCAGCAATCTGTCTAGTGATTAAACCAGTTGGAATGATAGTAATGAGCTACAGTATAAAGTCTCGTGCCCAGCTATTGCACATAGAACTCGGTGATGAAAGTAACGCTTTAAGCTATTTCGCACTCTATATGGACTGTATATGTTTTATGTCGTGTCTACGCTATGTGTCACTAACTTTAGAGCACCTGATGGAACTTGAATTTTGTGGCTTGTAGTGGAAGATGCATCTAATCATGTGGATTATATATTGTTGTCTGACAACAGGGTTCGAAATGCTGCGTAGAATCTGAGAATAGAATTCTAGTAAATAAATAAAATAAATATGAAGTTATGTTGGTGTATATCATGAAAGACACTATTAATTTTAAACACTGCTGTCAGTAGATAGCGGAATCAGAAGAAGACTGGTTCCAAAACTGGAATGTGTAGCGATTTCATCTGCAAGAAATATGGTGAACAGTCGTGAATACATTTACTTCGCAACAAATATTTATAATTGTATTACTTGTCAAACATTACATGCTGCAAAGAATGGTTCTACTGTACAACATCATCCCAGAAATCAACAGAATAATGCAGTTAGATAGCCCTGCCAGCTGGTGAAACCTTGTTTGTATGTGAAGTAATCTTAGCAGTGATAACATGCTACTGTAAAAGCCATCCTCATAACAGTAAAGTCTGTCTACGTACAGTATTAAAATAGGTGACTTACCAGAGACGAAACAGAAAAAAATATCACAGAATAGTGAATATAGCATGGAGACACGTAGTATCTGATCTGATACATGCGATATGATATTTTATGTTATTACTATTACTTGCAAAGTACAAATAGGTGCTGTGATTCAGCTTGTAGTTTCTATGTCTCTCAGAAAGGGAATTATTTCAATTTCGTATAATATAGGAATGGAGTACTACGTATAGTCAACCGTGGAAGCAATTTTCTGGCTACTTCCAGGCAGACTGTAAAGAGGTGGTGTAGACATTGAAACGAACGTCACAGTTATTTATTCAAGAAAATAGGCTTGAATATCACTTAACCAGAGACTATTGATGGTATTTAACATGCACTAATTGTTATTGGTTACTTTGCCACAAGGGATGACAGCTCGCGTATTTGTGAATGCTTGAATATAGACTGTGACTGATTTAGCAGAGCAATGAATAACGTGTTAGAGACTATGGCTGATTTAGCAGAGCAATGAATAACCCGTTAGAGACTGTGGCTGATTTAGCAGAGCAATGAATAACGCGTTAGAGACTGTGGCTGATTTAGCAGAGCAATGAATAACGCGTTAGAGACTGTGGCTGAATTAGCAGAGCAATGAATAACGCGTTAGAGACTGTGGCTGATTTAGCAGAACAATGAATAACGTGTTTTGAAGCACCAGAAAAAAAAATCCATACAGATTATGAAGGAAACTTGAACAGTTTAATATTTGTTGATTTCTGAAGAGGGTTGAATGTAATGACGCTTTGGCTAAATTCTTTAAGCAAACTATCGAGCAGTTAATGATGAGAAAAATACTTCAAATATTTACCTGTCCATTTATAATGAGCTGAAAACAAGCTGGTATCTAAGCAGTGTTACTGGAAAACCAACCATATTGATAACAACAACAAGCATCAAACTATATGGTGGGTAACGATACATTAGCAGATGGATAAAAGAAGGATTTCAGTAGTTTAGAGAACTTCAAGATTATTTGTATCTTTTATTTTATCTGTCATAGTAGACGTTTATAAAATATTATTTGTGAACCACTCGATCATAATATCTCAGCTAACTAAAGGTATTAGGTAAAAAACCGAGAACATCACAGCTAAGAAAGTAGCTCCAGATAAATATGATATCAAAAAGCCAAAAACAAATGCAAATTTTAGATGGGATTCTCTAAGTAAACATTTTTAGTTTTTTGTTTTTAATTCGAGATTTACTTCAACACTGTTTAGCATAATTATGTTCAATTTTGTTTCATATCTACACAAAACACGTTATGTATTTGTGCATGCTTTCCCGATGTACAGCGATATGTAGATTATGAACTTGGACTACATGAAAAGCAGTGAACACTAAGAAAATCACAGTGAAAAATTGATGATTTTACTGGATTTTGTTTCTCATTATTTATTTTTGTACGTGTATAGTACGATATTACTTGTGATTTCATGTTTAAGCTACAAGTACATAAATGTATACACAGAGTCAATCACAAGTCAGTAAAGGAACTAGTCAAAGTACTAAAACTTATAATGTGCATTTTCTGTTTTCAACACCAAAACAAAGTTGTATACACAAAGTCAATCACAAGTCAGTAAAGGAACTAGTCAAATAACTACAACTTATAATGTGCATTTTCTGTTTTCAACACCAGGTTGTGTGGCTTTTCCCAATAGCTTCAGTTTAATAGAGTTGAGATGTTGATAATTTTGCAGCTTTTCCGAATCTCTTTCAGTATTATTTCTTTTCGAGTCACAGTATACACACTTAGTGAGTACTGTTGTGTTGTATAACTTAAGGTATCTAAGTAACCCTATAGAGCATTGCACTGCTTTCCTTCAAGTTTTACGACACTCGAATCAGATGTATTTCTTGTACAAACTGAACTCTGGGTTTTACTATTTCTAGAAGTCCATGAGGAATAGTGGTAAGCTGCATTTGAAGTCAGTAACCCTTTTCAATAATGAGCATGCACTGTTTTGAAAAGCAGATTTTACCTAGTTCCTCACCAAATGACCACATTACTATAATAGTCGACCTAAGAATGAACTTTTATTTAACTTTTGACCTATAAATAAATGGACAAACACTGTTAAGATACACCCTATTTGTTGAATTAATATTAAGTTCTTGATTGCTTTAACTGTCTACATGCTCAAGAGACTACGCTTTATTACTTATATAAAGGAGGATACCTAAAACCCTTCCAACAATGAGGACTTCAAAGATTTATTGAAGTTAGCCTTCTCGATCGCTTTTGAGGCTCCACTTTATATGAAGAACTCCAATGAAAACCTTGAGAAGCCAAGAAGCAGTGACACAGAAATTAGACCTGCCCTTACATTCAGTGAGAAAATCAAACCCTAGAACAACGCTAGGAAGAAGGTTTCGACAACCGTGGTGGGCAGAGCACAGATAGCCCATTGTGTAGCTGTGTTCTTAATTACAAGCAGTCACTCGAAGTATCTGTTTTATTTATTTACGTAGTAAGTCCTAATTTTGTGTTAAAGTTTTATTTAAATACAGTTAATTTTATCTTCGTTGTATCCTCTATTGCTGGGTGCTTTATCTTACAAGTATCCTCTATTGCTCGGTGCTTTATCTTTGTAGTATCCTCTGTTAATGGGTGCTTTATCTTCGTAGTATCCTCTGTTACTGGGTGCTTTATCTTCGTAGTATTCTCTATTGCTGGGTGCTTTATCTTAGAAGTATTCTCTATTGCTCGGTGCTTTATCTTCGTAGTATCCTCTGTTAATGGGTGCTTTATCTTCGTAGTATCCTCTGTTAATGGGTGCTTTATCTTCGTAGTACCCTCTGTTAATGGGTGCTTTATCTTCGTAGTACCCTCTGTTAATGGGTGCTTTATCTTCGTAGTATCCTCTGTTGTTAATGGGTACTTTATCTTTGTAGTATCCTCTGTTGTTAATGGGTGCTTTATCTTTGTAGTATCCTCTGTTGTTAATGGGTACTTTATCTTCGTAGTATCCTCTGTTACTGGGTGCTTTATCTTCGTAGTACCCTCTGTTAATGGGTGCTTTATCTTCGTAGTATCCTCTGTTGTTAATGGGTACTTTATCTTCGTAGTATCCTCTGTTGTTAATGGGTACTTTATCTTTGTAGTATCCTCTGTTGTTAATGGGTACTTTATCTTTGTAGTATCCTCTGTTGTTAATGGGTACTTTATCTTCGTAGTATCCTCTGTTAATGGGTACTTTATCTTCGTAGTATCCTCTGTTAATGGGTACTTTATCTTCGTAGTATCCTCTGTTGTTTGGTGTTTATTATTTTTAAAACTGGATTACAAGAACTTCTGAGTGAAAGAATAGTGACCGATAAATACATCACCCAGATCACATGTTATATTCAGTGCCTTTCTATATTAGTTTAGCTATATCTGAAACTGTTTCACCCATTGTAATTGTATAATATTCCTGATTTTATTTAAGTGTCAACTACATTGTTTCCGTTCCCTGTTTCTTTATATTCGTCTTGCTTTTAATTTTTAAGAAGGACGTAGAAATAAAATCATGATACTCAGTGCTTACAATCAACAGCATTGAAAAAAGATAGTTGTATTTAATATTTAGATACTCAGTGCTTACAATCAGGCTTAGAACGCTAGAAACAGAAATTCGATACCCATGGATGACAGAACGCAGATAGCCCATTGTGTAGCTTCGTGCTTTATTCAAACCAACAACAACGACAGCTTACAATCAACAGCATTGAAAAAAGATAGTTGTATTTAATATTTAGAGCCCCGTCCACGATAGTGTACTTATGTTTATATTTTTGAGTTATGTTTTTTCATTCAGTTGTTTTTACTTGTATCGATGAAATATTCTGTCTCTAACTCCTTAATTCTTAGTTGCGTTACTCTGAATAAAACTTATGTGAATAAATTTTTAAGAACCTGCCGACCGCCGGTGGGGCAGCGGTAAAATATTGAAATCCAGGGTTAGATTCCCTGCGGTGAGCATAGCAGATAGGCCGTGGTGTCTTTGTCCTACAACAAATAAACAAACTATGAATCTGCTCAATTGGCTCAACAGTAAATGTAAAGGCGTATAACGTTAAAAATCAGGTTTCGATACTCGTAGTTGGAACATGAAAAAATATAAACCATTATATAAGTCTGTGCTTAATAAAAAACAAGTAAATGTTATAAGCCTTCTATATATTTATTAACCTGTATAGAAGATATTAGACTGACCATATCTTGGAGATCCACCTGTTATTTGTCAGTGGGAAGTTGTTTAATATTACTGTTTTATATGCATGAATGGTATCTGTGCGACATGCATTATTATTTAAAAATGATTTTGTTATAGAAACTTCAAAACAACGTACTAGTTGTAAATAGAGTTTTGAAACGTTTGAAATAGGTAATTTTATTATTTACTTAGCTCTTGTTTCCACCAGAAAGGTTTTAATGAGATATATAATTATCCTACTTCAGAGATAGCTCTTTGTCGGCATCTTTAATGTTAATATAATATCTTGAATCCTATGTATTCAAGTTAAGAAATAAACAAATTAAACGACTTCAGAAGTGGTGCGATACGTAAGATTGACAGATCTTTTGTCTCTAGCGCCCTCTGTTGGAATGCTGAAATATATTTCATACTATATGTAATCATTAAAAAAGTCCTCCAGTGGCACAACGGTAAGCAACGACTGATAACGCTTAAAATCGGGTTTAAATACCCGTGAAGGACGTAGCACATATAATCTATCCCATTGTGTAGCTTTGTTTGTAATTAGAAACAAGTGAACCACCAAAAAACTAATTATAAAAATTTCATATTTTCAATTGCTCCCTAATGATAAAATACAGACTGAAATTACCAGACACTATTCTGGCTGGAATTTTAGTCAAGAGTGATAGTGATATCCAGAGATGTGAAAATGAAGATAATACAATGTACAAGATGTGATAGCTATATACATACAAAGGTCCTTACTCTATTAAATATTTATATGGTCGTTGTTATAATTAAAATAATTGTTAAAATATAACGTTATAAGAAATAACTGTGGAAAATTGATAACTTACATTTTGCCTTGCTTACGTTACACTAGCATATATTCATTAGCTTATGAACAGTGGGCAAAATTTGTTTGAGTGGTTAGTACTTTTGATACGCATATTCGTACTGTTGCTATACTTAAATGAGTTAATTAAACCTAATAAAAACAACTCTATAAATGCAATGATATTTCTTTTAAGTGTAACCAGTCTGATGAAACATCACAAATAGTTTGGTAATAACTTTAGCAGTTCATTTCAAACTGATATAACAAACATCTGTGGTAAACAAAATATATATTAAAGTTGTATTTACGTTTAATGTTTAATAATTAAAATAGTGTTTGAACAAAAATGTTGAGCGTCGTGAACTGAAACAGCCTAATGAGTTCTGGTTTAGAGCGAAATGCCTCTCGGCTGCGGAATGCATCAAAGAAATGTAATTAAAATCTACTGTTTTCGTTTTAACAAAAGCCCAGTAAGCCAGATAATCTTTAATTACTTGAAATTAATTCTTTGTGCGTTATTTCAACACACTTATCGCCCAAAAAGGCATCTGCCCTAGGTGTTGTTCAGCATACGTTTCGATAAATCAATGACACCGTAATGTATTACTTTGCAACGTTTGCAACGAGTAGTTTCAATCTGGAAGAAACAACAAAAGAAAACCGGTTAACATTATTTTACATTATATATTTTTTTTCTGCTACTATAATACAGTTTTAATACAAAAAAGAACGGAGATTGATAATCAAAATAACATTAGCACTTTGCTTTTTTTTATAATTTATCCCCTCAAGCACAGCTTACAGGGAGCTGACTTCTTTCGTGTGATTATCTGTTTTGGTCTAGCATTTAATAGCACATTCCCCGTTCAGTTTCCTTCATAATTATTACCACTGTCTGTTTCGTCTTTCTGACGTTTGGAGCGACCTTTCTTTATAATCATCACTTATTTCAGGATTTTTAATGTCCGTAGAATAGAATAGTCACATGACATTCCAAGTCAATCTGTTTGAAGAAGTAGTTTTTAAACCCGTACACCTAGGGTGACAATATTGAGTTTCCGAGCAATGATCCGTAGGCAGAAGCAAAGATATAACATTTTTGTAAGTTTCACGTGTTATCAAACCACGGTCAAAGCGTGTAGTTGTTATTACAGCTCAGACAACGTCTGTAGGTTTTCTTTACGGAAGCCTCATGGTTGGTTACAAAGTCATATTCATTTTTATCTATTTTAAATGCTCCCTCCTAGTGGCCAAATAGTGAGTCTGCAGGCTTACGACAGTAAAATTCAGGTTTCGATAACCGTGGTGGGCAGATAGCTCATTTCATAGCTCTGCGCCCATCAACAACCACACCAAACTTATTTTAAGCGTAATATATTTCTCGTCGAATGAATTAATTTACAGCAGTTCGTAATTGTACACAGCTCGGTTTGTGTAGGTATATGAGCAATTTCTATGTATTTACCGACTTTATTTCTTTAAAGTTCACATATGGATTATTAACACATTCTGCTATTTAGTGTGCGATTGGAGGGCTTCCTCATTAAGAAAACAATGCGTTTATGGTCGGGATGTCATTAACTGTGTATTTCAATATACAGCGCAATGTTTTCGGTTGTTTATCATTAACAATTCATTGATAATAACTGCTTGCTACTTCAAATAAGTCGTAGAATGCGTTTGATTTGAGAAACAACCTATAATGAGTACGTGATACAATGAAAAAGAGGATAATGTTCACTTGACACAATGAGCAAGTGAGTATAACGTACTTGATACAATAAATAAATCAGTGATACGTGTTTGCTCTAGCGAGATACAGCCACAGTGTAAGCTTGATATAATAGCTTAATGGTTAACATATACAACTTCTACTGGTAAAAATACTGAATAGTGTTCTTATATATTTTAGTTTTGAAGTTGCGTGTTAAGGTATGATCTTCCAGGTGTATTAGACTGATTATTTTAAAATGCCCTACGTAAAGTCATTAAATAAGTTATATAAACCACAAACTTCAATTCTTTAATGGAATAAAATAAGTCCGAAAGGAATCATTCCTGTTGAAGAGAGATACATCCAACCACGCTGTTACTCTACCTGATCATGTCATTTCGATCCTAGAATATGGAACTCCGTTTACTTTCTCTTCATTCGACTGTCATAAGACACACTGACAAACACATTCCCATTATGAAAATACCATATAAAGTGACAGTTTACCCAAGCATCGTTTTTTGGCTTAGCATAATCATTTTCGTTTGTGAATATTTATTTATTAATATTGTTATTTAGCCATATCGTAACTAAACAACCAATGAAATATTTAAGTTAAATATAACTTAATTGTGACAACTTAGGAATCCAATAAACGTTCAGAATTTGAAATACTTGTTCAATTTAACAAACGTTAGGCAGTTTGTATAACAATTTTCATATAAAATATGACATTACTTTTCTTTGGCTCTGTTTTCCAAGTGTTTAGAATCTTAGGGTTAATTAATACTTTCTTATACACTACAAATCATATGAATAGAGGAAATGTGACATAAACTCTACACTTTTAAAACACAACATAAATAACTTTCCTGGAGGAAATATTTTAGTAAGATTGTACAGAACGAAACTTGTAAATAAATAATTAGTTGTTAGTTAAACTGCTAAGCCTAATTATGATGCGTAATGCCTTAAATAAATAGACAAAAATTACAGTTCACCAGTTGAATCTTGTTCCCACCGAAGCAGTTATTTGTTCAAGTACTGGTTGTGAAAGTAGCTCCATGACAATAACTATGCCTGTTGAGATCTGGGTTAGATTGATGACCTCCATTATTAGCCAAAGGCTTTACTGGTACTGGATATAACATATATGACCATGATTTCTGTATAATTACATTCTTTTGTTTGGTTGTTTGTAATTAAGCACAAGACTACACAATGAGCTATCTGTGGTCTGCACATTATGCGTATCGAAACCCGGATTGTAGTGTTGTAAATCCACAGACATACAGCTGTGCCGCTAAAGGTAGGGGCTACGTTTTTCAGTGATGTCGAGAAAACCCACTTGTAGAGAAATATATATGTAAAAACGGCTCGTTTGGGTTGAGAAACTTTTTACGTAGAGGAGTGAACAACGTTTCGACCTTCTTCGGTCATTGTCAGGTTCACAAAGAAAGAGAGAGGTAACTGACCGGAAACTGACCACATTTTGAAAGGGGTTGTGTAATGAGTGTCGGAATAATATACAATTTTATATTATTTATTTTATTTTTATTATTATTTATTATATTATATTATATTATATTGTAATATAGATATAAAGGTGTTCCTTTGTATTGGTTTATTTTGGGCTTAAGTTGTTGCATAAGTAAGGCTTCTTTAATTTTGCGTTTGTTTATGTTTGTTTCTTTATTTAGTATTTGAGTGTTTTCTATGGTTATGTTGGGTTTATTTGACTTACAGTGTTCGAAAACGTGTGAAGGTGACTTTTTTATGTTCTTTAAATCTGGTTTTCATTTTGCTACTTGTTTCTCCAATACAGAAGTCGTGGCAGCTATCACATTGTATTTTATAAATAATGTTGGTATGGTGTTTGTCAATGCAGTTTTTACATAGTATAGACCTCAGTTTTGTGCCTGGTTTTTGAATAAATTTGGTATTAACTGGAATGTCATATTTTGTTACTAGTTTTTGCCAAATGTTGGGTATTTTTCTGCTGATGTCGGGAATATATGGTATGCAGCAGTATATGGTTTCGTGATTATTTGATTCGTGAGATATATTTACTTTTGTTGGTTGATTTTGCTTTCTGTCTAGGTGTGTGCGTATAATGTTTTCTACGGTTTGTGGGGGAAACTTATTGATGTTGATGAAGTATTGTTTTATTTTGTCTAATTCATCGTTAATTTTATCTGGTGAGCATAGTTTTGTGGCTGTGTTTATTTGGTTTCTTAGTATGTTGAGTTTTTGTTTTGTTTCATGTGCTGAGATTATTTTTAATCATACAAAAACAGACATTAATTCCATTAAAAACCTAAAACAAGGCAAAAACATAAAAATTCTAAAAGCAGATAAAGGTAACGCTATAGTCATAATGAATACGAATAAATACATTCAAAAAATGAAGAACATCCTATCAGACACTAACAAATTTAAACCAATACACACAAATCCAATAAAGACACACGAAACGCAACTAAACAAAATACTACTAAAAATGAAAAAAGCCAACACAATTTCACAAACACTTTATTCCTACCTACGTAAAACCGACTCACGCACACCACAAATATACGGCATCCCCATAACCTCATAAACCAGATTGTCCATTACGACCAATAATGTCCACATATGACTCGTTTAATTACAATCTTGGTAAATACATAGCATGGGCATTCTCCAAATATGTAACATCAGCCAGCTCATTCATCAAAGACTCTTTTAATTTCAAGTCTAATCTTAATCAACTTAATCATAAAGCCTTAATGGCCAGTTTCGATGTTATATCCTTCTTTACAGAAGTTTCAACCGCTGAAGCCTGCAAGATAGCCTTAGAACTCTATATCCGAGACCCTAACCCATCTATAGACATTCCCAGCAACCAATTAGCAACCTTCATAGAATTCACCACGATGAAGACAAACTTCATGTTCAACAACCACAACTATATACAAACAAATGGCCTAAGCATGAGCAACCCAGTATCACCAGTTCTAGCCAATATTTTTACGACCACACGTTGAAACACAAGCAATTA
The DNA here is from genome assembly GCF_004210375.1 of Tachypleus tridentatus. Classification (NCBI taxonomy): domain Eukaryota; kingdom Metazoa; phylum Arthropoda; class Merostomata; order Xiphosura; family Limulidae; genus Tachypleus; species Tachypleus tridentatus. The sequence goes on along the minus strand of NC_134833.1, from coordinate 133,550,015 downwards.
ACACAGCATTACATCCACTACTATACTGGTACAGATATGTAGACGACACGATTGCGGGATTCACATCTACAGAACACACACTTAATTTTTTCAATCACATTAACGCTATACATCCCAACATCAACTTCACATGTGAACAAGAAGGAAGCAATCAAATATCATTTCTTAACCTCAAAATTACAAGAACCGACACACAATTTAAAACAGAAATCCACCGAAAAATCACCCACACTGAACTATACATTCTTTGGGACTCAGCACATGAAACAAAACAAAAACTCAACATACTAAGAAACCAAATAAACACAGCCATAAAACTATGCTCACCGGATAAAATTAACGATGAATTAGATAAAATAAAACAATACTTCATCAACATCAATAAGTTTCCTCCACAAACCGTAGAAAACATTATACGCACACACCTAGACAAAAAGCAAAATCAACCAACAAAAGTAAATATATCTCACGAATCAAAAAATCACGAAACCGTATACTGCTGCATACCATATATTCCCGACATCAGCAGAAAAATAACCAACATTTGGCAAAAACTAGTAACAAAATATGACATTCCAGTTAATACCAAATTTATTCCAAAACCAGGCACAAAACTGAGGTCTATACTATGTAAAAACTACACTGACAAACACCACACCAACATTATTTATAAAATACAATGTGATAACTGCCACGACTTCTATATTGGAGAAACAAGTAGAAAAATGGAAACCAGATTTAAAGAACATAAAAAGTCACCTTCACACGATTTTGAGCACTGTAAGTCAAATAAACACAATATAACCATAGAAAACACTCAAATATTAAATAAAGAAACAAACATAAACAAACACAAAATTAAAGAAGTCTTACTTATACAACAACTTAAGCCCAAAATAAACCAATACAAAGGAACACCTTTATATCTATATTAAAATATAATATAATAAATAATAATAATAAAATAAATAAATTGTATATTCAACATCTAAGTCCGCCCTCTACATTCCGACACTCATTACACAACCCCTTTCAATCATGTAGTCAGCTTCCGGTCAGTTACCTCTCTCTTTCTTTGTGAACCTGACGATGACCGAAGGTCGAAACATTGTTCACTCCTCTACGTAAAAAAGTTTCTCAACCCAAACGAGCCGTTTTTACATATATATTATATTTTTCTTTACTTTCGTCTGTACGTTCTGATAATTACTGGAGAGTTGATTTAAATAAGCTCTGATCCTTATGGATAAATAAATTCTGTGTTACTCTGTGTAAACCATTTTCAACAATAACAAAAACAAAGATGTTTGTTTGTCTTTTGAATTTCGCACAAAGCTACTCGAGAGCTACCTGTGCTAGCCGTCCCTAATTTAGCAGTGTAAGACTAGAAGAAGGCAGCTAATCATCGCCATCCACCGCCAACTCTTGGGCTACTCTTTTACCAACGAAAAGTGTGATTGACCGATACATTATAACGCACCAACGGTTGAAAGGGCGAGCATGTTTGGCGAACCCGCGACCTTGTAACTAGTTTTACGGGCGTTTGGCTGTTGTAAGTTTCTAATGATAATTTTCAGGGTGTTTGGTTTACATTTTCAAGTAGTTTCAAGTAGACTGTAGTTCTATGGATGTTTGACTTGTACTAGTAAGTCTTATCTGTAGTTTTATGGGTGTTTGGTTGTGCTTTGTAAGTTTCCAGCTGTGGTTTTATGGGTGTTTGGCTTGTGCTCGTGAATTGCTATGAAACCTTTTGCCCTATGTACAATACTTGAGCGAATGACACTTATTAGTTTCATGCAAAATTAAGTATAATGACAAAACAAAATATTAGGTAATTAATTTTTTATATCGCATGCAGCATTGCCATCTAGTGAGGAATTGGATGTTTAATTATTTAATTATGTTTAGTTTGTTTTAAAGTGTTTTCTAGAGACGCTATCTAATAAATAAATAGAAAAACAAACATGCCGTAAGTGAATAAGTGAATAAAAGTTCAGAAAATACATTGATATTAAACAACTTTTTTCTAATAATTTAATATTTTCATTGTATATGACTAAATATATATACACTTGAGTATTGTTTGTAATTATTGAAAAAATAACTTACCAGTCATAGCCAGCATAAAGTCAAACAAATTTTACTTTCTATCAGTACTGAAAAATGAACATGTTTTTACTAAAATCCACGATAATTTTACAGAAACATAACAAATAACCCTAACATACAAATCATGTTTATACTAACATCCACAGGCCCGGCATGGCCAAGCGTGTTAAGACGTGCGACTCGTAATCTGAGGGTCGCGCGTTCTCATCCTCGTCGCGCCAAACGTGCTCGCCCTTTCAGCCGTGGAGACGTTATAATGTGACGGTCAATCCCACTATTCGTTGGTAAAAGAGTAGCCCAAGAGTTAGTGGTGGGTGGTGATGATTAGCTGCCTTCTCTCTAGTCTTACACTGCTAAATTAGGGACGGCTAGCAGTCCCTAGCAGACAGGTAGCCCTCGAGTAGCTTACTGCGAAATTCAAAAAACAAACAAACTAAAATCCACGATAATTTTACAGAAACAGCACATTCTAATACAAGTTTTTCTTCATTGTTAATTACGAATGATCAACGACCGGCCATTAAATTCTCACCCCCAGTAGGAGACTTACACTACTAGAAACTGTGTTTCGATACTCGTGGTGGGCGGAGCACAGATAGTCCACTGTTTAGCTTTGTACTTAATGTCAAACAAACGAATCAAATTATTTGCACTCGTTTAGAAAAATAAATAAATCTATTTGTGTTAATTTTATTTCTCACGTGTAAATAAATACACTTAGAAAACTGTTTCGTCAGTAACCTTCCACATGGGGTATACAAAACATAGTGCAAGTTAATGACAATCAAGTAATGAAAAATACTCTACTTCATGTGTAAAGCAGTAAACAAAGTACACGTAAGAGTATAAAGTATCCGTGTGTACTTGTAATTGTTTTGTCTGTCTTAAAGAAACATCACACAAACTTCTTAACCTTGCACATCTACCTATAATCCACACCGGTAAAGCTCTTTGGAAGGTACGAATAGGTAGTTTTTCGCTCGGGTTTTGGGTGTATAATTAATGTTTCTGAACAGTTTCGAATGAATTCTAGGCTTAAAGAAAACTATTAATCTCATGCATGAGTTAACATAAAATTGACGTTGCGTACTGCCGGGGGTTTTTGTTTTGTTTTCTATGTTTAAGATGTGGAGATCTTATAACAGTATGTCATATAGTACAATCCATTGATTACACATCATCATTGTAAATATTATAGTTAGAAAGGACAAATTGTTCATTCTTTTCGCATTTTTCCTCTTCATTTTCTGGGAGGTTATCGGTATTACCAACGGCAAACTATAAGCTTATATTTAGGAAAGCGAAAACGAAACAGTGTAGTTATCTGAGAGTTTTAGTTAGATTATTCGTGGAATCAGCTTTTGGAAGGCATACAACCTCAAGCTACTCGTTAATTGAAACGAACCTCTCTAAATATTTAATTACACATTCTAAATAAACACGACGCTTTGTATAGTCTTCACTGCGTTTCATCAAATTGCTTGCTGTATCGTAGTACACCGGTCATGATGTAACTTTTACAAAATATAGCTTCATGAACGTTCTATGTGGCTCTCTTTTTCATTTTCAACGATGAAGAAAGATTACTTTAATTAGAACCGCAAGGTCTTTATAAGTAAACGTGAGAAGTGAGTATACAGGATTTTTATCAATTAGCTATGAAGGTATCCAAAGTTTTGCTAATAATTAGTTTGTCTCATTGTAAATAACTTTGGTTAATTTCATAATGATGCTTCTAAACATTGATCGCTACGATTCACTGTTCTGTGTAAAGTGCAAACCATACAAAAGTGTTTAACTCACGTCTTTTAATTCTATTTTTTTAAATACAGAAAGACGAGTAGAGCGTCACATCAAGGTCTCTTTTGGAACTTCAGGGAAAAGTGTTTCAGTTTTACTAACGAATCAGTGACAGAAGTCAAAGAAAGTGAGTAATACTAACACTGGTATTTTAAAATAATTAAAGTTATGGACAATCTGTGAGAATGCTGGTAAATCGAGAATGTTGTTGTTTGAATACCGTATAATTTGTGTTGAAAGAAAGCTAATTCAGGTGATAATGACTCTGAGTATTTATGACAGCTTAACTATAGCGAACATAGGAGTACCTTTACTTGGTGTAAGACGTGTTTTTCGTTATTAATCTAAAGATAGCGATTGTTTGGGGGTTGGAAGTTTTTCTTTTTGTTTTTTTTAGCGCAGTGTTACTCAATGAGCGCCCTGCTCACATCGGGGAATCGAACTCTGAATTTTAAAACTGTACGTCCTTAAGCTTACAGCTGACCGACTGAAGAGCTCGGAAGGTATGGAATTAAAATATAACATTCTGTTGAAAAGAAACACTCATTACTTGTATTCTTCCAAACAAAGTTTTCATTTTCTCATCATTCGGTACGTAAATGTTTTGTTTTTGTTTGTTTGAAGTTAAGCACAAAGCTTCACGATGGGCTATTTGTGCTCTGCCCACCACGGGTATCGGAATCCGGTTTCTAGTATCTTAAATCCGCAGACGTTCCTCTGCGCCATTGGCAGGGCATTACGTAAATAAGTTTGGTTTGTTTTTAATTTCGCGCAAAGTTACACGAGGGCTATCTTCGCTAGCCATCCCTAATTTAGCAGTGTAAGACTAGAGGGAAGGCAGCTGGTTAGCACCACCTACCGCCAACTCTTGGGCTACTCTTTTACCAACGAATAGTTGGACTGACCGTCACATTATAACGTCCCCACGGCTGAAAGGGCGAGCATGTTTGGTGCGACTGGGATTCGAACCCGTGACCCTCAGATTACGGGCTCGTAAATAGGGTATCAATTCGAAAGCCTGCAGATGACAATTAGCTGTACAATATACAAGAACGCTTTCAAAAATAAGCCTAGAATTTACAGCTGTACTCTATAAACGTGTCTGAAAATTTTACAGATATCTTGAAAGAACATATTCAACAACAAATTAGAAAAGCTTCGTAAAAACGTAACCAAAAGTGTTGAAAGACGAAGCATAATACATTAGAATATAACTGCAAACTTAATAACAAAGAAGTAAGAAAACACTGTGAAAATGAAGAAATAAAATCAGAGTTTCGCTGGAAGAATGTGTGTAGGATAAAAAAAAGAAACACGTCTTTAAAAAAACACAACAGAACTCTGTAGGATGACAGTGGAGTACCAAGTTTTAAATCCATTGAAATCAAGCAAACATATCTTCGAAAGCACGAGACTCCCAAGAGATTGTGTAATAACAAATGTATGAAAGACCAGGTTAATTGGTGGTAAGATATAGATTTCCACAACACGGAGAAATGTGGATGAACTGAATATCGCGCGCAGTACACGAAGAATTCTGAAGCCAGCTAATGATCATGAAGAGACAGCTTGCAGGTTTAACAACTGACGATTTATAGGTCTCCTCTGTAAGCCAATACCCAGGAGCTTTCTCAAAGAGTAATTCAACTTTGGGCAACAACTGACTTCTCCTGTTATTATAACCTAGAAATCATCAGCCTCTTGAGTGTGTCCAGCAACACAATAGATCCAACCTCTTCAAGAGCGACATAATTTTTTATATCAACGCTATGCTAAGTTCGTTTTTAAGACTCTCTGTAAAGTAAATGGATAGCAGAAAGGAAAGTCTATACCATTCTTAACACTAATAAGTCAATTACCGTATTTGCCGGTGTATACGACGACCTCTATTGTTAAGCAAGTCTTGGATGTTACTTTTGTAAAGAAAATTTATAATCTATTTTTTAACTGTGCTAACATACGCTCTGGGGGAATCAATACAACCACGTGTGTGATTTTTAATGTTCTGCAAACGCTACTGACAGCTTCCTACGGTATAACTTAAGTCACAACCATATAATGTGTGTGTTTTCTTGTAGCAAAGCCACATCAGGCTGTCTGCTGAGTCCACCGAGAGGAATCGAACCCCTGATTTTAGCGTTGTAAATCCGTAGACTTACCACTGTACCAGCGGGGGACAAACGTATAATAAACAACTTTACAAAATTTTATCACACTTGAGCTTTTTTTTTTCTAATAAAAAATACTAAACCTTAAGATACAGTGATTTACTACAAAAAAATTTACTAATTTTGTGTACGTTAAAGAACCTAACTTTTGCTTCAGTTATAAATACGTTGTTGTAATGCAGTAGGTGGCACGATAACAAGGCACTTACTCAAAAAAAGAAATAATAATAAATGGAACAATGTAGTTTTAGTTAAATATGTTATTAACTAGAGAGTTCTTACTAGAACTCTATCTTTGAACCTATGTATGAAGGACAATCTTGAAACTGAAAGTTTCAACGTACAATATGGTCTATGAATGATTCTCATATGGAAGGAATGCTTTGGGGGTATAGGATTTTTCTTTAAATGGCTTCTCAATATTTCTTGAAAAAGTTCCGATGTTCTGAATACTGAACCTCGCGATAAACATTATTTTTTTAAAGCATGGAGAATGAAGTAAAATAGAATTCAAGAAGTTTACTTGGGGGATGTTTATTAATTTATGTAGTCCAACGAACATCTTTAGTTTAAGTTATACATGATAAATATAACTAACAGAAAAAATTTCATGATAGACAGGAACTCCCTCCAAATTCTTCCTATTTATGTTTTGTAAAACTTCCTATACAATAAAATGAAAAGACACAAGAAACGGCAGAGAAAAATCCATACTGCATAACATATATATATTACTTCTCAGAAGAATTTAGAATATTTTCAGACTTCTCATATAAGGCCTGGCATGGCCAAGTGATTAAGGCACTCGACTCGTAATCTGAGGGTTGGGGTTTGAATCTCCGTCGCACCAAACATACCCGCTATTTCAGCCGTGGGGGCGTTATAATGTGACGGTCAATCCCACTATTCGTTGGTAAAAGAGTAGCCCAAGAGTTGGCCGTGAGTGGTGATGACTAGCTGCCTTTCCTCCAGTCTTACACTACTAAATTATGGACGGCTAGCGCAAATATCCCTTGTGTAGCTTTGCGCGAATTTCAAAACAAACAAATTTCTTATAAAATAAATGTCCACTAAGTCTTACTTTATGCTTGCTTGGTTATGTGTGAGAGTAATAAAACTGGACGAGGATTATTCACATAAGAAATTAACAAATGTAGATTTTACGTAACACACACTATTATTCAGACACCAAACTCAAAGTAGGTCTTTTCAGCTTTCAAATTAGTAAAGGAAGAATAGTTTCATTACAGAGTAGATTTTGTATTAAAATATCTTTAATACTAGAGATTTTTATATTCCACCACCAAACACTGCTTCACTCTCTTGTCTTCGATAATGTAAAAGTAAATGATCTAACACATCTGACCCCAGAACAAACCAAAAACTGCAAGATTTATTTAGTTTTAAAACTGATCAAGGCCCTTTATCATAGAAAAGGAACAGTTACGGACGATGAGATATCACATTATTTCAATCGATTAAAACTTGTTATATAACAACGAAACTTAAGTTGAAAGGTGTCACTTTTTGATATAGTCTTTGAATAACGAAATTACTTTCAAGTTTGGTGCCACGAGGATTCAAACCCGCGTCGCACCAAACATACTCTCCCTTTTAGCCGGCTCGGCATGGCCAAGCGTGTTAAGGCGTGCAACTCGTAATCTGAGGGTCGCGGGTTCACAACCCCGTCGCGCCAAACATGCTCGCCCTTTCAGCCGTGGGGGCGTTATAATGTTTCGATCAATCCCACTATTTGTTGGTAAAAGAGTAGCTCAAGAGTTGGCGGTGGGTGGTGATGACTAGCTGCCTTCCCTCTAGTCTTACACTGTTAAATTAGGGATGGTTAGCACAGATAGCCCTCGAGTAGCTTTGTGCGAAAATAAAAAAAAACAAAACCTTTTAGCCGTGGAGGCATTATAATGTGACGGTCAATCCCACTATTCGTTGGTAAAAGAATAGCCCAAGAGTTGGCGGTGAGTGGTAACGGCTATCTGCCTTTCCTCCAGTCTTTCACTAGCAAACTAGAGACGGCTAGTGCAGATAACCCTCGTGTAACTTTGCGCGAAGTTCAAACCAATCCAATCCTACCACTGACTTTTATATAACAAGAAGAACAAGAGAAAGATGTGGGGAGGAAATTACTCTTCTAATGAAAACCATAAGAATCAAGATGGAAGATAAATATGGAGGGGTACTGGGAGCAAAGTGTACCTAACTTGGATCAGGAGATTACCTGCGCGTGCCCAGCAAGAACATCTAAGACTGTTAATTATTCAAGCAGGGAACTATAATGTTACCGAGACGTAGTTCCCGCCTGGAAGAAAATTAGTGTAGGAAGGAAATTCCTCCCGCTAATGCTTATCACGTACAATTTATTTTGTTTTGTGATTCATGCTATGAAGCTAACGATAGTTTAGATAAGGGCTTTCCGTCCATCAATAAAACATCATTATTCAATTAGTGATTACTAACACAAACTTCGTCTGAACATTGAAGTGTTGGAAAGACACAATTACGGAATATGTTTGGGGCTATATTAAATATTTTGTTTAATTATAAAAAACAACAACACAGAAAATCAAAGTTTCACGATATTAAACATTGATATTTATTTTGAGTATTTTATTAAATATGACGAATTACAAGTTCCGGAAGACACAATTGTTAATTACAAGTTCCGGAAGACACAACTGTTAATTTGATTGTTTGTAAAACGTATTTGGAGTTTAGTCTCTAGATTTCTTACAATGGTTGAATTGTTGGAGTTTAGTCTCTACATTGCTTACAATGGTTGAACTGTAAGTGTTGTTCTGATGGGAATTTCCCGTCAAACATATTGTGTTGTCATAATCTTATTTAATTTTGTTTTCTTTATTTACAGAATTAGAGATTTTACATATAGCTTTATGACATATTACATACACCATTTTATTTTTGTTGTAAGGATGTAAGCTTTTCTTATTTTACGTTAGGGCTTACTACATAGACCGTCTTATTTCTTTACTGAAACGTTATAAGATTATTTATATTCTGCACTACGACTTACTAAGTAGATAATTTTATTTCTTTGTTGAAAAGTGCTAAGTGTTTTTATTTTGCATTAAGACTTACCACATAAACAATCTTATTTCTTTAAGAGAATATTACGTTTTTACTTTACTAGTAGGCTATAAACTTTCAAGTTCTTACAGTGGCTTGTTTTCGATACTTACTTATATATATATGTATGTATCAGTAAACCAGAGATTATTCAACCAAATGAAACATTTTCATTAGATATTTGATAGAAAAGTTTAAACTTTGTTCGAATAATACCTTATCGAGTTTTATATTGAACGTGCAAATATGACTTGTTGTTACATTGCATACCACATAGGTGTTGTTTAAATACTTTTGTGTAAATAATGTTAACATTTGGTTTGTTTGAAATATTACTCCTAGAACATATTCACAGAAACGTGAAATAAATATCCGTGGTGATAATATGAATGACTAATGAGTATATTATCATATCCTCCAAAGTACCAGTACAAATAATAACGATGTTGTTCATCTATTCCAGAAATGACAAACTCTTTATTTTCGTTTCCAATGTCATTTTACAAGAACTCACACAGACAGAAAAGACTGAGAAATAGAACATTCTAATTCAAGGCAGTTCTCTCAGTTATCTAGTATACTTTACTGTGCTCTTAGGGTTGAGTGATTTACCAGGCATCCGTCGATTGTATGCATATTTTATGTCGTCACTTGACGTCCTACGCGTCAGGTGTTTTGGTTAATTGAAATGAAACTCAGTGCAGGACTTTCTCGATACGTATGCTAAACTCACGTCAAGTTTACTTCTACTCGCTATCAGACTTCCCAGTCAGATAAGTAATACTTACTACCAAATAGACCCGGCATGGCCAAGCGGGTTAAGGCGTTCGAATCCCAGTCGCACCAAACATGCTCGCCCTTTCAGCCGTGGGAACGTTATAATGTGACGGTCAGTCCAACTATTCGTTGGTAAAAGAGTAGCCCAAGAGTTGGCGGTGGGTGGTGATGATTAACTGCCTTCCATCTATTCTTACACTGCTAAATTAGGGACGGCTAGCGCAGATAGCCCTCGAGTAGCTTTGCGCGAAATACAAAAACAAAACAATACTACCAAATTATTTATTTACTGTTCAATAAATTATTTTGTAACTATTTTCCGCACCACATTGTCTGGCTATCCAAAGCCATGATTTTTTCTGTGGGACATAGAGACAGATTCGGTAATCCTATCGCTGTTCTTGGCCCCGTAGAAACTCAATCACTTTTATCATAAATTTACCAATTAAACAAAAATTGAGTTGTTGTTTTTTTTGTAATTTGAACTGTGACGTTTCAGCTCATAGGAGCTAGCCTTCCTCAGGCAATGTATTACACAACAACAATATAAATCTTCAAAATGTAACTGTTATTACTGGCAGTGCATATGTTACACAGTAGAATTATAAGGATTGTTATTATTAAAGATAGAGAGGAATTATGGACAACTGTTGGAAGAATGTTTCTATTTCTTTTATACCAGAGTTGCTTCTGCAATTTTCTTTCTGTTTATATCAATTTCAGTTCGTAACATTTTAATGTTGGTTTGGGGGCAAAGTGTTCCCCGTGATATTTTCTTGTTTAACTTATCGACTTCGGCATTGTATATTTACGTAATTTGCCATTTTATATATTTTGGCTGTGTTTGTGTTTTTGGTATGATATCTTTATATGGATGACTAATGTATTCTGTTGTTACTGGTTAAGTACAAAGCTACACAAAGGGCTATCTGTGCTCTGCCCAGCAGGGATATCGAGACTTGGTTTCTGGAAATATAAATACGTAAACATACCACTTTGCCACTGGGGGCACTTTATTCTATTTTGGCTAATTTTGCACAGGTAAAATAATTTGACCAGATATAACTGTTTGTTGTTTTGATTACAGTTTCCAACAAAAGAAAATTTGAATTTAATAAAATTTTACTGTTGTCTTGTATATTTAAGGTGTATTTTATGGTGTGTGTTTTTCTAGTAATATAAGCAATTCATTCGTTATATAATTTTTTAGATGTTTAAAAGACAAACATCCAAGTTAAAGTAAAATTTCATTCTATGCTATCAGGTGAAAGTGTAACATAGACACTTAACTTCTATCAACGAGACCGTTATTTCATTACCTCATTTCAAATTTTTCACTGCCTTTAGACCTTTACGACGTCACTATCAGCCTAGTCGTTGTAAATAACTAAAATATCCGTAAAAAGGTATTACTGTATGTGCTAAAGTTGTCAAATTATTTTTCAAACTAATATTTACCAGTGAAATGTTTTACATGTCTGTCTTCCTTTGTTTACTACATGTTGTATATGTAGTCCTTCCTTTGTTTACTATGTTTTACGTATCTGTCTTCCTTTGTTTACTGTATGTTTTACATGTAGATCTTCCTTTGTTTACTACATGTTTTACATGTAGGTCTTCCTTTATTTACTACATGTTTTACATGTAGGTCTTCCTTTGTTTACTACATGTTTTACATGTAGGTCTTCCTTTGTTTACTATATGTTTTACATGTAGGTCTTCCTTTGTTTACTACATGTTTTACATGTAGGTCTTCCTTTGTTTACTATATGTTTTACCATTTTGACAAGGAAAAGATCTCGGATCTCGGAAACTATGGCACCGATCATCACTAATCGTAATTGAGAAATATTTTTATAACAAGGCAGTATTTTTATAAGTGAGCAATAAATAAAGCAATTGAAATTTCCCCAAGAATGATATGTTTCAGATTTAACCAATAAAAATTAAAAACAAAAATTATTAAGTTTAAGATTTACCCAATAATAATTACAGGAAAAGGGTCAGCTTGAAATACAAAACAAATTTTAAAAAATATATGTGTTTCTTTAGTGAAAATCTTATCACGAGTGTTGCAACAAAAAAGCAAGGCACCTTCGTTAATAACTGCATCTACAACGAAATACTTCAATAAAAACTACTACGTGAGTAATGATGTGATAACAATAAAAACTACTACGTGAGTAATGATGTGATAACAGCTCATGTTTAAACTAAAATTCCAGTAACAGTGGTTAGAGCTATTCAGAAACATAAGAAAAGTGATATTCCAGCATCTGTTACAGGCGTCGCAATATTCCAGAGTTGGACAGAAGTTTGATCCTGCTTAGAGTCACGGCAGTATTAATTAATCTATCCGTCTAACTTGGTTAGAGTCACTAGTGTGTCTGTATGTACTCAACTTCAGATTTACTGGCTACCATAAGTGACACCTAAAATCAGATTTACTGACTATCATAAGTGACACTCAACATCAAACTTACTGGCTACCATAAGTGACACCCAACATCAGACTTACTGGCTACCTTAAGTGACACCCATCATTAGACTTTCTGACTACCTTCAGTGACACCCAACATCAGATTTACTGGTTACCTCAAGCGACACCCAACATCAAATTTACTGGCCACCATAAGTGACACTCAACATCAGATTTACTGGTTACCTTCAGTAACACCCATCATTAGACTTTCTGACTACCTTAAGCGGCACCCAACATCAGATTTACTGGTTACCTTAAGTGGCACCCAACATCAGATTTACTGGCTACCATAAGTGACACTCAACATCAGATCTACTGGTTACCTTAAGTGATATTAAAAATTAGGTTTTCTAGCAACCTCAAATAATACTAACATCAGATATCAAAAGAAGTACTTGCGTCAGTTTGAAGGGTTTTGATATATTAGTACAGTATTGAGCAAAAGCGTTAGGACGAAGTCAGAATTAGATTTTAAGCTACTTTCAAAGAACAGTTGAAGGTATGAAACATCAACATTTTATTAATCTTCATATTTGGTACAACAGAAACTCAGTGGAAGTGATTGAGTTCAGCAAACATTTAATGTTTTGTTTCCCTCTTTAACTTTAATAACTGGAAGGAAACTTCCAGGTATTGTTGCAACAAATTTGACAATTAAAGTATTTTTTATGATTTACTCCAAATGTTTCCAATAAAGTTGTTGTTTTTTTTTTAAATTAATTTTGATTTGTCAAATTTTTGATCTATCAAATCCAAGATAATCTCAATTGGGTTGAGACCAAGGTTTTTTGGGGGCCATTGCATCATTTGAATGACTTCAGCAGTTTCTTTCTTAGCTAAGTAATTTCTGCATAGGTTGGATGAGTATTTGTGGTCACTGTATTCTTAGTAGTAGAATCCTTTACCAATGACACACAAACCACTGGTTGTACCATGACGGATTAGTAGTAAATGGTACTTGCGCTGGTCCATTATTTCATCTGTTTTGAAAATATCTCCTGTTGTCTCAGCAGAAAAACACTCTAAACCATCACAATGACGGTAGAATACTTATAAGTATCTTTCACTTTTCTTTCGTCGGATGTGTAACCTAGGCTTTGAATCAAATATTTCAAACTTGGACTCATCCATTCATGTCACTCTTTAACAATCATCAACAGTCCATCTTTTGTACATTTAAACAAATTTCTGTTTCTTGACAATATTTGGAGATCGAAGTAAAAGTTTTTTTTAAACTGCTGTACGGTAAAATATTCCATTCTTGTTGAGTTTTCTTGACACTGTAGATCTGGACACTTTTCTGTCATTTGGTACATGGTTGTTTATCTCATGTTTGAGATCAGTGACAGTCTTTCTTCTGTCCCAAAGGCCGCATAAACAAAGCTACTTAACATCAGCATCTGTGTCATTGAGTTTAGGTATTCTGCCTCTTTTTATCCTATTTTTAAATCTACTTGTCTTGGTTTCACTAGCTGTGGTGTACTTGACAGTGTTTGGTGAGCATTTCAAGTCTACAGCAAATTGTCAGAGAGTCCAAACAGCATTATGTAGAGCTCTTATGCAAACTCTCTGCTCTACCGACAATTCTCTGTGATTTTTGGACCGTAGCATGACAAAATATCTCAATATATAGTGTTAAACACTGTTTTTATCAAGGTTTATTTGTGGGGTGTTATTAACGTATTTTTTCTAAAATATGTCTCCTTGTTAGCTTCTTTCTATACAGTTAAGGCACTGCATGGGATACTGTGACCATTATTACGGACCCTAAATTTTATCAGTATGTTCGTTCAGGCAGAATCCTTATGACATGTCCTTGTATATGGGAATTCTAAAGAATGATAAGTATTCTCACCCTGGCTTATTCAGTTGTCAACAAGATTAGTGAAGCATTACTGTAGTGTTGAAATTTACATTCTGAAATGTCATGAATAGAAAGGACGACAAATGATTCTATTGTCCTTACACTTTTACCCAGTATTGTATATACTTTATTTTCACTATAGCAAAAAATAAACAAAGTCTAAGTTTCTCATTCCCTCTTTCTGGACCACTGCGGTATGTCTCCGGGCTTACAACGCTAGAAACTGGGTTTCGATATCTGTGGTGGGCAGAGCACACACAGCTCTATGTGCAGCTTTCTGTTTAACAACAAACAAACTTTCTTTGTACGTGTATAAAGTAACGCAATAAAAAGTCTACTTTAATAAAAGCTTTAGAATTTTAAGATGCTACACTTCATTATACATAACTGTTCAAACATTCTTCTGTTCATTAACGTTCCAATACCATGATTATATTAATGATGATATAATTTGGGAATTTATCTACTTAGTCAACAATCAACCAGTTTCACAATTAGTTATATGTATTGTGGAAAAGTTTGTTTGATACTCTGAGTGTTATCACTATTCTTTTGTACACTTTAGTTTTGATATGTCAAGAAAACATGTCACGTTACAGTAAAATTAACAAGAGAAGTCGTGCTTCCACTAGGGTTGAAGTAAAGGGTAAGTAAATCCGTTATTTCTATGTGTAAGTCTATATCCGTGGAAGAAGGTAACGGTGGGAAACCTTACCTTTCCCAAGGGTGTGTGTGATAAACACCTGAGCCTAAAGCAGACGGAAGTGTACATCTACCAGAAAGAGGGAAAGTAAGACATGGTATTTGTATGCCTTTATTATTAGCTCTAAACAGGTAATGTGAACACACCTCTCGAATGTATATGCTATTCTAATGATAGTGACTTTAAAACAGTTGAGGCTTAACAAGAATGAATACTTTGATTTACGAATAAGTCACGCTTGTGGTGTAATTAAAAAAAAAGATAAATTTAAAAGAGATAGAAAAATAAATAGAAATATGTAAGTTTACAGTATTGTAGTTTTTGGAAAAAGGCGAATTTAATCGGTATTCTGTAAAACTTACTACAAAACAACAATTCGGTATTTACCATATGTGCATATATATTTATTTATGACTTATACTGACATACTCAATCAGGTATCTTTCATACAACAAATAAAACATTTGCAACTAACAAGAGCATCCAGTTATCGACAGCTGTTATATTTGTAAGCTAGCTTCTGTTTGCTACATCTTTTATCGTGTGGGTTTGTTTGGTTGTTTTGAATTTCACGCAAAGCTATACGAGGGGTATCTACCCTTTTTTGTGTGACTGTGGCCTGCAGAAGTAGAACATTACGTAAATATCAATTACTAAATTGGAGAAAAGGAAAACAATTCTATGTTTCATAAATATTTCATTTATTTCAACCATGGGTTTGTCAGTAAAGGCATAGTCAACTGCACGTCATCAAGCCACATTACCAGTATAAACCAATCACTATTCTCATAGCTTTAGTTAATGAGTACTTTTTATTCGTAATTATCCTATTTCTTCCCATCCAATGAAAAATATGGCTGTATTTAGAATTCTTAATATGACGTTTACACGAAGCCTGAAACAACCTACGGGTCACATGGTGAACGCAGATGTCGTATTCTGTATAGGTACTCAGTATTCATGTCGAAAGAAAACTTATATTTTATTCAACAGTTGTGAACTAAAAGATATGCTAATTTTGTATGTATATATTCTTAACAGGTCGGGTTGTAAATAGTGGTTCATGGATATATATTTTAGTCTAAGTTGAAAATGGACTAAATCTATTTCTAACAATAAATGCAAGTGAATACAGTTGTTAGAGCAACGTTTCTGAAATAGATCATAAATGCTTTTATTTTTTTTAAAGAAAATCTGGTTCTTAGCACATACAAATAATATTTGTTCTTGAATTTCACACAAAGCTGCTCAAAGGTTCATCTAATCTAGCTGTCCTAAATATTTAGACAACTAAAACTCTTGAGCTACTCTTTAACATCGTAATCTGAGGGTTGCGGGTTCGAATCCTCACCGTACTAAACATGCTCGCCTTTTACCCGTGGGGTGTTGTAATGTGACGGTAAATCCCACTATTCGTTGGTAAAAGAGTAGCCCTAGAGTTGGCGGTGAGTGGTGGTGACTAGCTGCCTTCCCTCTAGTCTTACACTGCTAAATTATGAACGGCTAGCGCAGATAGCCCTTGTCTAGCTTTACGCGAAATTCAAACGAAACTAATACTCTTTAACAACGAATAGTAAAACTGTAACATTATAAAGCCCCCACAACCGAAACGACGCGGATATTCAGTGACAGGGTTGGATCTCGTGAATCCCAAATTGCAAGTCGAATACCCTAACCACCAGGCAATAAGCTCTCAATGCCAGGGTCTTCATAAAGTACCTCGACTACATGATATTTTACTATATATGGAGATATTCGAAGTCATTTGTGTAACATGGAGAGTATATTAAGTTGACAAACACGACAAAGACCATCCAACAATATGAGCCATGTTGAACAATGGACAGCTTCGTTCAGCTGTTCAATACGTCATTCCTTAGGATGTAGGCAATTGTTGATTTGATGGCGGCGGCTACGTTGAACAGATATCGTCACCTGGTGACAATTTCCAGTCACCAAGAATTCGTTGCCTCCATAGTTTTGAAAGTATGTTCATTAAGAAGTATTATTGCCTGGCAAATAGCGTTCAGTTTATTTATTTATTTAAAAAGAAAAGCGAAACAAGACTTTACGAGAACCAGATCTAGTTAATTATTTCTTATACCGAAGCATAATTTAATGTTATTTTATTTTTTTTGACAAGATTGTGGTCTGGACAATATAATTGTTAATCCTCACTACGAAAGATATCCGTACTTTAAATAGCTTGGAAGAAAACTTAGCTATGTTATGGTGTACTTTTTGTGTGATTTGTCTAGATATCATGAGACGGGTAATTTCCACAAGCGTAACGTCTGTATAATGGAGGCTGACTATTATAAAATATTATAATAATGTTTTATTGCTCAAGAAAGGACGAAAATGAAAAGTAAAATATATTTTTTACAAGAACGTTTTTATTCTGGAGCAAAACAACTGGGATATCTGCTATGTCTACCACAGAGAATCGAATCTCGGTTTTTAGAGTTGTAAATCCGTATGCTTACCGCTCTCTCATTGTGAGGCCTTTATAAGAACAACCCAACAATTACTGTATTTCCCGGCGTCGAAGACGCTATTTTTGCCATAGCATAAATCTCACAAATTTACCTTGCATCTTCCAGGCCGAAGGTTACGTTGCTCATAGGCCTAAACCTAAGCCTATAAGAAGCGTTTTGACATTAGACTGTATTCCCAGCCCTCTGTATAACCCAGAATGAAATGTATAAGTTACTATTAAATAAACAAGAACAGGCCATTGTGCATTTAGTGCTGTAATATTGGCACTCTTTTTAACTCTTTAGGCTTAGAACAACGTTATTACTGGTAATAATACAGATATTCCAGTGGTAATATAAGGTAGATATGATAATCATGTAGCTGACAAAAAACGAGAAGTGGGTAAGAGGATTTACGTACCGTAAGTCACTAAACAATCCACGAAAGATCTTTCAATATTAAGCTAATCAAATTGGGGCTGCGTGTTCGACGCCGGGAAATACGGTATATATTATTCTCAGCAGTATATTTGAACAAATAAACTAAGAAAATGGAGCAACCAAAATCCTTCGATTCTCTAGTTGTGCTTCAAAAATACAAATCAACAATCAATGCTGGGTTTTCTGTTCGAGAACACCTGCTTATTATCATGGATCATGTTACCTTGGTAACTGCTGACCTCAAGGCCGTGCTACACAGCCATCTGGTGTATACATCAATAATTAGTGAAATTAGTTTATTCCTAATACCCAGATGCTGCAACGTTAAGAGACGTATCTTTGGCCTTGAGTTCGTTTTGTTTCTTTGTTTTGAACTTCGCGCAAAGCTACTCGAGGGCTATCTGCGCTAGCCGTCCCTAATTTAGCAGTGTAAGACTAGAGGGAAGGCAGCTAGTCATCATCATCCACCGCCAACTCTTGGGCTATTCTTTTACCAATGAATAATGGGATTGACCATCACATATAACGTCCCCACGAAAGATAGCGGGTATATTTGGTGCGACGGGGATTCGAACCCGAGACCCTTGAGTTTGGAAATTGTAAGA
This sequence comes from Tachypleus tridentatus, assembly GCF_004210375.1. NCBI lineage: Eukaryota > Metazoa > Arthropoda > Merostomata > Xiphosura > Limulidae > Tachypleus > Tachypleus tridentatus. The sequence continues at coordinate 133,531,490 of NC_134833.1, read as the reverse complement.
GTTTATAAGAATTGAGTTTCTTTTGTAACTCTTTTTTTTTTTCAAAATACCAAAGATAGAACGAAAATACGTTTTGTATTTAAAAGGCAATAACAATTTTTGTTTTACAGCACTTTCTTAACGAAGGTGGAATTGTCTTAAAAAAAATAACTTCGTCTCGTATTTCAACTACGATTATTATTGTTTCTTTGTATATTCATTAACCTGTAGAATACATAATAATACTAGTATGCTAATTTGAATGTATAGAACGTGTGTTTTTCTTATAGCAAAGTCATATCGGGCTATCTGCTGAGTCCACCGACGGAAATCGAACTCCTGATTTTAGCGTTGTAAATTCATAGACTTACCGCTGTACTAGGGGGCGCTAAAAAAAGGGTCGAACATATTTGGTGCGACAGGGATTCGAATCCCCAACCCTCAGATTACAAGTCGAGCGCCTTAACCACCTGGCCATGCCGGGCCCATAAATGTATACCTATGATATTTACTATACTGCTAAATCTGAAATTCTAGCTTTAAAAAACATAATTAAACATGTTATCTACTGAAATCAAAAATACATTTGTTCCTTCACAACAGGTCAGGCATGGCCAGGTGGTTAAGGCACTCGACTTTTAATCCTAGGGTCGCGGGTTCGAATTCCCGTCACACCAAACATGTTTGCCCTTTCAGCCGTGGGGGCATTATAATGTAACAGTCAATCCCACTATTTGTTGGTAAAAGAGTAGCCCAACAGTTGACGGTGAGTGGTGATGACTTGCTTTCTCCACTCTGGTCTTGCACTACAAAATTAGGGACGGCTAGCGCAGATAGCCCTGGTGTAGCTTTGCGCGAAATTCAAAACAAACAAACATTCCTTCACAACCATGACCAATAATAACACCCACAATATTCCTTGGGCCTGGCATGGCCTAGGGATTTGGGCTCTCGTCTTTCAAACTGTGGGGGCGTTATAATGTGACTATTAGATGTTAAAAGAGTGGTACAAGAATTAGCGGTGGGTGATATTGACTAATTGTCTTCCTTCTAGTTTTGGGCCCGGAATGGCCAGGCGGTTAGGGCACTAGACTCGTAATCTGAGGGTCGCGGGTTCGAATCCCCGTCACACCAAACATGCTCGCCATTTCAGTCGTGGGGTCGTTATAATGTGACAGTCAATCCCACTATTTGTTGGTAAACGAGTAGCCCAAGAGTTTGGGGTGGGTGGTGATAACTAGCTGCCTTTCCTCTGGTCTTACACTACTAAATTACGGACGGCTAGCGCAGATAACCCTCGAATAGCTTTGCGCGAAATTCAAAAAACAAACAAATATTCTTTCTTAAACAAATTTGCAATATGAAGAGAAAAGTCTAAAAATATGTATATATGTTCTATTTGAATTACTCGTCATTGTTCATCATATAACTGGTGCTTGCTTTGCCGATAAGAGTCTGTTTGTAAGAGCTACTAGTTCAAATGTATGAGGTTATCATGGTTGGGTATTAAATATAAATTTGTATGGAAAGTGATTTATTTCAAGACGTCTCTACGTTGCTTTTAATTTTATGCATAAAGTTTTCTACAAGAACAGTTGTTAAGTACAATCTGTTAATCATGTTTTTTATTGAGTTCGACAACCACGTCACTGATTTAGGAACTCTATTAAAGAAGAAGGACGGTTGAACCGTTCTAATTGAAAGTCATTCACGTCGGTTGTTGAACTAATTTAAAAACATATTTCCTTTTTACTGCGAAATATCAAGGTGATAATTCGTGGACGAATGAACGTGATCTCGATGTTGTTGTGGTTTTGAATTAAGCACAAAGCTACACAATGGGCAATCTGTGGTCTGCCTACCACGGGTATCGAAACCCGGATTTGAGCACTGTAAGTTCGCAGACATACCGCTGAGCCACTTGGGGGCGCGTAATCTCCAAGAAAGTAATTCTCTTATAAAGTACCGATTATTATATCCCAGTCATTCTAATAAATTTTATACGTTGTTTATTGCTGTTGTTCGTTTGTTCCGATACAGTGTTTATAAAAGTTTTTAAAGTAGCATCACAGTCCGCGTTGTTGGCTGCGAAAGTATTGTATAGAAAAAAATAGTTGTTGTTATAATAAGTGCTGAAAAAAAGGTTTTCATAATTTACAAGGTATATTTATATTGGCGTTGATATGTTTCATACTGCTTAGAAGATTGCGGATTATAATTAAATGCGTTTTTTAAAGAATAAATAAAAATAATTAATTTCTGTTACATTTCAACGGCCCCCGTTAGTACAGCGGTATGTCCACGGATTTACAACCCTAAATTACGGGTTCGATTCCCCTCGGTAGGCTCAGCAGATAGCCCGATGTGGCTTTGCTATAAGAAAACACACACACACACACGTACATTTCAACAAACTCTTTTAAGACTGCCCCCCAGCTAAGTTTACTGAATTGGACACAGAAGATAGACCAACGTGGCTTTGCCCTAAAACAAACAACAACCAATACCGTTAATGTAGTGAACGATTCCAGTATTCTTTGTGGGGGAACAGGGAGTTAGAGAGATCTCTGGGGTAGCCGGATGAACTGTTTTGTTAAAAAGTACCTTAGTAGTGGCCCTCCAGTGTCACAGTGGTATGTCTGCGGACTTATACTGCTAGAAACCAGGTTTCGATACTCGTGGTGGGCAGAGCACAGATAGCCCTTTTTGTAGGTTTGTGCTTAATACCAAATAACAACAACTCTCAGTTGTGTGGTACTTGGAAAAATACCATGCTTTCTTTCTCGCTTAGCTTAGAAATGTATACTATTTATTATAGTGAAATATTCAAAAACATTTCTTGTATGAGTACTTGTGGAACACTCACCACATTTTAACATATAGGAACTCCACACTCTACAGAACTGACCTTAATTCGTGTACCAGTTACACAAGTTAACGGCGAACGTCTCATTTAGGCGTTTTTAGATGTTTTGCGCAGACAAGTTGGTGTAGATTACATTTTAGGATCTTCTGTCTACTTTCTCTTGTATCTTTAATAGAAATGCCTGAAAATTAAACTTTCCTAAATGACCTCAGTAGCGCCTGCGTTCGGAGTAGAATGACGTTATTATTTCTATTTATGCGATGCCACACTCTCTGTCAAGAAAAGCTAGAGAATTCAAAGCTCTCTTCGTGTAATTTAGTAGCGCCCTCTGCACTCATCATTTAATTTGGTTTTGGGGTCTAGGATGGTCTAGCGGTTAGGATGCATTAATAGAAACCTGGCGGTCGCGAGTTCGAATCACGTGACCAAACATGCTTACCATTTCAGTCGCAGGGTCTTTGTAATGTGCCGTTCAAAACCACTTTTCGTTGATAAAATAGTAGTTTAACAGTAGCATTCTCTCACGTCTCTCACTTCTAAATTAGAAAAAGCTATAGCTTCGCGCGAAATTCAAAAATAAATTGACAAGGTTAATTTTATAAATGAAGACTGATTTTACTTTGTTTACATTTTTTTACTCTATTTCTCTTAATACTTTAATTTCAATTACTTGATTATAATTCACTAATACGTATTTTGGCCACGTACCCACTTCTGTTACTACCCGAATGATAAATCAGTGAAGCTGGTAAGACACACCAGCAGAAGCTAGTGATTACCCCTTTGATTCAAGTAATAGAATGCTTTATGAAGGTAAGAGATGGCCCTGAACATATCGGATATTAAAATGTTAGGCTTATGAAATGTTTAATATTATAAACGTTAAGTGAAATATTATTTTGTCTTGTTTTATACATAAGGAGATTGTGGATTTCAGGTATTTGTGTAATAAAAACTAAACTATTACCAAGGTAAATAAAAAAATATAACGACTGTAACAAGACAAACGTTCCAAAATAATGTATAACAAACACAACTAAATATTTCTGTAAACACATAAAGCTATAAAACTATTTAAAACACAGTATTTAAAACAAACACTAGTGTATACTCTTTAAGCACGGTGTGTGTAACAAATACAGCTAATATACCTCTGTAAGTACTGTGTATTATAAACACTGATGCACAGTCTGTGTAGCAAACAGAGTTATATAGCCCTGTAAACACGGTATTTATAAGAAAAATATGATATACATATATATATACTACATAAAAGAAACTTAAGTGTATGCACTGTACCTATATTGTCTACATTTGCTCAAACGCAACTAGATGTTCCGTAACCAATGTATCAATACTCATAACACAGTTATCTAATGTGGAAGCACTATGCTCTCACTTGTAACAAACACAATTATACAATCTATAAACATTATTGTCTCACATGTAGCATAACTGGATGTTCTGAAACAATGTCAACACTTCTAATCGACTCAGCTTTCGGAAAACGTACTTAATCATAAAACAAAACATGAATCTGATAACAGGAAGCATTCATTAAACGTTTCGGAATCCTCACAATTCAATCATCAGTAACCTAGAGATACAAAACAAACAAACAATATTTGTAATTACAATACAAATTTGACGTACGTGAGCAGTAAACACTTTGAATACGCAAATATAATTCGAGGAAACAAAAACGTTGCATAGTTGAAATAGTTAAAATAAGTTTAAAACTAGTGAAGATGGTGTATTATTTAGGAACGGAAGGAGAGTTTTTTATGTATTATGTTTTTTTATAAGAACTTCAATATCATGTTTAGTTATTGAGAGAATTTCACAGTTAGTGAGAGAAATCAGATATTCTGTTTCTGTATTGTGTTGATAGATAGCAGAATTGAGAGGGTTTGCAAACTTACTTCCATTTTTTACAAATATTATTATGAAAGAAGATCAACACTTAAAACAAACACAGTTATATCATCTGTAAGTACCATGCTCACATACGCAACAAACATAACTAAACGTTCTTAAACAATATCAACACTTAAAACAAACACAGCTATATCATCTGTAAGTACCATGCTCACATACGTAACAAACATAACTAAACGTTCTTAAACAATATCAACACTTAAAACAAACACAGTTATGTCATCTGTAAGTACCATACGTAACAAACATAACTAAACGTTCTTAAACAATATCAACACTTAAAACAAACACAGTTATATCATCTGTAAGTACCATACGTAACAAACATAACTAAACGTTCTTAAACAATATCAACACTTAAAACAAACACAGTTATATCATCTGTAAGTACCATGCTCACATACGTGACAAACATAACTAAACGTTCTTAAACAATACCAACACTTAAAACAAACACAGTTATATCATCTGTAAGTACCATGCTCACATACGTAACAAACATAACTAAACGTTCTTAAACAATATCAACACTTCAAACAAACACAGTTATATCATCTGTAAGTACCATGCTCACATACGTGACAAACATAACTGAACGTTCTTAAACAATACCAACACTTAAAACAAACACAGTTATGTCATCTGTAAGTACCATACGTAACAAACATAACTAAACGTTCTTAAACAATACCAACACTTAAAACAAACACAGTTATATCATCCGTAAGTACCATGCTCACATACGTAACAAATATTACTAGACGTTGTTGAACAATGTCAAATGATTAGTAGGTGATTCAACAAATAAATGTGTTTATTTGTTTGTTTTGAATTTCGAACAAAGCTACTCGAGGGCTATCTGCGCTAGCCGTCCCTAATTTAGCAGGGTAATACTAGAGGGAAGGCAGCTAGTCATTACCACCAACCGCCAACTCTTGGGCTACTCATTTACCAACGAATAGTGGGATTGATCGACACATTGTAACGCCCCGCGGCTAAAAGGGCGAGCATATTTGGTGCGACCGGGATTCGAACCCGCTACCCTCGAATTACAAGTCGAATGCCTTTACACACTTAGCCATGCCGGGCCTGTTTATTTGTAAGTGATTAGTAGGTGATTCAACAAACAAATGTGTTTATTTTTAAGTGGTTCAACAAACTTAAAGAGCCTTCATTTATTTTTCATGTTAAGATTGTTCATGTTTTACATGTACATATATAATAAGTTTCCGCATATTCAGTACGTTTTCTATTTCAAGCTTTATATCCATCTGCTAGATATTGTTTCCGTTCTTCACTAGCTAATTGTTGCCTTAACAATAAACGTGTTCCCTTTATTATTTTTATGTATTCGACCATTCAATGAAATGTATATTAAATTACTAGTTTTTATTAACATTAAATCTTTATACGTTTCCCTACGTTGTATATATATCAAAAAAAATGTTTATTATTCACTATTTATCAAGATGTTTTGCATAATACCACAAAATATATATCAACAAGTAGTAAGTAGGGTTGTAGAATTACAGTATTTTTGTAATATTATTTTTCCTGCTTTCTGTTTACCGATTTACATAATACTTCTCTACTGAAAGAAAAAATCAAGCAATATTTATATGCAGTTAGTAGTATTGTTTCCTGGTCTTTATCTTACTAGCATGGAGATATACTTTTTTTCTCAGTTTATATGCTGAGGTGTATATCGGAAAATCTAAGGTTCGAGCTACGATGTGCCACTGTATACGCTCTGCACTTTCAGTTCTGTGGGTGTCATAGTAATTACAGTCAATTTCTTTATTAGGTTAAGAGTGTATGAGTATGTTACCCTTCCTCTGGTCAGTAGCTCTAACTTAGGGATGGCTATATGTGAACCAAAGTAGCCTCTGACTTGGTCGTTTGATCCGTGTGTTACATAAAGTGGGAAACATCAAATGCTGGAACGTGGAATATATAGTCTTCTGGAAGCGAATTATTATAGAAAGGTTTTTTTCAAAACAATATGGCATTGGCTCATAAAGCCTGTTATATTTCAGAAATTTACTCCTGGTTACTGGTGTTCAAGGTGATTCATTGATTATGGCAGATTAATATTTCTAACTCTTAGTTGAATTTGAGACAAAGATCGTTCCCGCTTACTTACTTCGCTGTTAATTCATTTAAGTATTTAATCAGTATTAGTAAATCATTTCTAGGCCTGGCATGGCCAAGCACGTAAGGCGTGCGACTCGTAATTCAATGCTCGCCCTCCCAGCCGTGGGGTGTATAATGTGACGGTCAATCCCACTATTCGTTGGTAAAAGTAGCCCAAGAGTTGGCGGTGGGTGGTGATGACTAGCTACCTTCCCTCTAGTCTTACACTGCTAAATTAGGGACGGCTAGCACAGATAGCCCTCGAGTAGCTTTGTGCGAAATTCCAAAACAAACAAGTAAATCATTTCAATGTATCGACTTTGTAAGTCAAGTGTTCTCATTTTTTTGCAAGACCCAGCCTTAAATTGTTCTAGGCTGTAACGACCCCCACACACAGATAAAGTGATCAAATTGTTGTACATACTCTAAAATATCCGTTATCGCAATATGATCTCACGATCCGCCCCTCCGTTACAGTCTTCTGGCCCATTTTGAGTCTGGTTTGAAAAAAGCTGTTGGAAGTGAAAATAATTTCGTAAATATTTTGCACATAACATCTAACCATTAAGAGCTAAGATCAGCACTAGCTTTATTAGTATGCAACATTACCTATAAGTTGTTCCCCGCCCGGTGAGAAAGTGGTATGTATACGGACTTACAATACTAAAACCCGGGGTTCGATTAGTTGGCACAGCAGATAGTTCAATGTGGCTTTGCTCTAAAACAGACCGATCCGTTAAACGTCCGTGCTCTAACTCTACACACAAAAACATTTATCTGAATGCTCCTCAGCGACACGACTGTGGACCGCTAGAAACCGGCTTTCGATACCCGTGGTGGGCAGATCACAGATAGCCCTTTGTATAGCTTTGTGCTTAACTACAAACAAAGTTATATGAGTAATGGAAAGTATTTTTGATGAATTAATTGGACGATACATATATACATACATTAAGAGAGAGGAAAATAATGATATAAATTAAATTGTTATATTAAATCCTGCAAATAATTAACTGTTATATATAATGTTGGTTGACAGCCCTGTCCTAACAAGTTGCATCACATTTAATCACCATGTTCCCCTGACCTCACTCCTCTTGAATACAAACTACAGAGCTTTCTGGAGACATCAATTTTGACATTATCCAGTAATCGTACCTCAACGGAAGAATGCTATTACGACAGAGCTTCGAGGGGTTCCTGGGGAGATGTTGTGTGTTGTAATATGCGATAAAAATTCCCTGATGGTTTGTTTTGTTGGTGTGTTTTTTTTATTTTCGCGCAAAGTTTCACGGGGGCTATCTGCGCTAGCTATTTCTAATTTAGCAATGTAAGACTAGAGGGAATGCAGCTAGTCATAACCATCCAGCGCCAATTCTTGGCCTACTCTTTTTAGCAACGAATAGTGAGATTGACCGTCATATTTATAACGCCCCTACAGCTGAAAGGGCGAGCACGTTTGGGGTAACGGGGATTCAAACTCAGAACCCTCAGATCACGAGTCGAGTTCCCTTATCACCTGGACATAATGGGGCTTTCTAGAATGAAAGCAACAATTGAAAATTATGGTAGAAGCATTCGGCAAATGTTACAGTGGCGCTCCTAGTGCCATATATCCAGAAGCCAGTACAAAGTATCTTCGTGAATTCTAACGCGCGTGCGCAAATCATGTATGTATGCTATACAGTTCACCCTACAAATTGACTTTACAGTCATCCTATATTAACGTACAATAACATAAGTTTAACGTGGAATGAAAGACTTTAATGCTATGAAACGAAATTAATTATATTTTAAACGTATATTTCGTTTTCTAGATTTGGTCTAAATAAAACCAAGAAGGTTTTTGTGTGAACCTGTTGGCTCTGATTGTGTAATTAAAGTTTCTTTACAAAATATTATTTTCACTCGTTTCCGTACAAAGCTAACGCAATATTTCCACTTTTAAAGTCATAACTGCACGAGACAGTGTTGTGTATGTTTTACTTAAAATATCCATATTCCTGTGTTCATAAACTAATCGTTTGGAGTACAGATATTCAAATGAACTCACTTACAATTAATATTCAGTAATAATTTGCATTTATTTATGTATATTGGATTCTTATTATGCATGTATTTATTCTACAGCCCCAAATTATTTTAAATTACTATAGGACTGAGAAGGAAAGGGGGGGGAGATAGACAGAATAGTGCAAAGCAGCTTTACAAAGAATAAGCCATAATGCTATAACTTCGTAGTGATGACTGTTTATGAGCCCCTTGTCTGTACTCTCGAAAGGTAAGTTAGTTTTCATTTACGCAGACTTCACTTTTTGATCATGAACGTTATATCACGCAAGCTGTGAATGAACCCTGGTAGTGTTGGGTACTGTTGAAACTAAAACAGGGTGTGGTTATGGGCGTTTACGACGAAGATCTCCTAAATTCGAACTGAGAAAATTGTTTGTATAATTTGTAATTCTTGGCGGAAGATGAAACGTTCAGATTTGTCAAAACCAATGCATGCTTTTAATTAATAGAAACGAACCTACTCAACGCTAGTCTCAGTTATATAGAATGCAATGTTTTATGTATTTTGATAAAAAATGCTAAAAGTCACAAACAAGTTTTCAGTTTGTTTTTTGAATTTCGCGCAAAGCTACACGAGAACTATTTGTGCTGGCCATTTCTAATTTAGCAGTGTAAGACTAGAGGGAAGGCAGCTAGACATCATTACCCACCACCAACTCTTGAGCTACTCTTTTACCAACGAATAGTGGGATTGACCGTCACATTATAACACCCCATGGCTGAAAGGCTATTTGGTGTGACGGGAATTCGGACCCGCGACTCTCAGATTATCAGTCGTGTGTCTTAACCACCTTGTCATGCCGGCCCTGTTTTTAATTTTAACATCTTTGGTTTTATTATATTATATATTATAAAAATAAACAAACAAGGTTAATAATTGATATAACTATAAGAAAGAATCATGAAAATTTCGCTCGGAAAACGTAACAATAAAAACACTGAACTTCCACCATATTTGTTTATGTATCAAAAATAACCTTGAAAAGTGATTCAAGACAAAAGAGGGTTAGCAAATTTGGCGTAGCCTATGTTTAAAAATATTAATAAAATACGTAGTTGTTCTTTTGTTCTTTACTGTAATAATTTTTGAAAGTTTTTATACAGAATTTCTCTAATGTTATTTTTCTTGAATTCTTGATAAAACTTACTACTAAACACTTGCAAAACGTTATAAAATTATACAATTGAAAACGATTATGCTTAAGCTTTGTAAGTTAAAGATCTACGTTATAAAAGAAAAAAAATCAATTGTTTACAGCCTCTGAAAAAATGAGGTGAGTGAAAAACTATGAAATCTTTGAATAAAAATGAAATAATACTATTATTATATGAAAAATGTCCACGAACGTAGAAAATGTCGACATTTGACAACAATACGTTTCTAAACCGAACCATTTCTTATTTTTTACAAATATATTTAACAAAAACCTTTGCGAATCAAATATTGTAATATTTTCTATTTCGCTTCAGCACGATACGTTATGGTGTTGTAGTTGGCGTTAAGCTTGTTATTGAAACTAAGTAAATTATCATCATATTTGTAAGTTAAAGTAAATAAATGTTTAAGGTGTTTTTCCATGAGCTTTCATATGAATGGAAATATAAGTTAGTAACGTTTTAGAACAGATAACACTTGTAGTGTAGTGTATTTAGTACATCTTCTTATAACAAAGCCTCGTCGGGCTATATGCTGAGCCCACCGAGGAGAATCGAACCCCTGATTTTAGCGTTGTGAATCCGTGGACATACCGCTGTCCTAGCGGGGGCCGCTGGTTGTGATACGCAGGATAATTGTCACACAATTTTGGTGTTAATGTTGACTATTGTGACGTATTTCATGAGGATTACAGAACTTTGTGATTTGCTTATGATATTTAACACAAGTTTGCATTTAAAGCCTAACACGTCAGTGCGTAATATGAATCCTCATAACCATGCTGAGAATAATCCATGTGAAAGCTACGAGAAAATAAGTTTTACTCGCACAGAATTGAGAATATAACGTTACGATAGTGGAAGGGCTAGTGAGCCGTGTGGGACGAAACGTTTCAACAACTGACGTAAGATATCATCCAGCAGGTATATCCTCAAACTTATCTTCTCTAATTAAATCCAGTCACATCTTGTGAACGATGGGTGAACTTGATATGCTGTTCTGACGTCTTACGTACCAATACAAATTATTGGCTGAACATTTTTATTTTGTTAGCTAAAATTTAATACATTTAGAGTTACTGTTGGTTATGTATGTTTAGTTTGTTCATCCATAACCACCTTTTAAATTATTTATTAACTTTTTGTAATAGCATAATAATGACTAAATTCTGTTATGTTTCAGGTTAATAAATTTCTTTTTAAACTGTTGTTGTATTACATTTATAAGTTGTTTTTCTCAATTTATAATTGTAGCAATATTTGTATGTGTGAAAACGTATTTATCTCTCTCATTTCCACGGATCATCCATTTATCTTAACAAAAATATGAATTGTTAGATCTGCTCTGTGTGTTTTTTCTAGAGCGATTGTAACGTCTATTCCTGATTTTTTTTTTTTTTACTGACTCATTCTAAGCAGCAAACATCATCAATTTTGAAAAATCAATCGTGTAACGCAAAAAAGCTGACGTTGGAACATTGGGATGCACTGATTGTTTGATATAGTAAAATTCGCGAGTCTTTTGATGTGCAAAACTCGCAAGAGCTTTAAAATGTAATAAAAAGCTGACGTCTGAAAGTTGCGATTTGGCGTTACAAGTATACTGAAAAGTATTAAGAGAAAATACTTCAGGAAAAGCACGATTCTGATAACAGAAGTATAAGAGTGAACGCTGACATTATCGACGTGTTGCTAATCCCGAAGAACGTTTTTAACGTCAAAATTACTTCTTTCCAAGGATTAGCGGTTCGCCCTAATCTTCAGATAGCAATGAAAAGAAAGACAGGTATATTAGTTTTCACTCGCAACAGTTTAGTTCGAAATATTATCAATATGGCGCTATTGTACGATGCCCATGTGTAAAGTAACAATGTGATAACGAAAACGACTTGAAAGAAAATTCATAAAAAATTGTGGTCCTAATTACATGAATTCATATTGTTACTTACATGATATTTATGTTCTTTTGAACGTTTCCTTTCAATTTAACAGAGTAGATTTCTTCTAAGCAAAAAATACTCTGTCATTCTGCTTTTATGTTTGACAAGTTAAAGCAACTACTTTTCTGGTTTTGAAAAAAGAAGCGGCTGAACTCGTAGACTTTATCAAAATTACCTTTAAATTAATGTAGTTGAAGGTCAAAGTTGCCGCGGATAATTATTTATATATATCCAGAACTGTGAACTAGTGTTTCGTAATATGTTCATTAATTTAGATACCTAATTGTAATAAATAATAATTCATATATAAGGTACGAAAACAGCTAGAACTGATTATGAGTTATTTTCTTTCCCATTTTCGCACCAGAAATAGAAAAACAGTTTGTTTGTTTGGAATTAATTAAAAGGCTACACATTTGGCTATCTGTGCTCTGCCCATCAGGGGTATTGAAACCCGGATTTTAGCGGTGTGAATCCGCAGACATACCGCTGTGCCACTGGGAGGACAGTAGGAATACAAAGAGACTGATTTGAAGATATATGGTTACAACATATACTAATGAAGGTCCACTGTCTACAACGCTCACAGTTCTCTGTAAAATGTGGTGCCACAAAAAATGCCGGTATATTCGTTTGGTTTGAATTTCGCGCAAAGCTACACGTGGGCTATCTGCGCTAGCCATCCTTAATTTAGCAATAAAAGGCAGCTAGTTATCACCACCTATTGCTAACTTTGGGCTACTCTTTTTCCAACGAACAATGGGACTGACCGTAGCATCCCAAGGCTGAAAGAGCGACCATGTTTCGTGGAACGGGAGGGAATTCGAATCCGCGATACTCAGATTGCGAGTTAAACACCCTAACTGCCTGGACATGCTGGGCGGCGGTATATTGGACACTTCGAAAGTTACAAAAAAAATCCATTAAAAATATTAAATGAAGAAATTAAATAGTTGAACGTTTTAGTTTACACTATGTATCTAAGCCTATGATTCACTTATTAAATTACAGAATCGAACCCAGATTTCAGAACAATGGTAAGCAAAAAGAAGGACATTTTGGAAAACAAACTAAAATCAGGAGGATGAAGTTTGTTATAAAAATATTACTTCGAGTAACCACTGTAACGGATTTACTGTTATATGCTTATTTTAATAACTATATATGTTTCAGTTTGATGTATGCGATGTATATTGCTGGATGTGTATTGCGCTAGTCCCGCCTGTTCTGTAAATTTGTAGAAGATTCTTGAGAGTACGAATCAACAATATTTGTGTTACGAAAACAATAGCGTGTTCGAACATTGTTGAACATTCTAGATAATTCGCCTTAAGCTATATAAACCTACTCTCCAAGAGACAGTAAGATTAGTGTTGATCAACTACAGTCAGTGTGCTGTAGACCTCGGAAGCTGTAATTGTGATTAAAGCCTATTAATTGGAAAACTACAGAAGTGGCTCAGAAACGTTTATAGATTTTGAACATTACGAACAGTTCAAATTCAGTAAATTAACCTTGGACATTACTACTTCGAGGACATTAAATGTTTTCATCGGAGGCTCGGCATGGCCAAGCGTGTTAAGACGTTCGACTCGTAATCCGAAAGTCGTGGGTTCGAATCCCAGTTGCACTAAACATCCTTTCAGCCGCGGGGGCGTTTTAATGTGCGGTCAATCCCACTGAGCTAGTTGGTAAAAGAGTAGACCAAGAGTTGGCGGTGGGTGGTGATGACTAGCTGCCTTCCCTCTAGTCTTCTACTGCAAAATTAGGGACGCTAGCGCAGATAGCCCTCGAGTAGCTTTGCGCGAAAATAAAAAAAAAACAAACAAAACAATATTTTCATCGGTAAAATGTCAGCTGCGTGAAGCCAACCAAGCTAGCTTGCTTAACCAAGATGAGTGATAATATCAACTCAGAATTAATTTGTTCGTCGTGGACCTGGATTGTCAATAAAATATTCAGTTCTAGAACAGATATAAGACTCAGTATTGTCTGTAAGTTTGAAAAATTGTTGTATATGAATCATTATTCCTAATAACCGTTTCTATAAATTGTATTGTTTTTTTTATATTAAAATATATTTGTATTAAGAAAGAAAATTGTGTGTATCAATCTTGTTGGCAAATATAATAAATTTAATACATATTAACATTAATTCACTTATAAAATCAAATTAAAATTTCCGGTTACTTGAAACTGTAATATGTAACATACGTAAGATAATAAATCCGATATTCATCCGAGCTAAATTATAATACGTAACATCACAAAGAGAATAAACCATGAAAGAATGGATATACAAAAACAAGATAATTAGCCTGATATCAAAGAAGATGTAGCCTCGAAAACGGAAAAGCTTAACATGGTGTTGAACGTTAGCGAGTAGGAGCTTAACAAAATTAATTTATTAATGTGAAAATTTATCATTGCTCCCAACAAATTTCACAAGCGCCACTAAAAAGACGCAAAGTTAGTATTTTTGTACCTTTCCGATACGAATACAGCCACCGTTATGAAATTCTTGAATACATGTGTCATGTATCGTAAGGGGCACTGTGAGTGTTGGAGTTAATCATGATCAGAGCGGCCTGGTGGTTAGCGTGATAGAGCGTGAATCTGATATTTCATGGTTTTCGCCCGGTTGAATTCAAAAAGAAAAAGTAATCGCTCGCTGCACCTTGTGGTCATGGATACCTTATAAGAGTGGCGATAAGATCCCGTCTTCGGATCGACAAGACCAGTTCAAGATTTGAAGGTGGGTGGTGTTGATGGACTATCTTCCGTGTAACCTACCATTTCAAAATTAAGGACGCCTAGTGCAGATAGAGTTCGAGTCAGAAGGTTAGGAAATGAATGGCACTAAGCTTTGGACATAGGATAAGACATTAATATAATTATTCACAACTTTAAAAACTCGCTTTTGCATTTTGTAGTGGGAACAATTATAAATAGGACGGTAAACTGCTAATCTCTTTGAAATAAGACATTAGTTTAATACCTTTGTAACTTAAGTAATGTGGATTCTAGTAATCAATGCTTTTTATATCTTCAGCAAGTTTGTTTGTTGTTAAGCGCAAAGCTACAATGAGCTACACGCACTGTTCCCACCACAAGCATCGAAACCTGGTTTTTAATGGTATGATTTAAAGTCAGAAATAAAACCTAAAAAGCAGCAACATAACAGCAACTATCCAGCAGGATATCAAAGTGAAAACTGAGGCAGTTTGACAGAATTTGAAATCACCTAAAAACGTATAGCAGTTGAAAAATATTAAAATCTTAGAAAGGATATTTAAAAAATTAATGTACCGGAGTCGTCTAATGATGAGTTTGTGCTTAAAGGATCCTAAAATCACAGTAAATATATTTTCAGTTATATCATCACAGAAGAGGACGCTGTCACACACACGAAAAAAAAACCGTTTCATCATTCAGGAATATTCATGCTACAAAAATACTAGGATTTTTTTTTTGTCAGTTTGAAGGGGTACTTCAGTCGTATCTGTATGTTCTTTGTTGTTTATTTTACATCACTTATTTTGAGTTCGTTATTGCCGGTAGCTGGAAAAATCAGACAAAAGCTGAAAAACATAAAAAATATCTGAAAATTCAAAACCTGATGTCTTGTGTCGCAGTTTGCAAACTCAGGTTACTGAATGATCGTATTTGGTTTCTGAATTTCCTGACTGGTAGCATAAGAATAATAAGAATCAACTGAAATTTTCTGCTTCTTTTGCTTTAACCAAACCTACATTATAAAACCTTATTAACAGATCTTTGGAAGAAACTACACAACTTAAGTTTCAACGCTTGAAGTAGACAGTTACTTCATCTAAGAGTAAATTGAAAGTTAAATTGTTTATTGTCCATTTCAGATGTTGTTAGCGACGTTTCAGCCATGGAAGAACTTAACAACTGTCACCGTTAGGGACTCCTATGAAAAACTGTTGGTTTGACTA
This sequence comes from Tachypleus tridentatus, assembly GCF_004210375.1. Lineage (NCBI taxonomy): Eukaryota > Metazoa > Arthropoda > Merostomata > Xiphosura > Limulidae > Tachypleus > Tachypleus tridentatus. The sequence goes on along the minus strand of NC_134833.1, from coordinate 133,515,447 downwards.
CAATGACAAAATATTACTATTTCAACCAGCAGAAGAGTTGGGTACGATTATTAATCTCCGTTACAACGTGAAATGGCTAACTATTATACTCGTTTAGCAATTGATTAAGTAACTAGCACTCACTGACCGCTAAGTATATACATAAGCTAGTACCGTTAGTTTAAAATCGGTTGCATACAGGGAGTGATTACTGTAGAGATTTTGCTTGCTGTTATAAAGCCCCTCTCTAGTACAGCGGTATGTCTTCGGATTTCCAACGCAAAATCAGGGGTTCGATTACCCTCGGTGGGCTCAGCAAATAGCCCGACGTGGCTTTGCTATAAGAAAACACACTGTTATGAAATTAAGTTAAATTTATGGATACAATAAATTACTGTGCATTCAAAAAAAAAGAAAGGGAAAGATATTATTCGAAATTAGTATTTGCAAAAAAAAAAACAAATTTTGTTGACATGCAAACTAAAAAAATTCATTGCGCTGAATTTTTAGGGACATAAACATTTCCTTGTCCCTCTGTGGGTTTTACGTTCAGAGACATGATTTTTCACAGATAATTGTGTGGGTTTATAACAAACGAGATTTGTTCACCAATTAACGTTTTAATTATGTTTTGATGACATGCATACCTGTTTAACTAGTTGAATGTTGACACAGTATGGTTAAAAACATTACTTGTATGTTGAAACAATATCACTAAATCGATAGCTAATTGAAAGTTGACACAATATGGCTGGAAGAATGATTACTTCAATGTTGAAACAATATCACTAAATCAATAGCTAATTGAAAGTTGACACAATATGGCTGGAAGAATGACTACCTCAATGTTGACACGATATGGCTGGAAGAATGGCTACTTCAATGTTGACACGATATGGCTGGAAGAATGGTTACTTCAATGTTGACACGATATGGCTGGAAGAATGGCTACTTGAATGTTGGCACGATATGGCTGGAAGATTGGCTACTTGAATGTTGACACGATATGGCTGGAAGAATGGCTACTTGAATGTTGACACGATATGGCTGGAAGAATGGCTACTTGAATGCTGATACGATATGGCTGGAAGAATGGCTACTTGAATGTTGACTTAATAAGAGTGAAAGTATGGCTAGAAGAATTTTCAGACACTGTATGACTAAACGGATGACTAGTTGAACATTGAAAGTATATATATATATATATATAAAGGAATGAATAATTGAATGTTAACAGAGTATGACTAAAGGAATGACCAGTCATATCCTGACAAAGTATAACTAAGGGAATTATTATTTGAATATTGACAAAATATAACTAAAGGAATGCTACTTGAATGTTGAAAAAGTATATATAACTGAAGGGATGACTAGTTGAATGTTTGTTCACACAATGTAACTAAAGAAATACTAGTTGAATGTTAACAAAGTGTGATTAAAGAAATGCATATTTGAATGTTTGCATAATGAAATGTAACACAATAAGGTTAAAGAATAAATAGTTAAATGTTGACACAATATGGCTCACAAGATGGCATGTTGAAAGTTGACACTAAAGGAACACAAGAGGGAATGCCTTTCGAATCTTGAGATGATATGTTTAATATTTCTGGTTGAGTAATAACGATATAAGAGTAAAATATATAATAAAGAACATATGAATGAATGACTTCTTGAATATTCACACAGTATGATTAAAGAGACGGGAATACACACAAGAGTGAATGAGCTGTTGATGACCAGGTGATTAGTGCCCTCGACTCGCAATCTGATGGTCGCGGGTTCGAATCCCCATCACGCAAAACCTGCTCGCCCTTTTAGCCGTGTGGGCATTATCAGGTAACGTTAGTAAAAGAGTAGTCCAAGAGTTTTGGGTGAGTGGTGATGACTAACTGCCTTCCCTCTAGTCTTCCACTGTAAATTAGGGATGGCTAGCGCAGGTAGCTCTCGTGTAGGTTTGCGCGAAATTCACAAAACAGTTGTTGAAAGTTTGTACAATACGTCTAAAGATCTGGTGATCGTGTAGCGTTAATTTACTTTAATTCCAGTTTAAGTCCGTTGATTAAAATTGTCTCTTTAACCTTTAACTGTAATACATCTTCAGTCGTGGCATTGATTTTAAAATAATTCTGATTCGCCAGTTCATTACAATCACTTAATGAAGTGATCCCCAAACTACATTACGCGTATCACTGGTGGTATGTGGAGTTAATGTCTGTCTGTGGTACACGAGACAATTAATATAAAAATGTGTAACGAACTTTATCTTAACATTCCACGTACATATACATACTTCTCTTCTCGCTTGTAGATTCATCCTCTACTTCAATAGACTCGCCAGTATGTTATTCTCTTCCAAATGACAAAAAATGGTGCCACATATCATTCGAGCATGTCAGAAAAAACAATTGAATTATTCGCATGAATGGGTAAGTGTGTGTTTTTTTCTTAAATTAGGCCTAAGTTTTAATTTGAAAAACTTGAACAAAGAGTGGTATGCGAGCCTAAAACGTGTGAGAACCTCTAATTTGATATATATTGTTTAACGTTTTACTACTTTGAAAATCTTACGTAAATATGTCGTTAAATTCTGTATTCTAAGGTACTCATTGAGTCACGAACAGGCATTTTATAGGGGTTACCTAAAGTACGTAAGGAATGATGTCCGGTAAGATCGATAGTGCCTAATATTGATTCTTATAATCACCTATTGGCAGTTTTTTTTGCAAAAGACCTTAAATAGCTATTTCAGATAGTTTTGAGTTTATAAACAAAATTTAAATACGAAAATAGTGTTTGACGTGATAGCTGTAATATTGGATCATTATTCCCAAAGATACCTATGAATGAAATACTTGATGTAGTTGTCGATCTGGTTTATGATTAGAAAAAACAATCAAAAACCAAATCTCCAAATGAGCACTTAAAAAGGTATTGGATTGAGCTTCGCTTAGGCCCGGCATGCGATTCGTAATCTGAGGGTCGCGGGTTCGCATACCCATCGCATCCAACATGCTCTCCTTTTCAGCCGTGGGGGCGTTATAATGTGACGGTTAATCCCACTATTCGTTGGTAAAAGAGTAGCCCAAGAGTTGGCGGTGGGTGGTGATGACTGGCTGCTTTCCGTCTAGTCTTACACTGCTAAATTAGGGACGGCTAGCGCAGATAGCCCTCGAGTAGCTTTGCGCGAAATTCAAAAACAAAACAAGCTTTGCTTAACACAGTCACATTTTGTGCCAAATCAAGAGATTTGTGATCAGGTAAGCAGAGTTCATATGGGGTTTAAAGTAGCACCAATACTGGTTATTCTTTTCGTATATTACGATGAAAATCTTTGGAAGGACAATTGTTCTAAAGAACTTAAGCCTATCTATTACAAAATATCTCTAGATGCCACTTTTATTACATATAGGCAGAAGTGACATATACAAAAGTTTTTGGGTTATTTCAACATCAAATATAAAAACATAAGGTATTCGGTAGAATGTTAAAAAGGATGTAAACCACCATTTCTAGACGCATTAGATGATAATAAATATATCATAAAATATATTTTTTAGAAGTTACTTTTTAACTATGATGACTTTGTACATGAGTTATGTCATATTAATTCAGTTATGTTTGCTTCTTGTTAAGCACAAAGCTACACAATTGCCTAGCTTTACTCTTCCCACGGGTATTGAAACCCGGTTTCAAGCGCTGTAAGTCCTCAGACATACCGCTGTGCCACTAGGGGGTGGTTCTGTTAGTATTTCAGTACTTCATGTATATACCATAAATAGTGCCTTTATTAAGTTAGCAAAATAAGAGAATAACACTGAAAAGTTATTGATAAAAAAACAAGTGTTTCCATGCAAAATTATAAATGAAGTTATTAAACATTGTTTGAACAAACTACATTTACCCTAAAAGATGAATATTACTGTTAATAAACAGAAAGTGTTTACTTTATTTATCTCTTATAAGACCACAATTATTTGAAATTAAAAGAAAACTTAACGGAATACCTAGAGGGACATATTCACAAAGATATATATCTCAGATGTACTTCTAAGTACAAAGGTTCTACGATAAAAAGCCTAGAATGGAGAATTAATTAACATAAATGTGAAGAAACATTGAAACAAAATTGTTTTGAAATTATTGTTAAAGTTAATAGTGAGTTACATTTAAGGATTAAAAAGTTCTAATAAACAAAGAGATAGTAGGTATAGCAAGAGCAGTTGGATTGTTCATTGTTCATTGTCAACATCAACAGTGTGAGTGAAAGGATGGAAACGAACATAATAGTGAATTATTTGTTGAATGTTGAGACAATGTCAAGTCATGCAAGGGAACACAAGAGTGAATGACTTCTTGAATGTTCACATAAAACGACTAAAGAACACAAAAGAGAATAACTTATTGGTCAGAATGTGACTAAAGTAACGGTAATAAACACAAGACTGAAAGTTGATTGTTTCATTGACACGATACATCTAAGAAATGGTAAGAAACAAAAGAGTGACTAGCTTGTTGAGTGTTCACATAACATGACTAAAGGGTTGTAATAAACACAAAAAATGAAATGTTTGCTGAATGTTGGCACAGTATGCAGAAGTGTATAGCAAGGAATACAGGGTAAATGGCTCGTTGATAAACTAAATGGATGTTTAGTTGAATGTTGACAAAATATATGAAAGAGGGTTGAAATTAGGGGCGTACGAGCTGTCACAAACTACTAATTCTAAAATTCTATTGATTAGAAGGGAGAAAGCGCAATAGCTGTGTCACTTTTTATAAAGCAAAGAAACTTACAGCTGAGGTCCTACTACCATGACTGGGTATTTTATTCATCGTTAAATCTTTAACCATGTTTTATTTCTTTTAATTATTAATAAACGTTTAATGGAAATCCAAGTACCATGTTTTATTTCTTTAGTTATTACTATAAGTTTAATGGAGGCTCAAGTACCATGTTTTGTTTTCTTTAGTTGTTACTGAACTTTTCATTGAAGTCCAATTACCATGTTTTATTTCTTTAGTTAGTACTAAATGTTTTATGGAGGTTTTCTTTACTTGTTACTCAACGTTTAGTAAAAGACCAATTACAAATGTATTCTCAAGACGGCTGGTATAGGTATTAAACATTTAATTTAAATAAAGTACAGAACAACGTTTCGACCTTCTTAGGTCATCTTCAGGTTAACAAAGAAGTTTCCTCTAGTTATCACTAAACTTTTAATGGCGGTTCAAGTACAATATTTTGTTTTATTTAGTAACTAATAAACGTTTAATGGAAGTCCAAGTACATTGTTTTATTTCTTTAGTTATTACTGAACGTTAATGGAGACTCAAGTACAGTGTTTTGTTTTCTTTATTTGCTACTAAACGTTTAATGAAAGCTCAAATACGATGGTTTACTTTCTTTGGTTGATACAAAACGTTTAGTCAATGTCCAGGTACCATTTTTTGTTTTCTTTACTTGTTACTAAACGTTTAATGGAGGCTCAAGTACCACGTTTTGTTATCTTTAGTTATTAATAAACATTAAATGAAAATTAACGTAAAATGTATTTAGTTATTAATACACGCTTAACCGTAGTCTTAATAACAAGACTAGGTAGTTTGTTTAATATGAAATTTATAACATATGTCAACTAACATTTTTCTGCAATGAAAGGGTCCTAGAGTTAAGTGTTTTACGAAAAAAAAAATCATTAATTTTATTTGTAAATTATGTTAGATGTATTGGGAAAAATGAAAGTGGTATATAGTAAGAAAAATTAAAAACACTTGGAACCATTAAAACAAAGATATTTTCTAAGTTTAACAAGGCGTTCAGTTGACTTCGATTGTTATGTTTAAAGTTATAAATGCATATGTTTATTGCATTTAAAAGCTGACACGAAACATAAGATGTGTATTTTAGCACATACCATCTATCTGTCTATCTATGAACTTTTAAGTTTGTCTTGGACGTTGTGTTTTGATTCGATGCAAATTATGTACCTTTCCAAGATGGCGGAATCTAAAGACATATCTTCCTTCCCTGAAAGCGTGTACAGTGGATCTATAGATTAAATCATTCTCAAAGAGAAGCGAACGTCGAGGCTTTAATGTGGGTTTTTGTTTCGAAGAATCGATCGGCTTGCTACGTCATGCTCATATTCCCTCCACAATTCTAATGAACTCAGTGCCCTTCATTTCTCCGCGCTTGTGCACTGAAGCACTGATTAGGCCCAGTAGACTTTCTATGTGGCATTACTTATTCGCTGTTACCTCGAATAATGGGGCTTTCTTTTTGTGACGAGTGTTCATTGTTAGTTCTGTTATTTCTCATGATCTGATGAGACTACAGTGCGAATGATTACAAACTCGATGTACACAGATGATGTTTCTAGTAAATTAGACTAGTTTAACGCAATATTTGTTTAAAACGTTCGTGTCCCTAAAGATTTTACCGAATAAGGAAAGCTGTTTTAGTTTATACACTGAATAAAGTACTGCACAATCGAGATGTTCAATAAAGAATTCTTTATAACAAAATGCAGTTAAAGATAAAATCTGTAAATGAATAATAAGCCACTTTCACTTCGCATTAGATTTGCTCTCATATATAGAACGTAGAAAGTTTCACTGAACAGATTAAACTAATTCATCATGGCTCAAGAAAAGTATTAGATGCATCAGAAAAAGATGCCGAGAAACCACACAATGGTATACAACACTTCTGACATATATATATATAAATAAAGTCATAGATACTTTGGAAGCAGTTCAAACCTACATTGAGCGCGAAATTAATATAGATATCCACGTTTTCAAAAAAAAACATGCGATAGAGCCAAAATGAAGATATTTCGATAAATAATATACTTAACGTTCAGAAGAACATATATGGTTTTTATGTAAAAACGTGTTGTGATTACATCAGTAGCACAAAATAATGTTTAAAGCAAATATTTTTAGATATTCCAAAAACCCAGGAAAATTTCCGTGTTTCTTTACTACCTGTATTGAGAACTTAGAATGACGTTGATGTTACTAACGATTCGCTAAAGATATTTTCTCTAACTTGTTCATCTGTTAAGAGAAGGATTTAAATTGAAATCTAAATGATCGTTTTGTTTTCGTTCGAACAGAGTTTCACTAGTTGATATAACACGTGACGTTAACAAACCCGTGTACGTCTTTATTACTTCCGCCATCGAAGGTGAACAGAGATTATGTTTTTATCCATGTGTGTGCGTTTGTCGTCAGCAAGATTTCTCGAAAACGGCTGAATAGATTAGGACAAAAGTTGGTATATGATATGTGTTTGGACTATAATCCAGCTTTGGAGTTATTAGTTTTTGACGGGTCAAGGTCACGAGAATAAAAAAAATTAGACACCAATTTTCCACATTATTTTGGTTCAATAAATCAGTCAAAAATGATAGTATTTTTATTAAACTTAATGGACATATGCAGAATATTATTCCTCATTGTTCTGCCAAAAACGATCAGTGTCCGTTCATAAATAACCCCTTTTGCTATTATAATGATTTATAAAAATCATTTCTAAAATCAAAATTATTCAAGAGGGAAGATTTTTATTTATGTTGCTTCTTCTCCTTACTCCTAAAAGCCTAAAACATATATCGCTGATATACAGGGGTTCACGGTCTACAGTTTAGGAGCCCCTACACTGAGTCATTTGTTTATTAATCCAAATATATAATTACATAATTGTAGCTTTCACTCATCAGGTCCTCCTGTGGCACAGCGGTATGTCTGAGGACTTACAACACCAAAAACCGGTTTTCGATACCCGTGGTAGGCAGAGCGCAGATAACCCATTATATAGTTTTGTGCTCAATTACAAACAAAGCAATCCTTCCATAAGAAAGTAACTACAATGTTAAAACTATAACTCAATTAAAATATTCTAATTATCGGCCACTTAATATAAAACTTAAATATAACATCAGTTCACATTTAGGTCATTGTTCGATATACCGTGGCTATTCTGCATATTATATTTGATTTGAGAATGAAATCTTCAATTTAAATGTTTTAACCGTTTTTGTTTTTTTTTTTAGAATTCTAGCGCAAAGTTACACACCTTTGCAACGAGTCACGAACCATGAACCTTCAAACTCAAAAACACACTTTGCATTTTGGAGTCGTAGATAGTTGTAAGAATGGCGATCAAATCTCACTATTCGCTCGGATACGAGTAACAATAGAGATGGTGAGGTTTGTTTTGTTTATTTTACTTATTGCCATATTAAGAGCAATGTAATTATTTTAAATTTACCGCGTAACGAACAAAAGATAAATAAAGGATGCCAAAGGAAGAAATGTAGTTTAAAAATAAATGGGCAACAATGAAATAATTTTCTACCATGATGAAAAATTATAGTTTGTTGGGTTTTTTTTTCGTATTATTCTACAAGTTAAAGACGTTACTTGCTTTATCAAAGTCAATTTATGGACGCAAGTTCTTAAAAAATTATATTTTTCTAGAAATCACTTCTGCTTATCACAGAACTGTTCTTAAAGATTATCTGAACAAATTGTGCTGCTTGCTATTAACTGATATTTCCAGATAATGTTGTTTATAGTTGGGTGCATTGTTTTCATTTACCCCAATAGGACAAATGTATCTCTGCGGACTTCCAACGCTCAAATCCGGGTTTAGATACCCGTGGTGGGCAGATCACAGCTGTTCATTATGTATCTTTATGCTTAATTACAAACAAACAGGTAAACAAACAATAAGTGAAAATACTTCCTGCATATTATAACGAAGTACAAACAACCTAATGCACATGAAATCTTTGACCTGACAACGATATAAATTTATAGGTACAAAGCAAACGAATCTGTAATAATTATAGAGCAAATTATATTTAATGAGCAAGTAGATGTGTTTCACTAATGTTTACCGATGAATCTAATCTTTCGGTTGTCACAGACTGCTGAAGTATGTTAAACGCAACCCTTGTGTGTGTGATAAACGCTGCTTCAATACTGTTTGTTCATTTCACTAATCAGCAACCAAATATCACAGTGTTTGTGACACGATAGCTCAGAAAATATTGTAGTGAATTACGCTATTTTACATTAAGAAAATGAACAATATTCCTACATAGTACTGATGTCCAGTGTTAGTAGAATATCAACATAAAATCACAGGTAGGAAAGGTGGATATAAAATTAAAGGTAAGAAGAAATAGACGAATGATTTACAACTGTATACTACATACTATCACCCAGAGATACAATACTAAAATAACAACGAAACGTCACATGCTTACCTATAGTGGAGAATAACATACGTATACAAATCCTGATATTCTGTCTTCAAAATAAACTACGTAAATAACACGATAATCAATCTCAAACACTCTGAACGTAAGAGATTAAGATCATCGCAGATGACAGGATGTAACATTGTATCCTGTTCATGTACAAGTTTTGAACGATTATACAAAACATACAGAAACAATTCTCGATTTTTAAAATAGCTGAAGACACCACTTTGTTCCGCTTCATAAAAACAGAACTAAATAGAAATGTTCTGTGCATCGTTGTCTCCCTTCCATCTAACATGTGAAACACCATACTCCATGCAGACTCACCCAAGGCCGTTTTAAGATGAAACTAACACACACACATCAGAAAAATTACGTAGAGTTCATTGTTTGTTTGTTTTTGTTTTTGAATTTCGCTCAAAGCTACTCGATGGCTATCTGCGCTAGCCGTCCCTAATTCAGCAGTGTAAGACTAGAGAGAAGGCAGCTAGTCATCACCACCCACCGCCAACTCTTGGGCTACTCTTTTACCAACGAATAGTGGGATTGACCGTCACATTTTAAGGCTGAAAAGACTAGCATGTTTGGCGCGACGAGGATTCGAACCCGTGACCCTCAGATTACGAGTTGCATGCCTTAACCCACCTGCTCATGCTGGGCCTCGTAGAGTTCATACAATCAGCACAATAAACAATAGTGCTAAGGGTTATTTTTCGCCAGGAGATTTTACAGAATATATAAATTTTCTATTTTATTTTCTTCTATGTAACTTATTACTTCGTAAGTACATTTTGTTGGAACAAATCTTATTTTTGTAATACAGTAGCGTGTTGCTGCAGATGAGAGTCATAGCGACACTTTTAGCGCCTCTATATATTATATTTAGTTTACGGCATATGCATTCCCTACCATTAAATAGTGCAATACTACAGCAGTCTTGACTAGAACAATATGCCACAATCAATTCCAGTGAAGGATAACCTAATAATGAATTTGTTAAACTATGTAGAGCGAAAAGTCATCACATTTCGAAAAAGGGAACCTTTAAAGCTTTCCATAAAAGTAGATATATAAAACGCACATCACAGCTTTAAGGATAGCCGAGATCTGAAATCATGCCTCAAAAACAAATTAAGAGTAACGTCTGCATCAACAAAGTGAAAGCTTTAGTTACGAAAAAGAGCCTTTCAACCCCAAAACCTATTGCGCTGTAGCTAATCATATTTATTAGTATCACTAACAAGACAATAAACAAGAACTTGAAATTTATGAAGGCTCACAAGCCAAACGTTGAAAACGTTCGTGACAGCTCAAAATCAATAGTCGTTTTCATGAGCAAGATGACTGAAGAAATCGGAGTTACAATAAATTATTCAACCACATATACCTGGCAAATCTATCAATTCAACTCCAATGAACAACTATGCTAATAATTTGCTTAAACGTGATTTTCGAAGTTGGAATCCCTGTAACCACAGATGACCTGTGTAAAACTCGTTATGAAATACGATCCAAGATTGGCCTTGCCACACCTTGCAAAAACCCGTTACAATCGGACCATCGGAATAAGCACGTTCGACAATGAAGCACGTAACTGTAACATTATTCTTCTATAGTACAATTAACTTCAGTAAACTAATTTCAACTATTTGTTGCAATCAGTTGTGTTATCTTAATCAAATTCCTATGCACGTTGCTTCTTTCCAAAGTTTAAAGCAAATTCTTGTTACAGTGTTACCCGAATAAGCGCTCAAGTTTTTAAAGGAAATCTCTTTTATTCTGTCACGTTACAAAAAAAAAAACAACACACAATTCCAAAACAAAAATTTACTACTGTCACGTTTGTAAGCACTCATTATCTGAAAACGAGTAAAATGTAAAGTACTAATTACAAAATGGCTAATTTTCATAATGATAAGAAATATCTACTGACTATTCCAAAATTTTAAAATGTGCAATCCGTCATATCTTCTTTCATTTTTCAAATGACATGCTAAAACTGCATAGAATAGAAAATTTTAAAGTATTTTTGTGGGAATGTTACCTCTTGGATTTCGATGTCTCTTTGCTTGTCTATATATAAATTTGAATTTTTACACAGCTTATTAACGCGTAACTTCTTGGCAAGGATTTTCTGCTAATCAACCTTAATTTTGAAGAGATATACTAGAGGAAAAGCAGCTAGTAAACAGCACTCTTTGCCTATTTTTGTGATACTCTTGACTCTCTAAACAATGGAATTCGACTGTCACTCTCATAACGTAACCATAGCTCCAACTTCCGCACTACTTTTGTTTCGGTAAAGGGGCCCAATCATGAGGCCCGCAAATCCACAGTTCGGCAAAATAACCATCGGACTGCTCTAAACCCAACTACTCTACTAGTGGCTTATTAGTTTTTCCTGTTGTTGTTTGAGTGCACTTTGTTTGAACTGAAGTACTGTTGTTCTCTTTTTATAAGGTTTTGTTAAATGTAACGAAAGTTGAAATCATTGTATACGTACAGACCTAGAAAATACGAAAACTTAGTTACATTTACGTTGCTAGAGTAACCCAGACTTTCAAGGTTGTAACCTATAGTTACAACCAATTGTTTATTGTTTGTTCGAGTTTATATAACTAGTCCATGTCAATTCTATCTGTAGGGATACAAATAAGACTAAATCTTAAATTAAAAGACGTCGTCTCATTGGACGTTTAAAAGTGCCATTAACAAAATCTGATATGTAATAATACTCTATTAGAAATAAAAAGCAGACTAGTTCAAAGTAAAAGATTTCTGAGGCTAAGAATACGATTATTACTTACTACATAACAATGCCGTCATTAAATAGTTTGTGATTGGTAGAAAGTCACAGTTCCTTTTATAGGAACGTAATAATCGAAAACAAATGCCGTCAGACAGTATTAAGTATTAGAAATGTTATACCGTTATATTTTTAGCTATCTCATCACCTAACGACAGGTGATTGGCTAGTTTTAGCTATCTCACCACGTAAATACAGGTGATTGGACAGAACTTTATCATGATTTCTTTGATAAAAATAAGAGAAGTAATTCCAGAATGATTGTCATAATTATAGCATTTCTTTACTATAAGTGCGTCATTTGATGTCACTAAATGAGATTGGCTGTTTACGGAATATCCGTCAGAGCACTATTTCTATATCGAGAGAAGAAAATGCCGTAAATATTCATAACTGATGAAATTATTAAAGGCTCTGAATGATTAACAAAAACTTTGGTACACATATATATATATGTGTGTGTGTGTATGTATGTACATTATCAAGCTATTTGGATGGACGTCTTCAAATATTCAACATAGGTAACATTAATAGTTGTTACTGTTGAACTAAACGAAATCAGTTGTAACAGTTAGCCACCAGTAGTTAGAACAGAAACAGTTACCTACCAGTAGCTAGAATAGAAACAGTTAGCTACCAGTAGTTAGAACAGAAACAGTTACCTACCAGTAGCTAGAATAGAAACAGTTAGCTACCAGTAGTTAGAATAGAAATAGTTATCCATCAGTAGTTAGAATAGAAACAGTTAGCTACCAGTAGTTAGAATAGAAACATCTAGCCACCAGTAGTTAGAATAGAAACAGTTAGCCATCAATAGTTAGAATAGAAACAGTTAGCTACCAGTAGTTAGAACAGAAACAGCCATCAGTAGTTAGAATAGAAACAGTTAGCCACCAGTAGTTAGAATAGAAACAGTTATTCATCAGTAGTTAGAATAGAAACAGTTAGCCATCAGTAGTTAGAATAGAAACAGTTAGCTACCAGTAGTTAGAACAGAAACAGCCATCAGTAGTTAGAATAGAAACAGTTAGCCACCAGTAGTTAGAATAGAAACAGTTATTCATCAGTAGTTAGAATAGAAACAGTTAGCTACCAGTAGTTAGAACAGAAACAGCCATCAGTAGTTAGAATAGAAACAGTTAGCTAACAGTAGTTAGAACAGAAACAGTTAGCCACCAGTAGTTAGAATAGAAACAGTTAGCCATCAGTAGTTAGAATAGAAACAGTTAGCTACCAGTAGTTAGAATAGAAACAGTTAGCCACCAGTAGCTAAAACAGAAACAGCCATCAGTAGCTATAATACTCATCCTTTCAATCAGATGTTAAAAGTTTCCTTCCAGCTTATTGGACATGAAAACTTTCGTGTACCACAAAATTTAGCGCCCAGTTAAGAACTGTACCATGACCCAGAATTAATCTTGGGGACGATTTTATTTGTGAGACGGAAAAAGTAAGTAATTTTGGATTGTGAAAAAGTATATAACTAGGACTTTTTAAGGTTAATTCTGGTTAGGTTTCCCCTCAGGTGCATGAAGTAGAAGAGCCAGTTTAAGTTAATCTTGAATATTTTTGTTTGTAAAATTACCGTTATATTCTTTAACAGCCTCATCTGGCTCCAAGAGTATATTTGTTCAAGATGGTTTATAACGTTTATTTAAAAAGAAGGAAATCAAAGCTACATCTTAGAAAAGTTCATAAAACTCGTCCAGTTGAATGACAAACTACACAGATTGATTTGATTAGAGAGACATCTAAATCCTGACCCTATGAATTTTGTAGTCATTACAAATGTTCCTCTGGAGACCTCACCGTGCAATATGAAACGATCAACTCCGTTATACAGTTCTATTCCTAAATTCATTGAGATCGCAAGAAATCAACGCCAGCAAGAGATTGGCATTGAATTCCCCTGAGAATCCATTACATTGTACGGGAATATTTTGTGTTCCATCAGTGCTACATTCTAGGTATCTTATATGCTTCCTGTGCATGAAAAGCTTATTCAATAAAACTTAAGTCACTGTATTGCAACAGAAGATTTGCTGTTTAAGTCTTTCAATACCTTAACAAGCTCAGTGTTACAATACACTAAGGCTTTCTGCCATCATTAAAAATGTTGGAAGGTTTCCATCTGTTGGCTTTTATGGAAAAAACATGTATGTTTCAGCGGACATGGACCCTTCATCGAGCGTCATATCCTGTACGTGCCTTATAGTGAAATACATTTATCAACGCTAGTTGTTTTATGGGAGAGGTAAGTCTTATACAAAATCAATCCTTCGATTAAGGCAGTAAGTAGTACAGTGAGTCCGGAAATTATATTAGTAAAACGTTGTTTACCTGTGTTTCAAAGTTTCAGAAATAAATAAACTTTTTTCCCTTAGTTTCATAACAGTCTTGTTGTTTAAAAAGAAACTCGTGTTCATGGTTTATTTTATTCTTCTCAAGGTCATTTATATTCTAACAACAATTTATCGTCGGAATGAAAACGTGATAAATGATTTCTTTATTTCCAGGTTAGGTTTCTTAGACGATGTGATAACCTATGACAAGACCCAAACTTCAGCATTCATTCACTCTAGAAGGTAAGTTGTTATCGTCTAATAATGTGACCTAATTTTTTTCCTTTTTTTATGCTAACAACTATTAGCAGAACTACTCTAAGCTACTTATTGTCTGTTATGTTTTAGATAATTTAGGTTGATGCCTGGATTTACACTAAATGTTGAGTGTAGAAACATTAGTTGTGTCTTAGATTCAAGTTTTTTTCTGTAGTTAACCTAAAATTTGTGAAATATAAAACTTCTCAAGATGTTAAGAATTTCACTTTGCTGAAACAAACTTGAAAGTTTATAACTTTGGGGTGGGGAACAAAACAAAAACCTTATTTACCATACAGTTGATGTTAAAAACAAATCACCCCTGAGGGGGAAAAAAAAAGCAGACGGTATAGAAACCTCCACTCCACCCAGCAGATGCTGCTCGAACACTTCCCTGTGAATCATACATGAAGATTTCATTTATCGTACTTTAGGGCCCCTCATGAACAACATGTAATCTAAAGCCTCAACGACTCTGTGTGCACGATTTGTGATTGTGAGGCTTAGGAAGCTGTGTGTGTGATCATTAAGAAACATTCGGCTACGTTCAGTAGAGGACTTTCGGTTACCTATTTCTGGGATTTGAGAACTTACTTAAAGTACCTACAGTTGCATATTATTTTTCAAAAGGGAAGATAAAATTAACGCACACGTATTACGAAAATAACTCCTTGAGAGAAACGTACTTAAGACGGAAAACAAACAAAAATATGTGAATAAAAACTTTAATGAAGTAGTTAGAAACGAAACTCAAGTAAAAAAGTTTAAAATCTAGTTCTTGTTAATAAATGACTTACTGAGTCAGTGTTTCTAAAACTTTCTGTTTTTAATGTAGCGCCCCGTTTTTCTTCTCTGTAATACACGTTTCTCCCTCTTAAAACAAAAACGTTCAACTCATTTAAACAATGGCCCGGCATGGCCAAGCGTGTTAATGCGTGCGACTCGTAATCTGAGGGTCACGGGTTCGCATCCCCGTCGCGCCAAACATGCTCGCCCTTTCAGCCGTGGGGGCGTTATAAAGTTGCGGCCAATCCCACTATTCGTTGGTAAAATAGTAGCCCAAGAGTTGGCGGTGGGTGATGATGACTAGCTGCCTTCCCTCTAGTCTTACACTGCTAAATTAGGGACGGCTAGCACAGGTAGCCCTCGAGTAGCTTTGTGCGAAATTCAAAAACAAATAAATAAACATTTAAACAATATATATACACACACACACACACATAACCATTGATGGCAATAATAAACTTATCTTTAAAAAAACAAAATGAAAGACAAAATGTTTTCGGACGCTTTACACGCCCCCAACCAAAATAAATATACAGAATGATTCCCTCTCCCCCCCCCCGAAGAAGCGCGCCCTGCAGTTTGAAAAGCACTGAATTACGTCTCAATACTAGCTTGTTAGACGGAAGAGAAACACATTAGTGTGGCTCGAATTCCAGATAATTTAATGTTAAAAATTTACTGAACGATCCAGAAAACAGAACGAAAAAATCAATTGCGCTAGTCATGTTTTTGAACGTGATTCCCCATGAGGAATTTATTTCATTCAGGTAACAGAAACTTTTACGTACAGTTTAAAAACAAACAAACAAACTCAAAGTGTATGTTTACATTTCTCTGTACTTCACATTTCAGTACCCCTCAGTGGCTCAGCGGTATGTCTGCGGACTTACAACGCTAAAATCGGGTTTCGATACCCCTGGTGGGCAGAGTACAGATAACTCCTTGAGTAGCTGTGTGCTTAATTCAAAACAACAACTTCACATTTAACATTATTTTTTGCCTGTATTTTAAACAGAAATATATTTTATGTTACTTAGCAGTCATGCTTCTTTAAATATCTGATAAAAGTGAACTTAAGCAGGTTTGATTAATGGCATTTTAAACAGTGAGCGAATATTCAGTTCAAGAGTAGCCAAGAAAACTGGGTATAGTCCAATGGGTAGTGCACTGAGCTGCTTATCGAAAGGGTCAGAGTTCGAGGCGTAATATCGCTGAACACGTTCCAAACTTATAGAAAAGGGTCATCTCGTAATTTTGGTTCAAATTAGCCGGGGGCTACTTGCTGGCTGTTTCAACCCCTGGTCAGTAGCTCAACATTAAAGCCTGCTATACTTGAACTACAGTCCTGGTCAAAATGTTTGAATATTTTGTAACAAATAAGATCATTATTATTAACATAGGATGCAAATATACTTTACACTGTCAAACTGAGAACTGCAGGTAATATTAAACGTAGCATCAAAATACGAGACCAGTTCTATGGACATCATGAACGATTTAATGGAACAGCAAATGGTTTTATCAAACACCTATAGAAAAATGTGTAGTTACGCATTTCGCTTATCACAACAAAACGTTACCAAAACATATACAATGACAAAATATATAGCATCAGATTATTATAAATAGCTTCTGTAATCTTATATCAATTCATATTAAACATTCAGTATTTGGTTGCTTGGTTTGTTGGTTTTCCTCCTACTATAATAACCTTGGCAAGAAGACGAGGCATGCTGTCTATGAGGTTATTGATGTAATCCACCGTGATTTCATCCCAACTTGTCACTGCAAAGCACTACAACTGAGCTAGAGTAGTTGATTTAGGATCGTAGTTAGCTATTTGACGACTCGATTTTGCTCAACAGTTCTCAATGGGATTACAATCTGCAATATACAGATTTGGTTGACCATGGCAATCTTATTATGTCTTTTTGGTAGATATAATCCTGTATTATATATGAACAGTATTGGCAGCGACATTGTCATCTTGGAACGCAAAGTTATTGCCAAACATTGCCCAAGCATATGGCAGAAATATCGTCTCCAGGTGATACCTCTAGGAAGTGTAATTTCTCTGGAGAATATGATGAGCAGTTTTAAACTATGATGGATATCTGCCCAAACATGTACTACATCACCTACTGTGGGAAAGACAGACATCCATCATCTGTCCTCCAATCAAACGACGAACAAGAATCCTACCACCAGCTTTAAGAAGCTAGAAATAGAACTAATTTGAAAATATGACATGTCGAAATTGTCTTGGCATATTGTCTTGCCCAAATAACACGGTGACGGCGGTGAATTACATCCGTTTGTAGAAAGCTCTTCTTACAAAATAATCTTGTTTGGTCTATCTTCCAGCCACTGTTCTTCTGGATGCCCTGGAATGAACGAATTAGTGCCATTCCTGTCGTAAAGTGTTGCAAGACTTCATTCGACCTTAACATATTAACCTGATAAAAACACGATCATCATAGACAGTAGTTTTACGGCGTCTACCAGTAGACTTTCCTGGAACAATGTTTTCTTTAACCTGGTAATGTTTAAGGATACTGGGTGCAGTACACTGGAATACTCTGCTGTTCTGATAATGTCAGTCTGCTTCACACCATTTCTGGACAGTCGAACAATTTGACGCTATCTAACTTCTGGTACTTAACGAGGCAAAACTTTACACTGAGTACAATGAAATTGTGTGAACAAAACGCTGGTCTGTTTCTAAAAGGGTCATACCAAGAACACACTTTTTCATACAAAACTGGTGTGTATGTGTATTTTAACTATCAAATGCTCAACAAAATTTATACAGACCAAACGAAGAACCCGTACACGTTTTTTCGACTACATATTACCTTCTCTCTTACTAATCGGACATTTACTAAATAACTACTCCACGTATGTAAACAATAACATGAATATAAACAGTATGCAGGACTGCATATTGGGGTTTCCAACCTGGCTATTTCGTCCACGTGCGCAAAAAGTGCCGTTCAGTTTATATACAGCAATCTACTTCTGTAGTCAGGCTTATTTGCTAATATTCTACAAATGTGAGGGTAGATGGTAGTGATTTGATATTGATTATGATGTTTTGTAGTTTAGAAAAGTAATGTGTTTATAGCATTCAATCTATTGTTCTCCAAGTTTAAGAAAGCAAAGTAAGATTTTTTGCAATTTTTTCTTAAATAAAAACTAAGCATGGATTTGAGTTCTTGTGTAGGATCCCAACAAGAATTCTCTTTCCAGAGTAAATAAAAACAAAATTAAAAGTAAAATATATATATATATATACATATATATACATTTTTGCTTTTGAAGTACATGTGTCATGTTCTGTTGCAGCCTGCGTATTGCATAATTCTTTTCGTGCTTTATGTCATGCGCACGCTTTACTGACGTCATGAACGTACAAATTGCAACGTTAAGCGTCTACTGACTAACTGACAACACACTACTGTTAATTAGTGTTAGTAGTCAAACAGATGTACCTCTCAAGGTTGCCCTCGGTCCCATTTTGGGAAAATAATCGTGCTGACAATTAGTAAAATAAAAATCATATACCGTGATACATATTGTTAGCAATAGCAGTAACATTACAAACTGTATCAAGGCATGGTATTGATATTAACCTTTGAAGGCTAGGTATGATCCACAGTGCTTGTCGGGCTAGGTCGTTAGGGTGTTCGACTAGTCATTTGAGCGTCGCAGGTTTGAATCCCCCTCACACCAAACACGCTTGCCCTTTCACTGTCGGTGCATTATAATGTTATAGTTAATCCCACTATTCATTGGTAAAAGAGTAGTCCAAGAGTTCGCGGTGGGTGTTGATAACTAACTGCCTTTCCTCTAGTCTTTGCTAAATTAGGCATGACTAGCGCAGATAGCTCTCGTGTAGCTTTGCGCGAAATTCCAAAACAAACAAATAAAACTTGCTTTTGTGTTTCGTATCACGTATCGAATCATAAACTAGGACACCTGCTTGTCTTTAAACGCGGCAGAGAAAGAATTAGAATCATTTTCAAGTTATTGGTTTTCAGATGTTTAATGTTATATTCTGAACATAGAAACCGGAGATGACGACAGTCCTCACGCTTGTGACGAGCAGTCGCTCAAAGAATTGAATTTACTTAAATGTTCACAGAAGTTTGAACAATCTGTCAAAAACTTGGTTACTTCTTCCCATTAAAATTGGTAGGGAACTGAAAATGGCGGGTTGTTGGAAATTCCGATTTTTTGTAGAATGTTTTAATGATGTTGGATTGTTATGGAAATCCCTAAAAAGCTACAATTATGGTAAGTTTGTAGCAGGTGGCTTTAATATTCTCCCAATTAACACCTTTAACTCTTCAATGTAGTAGTTTTTTTTTATCAAAACTTTCCCTTCGTTATATTCTTAATTATGAGGAATTAGGTAGTTTATTGTTTTAGTGAAAAACAAAGAAATCAAAACAAAGGTTTGATATATTAAATAATAGAATTTCGAGACATGAGAAGAATCTTAAATTGTAATTACAACTAATCGTGAACTCCAGGAGAATGTAATTCCAAATAAAATATACAAAATCAACTACCGGTTCATAAAAGAAGAACAATGTATAAAAATATTTGTTTCGGGCTTGGCTAACCAGTTACTGTGTTGGACTGCGAAATAACATTCTGTTGTTTGAGATGTGATGCCATAAAGCACGCTCTGCAATCCAGCTGTAGGTGTGTTATAAAAGTGTCAGTCAATCACGTTATTCGATTTAAAGAGCCAGAAAAACTCCTAGAGGCTGCGGGTGATACTGGTTGAATCTCGAATCTGAATTAGTAGTTCAATATTAATACAGCTAAACAGATGTCTCTAACCTATTTTTCAGTCTGCGTCTGCGTAAAATACAATTCAGGTTGAAAAATATAATTCCAGTTTACTCAAACTTTCAAATAAATATTGTTTTGTAAATAAATAAATTTAATATACATGTATATGTATATATATAGAAAGAGAGAGAGTCTTCTAATAACACTTAAAATAGATTAGTATAAGGAGTAATGATATTTTCCACTGTTTTTGATGTTACCCAACACTGAAACTAAGTTGGCTGCTTGGCGTAAATATTACCAACATTGAGAGACTCTTTGCACATAAATCAGTGTAACCTTCCCTGTTTTGAAATAATAACCTTTCGCTGTTTAATTTCAATACATATAGAAAATGTTTTTATATAAATAGCTAAACAAGAAGTTACTGCTAGAGTCTAAGTAGATACCTATGGTCTACATGGACACCAACGACCTTCTCGGTTGCATATATTTTTGTATAATTATTACGATATTATTTCAATATAATGAAAGACCCTAGATCAATAAAACACTGTAGTTTTCAAAATAGGCAGAGAGAATACATACCTGTAATCTAATACGTAACTGGAACAAACAAAGACCTATACTACAACTGACCATCACAATACATGCAGCTCACCCTTATAACATAATAAACAAATTTCTATACACTTACTTCACTACATAGGCTGTTGAAGAGGATAATTCATCAAAGTGGTACAGGACAATGTCATCTGTTTGCTTACAACATCATTGTGGTAAGAATGACTGCACATCTCATTTCTCAACATGTGATCTCTGTGGTGAATGTTTATAATGCCCTATTTTATAGAAACCTTGTTTGATAATTGTTTCAAATAACCTGTTTATTGGATTTTTAATCCATAGGCTACTGTATAGATACATTTATGTTTGGTTTTGGTCCAAAACAACAATTGCGCACTGCACGTTGGAACAATGGGTGCGTTAGAGTAGCGCAAAAGCTGGTGAAGGGTTCTGTTGATTAGCTGCTTTTCTTCTAGTCTTTCATTTTAAACGTAATAATAGCTAGCGGAGATAGCCCTTGTATAGGTTGCGCAAAATCTGAACTAGTAAGTCCATGATCTTAGTATATACTAAGCAATCCTCGTCTGTGTCTCCACATATGATTTCAACAGCTTAGTTATTTAGTATATAATATGTATTTGTGACTCTATTTGATGACTGTGCATCTTGACAAAAGCTATACATCATAGTTTCAATTGCAAAAGGCTCCATAGTAAGGTTTTCATGTTAAGAAAACACACCTGCTCTGTGCTTGCTTTCTATGATCCATCTAATGTACGAAGACGACTGTTTCCCAGCGCTTGTTTCAACAGTTTAATCACACAGAATAGATAAGCACTGCATCTGGGGAATTGCCTTCGTATAAAATAGCATGAATACCCCTTTCATTTTCTGGTTGAATATATATGTGTGGAAGCAGCTGGTGTGCACGTGATTTGTGTCATTTTCAAACAGATCCTTTTCTGTTTATCGTATCTCAGATTTTTGTATAAAACATGTTTGTATTTATCGATTCTCTTCTATTACAAGAGGCTGCATATTACTTACTAATGCTGGGGTACGACTTGTTGTAGGTCTCTTTCTGGATGGTCTGGGGTCTTCAAGATAATCCACACCCCTTTCCTTTCCAGTGCCATTAAGTACAAGGAATATTCTCGTCTTGAAAAATCTAAATCCCCGACCTAAATACATCCTTATGATCTGAGTTAATCAGTATTTTGTACAAGAAAGAGCTGTTTTATATACCTTACCCAAAAGCCTCGAAAACGTCAAAAATGTGACTTTTATAGATTCTGTTCTATACATCAAGACCTTTTTACGTGACTTGCTAAGTTGCATATTCAAAATCATTTTACGTATTCAACTCTACGTATACGAGTGGTTCTCAACATTTGTTATTTCATGGAACTCTTCAAGCATCAAATGTGTGTCACGAAACCTTCGCTGCGTTCAATACAAAAAACATTATTACAATACTAACAGCTCTTTGTTATTATTCCTACTTACTAATTTAAAACAAGACAATGACTTATTATGTTGTGTAATTACGAAAAACACATACTAATAAAGAAATATGATGTAGTCACGTGGACTAGTACGTATTTATGCACCAGAACATGTGGAACTCTTGCACTCTGCAAAACTACGTAACCACAATGTCTCGTAGAACATCTAGACATCCGTCGAGAACTCGAGAGTTCTGTGGAACCCTGGTATAGAAGCACTGATGTGTTCTATTCGGTTTTAGGTTATGTGCTTATATAGTATTTGAACAGGTAGAATATTTTGTGTAAAATAGCGTGTTTAAGACTGAGTTCTAACGAAATGTTTAGCCAACTACAGAATACGAGTTTGTCCTTACCCGCATTATGGGGGTGGGGTTGGGGACTGTATCCTTACATATTATTAACTGACATTAATTAATGTATACATAGTATGTGGTGCGTCACTCACCATTCACATGTTACTTAATAGTTAAGATACTTGACTTACAGTTTGTGGTCCGTCACTTGGTGTTCACATGTTATTTAACAGTTAAGATGCTTAACATATAGTAGGTAGTCCATTGTTCAGTGTTCACGCATTAATCAACATTGAAAATACTAAGGCATGTTATGTGCCCATATCTTAGTATTCACGTGTGGTCACGTATTCACAGCTAAGTGGTCCATTATTTCGTTTTCACGAATTAGTCAACAATTAGTTTCAGCGTTCACGTGTTATTTAATGGTTGGGGTAGTTAGCACGTAGTATGATTCCAGAATATATTACTTAGTATGGTATCTTGACTGAATTAGTTGGATAACTGACGTACCTTGATGCATATATGCCAGTTCTGAATTGAGTTTGACGTATTATTTACAGCTAAGATGTTTCAGAAATAGTTTATGTCACTGGACATGACTTTGTATACTATTAAAACAAATAAAACAATGATATTTGGTGTGGGGTTTGAGGTCTGGGACTCCTCCTATTATTTGAATAGCTGAGCTATTTGTACGTATTATGAGATAAATATTTATTTTGGATATCACAAATTTGTTCTTGTTGTTCTCAACTCTTTCGGAAACAAAATATTTCTGTAAATTAAGCCTAAAGAATTTGTAACATTCTGTTATTATATTTTGGTGGTACGAAGCACTATCGAAATTACTTTTTGCCTCATGGGGGTGGGGACTAGGTATTAGGTATTAATAGATGGCATACTTTGTCTTCACTTACCCTTACAAACACGTAACCATAGTTCAAAGCAAAAACATTGGAAGTGACAACTCCTTCAGGACGAAGGGGTAACACAAAGGTTTCACATTCTAAATTTTAAAAGAAGGATCTTATATATTATAGAGGGACTTCACACCTCACCTCTCCTACCGTACTTCGAACTCTGGTACAGAGATGTAATAAATTATTTTGAATGAACTAAATATGATGCCAAATTGGTTTTGTAAGGTTAAATTCATACCTTAAACTACACTCGTGTTGCATGCGTTATGGAAAAGTCTTGAATATTTTCAATAAGTCTTTCATTAGCGATTAATTTCATTTCGAAGAGTTAATTTTGTTTGTGCCTACAGAATAATTAATACGTTTCTTTAGTATCTCAATAAAGCATAAGAGTTAATAGAGTAATTTTGTGTAATGAAGCCCCTTGATGTAAAATTTTTTCATCTTTACCACTGAAAGACTACAATATTTCAACTGATCACAGTGATTCATTTCACTATTTCCACTGACCGTTGAAAAGTTTATTTCTATGACTTATCGAAACTTGGCTTGTGAGAAATTCGATGCCCATTTAATCCAAACTTTCTATACGTCTCCACAGGACGATAGTTTCAATTAATTGTTTCGATTATGAAACAAATGTTTTTATTTACATAATTAGTTCACAGATATAACAAATTATGTCCTAAGACCTGTGTTTCTTTGTTCCATGGCAAAGCCACATTGGGTTATCTGCTGTGTCCACCGCAGGGAAACGGACCTCAGATTTGAGCGTTGCAAATCCACAGACTTAACGTTGTCCCACCTGTGTTTGCTGAGAATAAAAAGAAGGTACTTTGATGGGAATATTTTTAAAAACATATTACAAGCCTTTGTTTTCTAGCTTTATTTTTTTTTACGTTCAGTGTATTCACATATTTCTGGTTTTCGGCAACTATTAAGATAATGTAATTAAATTATAAACATTTATATTTGCATGCTATTTATTCTATGTACATTTAATTCTAATTGGGTGTTTTGACCTGTTAACGAACCTCTGTCACAAATCTCGAGTCAATGTACAAAAGCGATGTGTACGTGATTTCCTATCGAGCGTTCCTAAGCCGCAGGGTGAATTAAAACTGAAATATTCACGGGAGCAGTTCTAGGAAAGTAAGAGCAGGAAATAAGTTATCGTGTGTACATTTCGAAGATATCAGATGTATCAGTATAAGTAGCCTACAGTGGTATGTCTGCGGACTTACAACGCTAAAAAAACCGGGTTTCGATACCCGTGGTGAGCATAGCACAGGTAGTCCATTGTGTAGCTTCGTACTTAATTCAAATCAACAGTATACATATAATTATTTATTTTGTATGAAAATTCAATTGATACAAGAAAATAGAGAACGAATTCTCTGCAAGTTAAAAGCAACAATAAATGAAATATTCTTCAACGCAGACGCATTAGTTATACATTATAACATTATTAATTGTTGTCGAAGTGGAATATGAACTCGTTACGAAGAAGGACAATAAAAGTCTTGTCAAATATCACCCCTGTTTGGTTTCGTTTCTTTTCTACCGGAAGCCCGACATGGACAGGTGATTAAGGCACTCTACTCGTAATTTGAGGGTCACGGGTCCGAATCCCACCAAACATGCTCGCCCTTTCAGCCGTGTGGACGTTATAATGTGATGGTCAATCCCACTGTTAGTTGGTAAATGAACAGCCCAAGAGTTGGCGGTGGGTGGTAATGACTAGCTCCCTTTCCTCTAGTCTTACACTGCTAAATTAGGGACGGCTAGCGTAGATGGCCCTCGTGTAGCTTTGCGCGAAATTCAAAACAAATGAATTTTTTTGCTGGTCTCCAATTCATGTAAGAATTTGACGTCCAGATAATAATAATAATTATTCTTTAGTTTGTAATGGAATGCAGTTATTTTTTAAATGTGGTTTCATTCTGCGTTAGCATGAAGAAAAAATGCGTTACGTTTTATCTACTTTCTGACGTATGTATGTATTTTATATGTATATGATATAAATGGATTGCTTACAAAACATTAAATTATTTAACATCGGGAGTTTAATAATAGCATTTACGTATTTAAGGCGAATCTTTCAGGGTTGTAACATCATGACTAATAAACATACATACAATCTAAACACATACAAATATCCAGTTGTGTATACAAGTGACAAAACATTACAGCACTTAAGACTCTTCTATTGTTTTTATTCTTTGCTTATATTGTTTAACGTTTTTGTTCCCCGGTAAGACAGCGGTAAGTCTATGAGCTTACAACACTAAAGACAGGGTTTGATTCCCCTTATGAACATAGCACGTAGCCAAATGTGGCTGTATGCTTAAACAAACTAACGGTTTTATGACTTTGAATGTCACTCTTCAGGACATAATTTTACAAAGAATTTGTGAAGAAAATATTCAACTGAACATAACTAACCTAAATTAGGTGCACGTATTTTCAAAATGTGAAAACATAGAATGCAATCCTTGTAAAAATTAAATAGATTAGAATATCTTCAAAACTAAAGTGAAACTAGTTTACATTTATCACATATGTCTTTATTTTGATTAATATTTTTGTTGTTATTATTTAAAAAACACAGTTTATTTTTTCCAATCTTTAATAGTTTAATACAAAATATATTTCTTACTTACTTGAGTGTCCTTTTTGTGACTCTTAGCAATATTCTTACGGTTTACGAAGACGTTATTCAACCATCTGTTAAATTATGTGTTTTAGTTTGTTATATCTAGTTTCACGTTAACTTATGACTGGTTGCAAGTAACAACCTCATTTCTAAAACATTAGCTACTGAAAGATGAATGCTGTATTCAACTACATATATATTTCGGGGGAAAATTTAGCAAACGCTTTGCGGTTCATTGTATAATTATTGACTACCTATACTTTTGAAGGCCTCCAGAAATACGCTATCAGTTGACAAATTCATATTCATTGTGATATCATGTTTTTCTTAAGTTTTATATCCAATTATAACCTTTTTGTTTCTTCCGAGAAGTTGAAAGTTTACATCAAACATCTTGCTTTTATGTTTGTAATGCGCAAGGTCAAACAGACATAAAGTCAAAATTTGTCGAAAACAACTTATTGATTATTTCGAAATTCATATATTTGTTTGGAATTAAGCTCAAAACTACACAGCGGGCTATCTGTGCTCTGCCCAACACGGGTATCGAAACTCAATTTCTAGCAATGTGAGTTCACAGACATACCGCTATGCCACTAGAAAACCGAAATTCATATAAAACGTTTATCGTTCGTTTCAAAATGTTCACGACTGCGCAAAGGGCTATGTCCTAATATCCATATCTCATTTTAAACTAATATCATATAGCAACGTAGTTTGTAGTCAGCAACACCCAACACCAACTCTTAGGATACTATTGTGTGACCATTTAGTAACAATTGACCGTCACTCCTATAATGCACCTACGGCCCCAAAGTACAAAGTACCAAATATCCACGAATTCACAGTCTTAGCACGCAAATCCCTGGGACACACCCAACCACTATATAAGCTAAATTAGAAAACTATATATTTTTGTGATATTATTTTATTCAGTCACTGGATATTAATATTCTATTGTTTGTGTAAAAATTATTTTAAAAAATGTAATAAACTACTTTCAACTTTTTTTTTCACATAACGCAACCCTATAATACAAAGAACGCGTTGTATTTTGATCTTGAAAGAACATTGGAAGATGGTAAAATTGTAAATTTACAGACATGAATGGAATCTTTGCGTTTAATATTTATAACTGTATATTTGTCTTCTAGTATCAACATAGAAACGTTTTTGGTTTTTTTTTAAATGTATGATTTCTCGTCTTGAAATTATCTAACATATTCGCAGTTAAACTTCGTGTTTGGGACCTGGGTTTTTCCTAGGTCTTTGGTGGTTCTGAATATACAGACGTGGGAGTTTTATACTAATTTGGAGTAGCCAAATACAGTGTTTTGAACATTAAAAACTGCGGAAATAGCTTTGGTTATTGTGAGAGGACATCATGTATTATTTATGAAGTAGAACTGTTTGAACACGAAGTTCAAACACTGCAAAATAACATTGTAAAATAATAACGTAAAATAACAGTGCAAAATAATAACGTAAAATAACAGTGCAAAATAACAATGCAAAATAACATTGTAAAATAATAACGTAAAATAACAGTGCAAAATAGCAATGTAAAATAATAGTGTGAAATAACAGTGCAAAATAACAATGTGTAATAACAGTGCAAAATAACAATGTAAAATAAGTGCAAAATAATAATGTAAAGTAACGTAAAATAACAGTGTAAGCGTGCTGATAAACTGTGATTATGACGTATGTTAAATATACTAGATTTAAAAAGGTATTTTTGTAAAATGAAATACTTCGCTTTGTATCTCGATAGGTAAATTTCGATTGTTGCTGTTTAGTAAATATAGTTTATTGTGGTTACACTAACAGTAGTTAAGTAAGTCATGCTGCATAACCCCTCGGGATTTTACTGTACATTTGTCCATTGCTTTTATCGTGACCGCTGTGAGAATTTCGCGTGAATACATGGCCGGAAATATTTATAAGCTTAACAAAGATAGTAGCTGCACGGAGAATGTTCTATGACCATACTGCGAGTTGAAAACAGGATTCAACAAACCTATTATGCATACATATACAAACTTATAGATACGAATGCGTGCTTGTTCAGTGTTCTTCCCTCTAGCGGACTAGTAGCCATTTTTACTGGTGATACAACTGTTGCCATGGCAACAATATAAATGTGTCGATGATTTATTTACTAAACTGGCATGCATGTTGCACGCATGGAAAGTAAGTCATTGACTTAACAGAGAAGGAGAAGGTATTTTTCGTTGTGGCTTAAGGAAGAAAGTCCTTTATTTTACCACGATTATTATTATATAATTACTACATAATTACTGCTATAGTGCTTTTGCATCTTGACTTATTTATTCTTACGGTTTTTATATTTTATTATTTAACCTTATCTTTTGATGATCAAAAATCGTAATTTTTCTTTGGTCAACGTTCTGTATTCTTGAATTGCTGACCATTGTGTTCACTCCTGCTATAATAATCTAATGAAGAACGTCTTTGTCAATTGATAATCAATAATAACCATCCACCTGTGTGATTCAAAAAACTTGTGCTAGACACTGCTAATCTAGTTTGCTTGGCCTAACCAATACTATCGTATCTACACGTCCTTTCAACTTAAAGATTTACTTCTCTGAATCAGCCGACTTTAATCCAAATGACAAAAAGGTAAAAACGATATACTTTTACTCTTAGGTGAAGCTGTAGTAAAAAACAGTTCGACCGATAGCTGAAGTGACTTTCTGCAGAAGCGTGCACAGAATTTTTGTTAAATACGAGCTTTTTTGTTGAATGACTTTGCACATGTGGCTTATATTTACCTCAAACGTGACTCTTAATTGTGGGTTGTAAATCCGTATTTGTATAACTTTTTTTTTAATCCATAAAGTGAAGTATATTTTTTATCAAATAATTTTCCGTGTTTTTGGCGCGAAGAAATAGAAAGAAACTCAATCAAAATTGGAGGCCCGGCATGGCCAAGTGGGTAAAGGCGTTCGACTCGTAATTTGAGGGTCGCGGGTTCGAATCCTCGTCGCACCAAACATGCTCGCACTTTCAGCTGTGGGGGCGTTATAATGTTACGGTCAATCCCACTATTTGTTGGTAAAAGAGTACCCCAAGAGTTGGCGGTGGATGGTGATGACTAGCTGCCTTCCCTCTAGTCTTACACTGCTAAATTAGGGACGGCTAGCGTAGATAGCCCTCGTGTAGTTTTGCGCGAAGTTCCAAAAAACAAACAAACAATCAAAATTGGAGATGTTATATATGATATTTCTTAATGAATTGCCTAGAAGCTTGGTATTTAAAGTAAAATCCAGTATCAAACATCCAGTGGATATCTGTGAGAAATTGGATTACCACAGTAGTAATATAGAAAGTGGAAAATCTCTCCTGTTAATAGGACACGGTGTGTCCTACAGGTGATTGTTTTAGTCGGACGACACACTAACGTATGTCTTGATGACACATACGTGTCAACAAATCTAAGTTATCTTAGTGAAACAGAACCCTAGTGGGTGAGAGATAAAGTTACTAACTCACATCGATAAAATTCGGATTTCGATTTTCCGCGGTGCAAAGTGTGCAGATAGTTCACTCTAACATTGCACTAAAAACAACATAAACAAGAGTGGATCTGGAATAGCCGTGACACGTGAAATTCGTTTAGGCAGAATTTGAGTAAATTAATGTAAAAGACCTTTCTTGGTCGATATTAGCAATACTTTTGTGCGCCAGCAACACCAAACGTGGCGCGCGCGTGTACCCGATCCGATTTTATTACTAGTAAGGATCTTTACTAGTCTACCCTCAAATTCTTTTTTTTTTTTCAGACAGGATTAGAGTTTATTAATCTATAGGACCTTGGGCATGGACAAATACACAACATCGAAAAGTTTCGTGACCTCCTGATTCCAAAACTGTGACTACATTTCAAATTAGTAACAGAGCTATGAGCTAGATTTTATTCTTGAAAATAGAACAAACAAATAAAAACACAAATCCATTCTGTGATGTGAGTCACTATGCATGGCTAACAATTTAGAAACGGGAAGTTTAATAGCACGTGTTTATTGGTTTGATTGTACTAATTGGTATAAATATCTTACAGAGTGACAATAAATTCTCTCAATACTTCACTTTCTTCATTTCGATTGCTTTTGTGGAAATATTAATTCAATTATGAACAACCGATATTCAATACTATCACACCCATTCAATCCTTTAAACCACAATATACTTCTGTGTCCACAGAAAGAAATAAGATTTATGTGCTTTAACAACTGTATGTGTAAAGCTACGGTATTCTTAAGAAATAGTTATCGTGTTAACGAACAAAATGAAAACAAAACATTCATAGATCAGCAAAGACTTTATCTAGTGTATTTTGTTTTTCATTACAGTTAAAAATAAATTATTTCGGTTTAATAAAATTGTTGTCTGACAAAATACAAAAACGTACTAAATTCTAGAAATTTTTCAACGTTTATGAAAGTAATAATACTCCATTCTATTCAGATTTTAGTAAACTTTGTTTTAGCAATATATCTATTGTTCCAAACAAACTAACATAGCAATAGTTTCTTCTGTACCAGACTATCGCTGCACTCAGTGAAACACGGGCCCAGCATGGCCAGGTGGTTAAGGCACTCGACTCGTAATCCGAGGGTCGCGGGTTCGAATCCTCGTCGCACCAAACATGCTCGCCCTTTCAGCCGTGGATGCATTATAATGGTATGGTCAATCCCACTATTCGTTGATAAAAGAGTAGCCTAAGAGTCGGCGGTGGGTAGTGATGTCTAGCTGCGTTCTTTCTAGTCTTACACTGCTAAATTATGGACGACTAGCGCAGATAGAACTCGTGTAGCTTTGTGAGAAATTCAAAACAAACCTAACCAGTGATGCACGTTTCACTCATTTAAATCAAATTTCTCAGGAACTGTTCAGTAAGATGGCAAGGTGTTTGTTTCAACTCCTCTAATGGTAACTTTGAAAAGCTATTTTTTACATATGGGTTTCAATAACTAAACTTGGTTTTAGTATTCATTTAGAACATGATGAGATATTTCAGTTTCTATAATAGTAAGTTTGAAAAGCCTGTTCATGTATGAGTTTCAGCTTCAAAGCTTGATTTTACCAATCGTTCAGGAAAATGGCGTGATGTTCCACCTTCTTTAATGGTTACTTTGAACAACCTTTTAAAATAAAAATTTGAGCTGTTTAGGATAGTGTTTATAATTATATAAAGAATTTAACAATGTAAAGTGGGATGGAACTTTAACTGTTTTTTAAAGCATTGTTTCGTGTAAGAATAATATTTAGTATGTATTAACTGCTAATCTATC
This sequence comes from Tachypleus tridentatus, assembly GCF_004210375.1. Lineage (NCBI taxonomy): Eukaryota > Metazoa > Arthropoda > Merostomata > Xiphosura > Limulidae > Tachypleus > Tachypleus tridentatus. The sequence goes on along the minus strand of NC_134833.1, from coordinate 133,483,924 downwards.
ATTATACTTCGAGCGATAATTTCTCATAAGGAAAACTTTTAAATATGTTTCATGTTTATTCATTTCTGGCAAATAACTGTTTGTTAATCCAGTCAAAGGGCGAAGATTTAATTGCTTGAGGAAAAAAAAATCTTATTTAAAACTATAGGAGCAACAACTTTTACTGTGTCCAATTGTGCTTTCTCTGTTTGTCTCTAAATTTCATGCAAAACTATTCGAGGGCTATCTGCGCTAGCCGTCCCTAATTTAGCAATGTAAGACTAGAGGGAAGGCAGCTAGTCATCACCACCCACCGCCAACTCTTGAGCTACTTTTACCAACGAATAGTAGGATTGGCCGTCACTTTATAACGCCCCCACGGGTGAAAGGGCGAGCATTTGTGTGTTTTGCGTAACAAATAACTTAAGGGTTAATATTTAATTCATAGGTATAACGCACTGTGTCAAAATTTATCCATAGTAGAGATATAAGTAACAAGAATTGTGAACAAATAATAACGCTGGGTTAACACTCACGACCCGGCATGTCCAGGTGGGTTAAGGCGTTCGACTCGTAATCTGAGGGTCGCGGGTTCGAATCCCGATCGCACCAAACATGCTCGCCCTTTCAGCCGTGGGGGCGCTATAATGTGACGGTCAGTCCCACTATTCGTTAGTAAAAGAGTAGCCCAGGAGTTGACGGTGGGTGGTGATGACTAGCTGCCTTCCCTCTTGTCTTACACTGCTAACTTAGGGACAGCTAGCGCAGATAGCCCTCGAGTAGCTTTGTGCGAAATTTAAAAAACAAAACAAACAAACAAAGTTAATACTCAAAGAATTAAAAGTAAAAGACAAATTAATAACAGAGTAAATCTCTTAATATTTTTTTTTTGTATTTTGAACTTATGCTTCGTTTCTAGCAACAAACGATTTTTCTTTAACAGTTGCTTTACGTAACAGTTAGTAAAAATATTCATTACAATATTTTACGAAAGGGTGGAACTGAATAATACAGTGAATGCAACAAAATTTCAAGAAGGGTGAAATTACACGAATCCATCACCACCTGAAGTCTTTTACGCTATTTTGATAAAATGGACAACGTAGATAATCGGTCTCCAACTATTTTTAAGCCATAGTTTTTTTTTTCAACCTCTTACGTTGTGTAACGAAAGCGAAATCAATAACAGAAAATAAATCATATTTTGATGTTGATTTTCAAAGTAAAGATAAATTGCTTCGACCTGAAAATATCAGGATGGGTTGTACTAAAAAATGTGAAAGCAGATAGAGAAGATTTTAATAAGATAATATTGGTTCATCATCCTTCTTCCTCCATTTTTGAATTTTTACTTATATTTACAGGGCGTCACATCATCCAGATAGAACACTGTGTCTTAAAGTGAACTTCTAATCAGTTTGGATCAAATGATACTTTGATGAATTCGATAAATCATATTGACTTAATTTCAGTTATTAAAGTGGTTCGATAAAGATGCCAGTATTCACGTATTGAGGGGTTTGGGGACGAGTTAGGGAAGACAGAGTGGTGTTTCCGGAAAGCGAGGACAGAGATATGAGGTGAAATAGACTTGTGCTAGAAATTAAGAAAAACAAAAACACCAAACTCAAAAGCATTTTATTTTGAAACAAAAACAACAAAACAGTACAGTGTTTTACAACAATATAATATTTTCTTTGATAGATTGTTCAGACAAAGTATCCATGACGAATCTGTGTAGAATGGACGACAAATGCCTGTTGTGGAAACACTAGCGTAGAGGACGACGTTCGATAGTCTTCCTCTACACTCTCCACAACAGGCATTTGTCGTCCATTCTACACAGTTTCGTCAGTATAACATTTTATTTGCCTGTATGTGTAACAACCTTTTTTGTTTACAGATATACATACTGACGAATACTGACCCACTTAAACGACTGCTTAATTTTCTACACAAAAGAAAACGAACTTTATATCGTTGTAAGATGGGTATGTTTTAAGAATATCGTAATTATTTTTATCCTTTTGTTGTTGTTGTTTTTTAATACAAATAATGTCTAATGAATTTCTTCCGGGGTAATTTTCTACTAGTGACTTTTGACACGATTGAGTCAGTAATTCCTTAGATGCAATACAACGAGTAATGAGAAAAAGAAACAAGTTAACTCAGATTGAACTAAGTTTAAAACATGTAAAACTCCCAATTACTTGGTAACAAATATGCAGATAACTTGCCTGTTTAAGTTCGACTACGTTTCGAAACACATTTGTGTTCCTTCTTCAGGTTAGCGTGACGCGGTAATATTGATGTATAGAACTGGTGTTGGAGAACAAAGTCTCCAGTAGGTGTTTCAGTTGAATATTATTGGTCAAGAAACATCCTACGTAATTAGCTTTTGATATTTACTTGAAAATACTTTAACAGCTTTACTCAAAACTGGAGGCCCGCATTATGAGGGTCGCGGGCTTGATTCCTCATCCCATCAAACAATATTAGGAAAAATATCTTGTTGGTTTTTGCTTTCTCTGCGTACCTTGCACGTTGATAGTAATCTACCAAACACGTTGAAACAATAACATCAGTAAACATCACACACTTGATAATATTTCTACCAATGCTACTACCTTCAGTCAAATATTTTTTGGAAGTGCATTTCTTAGCCTAAAAAATACTTCAGTATTTTCTGGGACATTTATTGCTGGTCGACATATTTTTACTTAAAAAGGGGAAAAAAAGATCAGATAAATACAACTATAACTTAATTTAATCTCCGAAGATCACTGATTTTCCTGACTTAATATTTTTCTACATATATTTGCCTTGTGTTTTTCTGTATCTGAGTTGCCATACAAAGTGTTAAGTCCAGTGTTTATGAGATGATTTGCTAATGTTAATACAGTGGCGTGCCACGGAACCATCGTTCACGATGAATTTCTGACCATTCGATTGTACAGGTTCCGGCATGGCCAGGTGGTTAGGATGCTCGACTCGTGATCTAAAGGTTGCAGATTCAAATCCACGTCACACCAAAAATACTAGCCTTTTTAGCCATGTAGTCGTTATAACGTGACGGTCACTCCCACTATCCGCTGGTAAAATAATAGTCACTACTAAATTTGGGACGGTTAGTGCAAATAGATTTCATGTAGCTTTACACGAAACAATCTCAAAACTGGTGAGAATAAGTCGTAGACATTTGACTTTAAAGTGTTTGGTGTACTCAAAATCAAACGCTCATTATTTGATTCATATGAGTGAAAAATAATACTTGTTATAAAAAAGTAATTAATTTTTTTATCGTTTGATAAAGAAAAATATAGTAAAAGACAACGGAACTGAAAACAAATAAAGTAACTGATGCAGTAGTGGTATTTCTCGAATATCAGGTTGATCTTAGACCGTCAAAGAATGTGATGCTTGCTTGCCTTTGGTATATACAAAGTGTGCACACAGTAATGATATCTGTACCAAACGAAAACGAAGTTTGCAGCCAACCTATTCATCACAGAAACCCTTACTCTGCTTTTTTCACAAGATTACAAACAAGGTCATTAATCATTTAGGCTTAGGAATCACCAAATGCTTTACATCTGTCGTGGAAAAAACTACTTAACAGTTTGACATGTGGTTGTTGTTAACTTATCGATCTACATTATATATATATATTACAGCCAGAAATATCCATCAACTGACGGGAAATGATTACCTTTAATTAAAACAGTGTAAGTTTAACAGCAATCGTATATTTCAAAGTAATAAGTTGAACATAAATTTTATCTCAAAATTTTAAAAATATAACAAAGGCTCTTTATAAAAATTTGGAATTTGCTCTCCATCTACCAAGAAAAAAATATTTTGAGGTGATCTCTTCCTTGAACACCCTATATCTTATTGACCATGATAAAAATGTAGTTGTTTGAGAAACAATCCAGCAACTTTGATCGTAAATTCATTTATAATATTTTATATTATTCAATGTGCCAGTCTACCAAGATTGTTGAGATTGGCTCAATAGGTTGGGAGTAATTAACTAATAAGCTTTACAAAAGAAATGGGGTAAAGTTCAGTTTTGATTCCTTAGAAAAATTCCTTTATTTCATAATGTTTACTACATACTTTGGTTGAGATTGACCCAATAGGCTCAGAGGAGTTAAGGTGCAAACAAACACACATTTTGTATTTATATATATATAAACACATTTTGTATATATACTCTTCAAAACAAGAAACGCAAAAGGGATATTTTTTTTATTTTAAAGAGAAATATATGTAATAACGTTACAAGCTCAGAGTATGTGATGTTACACGTGTTAAGGCACTGATTGTCAGACCAAAATGACAATAAAAGTTGTGCACTTTGAAAACGGAGGAAAACACCGGATTTTTCGCCAAAACGCATTCGTGTCCAATAAATTTGTTTGAGAGATCTGCATGTTCTGCAAGTGCAACATGTGCAAAATCCCTATAAAAGTGACGGGTTCTCGGTTTCCATAGCTCAGTGTTAAGCCACCGACACGCAATACAGTTACGCCAAGACTGACTGAAGCACAACGCAACAACGCCATTGGTCGCTTGGAAGCAGGCGAATATCGATCAGATGTTGCCAGAGCTGTGAATGTCCACCCAAGCACCATCACAAGGCTATGGAATCGTCACCAACAACATGGATCAACTCGTGACCGTCCACGATCTGGCAGACCTCGTGTGACCACGCCCGCAAAAGATCGCTACATCCGGTTACGTCACCTTCGGGATAGGACCACCACTGCGACGTCTACTGCCTCAACCATACCAGGGCTGCGTAGGATTTCCGATCAGACCGTACGCAACCGTCTACGAGATGCAGGAATCCGACCTCGACGTCCAGTCAGAGGCGTCATCCTCACCCAGCAACATCGTCAAGCACGGCTGCAGTGGACTCGGGCACATCGGGTATGGCCTCATCGACGATGGAGGCATGTTTGGTTCAGCGATGAATCACGTTTTATACTTCGTAGGCAGGATGGAAGGACCCGTGTTTACCGTCGCCGAGGTGAACGTTTTGCAGCAAACGTGTGCAGGAAGTTGACAGATTTGGTGGTGGCAGCGTCATGATGTGGGCTGCCATCGCCTACAATGCCAGAACAGATCTTTTGTATGTTCGAGGGAATCTTACGGCTGAACGATACGTCGACGAGATTCTTAGGCCCCATGTGCAACCCATCATGGTGAACGTCAACGACGTTTTTCAACATTACAACGCCCGTCCTCACACAGCCCGACTCACCACTGTCTTCTTGAGACACCACAACATCAACGTTCTTCCCTGGCCCTCCAGATCACCAGATTTAAACCCCATCGAACATCTTTGGGACGAGTTGGACCGACGTCTGCGACGGCGACAACCTCAACCGCAGACTCTACCTCAGCTTGCAGCAGCGTTGCAGGCTGAGTGGACAGCCATTCCACAGGATGTGATTCGTCATCTCATCGCTTCCATGGGCAGGAGATGCCAAGCAGTTATTGATACTCACGGGGGGCATACTCGTTATTGACGTTGAGTGACGTTAAACTTCAACTAGTGAGCGTGGACTTCGCCTTTGCAGACTTTGGATGTTCAGCAGTAGATGTGCAAAGTTTCACACATGTCATACAGAGCTATTCGGAATAAACTTGTTAACAATTTGTCTCAAATTTTGCCTTTTGCGAAGAGTATATATATATATATATTTCACAAATAGTTTCTGTTTCAAGTAGGCCCGGCATGGCCACGTGGGGTAAAGCATTCGACTCGTAATGTGAGGGTCGCGGGTTCGAATCCCCGTCACACCAAACATGCTCGCCCTTTCAGCTGTGGGAGCATTATAATGTGACCGTCAATCCCACTATTCGTTGGGAAAAGAGTAACCCAAGAATTGGCGGTGGGTGGTGATGACTAGTTGCCTTTCCTCTAGTTTTATACTACTAAGTTAGGGACGGCTAGCGCAGATAGCCCTCGTGTAGCTTTGCACAAAATTAAAAATAAACAAACCAACTGTTCCAAGTGTTTTTAAACAGTACTAATTTTTTTTTTCTAAAACCTTAATATTATTGACCTCGGGGTTATTTTACTAATATAACAATATTTAAAGAAATTAATCATAAATAAATAGACTTACTATGAAAACTGTGGTTGATATTTTACTAAGCGGGGTGATTGGCGTATTGGGCTGCGTTTCCAGAGTCTGGCGTTCAAGACGTGATGCCACTAAACATACTGTTGGCGCATTATATAAGTTATAATACCGAAATCATTCTGTTCAAAAGGATAGGCAAAGGATGTTGTTGTGTGGTTAACTTCTTTCTCTCTGAGTGTGAGCTATGAAATGAAGCACAAAGGTATCGAAACCTGGTTTCTAGATGTGTGAATCCGCAGACCTGCCGCTGCGCCATTTGGGGGGGGGGGAACTCTTTCCCACTCATCAAAATTGAGAACAGTTGGTTCAGGTGCCGTCCATGTTGAAAATTTTTTTCCGGAAGGTCAGCGATAACTTTACTGATTTACAAAACTGAAATCCAAGGTTTGACTTCCAGAGTGCAGACAGCTTTTTGCTGAAAACAACTACAAATCAAATTGAAAATCCTAGTTCCAGTTTAAAATAGCTCCCTTTGTCCTTAAGGTTTACTTTCAACCACTTCGGTGTTGAAATAATGAGGAAGAAAAACTGTCTCATGTGTTCTTAGTGTAACTAGTTCAGCGACTAAACGATAACCATGACAGCTTATGATGCTAAACTTCGAGCTCGATCCGAGCGGTGGATACACCACAGATAGCATATTGAACAGCTATGCGCTTAACAACAAACAAACAAAGTGACCGCTGTTTGAAAAGTATTTTGAAACGCAACTTGCAACTGCCCTCGTATACGCCATAATGTTACCTACCTGCTTTTAAGAATTATGTATTACTGAGGTATTATTAGGTATATGCTACTAACGAATTTAATTATCTCTAGTAAAATACTGTAAAGATATCGTCTTTTATATATCATATATATCAAACAAAATAATTTCTAAACGTATTTTGGAATCAAACTTAAACACAAATATGTAATATGTGTAATGAGTAATTATTTTACTTAAATTTAAAGTAAAAGAATTCTACTTCACTATCAGTAAAACTACTTTTCACGAGCTCACAAGGGAGTCCTGGCATGGCCACCTGGCTGAGGCACTCGACTCGTAATCTGAGGGTCGCAGGTTCGAATCCCCGTCACACCAAACATGCTCGCCCTTTCAGCCGTGAGGGGCATTATAATGTAACGGTCAATCCCACTATTCGTTGATAAAAGAGTAGCCCAAGAGTTGGCGGTGGGTGGTAATGAGTAGCTGCCTTTACTTTAGTCTTACACTGCTAAATTATGGACGGCTAGCGCAGATAGCCCTCGTGTAGCTTTGCGCGAAATTCAAAACAAACCAAACCAAAATTTGGAATAATAGACTTGTGGCTAAACGCACTGCAGAACCGAATAAATATCGGAAGTTTTAGAAAGAACATCCAACAGGAAATGGGTGGTAATTTGTTTTGGTACCAGATAAGGAATTGTAGTATCTTAGACCTTCAGGAGAAACATCCTTCGAAGATTAACCGGCAACATATAATTTTAGTTGATAAATTGACACATTTTATAACTTCAAGAAGGAGATAGGTGATAGATTGTGATAACACTAGAAAGGTACATGTGTAATCCAGATCTAGTGTGAGAAGAACCGTCCACCAAAAATTATACATCATTCAGTATATTGAAACAGAGATTGAGAAATTAGCGTACTTTAAAGATTTACAAGAAACACTTAATAAGAGATAGGAAACAATTCTTTTCAGTAAAAACTTGGGAACTGGTTTATTTTAGACAACCAGGAAAAAAACCAAAAAAACATTCAACAAAGGATAGGATGCATTTTCTTGTAATACCAGATGAATAGTTGATATACTTTACAGCTTCTGAGGAAATATCTAGAAGGGGGTGGATGACAGAATATTGTAACCTAGATAGATAACAGTTTCTTAAAACACTGGATGACAGATTGGGTGTTCTAGGAAAATCACCCAAAAATGTGTGAGTAGCAGTTGACTGTATTGATGTGTTTCAGTAGAAAAAAGAGGTATCGTATCAGTCTGTTGTAATACTAAATGAAAAAATGACATATATATATATTTAAATCGAATGTTCGTTTAGTGATTAAAATCAGCTTTAATCATATCAGAAAATTATCAATATTTATGTAAGATACATCACAGTAGGTGACTTGGAAATATAACACAACATTATATGATGCCGTCATTTGTTTGAACATGTAAGGAATCAACTTTCATATGTTTGTGTAGTTGTTAGACACGGATTTTCAAAAATATAATTATATTAGCTCTATCTACGTATATAATAGTGAGATGTGAATTTTCTAAATCTTACATTATATCCATCTGTTTATATAATATATAGAAGACACGGATTCTTTAAATCTTACATTACTCCAACTCTCTATACAGTACCTTGACACGGATTCTCTAAGTCTTATGTTAGTTCTGTATCTCTGTGTAGTGGAAAAACACAAACTCTCTAAATCTTACTTCGGTTCCATATGTTTATATAACAACAAATCTTTCCTTGTTTTTTACCACCTATTTGTAGAGTACCTAGAAACTTCTGTAAATGTGATTTTTTATAGGAATAGCGTTTTCGTATCTTATATTGTTGCTCATTTCATTCTAAAATATATGACGAATTCTTTGCTATCGTAACAACACTTTTAAACATGTTATTTCTGATTTGTATATACATGTAAACTTATCTTTTTATGAAGGGTTCTGCTAATCTAGTCTTGTTATACTGTTCAATGTTTCTTCAAGTTATCATAATTTATCACCAAGGTTACTAAAAAGCAGTTCGTTTGAAGTTCTTCAGCTATTGTGTTAAATTTTCACACTTTTACATTAATCACTGAAATTTAAAATATGTATTTCATGTAGTCTTATACCTTACAGCTACAGTCACTTGTAGTTACTAGTCACAATTTTTCTCTATTGATACAAGATTCTGTACCTTATAAAATGAATTAGAATCTCTTCTCAACTAATATTGAGCTCCTCACGACATGACAATTGTTCCTTACATATTTTATTTAAACCAAATATTGACTTTCACACGACTTCAGAATAGTTAGTCACACATTTTATTTAAACCAAATATTGACTTTCACACGACTTCAGAATAGTTAGTCACACATTTTATTTAAACCAAATATTGACTTTCACACGACTTCAGAATAGTTAGTCACACATTTTATTTAAACCAAATATTGACTTTCACACGACTTCAGAATAGTTAGTCACATATTTTATTTAAACCAAATATTGACTTTCACACGACTTCAGAATAGTTAGTCACATATTTTATTTAAACCAAATATTGACTTTCACACGACTTCAGAATAGTTAGTCACACATTTTATTTAAACCAAATACTGATTTTTGCACCACTTCAGAATAGTTAGTCACACATTTTATTTAAACCAAATATTGACTTTCACACGACTTCAAAATAGCTAGTCACACGTTTTATTTAAATCAAATATTGACTTTCACACGACTTCAGAATAGTTAGTCACACATTTTATTTAAACCAAATATTGACTTTCACACGACTTCAGAATACTTAGTCAGATATTTTATTTAAACCAAATGTTGACTTTCACACTACTTCAGAATAGTTAGTCACACATTTTATTTAAACCAAATATTGACTTTCACACGACTTCAGAATAGTTAGTCACACGTTTTATTTAAACCAAATATTGACTTTCACACGACTTCAGAATACTTAGTCAGATATTTTATTTAAACCAAATATTGACTTTCACACGACTTCAGAATAGTTAGTCACACATTTTATTTAAACCAAATACTGATTTTCACACTACTTCAGAATAGTTAGTCACACATTTTATTTAAACCAAATATTGACTTTCACTCGACTTCAGAATAGTTAGTCACACATTTTATTTAAACCAAATATTGACTTTCACACGACTTCAGAATATTTAGTCAGATATTTTCTTTTAATCAAATAATGACTTTCAAACACTTTTTATTAGATAATTTCGTTTTCTTTATATATTGTGTCAGCTTTGAAATGAACGAATTTTTAGTAGCATTAGTTACTTAAATCAAGTTTTAATTTTCACATTAGTTTATAGCACTTAGTTACAAAGCATGACTTTAAATTAATTATTTTCAAGTTCGTGATTCTAATGTTGGATTTAATACTGTTTGATAGAAGAGAAACCTCTAAATCTTGGTGTGTTTGATGAAGCTCCAGTATGCTGGCTTTATTCAATATGTAAAATTTGTCTTGTACTACTTATGAATATTAACGTAATCATAGCTGTACCTCTGTCGTCAACAACGTGTACTAAACGTTCACACTAACTACCAAAACGTAGGTGGAAGTGTAAAAACTTTGTTATTTTTAGGCCTGGTTATGATCGTCTTTGATGAAGCAACGTTATGGCTTCAAAACTTACCCCTGTAATGACTTAAAAGGTTTCATTTACCACACGAAAAAAAAAAAAAAAAGCCAAATAAGAATAAAAATAGACCTCCTCTATAGCTGATAGCTTTCTGCACGATACTCTTCTGTTCGTCAGGTGTTAATGGCGGCTGCCGCGAGGGGTCGCCCGAGTTAGCCGAGTCACAAGTGTGCTTCTCAGTGGTTTCCGAGAATTTCGGACTCAAAACACGGTAGGGTGCCTTAGAGAGTTGACGTTAGTCCCTAACTATCACTACTTAGATTGACCGACTAAGTAACCAAGTCAACACTCTGTGTACACAGTGACAAAAATCTAGAGTAGTAGTTATATTTCATCTACTGCGTGTTGAATCTCGAAACAAAAAGGTTATTTGCTTTGCTCTCTCTCTCTACTGTTCGCTCATCGACCGTGCAAGCTGTGAGGTCTGCAGCCATGGCGACGGCGCGTTCCTCGTGATGTGTGTTGCAAACAGCACGAGAAGCAACAACAATAGTATCTCTTTCATTACAGTAAAGGTAAGGTTACCCGTGGTAGGTTAAGAGAATTTTTTCTGCACTTAAATAACGAAATTCTTTGAATACAATAAGTTAGAGTAAATAAATAGAAAAATAATAAAAAAAAAACTTTGGGACAAAAATGGACGTACTGAAAGAGCGAAGAGGACGCATGAATGTGTCAGAACTAGTTACCTAGTCTATGTTCTAATATTTTATTCTAAAAGTATTGTTCTTCGGCTAATTCAGCTAATATAAAATGTATTGTGGATTTTACACAAGTAAATTAGGATAATTCACCTGTTTTGTTAATTAAAACATAGGGCATAGTGCTGTTACAAACTTATGCTATGAACTTGAGGGCAGTACAAAGCCAAATAAAAACATACGATAAAGTAGTCCTGTTTCAAGGACTAAGTTACATATGTTATATGAAATATTTGACAATATTGATGTAGGATTTTACTGACGCTAAGGAAATCGATTACACTACCATTTATTAGGGTTATAATTACTTTGTTCTTTACTAAGCAAAACACTACACAATAGACTATTTGTGCTGTTCCTACTACGGGTATCGAAACCCGATTTTTAGCAAATTAAGTCTTCAGACTTAACGATAAATCAGTGTGTGTAGTGGTAATGGTGGAAGAAAGAATAATTACTAAGCACAAATTTATGTTATCTTTATCAAGTATTGGCGTCTCAAAATATATGCTCTAACCCTTTCTCAAAACTTAAGTTGGATAACATGTATACCTTTCTCTAGATATCCATAAATCACTATATAAAATATTTAAATTTGTCACGTGACTCTACTACTGACGCTAAGCTCCCCCTAGTGGTTGCTACCATTACATTACATTTTTTTCATTTAATACAACATATCCCCTTTAACAGTTAGCGGCCTCTGTGTTTGTTTGTGTCTTAAAACAATTAAAGACTATCATTATTGTTTGCGTTTTCAGTTAGCGGCTACTAGCTTGCGTTTGAAGTGCATAACGACCGCCCTGTCAGATATAGTTAGTGACCAGTAGTTTGTCTTTATAAAACGTAGAAATCTCCATGTTTGTTTGTGTCTGAAGTAATTAGTAGTCACTAATTTGTTTGAGTCTGAAGTAGTTAGTGGTCATTATGCTTCTTTGTGCTTGAACGAGTTTGTTAGTAGCTGACTTATTTGTGTTTGACGGAGTTAGTGGTCACTATGTTTGTTTTTGTTTGACGTAATACGATGAATATTTTGGACATATCTGAATGTGTTCTATTTATCTTTGTCTTATGCATACAACTTGCACTGTTGTCTATTACGCAAACAAAACCAATATTTTTTGCTGGTGGATTTACTGTTTTATTCATGTGTTTTTTTACCTTTCTTTTAAACAAATCTTTCTTAAATTACTTAGCGGTAAGTGAGATAAACATAAATAAATAAAGTATAGTGATGTGTCCACAATAAAGTAAACCAATGTGAATCTCTTAACGATTACTTAGGCGTTACTTATGTTACGTATTAGAATTTATCTCAGACGTGTCTCCAGTTTATTATGCTTCGTACGTTACGTATTACGATTTAAAATTGACGTAAATTTTAATTTTGATTTAGAAGTTAATTAAATGTCATCAAATTTATGATATTTGCCAACAAAGTTGATAGACACAGTTTACTCTCTTACAACAAATAAATTTTAATATACAAATAACAATATAATGGTTTATATACAAGAGTTTTACAAGCTTACAAACTAAACTGAGTCTTCTATCTGGTCTAGAATTGAATATTTTATCAACAATCCAGATCCATGACGAGCGAATTAATTCTAAGTTGATACTGTTACACTTCGCTTAAGCTGGCTAGCTGTCTATTTTTCGCTGGCTTCACACTGTTTAAGGCCATGGCGGTTAAGGCACTCGACTCGTAATCCGAGGGTCGCGGGTTCGAATCCCCATCACACCAAACACGTTTGATTTGGGGGAGTTATAATGTTACGGACATTCCCACTATTTGTTGGTAAAAGAGTAGACCAAGAGTTAGCGGTGGGTGGTGATGACTAACTGCATTCCCTCTAGTCTTACACTGCTAAATTATGGACGGCTATACTAAACTGAAACAATATCGATATTAAAATAATATTTAATCCGTTACTGTTAATATGGATTTCCAAAGCCACGCAAATAAAAAAAAAAGATCTTCGGTTTCTGATTTTTGGAGTTGGGGTTGGGGAGGAACACGAAAACTGGTTATACTAGTTTAGCTATTCTACACATGTAATACATTGCAATTAAAAAGAGTTATATCTCTTAAGTTCTGTTGCAGTAGAAGGAGCAGAATATGTTCTGGGAAGAGAGACACATGGTATTTCTTACGGATGTGCAGGTCCTCCTGGGAGTTTATATACATACGAAGAAGTCATGTAGATGCGTTAGTCGGGAACGTATATTCGAGATTTTTTCTCAAATAAAATAAAGGGTTTCCCTAGATAATACAAAAATTAGGCTAAAACCGTAAGGTATGAGGAGAGAGGTGGGGATACTATATCAACAATTACAACGCTGATATCGACGTGCTTGCTTTCACCTACAATGTGGCAACTAGCTTATAATGGCATGAACCAGACTGTGGAAGCATTAATTAGAATTGCTAAAGCTAATTGTTCAATTCTATTTCAGGATTTATCGTCGTTAGAAATTGTCAGGAAAAACTTTCATTAAGTAATGATGTCTTGTGCAGTTGGTCAAAATATATAACTACAGACTCTTATGAATGAAATATTCACTAAAATACAATTTTATTTCTATAAACGTTTCTATGCAGATGGAGTAACTATGAATACATTACACATCTTTTTAGCAAGAATTTCCTTGACACTTTATTTGTTATCGAAGATATTAACATGCAACATTTCTTAAATCGTCAGAAATTTATTAACAATGAATGCAATATCTCGTTCTTTGTCAAAATTTCTATAATGCTATTGATAATGACGTGTTTATTTTTGTTTTATTAAAATTTCATTAACAAGGAAGAAACTATTTTTCAATTTATCAGAATTTCGTTAACAATGCCTAAACTATATTTCATTTTTATGAGAATTTCATATTTAATTTTTTCAGTTTCGTTAACAACGAGGAAAGGAAAGTATATTTAATTTTTATCAGAATTTCATTAACAATGGCTAAACTATGTTTCATTTTCATGAGAATTGCATTGACGATGACTAAACTATATTTCATTTTTATGAGAATTTCGTTAACAATGAGGAAACTATATTTAATCTTTATCATAGTTTCATTAACAATGCCTAAACTATATTTCATTTTTATGAGAATTTCATTAACAATGAGGAAACTATATTTAATTTTTTCAGAATTTCGTTAACAATGAGGAAAGTATATTTAATTTTTATCAGAATTTCATTAACAATGGCTAAACTATGTTTCATTTTCATGAGAACTGCATTAACAATGAGGAAACTATATTTAATCTTTATCATAATTTCATTAACGATGACTAAACTATATTTTGTTTTTGTCGGCTCTTTTTATCAAGTCCTTTTAGCGATAAAAATATGTAGCTCGTTCTTGATCAGTAATATTAACAATATGAAATATACTTCCTTATCTACCAAAAATGTCATTGATAATTAATAGACCTTTCTTTCTTTCTTATCAAGAATTTTATTAATAGCAAAGAGGCTACATTTAGTTCTGCGTCGAGCTTTCGAAAACAGTGTAGAAACCACTTTATATTTTCATAACTAGCTCTACAAACAGTGTAGGTTACGTTCTATTATTTAGCAAGAGTTTCACTAACAATGTAGAGTCCACGTTTCGTTATTTAACACAAATTCCACTAACACTGTAGAGTTTACGCTAAGTTCTTTACGAAGGATTCATTAAAAATGTAGAGCCCGCGCCCCATTCTTTACCAAGAGTTGTTTGTTTGTTTTTTTGAATTTCACGCAAAGCTACTCGAGGGCTATCTGTGCTAGCCGTCCCTAATTTAGCAGTGTAAGACTAGAGGGAAGGCAGATAGTCATCACCACCCACCGCCAACACTTGGGCTACTCTTTTACTAAGAAATAGTGCGATTGATCGTAACGTTATAACGTTTCCATGGTTGAAAGGGCGAGTATGTTTGATGCGACGGGGATTTGAATCTGCGACCCTCAGATTAGGAGTCGAACGCCTTAAACCACCTGGCCATGCCGGGCCGATATGATATAAGAGTTTCATTAATAAAATAGGATCCAAGTTCCGTTCTTTATCAATAGTTTCACTGACAACGTAGAACCTACATTCTGTTTTTATCAAAGTTCTGTTAACAATCAAAACTACACTTAACTATTTGTGAAGAATGTCTTTAACACTATTTTTGTTTCAGAAATATCATTCGTCATACTTTCCACACAGTTTTCCTTTAACATTTCTATCTTTATCAAGAACTTGTATAACATTGAGAGACCTTTAAATGTTAATAGAATTTAAATTTTGTAAACAGAAAGAATGATGACGTAATAAAGTATTTCTTTGCTCTAAGCCTATTTCATTTGTTGTTAAAATGAAAGCTGCACATTTGTTTATCTGTTCAACAACGTTCGAGACAACATTTGGTGTTTAATTTTACAATAAGAATGGATGTATTTTTTATAATTTAAAACGTTGTATAACACGAGCAACTAGCCCTTAAAGATAACCATTTAATATAATGGTTAAAGAGCGAAGTAGCCCATGTTGAATATAACTTATTCAGTTATGCCTCATTTTGTTCACTTTATCTTCTCACATTAATCAAAATAATTTTGTTTGTTTTCGTCTTCAAATTCCACTTAAATACTAATGTCAAATATATTGTCAGGAATGTTAGAATGCTTATCACACACTATACTATACACGCCATTCAACTGTGTAATAAATTTAAATCCAACAATTACATTTCACTTTTGATGACGAGAAACCCACTAGAAATAAATATGTATCTCAGAACGTCTGGTATGGGTATTAACAGTTTTATTGTTAACCTGAAGATGACCCAGGAAGGTCGAAACGTTGTTCTCTCTTTATCAATAAATGTGTCAGGACCCACACCAGCCGTTTTTGTTATTTTCTTTTTTTTTTTTTTGTTAAGTATTGTTTTTTATAATAATCAATACAAAACTGAATTTTTTTTATTTTTAAAAGAAAATGGCCATTGAAATAAATCCAATAATATTATAATAGTTTATAGAAATTGTATTTTTTTTTACTGAGTGATAAAAAGGAGTCTGTTTTAATAATACGTGATCAAAATGCCGAGATTTGGAGAGGTTAGACCCCTTTGGATCCACATTGGCTACGTCTCTGGATATAAATACTGGTATTTAGAAAATTCAAACAGTTTTTAACTGGAATGGCATGCATTCTTCCCTGTCTCAGTTTCTTCAGAAATAAATTACCTCATAACCTTTTTACACTCACCTGCTTTTGGAAACTTCCTTCAGGTTCGTACAAGTACACCAAATAAAATAAAGTGCAACAAGCCAATAGTAACTGCATAATTATCGTTAACCAATAGCATTTCACTGCATAATTATCGTTAACCAATAGCATTTCTAATGAAAAACTTTAAGACAATGTATATATATATCCAGCAAGAATGTTAGAAAATTTTGTTTTTACCACCAATAGCAAACTATGATGGACATAGTAATTACGATGCTAACATGAAAAATAGCCCACACTTAATACTTCATTTAAGTACGAATGAAATAGAAATACTTGTATTTTCACACACACATGTGTAGCTTATGGTGGTTTTCGCTTAATTACGAAGCAAAATTGGTTGATATTCAGTTTTACGGAAATTAAAACTTACATTGCTTTGCGACGTTTATCTAGTAGATGTTTATTTGTATTTACAGAAATTTAGACCTCTATTACACTACTTACTTACATAAATATATGTCCCCCGCTGATACAGCGGTAAATCTACGGACTCACAACGCTAAGATCAGGGTTTCGATTCCTCTCGGTGGACTCAGCATGTAGCCCGATGTGGCTTAGCTGTAAGAAATTACACACACACACACACACACACACACATACATATTTAAATTTGCTGCACTTTACAGCTCCCATAAGCCCGGCATGGCCAAGCATGTTAAGGCGTTCGACTCGTAATCCGAGGGTCGTGGGTTCGTATGCCGGTCGCACCAAACATGCTCGCCCTTTCAGCCGTGAGGGCGTTATAATTTGACGGTCAATCCCACTATTCATTGGTAAAAAATTAGCCCAAGAGTTGGTGGTGGGTGGTGATGACTAGCTGTATTCCCTCTAGTCTTACACTGCTAAATAAGGGACGGCTAGCGAAGATAACCCTCGAGTAGCTTTGCGCGAAATTCAAAAACAAACAAACAAACAACTCCCATATGTTGCTGGGTTACCCGGTAAATGTTAATATTAACGAGAGTAGAGAGCTTCACTACGTTGCCTAGATATCTGTCGAACAGTAAACTTTACGAGAGTATATTCCTCCGCAATGTTGTCAATTATATTTAAATTTACAAGAGTTGATATCTCCTCTAAAATGACTGGTTACCTAAAGGCATTCAAGTTTAAGGGAGCTTGAAGATCCATTATGTTACCTAGTGGATCTTTAGATTTCTATCAGTCTATTGTGTTTCGTAAACGTATTCAGCAGATATTCGTATTTTTACACAAGCACGTGTCTTTATAAGTTATATTTCAGTTATTAAAACGTCCGCATAAATCGAAACTTCTATTGCGTTGCCTGGCTACCAAATCACAAACATGCACATGAAACTTTACGTTGAAGCAGTCCTGTGTTATTCCTCTTGAAATAACAATATAGTAGACTTTTTGAAAATCAGCGGTAAAACCGTCTACGATAAATTAGCTTTTGTCAGAATATTTCACAATTTATTTCTATCTTTCGTATTCTTTAACAGTTTATTTTGTACCTTTCGTCATAAGTCACAAGCTGACGACAATCGAGTTGACCTTAAGATGTGTTTTCTATACGCTTTTTTTATTGTTTCGCCAATTACGGTTTCCTTTTGTAGTTTAAAAAAACATAAATTGGGAATCATCATTTCGCATTTCTTATGGCTCCGCGCGTGAACAGGTGGTTAAGGCATCCGACTCGCAATCTGAGTGTCATTGTGTCCATTCCCCGTTACACCATACATACTCCCCCTTTCAGTCGTTGGGTCGTTATAATGTTATAGTCAATTCCACTATTTGTTGCTGAAGGAGTAGCTCAGGAGTTGACGGTGAGTGGTGATGACTAGTTGCCTTCCTTCTAGTATTGAACTGCTAAATTAGGACGGCTACCGCAGATAGCCCTCGTGTAGGTTTGCGCAAAATTAAAAAAAAGAAACAAGCTTTTATTATAATTCCTGATTAACTTCCAGACCAATAGATTTGTAAATAATGAATTCCGATAAACACATGCTTGCACTGTTATTGCTTTAGAAGACATTCTTTGATTTTGTTATACTGCTGTAATATAAATCTTTGTAACCTAGTTAAGTTCACATACCGTTATTAATAGTTCACTAATTCTCATCGCTGTTTTCTTTCTTTATGTGGGAAACAAGTACAGTGAGCACGTTAAACATTCAATACTATTATTTTTTTGTGTGTCTGTATAGATCTATACAAGAGGATATAATCTATGCTTATGTCCTCCATATATTTGCCCGATTTCCAGCAACAGTTTATACACATTAAGCCATAAATACTTGATACTCTACTTATAAAATTATTAAATCTGAATATTTCGGAGTCTTATAGTATTATGATCCCACTTTAATGAGATACAGATAAAGCGGGTGTTTAATTAACGGATTTCTTTCTGTTGTTGTTTTTCAACAGTTAGGTTAGCTGAATGTAAACTCGCGCTGGAGAACTAAAAACAAAAGTTATTTTTAAGCAATGAAATGTCTTAGATATTTATTTGGAATAACAACTTAACTGTTTTCCTTGCGTTTTACAACATATTCTAACACTTGCCCGTGACGCATCCAGTATAATATTTTTTTTGTGTCAAAAACAATATTTTAATAGGTCACAATATAAAACATTTTTACTGACGTTTTTTCATAGCCTTAAAGCTAAGTAAGAACTGTAAAAAAAAACATAAATATAATGTATACACATTTCTCGCATTTCTTCGTTGGTGTCTTCGTGTTTGTCATTTGCAACGCAACAGTTTTTTTTTTTTTGTTTTACCATCTGGCAAGAAAAACAGACGTGATCTGGCTGTCGTGTGAATTTACAAATTAAAAAAAATATTAAACTTGTATGTAGTAGGAAACAACAATCGTTTGTCTTGGTGTTTCTTTTTCAGAGCGTACGAAAAAAAACCAACACAAAACGGTTAGGTGTTAGTGGAAGTACTTCTAACACGATTGTTAAAAAGATAATGTTATTTTCAGTTTAGTCTTCCGACACCTACATTATGATATATCCATAGAACCTGGAATAGTCAGAAAAAGCTCTCGTCAAGCCATCTCGTAATTACCTAGTCTTGCTATACGAATGGTGTCCCTTGCGACGGCGCAGTCGAGGGAACACAGCTCGAGGCAACCGTGTATCTGCCATTGACAGGTGGTACACCCTGTTGTTCGTTAACTCGTTCCCGGGCGTTTTATTGTTGACAAACTTCGAGCTCAAGCCGATTAATTGTTAGTATTAAAATTACTTGACGTTTCTACTTAAGAAAGACTCTACAAACAGCTTATGTCAACACACAACGGATACTACTTCCGAACTGGTATCAAACGTCTTCATTCAATATATTTACCGCTTATCTTTTTCTTTCTCTCTCTCTCTCTCTGTTCGAAATGTCATGGCATTAGTGTATGTGAATAAAATGCTTATACAGTTTTGTCTTCTTGATATTTCTCACATTGTAAGCTCCAAAAAGTTCTGCTTTTGACAGTCACATAAACACACAATCATACGGAATATATCGTGTAATCAGAGTAAATAAGAGACACCTCAGTCTCACATTTGAACTGAAGCTTTAAGAATATGTAGACTTGGTTTTGATGTACAGTACTTCCCACTAATAGCCTAAAATTGTTTAGGAGTTTAGAAGCGTGTGGCATACTGTCACAATTAATTGTCAGTTATTATTCAGTGTACTAACTGTTCATTTATCTACTTATGAAATTATTTTCTCCATAACATAAGTTTCAGCGCAGAGAATGTGAGATAAGTGACCTAATCTGTTCTTTGATTCGATAGAGTATTAAACTAGGGGTGTGGAAAAACTGTAACACTTAACCTCTGATGTTATTTCATTCGACGCAATCAACCCTAATCGTACCCTCTCCTCTTCCTAGCAGGACAAACGTTAAACATGTTCAAATAAACTTCTTTCTCGCCATCGTATTTATGGATTTTAACGGGTATCTGCCAGAATCAATTGAAAAGAACCCAATTTTCTAGCAGGAAAACACGTTTTTTTTCTGCCCTTGATTCGAAACCGAGATTGATGGAGAACGTTGTATATCCTTTTAAATGTTGTAATGTCTCAGTCCATCCGTACTGTTAAAATTTTTCCGTATAATAAAACTTTAAACTTTCTGAAATGTGAGTTAGTAGAAATGATTCAGTTTTAAAGATGGACAAAAAAAAGTCGTGATGTGAAACATTCGTCAGTTTTGACTCGAAGTGAATTTGAGTATTCTAATACAGGATCGAAAAGTTGATATAACCATAAGCAAAGTAAATAGGAACACGCAAACATAATGAATGTTTTCCAACATTTATTGACAGTATACATATGAAAAAAAAAAAAAATTACAATAAATGAAAGGTGAATATCGCTGTCGAACCTCTTCTGTAAGAAAGAAACCTTTAGCAGACACTTAAACCTATTATAAGGCTGAATACACTTAGTGAAAGGCCATTACTGACAGCTACGACCGTAGATTGACATTTAAAACAGTTCTTGATTATAAAAGTTAATGAAAACGTATGCGCCAAGTATTATCTTCAAACCCCATATTGTATAATGTAATTAGCAGCTTCAGAGCGCCTAGGATCCAGCGACTAAATCTTGTTAGATTTAGTTGGATTCCGTCAGTACATGGCTATATTAACGTCACAGTCCAGCGTTAATAAGGTTCACATACTTACAGACTTTAAGACACTGTTCTGATGGCTTATTAGAAGAAGGGATAGAAACAACAACGAATTTATTTGTAACTTAGTTAAATGATCGTAAATACATTTTTTTATTATTTCTAATTAAAGCAAATATGATGACGATTTTTCAAGGTTATGACTGAGTAATTTCTTGTTGGGTCAGAAATGTTGGCTAATTATTTTAACTCCCCCGCTGGTACAGCAGTGATTCTACGGACTTACAACGCTAAAATCAAGGATTCGATTCCCTTCAGTTCACTCAGCAGATAGCCCAACGTGGCTTTGCTATAAGAAAACATAAACACCCCCGTTTAAATAAGTTACGGTTCCATTTATTTTCGAATTTGGTTGTAAAATATGTGTTACAGATTTGAATTAGTAGATAAAGGAAAAAATACTTCATTGAAAAAGTCCATTTTATCTTATACTTCTTGTCTACATTGTTCATGACATGACCACAGTTAAAATCACTTTATCCTTACATTTACGTGTCGTAACACTCCTTCTCAATTCTGTTTTTTATTATACATGTGCATATTGTTACGTACAAGAATTTACATCTGCAGAAGTTACTTACCATTTTTCCTGAACAGTGACGGACAAAAAAAAAAGAAAAAGAATGCCTTGAAGCCCTCTGGCGATGAATTACGTAGAATCTGCCTTGAGCCCTCTGGCGATGGATTATGCGGAATCTCACTGTACATGTCAAAAAAGTCACCAGAAGTTTAAGATACATCCTAAAGCGTTTATTAATGACAGGTATATGCATATGTGTCTATCTACATGTGTGTAGATGATTATACGATGTAAGAATGCATATAATTATTTTGGCTTTTGTCCAAAATATTGGTAGGTGTTCTAAAGGTATGCTGGGTTGTACGTATTTACTGTCGAGTTTTGAGAAAAAATGTTACCACTATGGTTTTAAAGCACAAAGTTACATACTGGACTGATTATAATTATCTGCACTCTGTTCACTGCGGGGATTCGAACCCGCTGATTTTAGAATGTAAGTACATAAACGTATCGGTCACCCGCTGTGGTTCCTGAGAAAACAAAACAAAACTTGTACTTAAGTCTTATAAGTCATACCATTGTTTCACCAATTTTTCGCGATTTTTATTTAAATATACTGCTTTAATACTGTAATTATTAAGTATTATTAAATATCTACGGATTGTGTCTTAATATCCTATGAACATCATTCAGTGTACGTTAATTAACCTTATATGAAAAGTATTGTTAGTTATACGTTTTTTTAGTCTATCTTTGCTGTGTGTGACCTAGTTGTTAATTAACATGCCTAGAAGTTGAATCAAAGGACTCATGGTTTGCATCCCTTTGCTACTAAACCACTCGCCTCATTTTGTTTGTTATTAAGCACAAAACTACACAAGGGCTATCTGTGTTCTGTCCACCAAGACATAGAAATCCGGTTTCTAGTGGTATAAGTCCACAGACATACCACTGTGGTATTGAGGGGGGGGAGAGTAGGAGGAGTGTTGTGTTTAAAAATGAGTGTTGAAGTTTTTATAGCAACTGTTGCGTCGTTTCAGTAGATGTTATTATGAATATTAGATAAGTAAGCGACATATTAGTGTTTCCGTTTCTGATGCAAATCTATTTTCAAATCATACATATTTTCATAATACCAATAAAAAATACATTATTTATTAATGCTTAAATAGAAAGTTTACCTTTTTCTAAGTATCTAATTTTACAGCAACGCACGTGAAATGTTAGAACTTGTAGCTCATCCTGAACCAACAACTCGTTGTTTCAATCTCCTCAAATCTAACATCACCCTAAAAAGTAAATTAATCACACAGTCTACTGCTAAACAAAAACGTAATGTTTTATTGTTCCAATAGCTGGATTGACCCTTCGAATATTTTATTTTATTTTCGTGTAGCTGACACCACTTTTCCTTGGTTCATGACTCACCACCACGTATCTAGCTAGCACAAACTTCACTTATTTTTGAGGTTCGTAACTTTTCTCTAACTTAAATACTATTATTTTATTTGTGATCTTTTAGCTCTCTTAACGGAGCCTTAATTGGGAAACAATGTATTAAGCCTAAACAAATTTGTTTATCTAATTTCTGTTGTGAATATTGTACAATGCATGGCGTAAAAGAAAATTTTCTAACACCAGAAATAAGTGAACTTACAACACCAAATTCTTAATTTAGAACTTTGTACTGTCAGTGTCCGTTTGTGTTTTAGTAAACGTACTAATACTAGTACTAATATTCATCTACCTGTGGAACACTGCTTTGAAAGAGGTATCTAGGCAACAACCATAACAGTAACTGACATCTGGTAATAAAGAGGGTACATCGATTACTTCAGTCTAATAAACATAATAAAAATACAATTACAGGTGTTATATAAAGAAATAAAGTTTTCATTCTTCAAATGATACACTGTAGAATTAATGGTTTCATTTTTATATCGAAACCACGATAAAGAAAATGTCTTTCATAAGTGGTGTCCATGCAGCATTGTCTAGTTATTGGTCCTTGTTTTGATTAATATCCACTCGTAGTCCACTGTCTGGAACTTGGACTGTAATAGCTCCTTTGATTTTTTCTCTATTTGGTGGTTTCTTCCTTGCCTGTTATTTTTTGTAATTTTAAGTATATTATATTGCCGTTTTCCTGAATGTAAAAGGCTATACTGATGTATTTATAGCACATTTATTAATATCTTTGTAGGGTTATTTGAACATTACCTTTAATGGGCATTTATCTCCCCAATGTATTGTTTATTACAGTCGTACCGAATGCTATTTGTGAGAGAATTGGCAGGTAAAGATTTTTACCTTGGTAGGATTGTCGCATAGTGTATGAGGACTTAATAAAACAACGGTGATGTTAAGTTTATTCATTATTTGTTACAATGTAATCACCATCATATGTACTTTGTTTATGAGTTACAACCATGCAACTAAGACTCAAATATTTAACTGTTAGGTACTTGTACGGAAACATTATCTGTTTAAGCATTAAAGAAATAATAATCAGTGATGTCGAGAAAACTCACTTGTAGAGAAATATATATGCAAAAACGGCTCGTTTGGGTTGAGAAAATATTTTACGTAGAAGAGCGTAACACTCAGTTACACAACCCCTTCCAAACATGTGGCCAGCTTCCGGTCAGTTACCTCTTTCTTTCTTTGTGAACCTGACGATGACCGAAGAAGGTCGAAACGTTGTTCGCTCTTCTACGTAAAATATATTCTCAACCCAAACGAGCCGTTTTTGCATATATATTAAAGAAATAAGTATTCAGCAACGTAAATATTTTCTTTTGTTTGAACCAAATACGGTAGCATTAGTTTTATATGTACTGAGTGTGAGCTGTCACTGTTTGCACCGTATGAGGAAACAGTTGAGTGCTGATTGAGGTGACCATGGTCAAGCAGGTAGCTACTATGGCAGGACTACCAGGTCATTGAACAGGATGTGAGACTGTGACATGTCTGAAACATACAGGACATTGAGAATAAGTGATAGAAACAAACCCCTTTGGAACACTTGCCTGGCAATGAAAGGGTCTTGAGACGGTGTTTTCTATAGAAATAGCTGCCTGGCGATCCATAAGGTCTGACGTAATGTCTCCGACATAAGTAAGTGTTGTAAATATAGAACTCAGTTTGAAGATCAATCATCGACGCCAAATGGGATCAAAAACTCTTTCAAAATCAAAGATTATCGAATAATATTGTTGGCTTGTATTTTATGATTCGTAATGATGTCTAAGAAGCGTAGAAGTGGATCCTGGGAGAAAATAAGAGACCAAATCCGGCCTGTGAATTTACCATTATGTTATGGTCTGTGAGAAGTTGATTTCAACAGTAACAAGTATACTCGAGATTAGTTGTAGGTTAAGAGCTTATAGTTGAACGAAGCTTATAGAGGTTTTAAGAAAAGCAGGATTACTGAGAATTTTTAAGATTGTAAATAAAATCCAGTGAGAAGAAAAATGTAAACAGTGTTGCCAAATGCAGAAATAGCTTCCTTGGAACTTGACAAAGATGTGCACAGACAATTCCGTCAATACCCTGTGCAATTTTACGCTTATCCTAAAAGTCGTGGTGGTTGGAGAATCCATACTGTTTTGTTTTCTTTGATGTGTGTTTAAGATTGTAGATAAGCTCAGGTTAGAATATATTGGATAATCTAGAAATGTTATACGAAATGTAAAAGTCCGGTGGCGGTGGTTGTGAAGTTTCAATGTTTGTTTCGTGAAAGGTTGCACAGAGATTAGCTTTGTTAAGAACATTGTTGGAGCATTAAGAATATGATTGGATAAACGGAAGAGTGCAATTGGCCAATCTGCCAGTAGTGTGAGGAACTAAAGGAATCCCGAAGTTGATTACAAACTTACCGTCATTGTCTGAATATAATCATGGACTATTCTTTGAATACTCGTAGGATGAGTGGGTGGCTGGAACGGCAATGATAACGAAGTACAAAAATTAAGGGGTGAAGTTATGACACCGCTTGATGGGGGTAATAGAGGTTTTTGTGGATTATAACGTGGTTGAAGTTACTGTAGCTTTACTTACTGAAGATAGAAATATACAACCATATCCTGAAGAGCATACTTGATATAAGACGGTCAGTCTGTATCACAGTACATTAAAGTATCTTCCGTGGCTAGCTGAACTACAGTTGAAAGAATACCACTATCAACTTTAAAAATAATGTTTTATGTTTGTGGTGAACTAATTTGCCGAGCCCATAAAACATTAGGAGCTGTACTGAATTCAGGACGAGCAGAGAACGAAGGGAACAAACGAGATCCAGCAATACTGTCCAGTACGAAATGAAAACGGTGTATGATAACTATTACCAACACCAACATTGGTAAATATATCTTCTGAAATTATGCTTCATGTAGGCGAAAAAGTCGTAAGGCAAAGGATTTTCAGTTCGAACACAGTTGATAGCGGGTGTAATGACACGAGATGCAACGTATACAATAAGTAGCAGGTGTTCACGATCGTGTAACCAAGCAACCTTGCAGTTTGAGATGGTTTAGGGAATATCTCATTGAAAAATAAACAAATGATGAAGTTGAAAGGCAGAAAATCTTCGAGTAGTAGCTGATTTGTATGTAATTAGCCAATGTTTGTGAAAAGAAAATTTAATAATCTGCTTCTAACCTAATGGGCCATTTCGATTTCCTCGTAGGCTTGAAACGTACGTAAATCAGTATTAAGTTTAAAATATCTATCCTACATGTTAATTTTAAAAACTGACTTAACTCCATGATTAATACTGTCCCTGACAAATGCGTGTTGATATGAATGGATATTGTTCTTCCAATAGTCGTGAAATATATAATGTTTTCAGTAGTAGGAGGTTGACGACGGACTCTTGATGTCTTCAGATCTTTGGTTCTAGAGAAGGAACTATAATAGGATCATTGGATTTTGACAAAAAGCGCTCTGAAGAGCGACAAGAATAGTTAGGATTGCTTTTCTGACAGGTGTTTAAAACAGGAGTCGAATCCGGTTTGCCACACAGTCGAGTAGAATAAAGGCATCTACAGTGTGTTTACAATATAGTAAGGTGGACGTTGTAGATTAAACTTTTTTGGGGTTTTTTTTCAACGAAATGTTTTTGTTTGTGATGTTCTAGAAGCCTCAACTCTGTGACGTTGTTTATAAATACATATCCTAAAGAAGGTGACCAAGAACCTTAGTGTTGTCAATAAGGATCCGGAATCATGACTGGGCTCGTCAAACAGCAGAGTTATCCTCCAGCTATCGAGGAATAGCTTCTTTCTCAGTGATGAATAGATCCACACCACACATGGAAATAGCGGAGTAAATGGTCCAATATTTTGAATTATAATTGAGGCCCCAAAATTAGCAACGGTCATCTTGTTACAAATGGTACTTCGCGAAAGTGAATTATGGGGCTTCACAATCATTTCGTTACGTATGTACAAGGGCTGTTCAAAAAATACGCGGACTGACGTCATAAAACAAAATGTACTTTATTTAGAAGTTACAGGTCTGGGACTCCTTCAAAGTACTCTCCTCCCCAACGCACACACTTATCCCAACGGTGTTTCCACTTGTTGAAACAGTCCTGGTACGCTTCTTTTGTAATGTCCTCCAGCTCCTTCGTCGCATTTGCCTTAATCTCGGGAATCGTCTCAAATCTTCTTCCTTTCAAGGGTCTTTTGAGTTTGGGGAACAAGAAAAAATCGCAAGGAGCAAGGTCAGGTGAGTAGGGGGGGGGGGGAAGAACAGTGATCGAGTGTTTGGCCAAAAACTCACGAGTTCTGAGGCACAAATTTCGCAGCAACGCAGTGCATCTTCAATTTTTCGGTCAAAATCTCGTAACAAGATCCAACTGATATCCCAAACTCTTCAGCAAGCTCCCTGACAGTCAGACGTCGAGTTGTCCGCACCATGGTGTTGATTTTATCGACGTGTGGGTCGTCAGTTGACGTGGAAGGACATCCAGGACGCTCATCATCTTCAATGGACTGTCGACCATCCTTAAAACGTTCATGCCACTTGAAACATGCCGTACGCTTCACAGCAACATCACCGTAAGCCGTGTTAAGCATAGCAAAAGTTTCAGTCGCTGATTTTCCCAGTTTAACACAAAATTTCACAGCAAGTCGTTGCTCCTTCAGGTCATTCATTCTGAAATCCGCCAAACGAAAAAATCGCACTTCACTTAAAACC
The DNA here is from genome assembly GCF_004210375.1 of Tachypleus tridentatus. Classification (NCBI taxonomy): domain Eukaryota; kingdom Metazoa; phylum Arthropoda; class Merostomata; order Xiphosura; family Limulidae; genus Tachypleus; species Tachypleus tridentatus. Next base: position 133,456,028 of record NC_134833.1, on the reverse strand, counting down.
GCGTAGCTAATACACAAATGAAGATATCTGCAATCGGGAAATGACATCGTAATCAGCTGATCTGTGCGAACCTAGCGACACCAAGCGGATTCCCCTGGAACCAACTGGAGCCGCGCAATTCAAACAGTCCGCGTATTTTTTGAACAAACCTCGTATGTTATCTGCTGAATGTTATCACAGAAACAGAGTTTAAGTATTTCCAAAGGATAAGAACAAATGTAAAACTTGAAATCCATATTAGAGAACAGGCAAGATGAACGACTTTCCAGTAAGTCAACGTCTTATTTTGAGAAGAGCTGGTGAAGTACATAAAAGGTCGACTCATGGCAGTGAAAATGAAGTAATAGTAGTAATCGGTGGATCGGACTTGGCATCAACGAAAGTTATGACCTAAGGATAAAAACTGACAACAAACAGAATTGTGTAGAAATGTTTCATAAAGTATAAGCAGGTAAGTGGATCTCTCTTGAGGAAGGTTGCTGTAGTTACAAGAGACTTCTTGTGCTCCACAGTGGGTTTGGAATAAGGTTTGAGTTAATGACCGCGAGAAAAATATCCATTTTTCTCCACAGAGAAGCAGTAGATGGCGATTATCCAGATACACGGGTAATGTAGTAACGGGAAGACCATATGTATTGAAAATGTTTAATTAGCAAAATTTAACTCAATAATGTAATGACTGTAGCCGAAACACAAATAAACTCTTAGGGCCAAACTTGTTCTTCTAAAATATCTCATGTTTCACTATTTCATTCTTGAGAGAAAATATTACCAAAGCAGGTTTTGAAAATGATTGCTGTGGATTTTGTTTATTTTGACATAATTATTTCTCTAATATCGACAACAAAAATATGAGAGTATCTATTGTTGTTTTTGGGATTACTTGCAAAGATTTTAAAATATAATTAATTGTGAGTTTCTACAAGAACATTCAAAAATGTTCAGCTAAAATACGTATATATGTGACGTTAAATATAAAATTGACAAGTGTGTTTTATCGTCAGTAACAACCGAATCTCATGAAACAGAGTTGCAAACATAGGCAATTCTGTGCTGTATTAGCCAGATTTGGAATATTACATTTAGCTAGTTTAATTATTATTTTGTCTCTTCACCAGTAGCTAACTCTACTCAGAAAGTCTTTATCATTCAATAAGTAACACCTCTTATGAAAATTTGTATCCACGACTACGCGACTAATTTATGATTTTTAGAATTGTACAATACAAAATATCTACTTTATCAAAGTATGGAATTCCTTCATGTGAACAGAATGAAATAGGTAGAATTTTACATCTCAGCATAGCAGATATTTATATTTTTCGTACTGTACGCATGAAAGATTTACAAACGTTATCCATAACCAATACTTGTCTTCCATATAATACTAAAGTGTGTTTGTTTGTTTGTTTTGAATTTCGCGCAAAGCTACACAAGAGCTATCTGCGCTAGCCATCCCTAATTTAGCAGTGTAAGACTAGAGGGAAGGCAGCTAGTCATCACCACCCACCGCCAACTCTTGGGCTACTCTTTCATCAACGAATAGTGGGATTGATCGTACATTATAACGCCCCCACGGCTGAAAAGGCGAGCATGTTTGGTGCGACGGGGATTTGAACAGCTGCCTTCCCTCTAGTCTTACACTGATAAATTAGGCACGGTTAGCGCATGTAGCTTTGCGCGAATTTCAAAACAAACCAAACTAACACAATAGCCTCTCCCCCAGTGTCACAGCGGTACGTCTGCGGACTAACAACGCTAAAAATCGGATTTCGATACCCATGATGGGCTCACTACGCACAGCCCATTGTGTTAGATTTGTGTTTGACTACAAATAATTAAGCAATATTAACAAAATCATTTAAAAATGAATTCGTCAACCGAACAGTATAAAGGATTTGCCAACAAAATCATCTAAACGTAATCTGATTTTGTATTTTTATACAGATATATTTGCATTAACATAAACATTTATAATCTGTACAAAACTTACGTTAAAGAAAAATTAATAATTTTAGAAAATACGTTTTAATGAAAGTGAGAATGGGGTAAAGCATCAGCCCCTCAACAACAAACATGTACTTTAAACCTGGATGCTAATGTACATCACCTCAACACCATATACAGTGCCTAATATACCAAAGTGAAAACAAACTAGTTTTCATTTCACTTGAACCTTGAGTGGCCGTGTGACCAACCTGCAAGAGTGTGAATACAAAAATTCAGGGTCGCGTCTTTTTGGCGCGAAATCATATTATTTACTTTATAACGAGTACATTGTAAGAGTGACAGCCAAACCCTAATATTCAATCACAGTAATAGCTGTTTTTGGACAACTGTCTTCTCTCTCTGGTCTATCAATAAAAAGCATGGACTGAAAACAACTATAGACAAATATAGTTCTTAAAATATACGAAGACGTCTTCAGCTCACCAGCTATGCTCATTAGTCAAGATAATTGATATACTTTATAACGTTAACCCAAGGACTAACCTACATCTTTGCGACAACAAATGTATTTTTGAAGAAATCCGAAAACTATTTATTTCTAGTTTTTTAACAATTAATGCGCTATTTAGAGTTGATATTCATTTTACCTATAACAATGTAACCTTTAAATATTTGAAGACTAATCATACCTTTAATGACAACAAATACAGTTCTCAAGAATTCTGAGAACAAGTCTCTTTCTCAGCGACAACAGATATAGTTCTCAAAAATTCAGAGCATCAATCTCTTTCTTAGAGACAACAAATATGGTTCTCGAGGATTCAGAGAACCAGTCTCTTTCTTACGAACAACAAATATGGTTCTTAAGAATTCAGGTAACCAGTATTTTTCTCAGTTACAACAAATATAGTTCTCAAGAATTTTGAGGATCTATTTCTTTCTCAATGGTACGTTTTCTTTATTGGTACTTACAAATTTCTCGTATAAAAAACAAAACAGTCAGGTTTTTTTTAAAGGCACATCAATGTATCACATTTTGTTGTCACGACAGTATTATCCTAGATATTAACGAGAAAGGTCTTTTACGCACTTTTTTACGTTAATGATATTGGTCAACGGTAGTTGCAGTGTGACAGTGTAGGCAGAACCGAAAGATACAATAAAAGCATTGCATCCACCAAACAAGAAAAGAAACTTTATCTGTCAGTACGCGTGTAAGACACCCTTCCAAACAGACTTTATTAAATTAAATCTTTCTATGAAAATTATTCAGTGGTGCCAAGCAAGCTTCTTCCTACGGCAAACAATGACAATTGGCGCGAGTCAGTTCTGCTCTCAACGCGGGAGATTCGTCACGTGACAACGCGCAATGGTAAACTAGTTCCTGTGTAATGGCACTACTAATAATTCCTGTAAGAAGAAAATACTTAATCATGGTTAGTATTAGACGAACATTGAAAGCTTGAGTAAATGAAGTAAAGTGACATAAATAACAAAACCCCAGTTTGTAGAAACGAAAAACACAGAAATTACTGTGCTTTTACAACCTGAATGGTCCAACCCATCGTGTCATTAGTAAATAGTAACTATGTAAAATCTATCGTTAAGAGAATATTTCTATTTATTCATCTGAAACCACAATAAATTTTCCTGTATTATTCAAAGTTTGAGTATACGCCATGCCATTGGTAACACACTGACCGTATGAAAGTAATTCTATTGTGTTAACATATGTACGTTACTGAGTTAATTAAACACTTGGGGCTTAACTGTAGTTCATTGATAACGTTACCTGGAATTTGGTCTACTAAGAGTTTTATAACAAGTACAAACATTAACTATATGTTTGTTTGTTTTTCGAATTTTGCACAAAGCTACACAAGGGTTATCTGCGCTAACCGTCCCTAATTTAACACTGTAAGACTAGGGGGAAGGCAGCTAGTCATCACCACCTACCGCCAACTCTTGGGCTACTCTTTTAGCAATGAATAGTGGGATTGACCGTCACATTATAACGCTCCTACGACTGAAAGGGCGAGCATGTTTGGTGTGAAGAGGATTCGAACCCGCAACCTTCAGATTACGAATTGAGCGCCCTAACCACCAGACCAATGGTGGACTGTGTGCGATTGTACATTTTAAATAGTTTTCTCCACAAATTAACAAGGAAACTTGGACTACAGAATAGGATAATTTGGAGAGTCGTAGAGCATTTCTGTTAATAAATTAGTTATCTCGTGATAAGTTTCTTTCGGCTGGGTGGTTTCTTATCTGAAGAATGTTCATAATTATCATCTGTCACCTGTATTACCTCACGAAAATCTTCAGTAGTGAAAGGAACTAAGCATTCATTTTAAAACCAAAATACGGAAAACAAAAACGAATTCCTTTCATTAAAACATGTAATGAAACATTTTTACTTCAAAATCAAAGTTGATGATCTCTATTTGTGAATAAAAAAATAAAATGTAAAAAAAAATAATCGCATTATATATTACTGGAGAATTTTGCCTCAGGTGAAAATCTGATACCACGGGCGACGTATTTAGTCAGATTATTAAACCAGGTAAAGCTAAACACGGCATTGAAAAAAAAAAAAAAAGCGGGGTGTGTGTGTGTGTGACGTCCTCCGTGGAAATAATTCCGCACGGCAAACGGTTTAGAACACACACCCTAGGTCAATCAGGAGTAATGAATTTAGTTGCAACGTTGCGACAAAGTTGGGTGTATTTTCTGGTGTCATTAACAAGACAATTAAAAAGGACTTGAAGATGACAAAAGCTCACAAGTTTCCGGCCACACCCCGAGACCAACAGCTGTTTTCGTGAAAGAGATGACATGGCCTACGAAGTTGAAATCGTAGCATCACCATTGGAATACGTGCCAGTCGCGCCCTTAGATACAGCTCGGTAGACTTTGATGCTCGTGATCTGTTTTAAAATGGTTTTGGAAAGCAGACATCAACATAAAGTGAAATGCCTGTAGAGAGTTTATTAAGACGTGTGTGGTCTATCTAGGCTTGACATAGTCGACCTTCGCAGAAATACGCAGTCGTGGCCATTAGAATGAAGACTTTCAATGAAGGACATCTCGAGATCTAGAACATCGATTTTATAAAGTGTGATAAACTTCAATACCAAGGTTGTTACCTTTTATCACTCAAAACTAAAGTCTCTAAAGAAACTGTTAAGAGTTTAAATATTGCCTTACAATGGATAAGAAATAGATTGTTAATATTTGAATATTCTGTATGAATGAAATAGAAGAAGGAAATGTTCATATTTACGTACTGTATTAGAAGAAATAACACACAGGCTGTTAAAGTTTATTTATTGTATTAAGTGACAATGAAAAGAAATTGTTGGCCCGGCATGGTTAAAACACTCGACTCGTAATCTGAGGGTCGCGGGTTCGAATCCCTTTCATACTAAACATGCTCGTATTTTCAGCCGTGTGAACGTTTATAATGCGACAGTCAGTTCCACTATTCGTTAGTAAAAGAATAGCCCAAGGGTTGGCGGTGGGTGGTGATGACTAGCTGTTTCCCATCTAGTCTTACACTGATAAATTAGGAGCGGCTAACGCAGATAGTCCTCGTGTAGCTTTGCGCGAAATTCATAACAAACCAAATGAAAAGAAATTGCTAAGGTTTGTTTATTGTATCACTAATAACGAGAACTTAACGTGTGATAAGCGTAACAGTAAGATTTAGAGAGTATATACGCTAATTTGTTTTACATATATCAACTGTGATAAGCAAGGCCTTACTTATTTTTGCATATTGTAGCAATATAGACAGCCTTCCAATGATTTTTGAAAACAAAAATTATATTTTAAACATAAGTCACTGGTATTGAATGTAGTTTTTGAAGCACCTGCTGGTATTGAATGTAGTTTTTGAAGCACCTGTATTTTTATCAGATTAACACGTCTTTGTGCAAACACTATTTCTATTGTGCTACATAAGATGAAGCGTCCTTTAATTATTGTTATATGAAGACTTATTGGATGAACGAAGTTTCATTTATTTACCTACCAGCAACATATATATAACACTCATAAAGTATGAGCGCTAATAAAATAAGGTAAACGTTTCCTATTTTACCCTTGGTTTCTGCTGTCGTTCTAAAGACCGTGATTAGTTATCACGACAACATCAGAGATGCCAACTATTTCAAATGACTGAGCGTAATGATTGTAGACAGAGCCCTTTATCATTTGCAGCTACTAGGCCTGACCAATGTCTCTAAGCTGTTTATTATAGTATCATTATTATAACTATTATTATTTATTACTGCTATAGATTGCTAATTTATGACTGTGTTTTATGCATTTAATAAATAAATTTAAAAAATTCTTTTGAAATTATGTCTTTTATTTAGTTCAGAGTAACAAATATACTGGTAAAACAACATTGAACATGCACAAACAGTTAGCAGAAAAAGCCTTTGTGTAAGGACTAGTTTATATCATGTTTATGATGCTTATTGTAATAGTTTTGCAGCTGTTGCAGCCTTTGCTTTCATGATAATGTCTCTGGATGGTTGGGAGTTATAACAACATTGTCCATTTGACTGCATACCCATCTTGTGTGTTATAATACTGCTCAAAACTGAGGTGCTGAAGTTTGGTCTGAACTTGCTTTTGTTTTTAGTCACTAAACTAAATATACTTTCACTGTCAGCATTAGAATGGAAGATTGTAAGAATTCCAAGCATAATCCTACACAGAATGTCATACTTCTGGTTACCATTTCCATCCTTAACTGTAGACAGCTGAACCCAAAACTTGTCAAAATTCAACTGAAGAGAGTTTCTGAGAAAGTATTAATTTGATAGTTCAAATATTGCCCTTCCAACTTGTCAATAGTGTCATGCTCATGTGTATTGACAAGGACAGGATACCTGTCTGTGAAGAAGCGTAGAGAAGAGAAATCTTTGCTGACTTTCAGTTTTGGATCAGCAACCTCTGCGTGAATCAGAAGTTCATCACTTAGAGGGAAATGTTTCATCATGTAATTTGTAGCTCCAATATAGTATTTCTTGACACTGGTGTAGAAGCTGATCAGGTCCAGGTCCTTTTTATATTTAACAATGTATTCCTTGGCAGCATTTCCAATAGAAACTGTCTCATCAGATTTGTGTAAGGATTCATTGATGTAGTTAAGTTCAGTGATGTTGCCTTCAAGATATTCTGGCTTGATGTATCTGACAAGTGTATTTTTAACCTGTGTAATCAGAGTTCTATGCATAATGTGTATGCAAGTTTCTTCTCTTTGTAATATCAAATTGGCTTGCTCAAATAGCGGAATTGCAGACTGAAGAAAAAGACAAAATAACAAGTTCATTTTGTTGTCCAAGAAAACTGTTAACTTATCTAACTTGCTCTGTGCATGACTTTTCTTGATTACTTCCTTGCTAGCTTTTGTTTTCTTCTCTTTTTTCATTGATTGTCTCTTCTATAGTTCAAGGTCAGACTGCCTAAACATATATTGAGTTATATCAAATGTTTCTTTGTCTGCTTTTGGAGACTGTTGTCTTGTGTCCCTGTGTGGCTGAGAGGGTGTCTTGACTGTCCCTGCGTGGCTGAGAGGATATCCTGACTGTTAAAGTCTTGCTGCCTGACTGAGCTGCACATTTAGATCCTTCTGAATCTAGTTTTTCCTTTTCACAGTGAAAATACTTTTTCAATGATTTCCACATGTCCAATATTCTGTTGAGGCACAACCCAAGTCATAGCCATCTTGTGTTAAGAAGTTGTAGAATTTTTCTTGTTTCTTTGTCATACAATTCTTGAAACTCTTTGAAATGTTCTTTTCTGCTAGCACTTTTGTCCAGAAAATAGTAGATATCTATCAGTATATTATAAACTGGGCAGGGCAGTTCTCTGGAAGCTTTCTGAGCAGCAATATTCATGAGGTGACAGGCACAGCCCATGAAGTAAATTCTAGGCTGTCATCTTGAGATGTGTCCCATCACACCTTTACCTATACCAGGGCCCGGCATGGCCAAGCGTGTTAAGGCGTGCGACTCGTAATCTGAGGTCCGCGGGTTCGCATCCCCTTTGCGCCAAACATGCTCGCCCTTTCAGCCGTGAGGGTGTTATAATTTTACGGTCAATCCCACTATTCGTTGGTAAAAGAGTAGCCCAAGAGTTGGCGGCGGGTGGTGATGACTAGCTGCATTCCCTCTAGTCTTACACTGCTAAATTAGGGACGGCTAGCACACATAGCCCTCGAGTAGCTTTGTGCGAAATTAAAAAACACAAACAAAAACAAACCTATACCAGACATAACTGAGGCATTGTCTGAAGATAAACTAAGACAGTTTTCCCATGGAATTTTCCTCTTTGTCAGTTCGTGGTCCAAAAGCTTGAAAATATTCTCTCCCCTTGAAGCTTCTTTCTATTCCACCATTGTCAGAAGAGAACAAACAATTTTTCCAAGCAAAGGGTCAAGATATCGTACAACCACTGGATACAGTTTTGAGTCATCCATGTCTGTGGATCCATCTGTGGCTAAACTGTAAAAACTGTTAGTAAGTATGCTTTAAATCATTTTGTCATCTTTATAACCCAACATTTGTACAATGGCTGTAGTTTTGGTTCTAGCACAGTCATATTTTTTCGCTATATCAGAGGCTGGGAACATTTTTTTGAATAGATGTCCTGCATGATCGGTTACAGTTAGGGGTAAATTATGAGCAATGAAGAATTGCATGAACATTACTTCTGCATTTATGATTTCATATTCTGAATTCTTACTCATAAATGTCGTTATCTGCATTGTTTATGTCTTCGCCTCAGCCTTTTGTTGGTGAGATGCCGATTTTGTATGTCTGGAACAATCGTTTATCCCGCCATGCTTTACAGAAAAATCGATATGACAAACTGTACAAAACGCATGACTGTCACTGACTTTTGATGCAATGACCAGATATTTTGCACTATACTCTTTCCTAAATTTTTGATTCACAATTTTAGTTCTTTTAGATTTGCCAAAAACAAGACAATCTGGTGAAGGAGGCCTCTTTTTTTTCCATCTTCTGAACGATCGCATTGGTGTTTCTATGGCGCTTAGAAAACGAGGAATACCCATCTACGCGAGTGCTGATTGGCTGACAAGCAGTGATAACGTAACTATGGATTCCCCCACGTTCCCAGTATGGAGAAGCACTGCACTCAAACTATTGGTAGACGTCGGAGATACAAATATTTTTTATTATTTCAAGCACAAACATGATTATCGCAAGTAGCCGTTTGGACTATGTCTTTTATTTATTATCAAAATTTATTTGTATCTCACTAGAAATTTTCTTTTCACCCCTTTCAAGACCTGGGGGAACAAGTTATCACTTTATTGTGTAGGCCTATATAACATATAATAATTTGGAAGTTGCAACGAGCCGTAATATTTGTCTGTATGAGCGTATAGTCGTAATGCACACACCAAAATCGTAATTATTACGCTCAACTTGTAATGGTTGGCATCCTTGCAACGTGGTTGAAGTGTTATACTTCACGTATTTTGGATATATTAAAAGGGCAACCTTGCACACCATACTGAATGCACTCGATCACTTTTAGTTAGCTAAAATGTAACTGAAAATTGCAGCACCGTTAATTAGTATTTAGACCAATCAAACTAAATATATGTACAGCTTTCGGCCATTGATAAGTAGTGTAAGCTCGCTACTCAAAAATGCTAAGTATAACTTCTCACATAAGGCATGAGTGTTCTTTCATTTTATGATGACGTTCTGCCTCTAAAAGCTTCTTGTAGCTCGGGAACTGAGAGACAACACAAACAAACTTATAGTAAACACCTAAAGGTTCTATAGTCTGTTTAACGGTTGTTATACATTAATGAATTTTAATGTTTGAAACAATCTCCTAGTGCAATAGCAAAATGTTTTGACATGTGAACTGACGTGATAAAAATATTGAGTATTTGCAATGATAACAGTGCAAGTTAATGCATTTTATGTTTTCAATACGTCATGTTTCTACAGCATTGTGTGTATTCATGTATCTAATCGTGTTTGTATATATATATATATATCGTAAAATAATGTTGTCTTTGTGTCTTTTAAAAAACAAAAGTCTTCAACGAAAGCTAACACAGGAAGTAATTTTGCTTGTCAAAGTTTTATTTATTATGGGGTAGTGTTATGCAGTCTGTACGTTTTGGTATATTCAAATGAAAATGTGGTGAGTTTTTTGTTTTTTTACAGCGGATGTTTTAACACACTGATCATGTATGATATTTCTGTGCAAACAGTGCTATGGTCGGAGAAAAATAAATACATAACAAGTCTAGGTATTCATATTTACAAGAGTTGTTATACTCATTGAAATCATAAGAGACATGAAGTAGAATAGCAAAGGGTTTGAAGAACCAGTACCATAACAGGTGAGGTTATCTGAAATTTGCATTTAAATATTGCCATTATATTTCCTTATATTACAGATGGTAAGTTGGATTACCAGGTGGTTAGCATGATGAGTGGAATTTTCTTTCTGAAGTTCCCAGTCGTGTTATTTTTACTTCAGTAACATAAACAGATACCTTAGTAATTAGGGTTAGCAACACATGAAGTAAACATTCAGGAGAAGAGACCCAAGACAAAGATTGGTTTCAAATAATGTAAGCTTTAAATATGAATTTTTTATTAATGAGTTCAGGTAGCTCTTTTTGAAAACTACTCATTGTTCTAAGCACACACAAACATTGAGGTAACACACAAAAACAAGAAATGTTTGAGTGGATTTGTTGTTAAAAATTAATTATCAGTTGAATAAAAACCCTGATTAAAATATACTTCTTTTGTAACATTTTTGGATTTTACGTCCTAATATCTTCTATATAATTCCTAATTTAAGATGGCAAAATTACATTTCTTGTTGTTAATTATATCATATCAAAATCCTTTTTAATCCTCTTACTGGCAATTTCAGAGTTAACACTTTATTTCAACATGACATGGTCATTAAGAGAGATATTACAAACTATGGTATTCGCTTGTGTTTCTTTTCTCATGTTGGTATTCATTCTGCTCAAAACAAGTTTGAAAAATTCAGAGTTAAAATGAAATAATTTCCTCTAAAAATCTTTAATTAGTAATAATACAACTAGCAGTTGATTAATCAGAAAATAACTGCAGGAATATATGAACAATACATGGACAATCAGACTAGAAATATATTTAGTTATCAATAGTTAATGTTGGAAGATGGGTTGCCTCGACAAGAGATGAATTTCCCATCTAAGGTAGTCAAGAGTTGCTTTTAGAGTCAACAGCAAGTGTTTGTAGATATTTAAATTGATTGTACCTTCTGTTTGTGGGTTTTTTTATATTCATTTCATTCATCACTTAATAGTCTAAATTACTGAAGGTAAATTAATAATATAACGGTATTGAATCAAATTTATTTTTGGTATTATACAGTGGACCAACTGTCTCAGAGATCATACTGTATGTCTTTGGTTTGCTGACCTAACTTTGCTCATGAGCCTTCATTAATCAAATCTTCAGTTCTTAGCAGTTATTACAACGAATTAAAGAATGTATATATATATATATATTAGGCTTCTACGTCACAGATTATATTTTCAATATTTACTCCTGATGAAAAGGAATCTGTTGTATAAGGAACCTTCTTTTATTGTGTATTAAAACAATCTTTATACCCCTAACTCAAACGCTTTGAAGTTGGTTTCTATTTTATTAATAATCAATCACTTAACTAGAATCATATTTACAGTTTTGTATGCATAGAAATTAGAAATTTGAAACGTTTAAAAGTATATTATTGACTCACAATATGGCTGAGTGATCTTTAAATATTGCAGTGTCCTATATTATGTCAATCATTGTTGCGAAGGCCGAAAATATTGTATCATAGTAGTTTATGCGGATCATATGAACATTTTGTTGTTCTGAAGAAAAGAAGTGCTACACAATCCTGGCTTAAAATCTTAAAAACATTCTATCTCAAAAACCCATATTTACGTTCATTATTAATGTGAAGAATGGACGTATGACATCATTCTGGCCTAATAAGTTTAATGTAACTGTTGCAGTGGTTTAGTTGTGAGTCTACAGGCTTATAACGATAAAAGCCTTGTTTTGACATCCGTGACAGACACAGCACAGATAACTTATGTGTAGTTTTGAGCTTGACTACAAACAAACAAGTTATTTTGGCTTATATCATTACATTATGGTTTGTTACTGTTGAGCAGGATTTAAGCGTCAGAGCTATACCTTTGAAAACATTGACTATATATCTAATAATACATTTACCTTTTTTATTATTTTGATTGTTTCTGTAAAAGTAATTGAAAAGTTCTATTGTAACTATTTCCCCCTGGATAAAATATATCTTCTATTCCATGGATGATAAATTCATCTCTTATTGAGGAGATCTTATTTCCAGCACTACCTATTAGTAAGAGAATACTATTTTGTCCTGCTTTTTCACTTGTTGTTCTCCTATTCCCTTAGTTATTTTCTGCTTAATCAACTGCCAGCTGTGTCATTACTAATTAAAGATTTTTAGAGGAAATGATTTCATTGTAACTCCGGTTTTTTTATTTTACTTTTATCAAGCTAGATCAATTTGGTTTTAAGCAGAGTGAATAACAACTTGAAAACATTAAAAACACAAGCGTATGCCGTGGTTCATTAAATGTTCCTTAATGACCACGTCATATTAAGTTTCCATCATCTTATAATTACACTCCATACTTGTATCATATGAAAACAAAAGGCTTAACTCAACTCTGAAACGAAGGTATTATCTAAAAGTTGCCTGATAAAAACTTTCCTGATTATACATGAAATAATTTGTTCGTTTGTCAATAATGTATAAAATAGAAGTAATTTGAACCCGTCGTGTTGTGAAATAATGTTTAGCCTATAAATTCAGTTTCGTTTTGGTTTTCTTTCAGATTATATAAAATTATAGAATTGTAAAAAATGCATTTTACATGAAACCGTAATTAACGTATTGCTTTAATAAAATTGATTTTCTTCCACAATAAGAACTGACCACGAATTCTGAAGAAACTTAAAATATTGGTTACTTGTTTGTTTGTTTTTTGTTGTTGTTGTTTTTTTTTTTTGGGGTAAAATGTGCCTCAGTATGTTTAATAAAACTTCATATTATAAAAAAGAAATATAAGATTATTAAACCAAATTTTGTGAAATTTTAAAAGTTGTGGTATTTTCAAATACGTATGTAAATGTTGGAAAAAAATTACAAGATGGGTGGTTGAAACTGATCAAATTGTTTGTGTTTAGTAGTAACTGTTTAAAAAATTGTAAGTAGGAAGAAACCGCGCCAACAAAATAGAAGTGAACGACTGAAAGTATTTTGTTCAAAGTACTCTGTTATTTTTCATAGAGAGACGTAGACATTTCATCAAAGAGTTTTTTTTTCGAAAGGCTTTTACTTTACAAGTAATAAAGAAAAACTTATTTCGTTGCTTCCTCATCAATGCTATCAGTGCAAGTACTTGTACTATTAACCCTGATAAAATCGTAGTGGTGAAATGTTTGTTGAAATAAAAAGTTTGTTGACAGTTATTTCAGAAAGTTAAACCAGTATATACATGTATGTATAAAAACATGTAACGTTTTTATTATTTATAAACGTCTCCCAAACTTCATTCTTAACGATAGCCGCATACAGTTTTTAATAATGTTTTTATTTTGCTTCATATTGTTTGAATTAAGTAATAATTGTCATTAACATAGTGCTACTTGTACTTGTTTCAAATTATTTTCATTGTTCGTGCGTCTATTCTTTCATCATAAAATTTAGGAAGAAGATCCTGTATTGTAAGCACAGCCTGTCCCTCAATAGGTCAGTGGCAGGTTTAGGTTGGGGCTTATAACTCTAAAAGGAAGGTTCTGATACCTGAGGTAGGCAGAGCACATATATCCTATTGCGTAGCTTTTCGATTAACAAGAAAAAAACAACAACAACTAAAGTCTTCGTTTAGAAGTGCTCAGGAAATTGAAACGCCTACTCTGATCAGAAATGACGAATATGGTAGGATGGTTTCATTATTGTTATCATCAAGAAATATTATTATTATTATTCACAAAAATTATTAACTAAACAAAACTAGAAACGCCCAGTCTACACTTGTTGTCAAAGCAGCATTAAAATGTTATCTTGTTTACGACAGGTGACATTTAGTTATATAATTGAATCAAAACTCTCGTATCTCGAGGCTTATAATGAGGTGAATATCGTTTAGTCATTGAAAGCCAATTTTAGAATTGAATTTCTTATGAAAAGCTAGATCTTGATGGCTAGACATTAATTTAAAGAGGAACTGTGAGGAGAATCGCTTCAAATGTTAAGATCAATTGAACTTACTACCTATAATCTTAAAAATTCCTCCGTAGTTTACAATCAGGCTTAACAGAGTGTGAACAACCCGTTAAATTGCACTATAATAATCAAGACTGCTTATATTCCAAACAACTCCTCGGTAGTGCTGCAAGTAGGCCTAACCGAGTCTGAACAAACCCTACATATAATACTAGAATAACGACTACTAACTTGCTATCTGACACGTATTTCGTAGTATGACAATTAAGATTATTAGATATTCTGAACAGCTCCTACGTAATACCATGGTTTTAAGATATTTGCTATGTCAGTTAATTATTTTTGAAATCAAAAGACATGTTTTGGCAAAACATGAAAAGTTTTAAATAGTTTTATAATTTATAACTAACTGATCCTTTTTTGAAATTATTGTAATTTTGTAAGAGTTGCTTGTTTTGTTGTTTGTTACATACACTACATGTACCACAGGAATTGAAGCCCGATCTTAGCGCTATATTATAAGCTTTAGAGGTTATAATCTAGTCTTTCTAATGGAATTTTGTGAGAATATGAAAATAGAATTATAATATCGTTAGCAGGGGCGTAGATCCTGGGAGGATGGAGGATATATATCCTCCCCTTCATTTTAGGTGGGGGGTATGGTGCATACAATCATCTCCCCCTACAGTTTGGTCTGTTGAATTGTTTTATTGTATCACAGGCCTACAAATTGTGTGTTTCTTCTTGTGATTCTCGTGTTCTTACCAATCGAATTACATAATTAGGCCTAGATGTAGACTTTTTCAGTAGCCGAAATGTACATGTTTAAGATGGGCGTGCTTCTAAGCTTTTCGATGTAAGTTATAGTTCGTAACTTCGTAAGTATCAGTCAGTAGGCCAAGTACACGTCCAAGTATTGTGGCAACAAGATTACTCTGTGACTGCATGTTTACAGCTTTCAGGTTTAGAGATTACCAATTTGCAAACTGAACAGACCACATAAGTGGTTGCAAAAATCATCCCCCCCCCATCGGGTGTAAAAAATCTACGCCCCTGATCGTTAGTAAGGAAAGCCATCAACCAGACAGCTATATGAGGTTCATGATCGAAACGTGGTAACTTCCATTTTTGTGTCTTATCATGGGGAACCTCGGAACAATAGCTGCATGAGGGCAGCACAGAAAAAAGTGAGTCTCTCTTGTGCAGTCTTGCTTTATCGCAACGAAAGTGTACACCGTAGTGAACTGAAACAATGGTAGACCATGAGCAAGTCCAAGGAAAACGGTCATCCAAAGTTTTAAAAGTCAGTACTTTCGTATAAAATGAACTATTTCAAGAGGCAATGACGTCACTTCTCGTTTTAACAGCACAAGTCTGTGCATTGATATTGAGAGTGTTATGGTTGTATACCATGTTTGTTCAAATAAAAATATATTTCAAGTTAAAGTATTATAGTGAATGTACACAATTTTTCGTGTTGTTAGAAGTTTACTGTCCTTGCACATTGTGGATGATGTCATGAATATCATAAGTAGGCAAGGGCTCCGTGTTTTCATTCTGGTTCCTGGTAGCGACTGTGACCACAAGGTACACCAACGTTCTTTCGAGAGACGTTTAAAGACAACGTATTTGTAAGTTGAATATCTATTGTCGAGGCTACATCTCTGCGACTTGCTGCTATAAAATATAATAATTGGAAGAAGAAACTGTAGTTTAATTCTCCCCATAACTGGATATGATTGTTATAACTTTTAGTTACCTTGGACTAGCTCTGTATATGTACAGATCTTGACAAACGGTTTACAAAACATTTCGCTACCTTTTAAAAGTAGAAGTACAGCGAAGTACAGAAGTAAAACGTAACCGAATCAAGTAATATTTCGCTTAATTTGTTTTTGGAATTGTTCATGTTTTACCTAATGACGAGAATTCGATTTTTAATTGTCATACTTCCTTCTTCATGTTCTATACGTTTCCTTAAGGGAGGGTATAATGATGGTATCTCTGCAGATCAGATGTTCAAAGACTCACGCTAGCCAGACTTTGTACAGTCGAACTGTTCCAGCGAGTACACAGTGATTTATGCCGGTTACAGAATGAAACAAAGAAATCTGATGGCCAATGTCGAGATTATTTATTACTCCAGCACACGAAAGAGCAACGAACATAAATCGATCAACTTACGAGCTGGCAAAGGTTTTAGAAGGTATGAGACATTTATTATATACGGTAAAGGCTGTGTTTTGTAGGTATAAACTTAGATTTTAAATTTTTGATTTTGAAGGACCTGTAAGCAAAATTGTTTAATCAACCAATATTTTTTTCAAACTTCTTATGTCCTGAGAATAAAGGAGTATTTGAGAGTTGTCCCACAATATTCCTTTATAACTTTTTTGTACAGTTTCTACATGTCCCACAATATTTCTTTATAACTTTTTTGTACAGTTTCTACATGTCCCACAATATTCCTTTACAACTTTTTTGTACAGTTTCTACAAAATTGAAGTTGGACTGCGTTATATAGTTTTGTTGTTTTCTGCACATTTATTACTCGTAGTGACTATTAGCATATATATATGGAAATTCAATGTTAATCTTGCACATATGTATGTGTATATATGTATATTTATTTTAATATTCATATAAATATAGATATATATATACACACACACACAAGGACTTATTCTCCGAAAGGGGCCGAAGCTCGTCTGGAGGGGTCACATGCTATAACTACTCACGTCACTATACAGTAGTATATTGTCTAACTGTTAGTATACTCTAAAACGATTTCTCTTGAAGAGCACTTAACGTTGCAATTTGCACAGTTGTGACGACAATTAAATATGTGCACGAGAAGAATTGTGGATTATGTAGGCTACAACACCGTGTGACATACGAATCTCAAAAGCAAGAAATAAAAATATTTGCTACTATTAATTTTGGTTTTACTTACTCTAGAAAGAGAACACTTTCGGGGACCCCGCCCAAGTACATCTTGTAGTATGTATTGCATGTTAAAGACTTACTTATCTATACCATAGTTCATAGGAGTGGTTCTACACTAACCCTAATATTAATAAGTGGTCTAAACAATTATTTGACACCTGTCTGTCCGCTTTTAACTGGCGAACCGATGGACTGGTTTTCATCAAACCTAGCAAGTACATTTAGGGCCCCCGGGGAGAAAGTGAAGAAGTCTACGTTCAGACCTGAACTACCAAGGGCTGTTATTCTTTCTTTGTGCGTTGAACGGGTACGTCAGCTGTTCTTACTTAAATATCTTGTTTCGTTTTGTTGCTTTTTAAGATCAGGTTTACATTTAAAGAAAACTTTCAGGTAGAGATTTTCGATTACCCGAAGGTAAAATTTAAATTGGAAAGTTTTAACTTTAATCTCCTGATAGAATAAACAAGTTTAATATTTATGAATATAATAATTTTATTTGAGGATTGGATAGAATGAGTCTATCGACCTAATACCAAAATAAAATGCTCGTGGGTGATTGGACGACTTAATTATTCGATTGATCATTCTGCAAAGGCATATATGTATATTTATGATCTGTTGTTTGTGCAAATAACAAAGTAAGATGTGGCAAATTTTGAGTCCATAGCACTTATGTATTAATTAGGGACCCTGTAACATAGAAAGTGATGGATTCCAAGCAGCTAGGTGTATAAGTAATGTATTAAAATATTCTTAAAAGTCCAATTCGATCCATCCTCCATTACTAGTCTAGGTTCATCATGGAGAAGTTGAAATAAATCTGAAAACAAACTGCAGATTTTCGTTGTAAACTAACTGAGGAATGAACCTGTAACAGAAGGTTTAACAGATGGATTATGATGTAACAGTAAATGTATTGATACATCAAGAACCTTGTAATCCTTGGACTAGGGTTTTGAATTAACTGTAAGGTTAGATAGCGGGTTGGGTTAAGCACATATTAAACAGGTGTGTCCAAGAAGGACGGTTGTGTTACATTATGGATGTAGTAAGTAAGTTGGGCTGAACAGTTTAGTAAAGTTTTTACTGATACATTGTATCTCCATGCAAGTTATTCAGTATAATACGGTTTGTGTAAAGACGATATTTAATTGAAGCAAATATTATAGCAGCTGAGCTGTGGTTTAACAGAGAGTAAAGTTTGTGCGTACAATTGAAATTAATTAATATAATTAAAGTAATATCTCGCGATTAAAACAAGTTAGTTTGAATTACGGTCTCTTTAACGTATCTTAAGAGTCAACGGCTTGTTGAACCACCTTTTGTTGTTTGTTCAACGCTGTTTATCAAGTGTTGTAAGAAAACATTAAATTTCATCGTGGACTGACTGATGTTATCATTTCACTTTCACTATTTTGGAAGCATCTTTAGTTAGATCAATAAGTCTTCTTATCTGCTTCAAATTTCACTTTAGTAATGTTAGAAAGTGGCATTTTCGTTAGGTCAGAGCCTGTTAGGTGGCTTTACTACCCCATTCTTTGGCTGAGGGTCGATGTGCGAGTGGCTTAAACGTACATAAACAGACGTCCGAAGAAATGACGAGCTAGCTCTAAGCCAGGTGCTACGGCCGTTCACCGTTCTTTGTCACTTTGTGTACTACACTGTCGGTGTTGTTTACGACTGTTTGGTAGATCGGTAAAAATATCGCTAAAGCCACGCTAGTAACGAACGTGTTTGTTTATTAGTAGAAACTTTGATACTCTTTAAGTCGGCGAACCAGTTATTTGCTCAGCCAGACTGAACGGATGCTCATTGACCGTGAGAATATTACAATAATTAGAGATTTTTACTTAAAAACAAAACTTTTAATTTTATTAAGTTCAAAGTGTGTGTACTTTCTGAGATATGTTTTACCGACTGTGGTTTAAAAAGCTGACAGAGTGTCATTGTTTTACAGCGTGGTTTTAAAACATTTGATTATCTTTTCCTATCCTCACTATGCGTACACATCGGTTACTGGTGATGCATTTTGTATCAATATTGGAAAGGATCTGTAGAAGGCTGATCCAACAGATCAGCTGGCAGCGACAAGACTATGTCGAACTTCACGGCTGTAGGATAGAAATTGTGAAAGATAGGGGAACAGCTCTCTAGCTATTAAAGTGTACACGTGTGTAATCTGTAATAATCAATGACCGTTATGTGTAGTTAATGTGTGAGGGTTTTGGGTTAACCGATAATAACTGCTTTACAAAAGGTTTAAGTAAATTAGATTGTTTTTTTAAGATTTTTTTTCAACAGCAGTTCATTCACTGTTTATTTTTTATGAAGATTTGTCATCGTTAGCATCTGCTACGTAGTTAGGATTGACTTGTGTGCACATTTACGTTTGTTTGTTCAGAATCTTCGTGCAAAGCGACACAAACTAAGGAAGAAAGGTCCACCTTTCTAACATCATGATTTAACAATACTGTATATAAACTATCTTTTAAACAAAACTAGAAAATAAAATAAATATAATGTTTACATATACAGAATTATTTACACTTGGATATATACTGGATTTTCGTCAGTTTTTAAACTTTATGAAGATTATTTTGAAGGAATATTAAAGAAAGTGTGCAGAAACTCAAAGTTTTATTTCAAATCATCACTGGCAATTGATGTAAGTTACTCTTATTGTATATTACTGACATATTACTATAAAATCAGCGAATATTTGTATTCGAAACTTTGTTGTGTCTCAGTTGAAATACGAATTTGGCTAGGAATGTTAGTGATGATCTTACAAAACAACACTGCAACATGGCTTGGTGAATCCTACCTTCCATCTTTCAGTAGACCGAGTGAACGACAGCAAAGCTCAGAGTTACTTGACACAACGCAGACTGGGCAGTGGGTGCTTTCAACTGCATTGTTTTCTTTCACACGTACCAGAATTCCCGTGATCATTTGTGCAATAGCTGGAGTTGTTGTGAGGGAGGCGTCCGAATAGGCCGGTAACACTAGCCAGTCGCACGGCGAATTTTCGTTGAGCTTAAAGAAACATTATATATATAACGTTTACGCAAAGCTGCAGATTTGGGGTTTGTTCTCGATTGCTGTACAATTCATATACGGTTTGGTTTCTTATGAATTTCGCGCAAAGCTACACGAGGGTTATCTGCGCTAGCCGTCCCAAATTTAGCAGTGTAAGACAAGCGGGAAGGCAGCTAGTCATCATCACTCACTGCCAACTCTTGGGCTACTTTTTTACCAACAAATAATGGGATTGACTATCACATTATAATGTCCCGCGGCTGAAAGGGCGAGCATGTTTGATGTGACGGGCATTCGAACCCGCGATCATCGGATTACGAGTCGAGTGTGTTAACCACCTGGCCATGCCGGGCCTTTCATATCTGCAGTTTGTTTATATGTTTTTTAATTTTGCGCAAAGCTACACGAGGGTTATCTGCGCTAGCCGTCTCTAATTTAGTAATGAAAGACTAGTGGGAAGGAAGCTAGTCTTCACTACCCACCGCTAACTCTTGGGCTACACTTTTACCAACGAATAGTGGGATTGACCATTACATAAAACGCCCCCACGACTGAAAGGGCGAGCATGTTTGGTGTGACGGGGATTCGAACCCGCGACCCTCAGATTATGAGTCGAACGCCTTAACCCACCTGACATATTTGCAGTTAGTTGTGGAAATAAAATTGTATATCTGTTTAGTTATAATGATTATAATAGACCGTGACAAGAAAATAAAAACAATGAAGTGTTGGTGTGTATACAGATTAGCTCCGAAAGGCACGTTTCTTGCGCGATGAACTCCCGATCTCGCCTCAATGATATCAATCCACAAGCTATCCGCTGATCCAGCGAGTGTGGAGAGGGGGTAATAAAGAAAATTCCTTGTATGAAAAATAGAAAAAAGGCGAACCGATTAAACCTCGATCTTCTGGTCAGTGCGAACCTTAACTCTGAAATTTCACCTACACAGATTATACGTATAGGGACGCTCGACTTTGTATGATAGTGGGAGAAAAATAGCGCTTGTCGAGTGCAATGTCGAAAGATCGATGGTGGAGAAGATGTAATTATTAGTACCTTCTGATTAACAGTAAGCTAACTGTATAAATTAGAAGTATAGATTAATGAATCACATTTATAAAACCAACTAATGACAACAACACAGTGTCGTAAGTCAACACACTCACACACTAAACTTATCACTGTCAGACTCATTCGTTAGTACTATTACTATTAAGTATATTTTCTGCCAGAATCTCAATGATATCTCACGAGGATGAGCAAAATTAATAATGCGAAACGTAAAATCAAACATAAAAGCATTCAGAATTATTTTACATAATATAACCAGTAATATTAATAAAATTAATAATCTGAGAGTCGAGGGTTCGAATCCCCGTCACACCAAACATGCTCGCCATTTAAGCCTTGGGAGCGTTATAATGTAACAGTCAATCCCACTATTCGTTGGTAAAAAAGTAGCCCAAGAATTGGTGATGGGTGGTGATGACTAGCTGCCTCCCCTCCAGTCTTATACTCCAAAATTAAGGATGGCTAGCGCAGATAGCCCTCGTGTAGCTTTGCGTAAAATTCAAAAAACAAACAAACAAATGCACCAACTGTTACACTAACTATTAAGATTTACACAAGTAATAGTTGGTGGTATATACTTAATAGTTGATTGTTTCAACGCTGCAGTTTCCTTTTTGATCACAGCAGTCCCCAGTAAGCCCCTGGAGGTAATATGAATTGATACAACAAACACTGCATTCCGACAGTATAACACGGAACATCTCAAGCCCCATTACATTTGTAATTAAAAATTAAGTTGCTTTTTGTCTTACCTAACCATTTATATAGTTAGGAGTAGAAAGTAGTTGGAGAAAAGAGGTATTTAATGGGATACAGAAAAAAAAAAGAACATTAAAAGTAGAAATTTGATATTTCTTGGAACTCTCTTTGTTAGCATGAAAGAAGAAAAATAACATTTAGAATTCCAAGAACCATAGTTTATTAAATTATTGATTTATGGATTACTCCTAAAACATTGTGGTAAAATACTACAGGAGGTAAAAGACAAAATAAAATGTCTTCACCATAAATTCCAGCAATATAACCTGTTAAACATGGACTGTAGAGGTTCGTAGTCTGTTAGACATGAATTGTAAAGGTTCGTAGTTTGTTAGACATGGATTGTAGAGGTTCGTAGTCTGTTAGACATGAATTGTAAAGGTTCGTAGTCTGTTAGACATGGACTGTAGAGGTTCGTAGTCTGTTAGACATGAACTTTAAAGGTTCGTAGTCTGTTAGACATGAATTGTAAAGGTTTGTAGTCTGTTAGACATGGACTGTAGAGGTTCGTAGTCTGTTATACATGGACTTTAGAGGTTCATAGTCTGTTATACATGAACTTTAAAGGTTCGTAGTCTGTTAGACATGAACTGTAAAGGTTTGTAGCCTGTTAGACATGAACTATAGAAGTTCATGGTATGTGAGACGTAAACTGTAAAGGTTTGTAGCCTGTTAGACATGAACTATAGAAGTTCATGGTATGTGAGACGTGAACTGTAAAGGTTTGTAGTCTGTTAGACATGAACTGTAAAGGTTCAAGAGGTTTTTACCAGTTATACCATTCATATTCGTAAAGAAACTCATGAATTCAATGAGTGAATATGTGTGTGTAGATTTATATATTTTTTTTAAATTCTCCATTCATTGAAACAACTTCATTCCTATAATCAGAGTTTATCCTGCTAAATGTAATGTATAAAACATATTAGTGTAAACCCAATGTAAACTTTATAAAACAAATATGCTGTAAGTGAAAAAAAACAAAACAACTAGAAATGAATCAAAACAAATGCAGCAGCGCCTTCATATGTTTATATGAATGCTGTATATAAAAAACAGCTTGTCTAGCTAGGTACAGGGAATTAGTGATAGTGAAGTAAACAATAGTTTTTATGGATTTTGTAAGTTGTATTCTATTCACTGTTAAATGTTAATTTCATTAACAGTATTAATTAAAATATGATATACTTATCTTTATTTATTAATATTACATGTATACTTTTTTATTATACATCAATTATTAAAGTGATTATGCTAACTTACTAGTTGGATTTACGATTAACCTTTTAGCCTTCTAGGCTCTCGGAGTCTCATGAAATATTATTGGTACTACACCCAAAAATATCATTACCTGATCCATCAGTGCATTCTAATTGTTCACACACACTTAGTTCAAAAACTATATTATGTTAGGTAATTTGCCTTGATCAGAAGCTAGTGTTTGTTTGTTTGATTTTTACTAGCCACACTTAATTTAGAAAAGATAGATTAGAAGGGAGTTAGTTAATTAACTCCACTCACCGTCAACTATTGGGTTACTTTTTACTAACAAGAAGTTGAATTGACCACCACTTTATAATAGCAGAATTAATAATAATATATAAATATATACTGGATTTATAAGTCTTCTATTTGCCTAAAACAAACAGTGTTCTGAACTAAATACTAAGAAGTTGTTGTTTTTTTTAATTATTATTTTGCTTTTTCTTCAAAAATATTTTGAACAAAAATAGCTTTAATACAGCTGATAATAAAACAAAAAACATGGAGACAGGAGATTAATAGCTATGCCTATTGTAAAGAATGGGTTGATTTTATACATTCCCAATAAATATGCATATACAGGTAAACATATATTGTCATACATGAACACACCATTGAAGTTGGTGTTGTTAGAATTTTTAAGTTGTATATATATATATAGAGAGAGAGGGAGACACACAAATGCTTAAACTATATTTCATACATGAACATACCTAGAAATTGAGGTTGTTAGAGTTTGTAAGTTATGTATACACACATACCTAGAAATTGGGGTTGTTAGAGTTTGTAAGTTATGTATACACACACACACACAAATGTTTAAACCTTATTTTCATACATGAACCACACCCTTGAAGTAGTGGTTGTTAGAATGTTTAAGTTTTATGTAGAGAGAGACACACACTAACATTTAAACGTATATTGTCATACATGAACCATACCCTGGAAGTTGTGGTTGTTAGAGTTTGTAAGCTACTTCTTTCATATTTAAATGATAGTTGTTTCACTGTTTTAAAACTAGTCATCATTATCACATATGTGACTAGAGAAAATAATGTAAATTAACTTGCTTTTTTCTTTTAAAACATTCCTAATGAAAATGCATAAGAGCATGGAACAGAACAGATACAAAACTTCTTTCTATGTAGTCAGCACATTAGAAAACTTAACCAGCTAAGACCTTCCTGAAGTTAGAGTCATGTTAATAGGCTATAAAAATTGCTTACTCTAAAAACACATTTTTAACAATTGGATGTTGAATTCAGTTTCTAAGTTTTGTTTCTACACAATATGTGTTGTTATTTCATAAATTAAAAACAAATGTTGTCTTTATAATGTGTTATTTTGCAGTTGGAAAAATCAAGTTTTGTTTTATTTAACTATACTGTACTTGTTATATAACCACTAGAAGATGCAGTTTTGTCTTATTAGATGGTAGAAGATATTGTCTTGTCTTATTTAGCAGGTGGAAGATACAGTATTCTATTAACTGGTCAAAGGTGCAATTTTCTGTGACTTAGCTAATGGATAACATAGTTTTTGTTGCCTATTTGCCGAGTATAAGCAAAGATCTTCTATAATATTAAAGATGAAATATACAACATACAAGTAGTATATACAGTTTTACTTACTTATCAACTGCAAGATAATGTCTTTGCTTATTTATCACATACTAGATACAGCCTTTATTGTCAAATAAAACCATGTTTTACGTAGCTGGTGTAAAAAGCCACTGTGGCTTATTTAACACATGAAACTCACATTCTTGTCTTACTTAGCAGTTAGAAGATACACAATTGTGTCATAACAGCCTGAACATACAGAATTTTGTTATTAACCAACTAGAAGATACAGTTTCGTTTTGATTAGCAACCATAAGATACAATCTTCTTTTACATAGTAACTAAAAGGTACATTAGGCCTTGCTTAGCAGCTGCAATGTTTATTTAGTCTTGTCTTGCATAATAAATGTCACATTCTTGTTTCACTTAGCAACTAGAAGATATAGTATTGTATTACTTAGCAAATGGAAATACAGTCTTGCATTAACTGGGAAGTACAATAAATCTCACTTAGGATATACAAAATACAATAAACCATATTAGGTAGCTAAAAGATGTAATTATATCTCACTTAGAGGGTGAAAGATACATTAGGATCTTTCTTAGCAGCTGGGATACAAAGTCTTATTTTACCTATCAGCTGGAAGATATAGTCTTGTGTTACTAAGCAGTTGAAAAATACAGTTTTGTGTTACATAGGAACTGGAAGATACAGTTTGTGTTACCTAGCAGATAAAGTCTTGTTTTATCTAGGAACTAGAAGACATATTCTTGTTTTGCCTAGCAGTTGGAAGATAGTGTTGTGTTACTTGGAAGCTGAAAGCTATTGTCTCTTGTTAGCTAACAGCTAGAAGACACAGTCTTTTGTTACCAAGCAACTGAAAGGAACAGTCTTGTGTTATCTAGGAACTGGAAGATACAGTCTTGTGTTATCTAGGAACTGGAAGATACAGTTTTTGTTATCTAGCAACTGGAAGATATGGTATATGTTACCTAGCAGCTGTAAGATATGGTATATGTTCCCTAGCAGCTGTAAGATATGGTATATGTTACCTAGCAGCTGGAAGCTACAGTATATGTTACCTAGCAGCTGGAAGATACAGTTTATGTTGCCTAGCAGCTGGAAGATACAGTTTATTTTACCTAGCAGCTGGAAGATACAATATATGTTACCTAGGAACTGAAAGATAGACTTTTTGTTTTCTAAGAGCTAGGAGATATAGTTAATGTTAGCAGTCAATTGAAAGATACCGTTCATGTTACCTATCAGCTGGAAGATGAGTAATGTATTTATTAACAGCTGGAACACACAACACTTGGCAGGTTTAAGATACAATATAGTCTTATTTAACAAATGGAAGCTAACTGAGATACTACAGAGGAAGATAAAGCTGTGTCACACTTATAATGTAGAAGATACAGTCTTCTCTGACTTCTCATGTAGAATATAAGGTTTTCTCTCACCAGTTCTTTTGTAACTTTTTGACATTTTTGTTATTTTCTCAATTATTAGGTTAAAAAAATCAGGTCTATTTTCATGTAGTAGATGAAATAATACAGAACTGATTTACAAAGTACGGGATTGCTTCACTTATCAAACCATATGATACAAGGTATTTCCATCCAAAAGATAAAAATTCATTGCAACGTGATTGTTTCACATACCAGGCTAAACGTTAGAATTGTTACGGATGTGGCACAACAGGTGTCGGGATTGTTGCTCACACATAATCAGACGTTATAATTAACATATATACTAGAACAGACTATAATTATTGTACATAGCAGAACAAACAGTACAACTCTTCTATATAGCAGAACAGACAGTAGCTACGCGTATTTTTTTTCTGTATGCGATGAGCCACAATTAATTGTCAAGACATACTAGTTTTTTTATGCGAAGAGCTACAAAGAATCGTACATATATATTTTTTCTAGGTGACAAGATCGGCAAAGCATACCAACGTATCTATAACACACGCACACTGCATGGTACATCAATTTTTCTAAATGAAGTGGCATAAACAGTCAGAAAGATATATATTTATATATATGTCCAAATATATACGTGAAGATTAACTTTGTATAATTTTTTGAAAAACTTTCAGGGTTGAGTGAATCGAAACAACTTCCAATGAAGACGGCAGAAAAATTCAGATAACAACTTGATAATCTTCTAGAAAATGAAGTTTTGAAACGGCATGACTCTGTATCAAGACTTTTAACTTCAGGTAAATGTTTATTCATTCTATGAAAAAGAAGTAAAACAAACTAACATTGTATGTCGTCTTCATTGAAAATGTATAAGGGAAGACTTGCAAAGAACCAGTAAGATACAATTTTATATATATTAAATATTATATATATATATATATATATACAAAGAACCAGTAAGATACAATTTTATATATATTAAATATTATATATATATATATACAAAGAACCAGTAAGATACAATTTTATTTTCTAAGTGAAATATTTTAAAATCAATAAAAAAACAAATGATTCATGATCCAATCACAGATCATTTTGGTAGTTTAAAATTTGTGTAATTTTGGTAAAGGTCTTCACATTAGAATCTCCTTTTGTTCCATGGGGTTTTCAACAATGATTTCCTGGGTTGTAGGACAAATGTTCCCGAAGAATTTTCACAACTGTTCCCCGCAGCTATAACTTCTTATATATATTAATATAACTGTCTAAGATAGGAAAAATAACACATACTTATTATATCTTATAGAATAACTACCTTATCCCGGTTGTCCTGTACTGCGCTTTTTTATTTTATTACACGAAATATAATTTAACACGAAACCGGTGTTATTTTTTCCTGCTTAAAACAGTTGTATAATATTCATTTTTCTATGAAATACAAAAAATGTGTTTTTTTTTCTCATATTTTAGTCGGTTATATGTCTGCGGGGGGGTCAGTTGTCAGGTTACCGATTTCCTGATATTTCAAGTATCGATCTTTGAACCCTGAAGCAATCTATCCTCACTATACATTATGGATAACTTTTTTTGTTGTTAAATTGTGAGACTAAACCATATATTTTTTACTGCACACATGCACTGGCTGGCTGACACATGCAGTCTGTTAAAAAAAGAAAAAAACATTTTAATGTGTGGGATTTACGTAGAAACTTCTATTGCCAGTAAATAGTATACTTTGTGAAAAGAGCTTTGTTTATGCAAGCTTTACGAAAGACATAATGCATTTCTTTTAATTGTTTTTTGAGCTTGAATGCGAATACATTTATATAAAAAAGTTCTCTATGGTCATCTTCAAAGAAGATCATTTGTTAAATATTTTATCCCCTGTCAATGGTGGAATTGTTCTGATGGTTTGTTTTACAGCTCTTGTTACTGATAGCTTGTTTAAAGGAAATACTTCAATAACTAGGATTACTAATCCACATGTAGCGGGTTAAAAGCTCTCAGAATACACGTAGTGATCTCATATATAAACCCCTAGTGAGTGTCAGCACATGTTGATTTGACATCTATACGGTTCGTTTAATACAATTCGAGATAACGGGAGCGAAGTCTGACGGTTAGCAACCCGTACTGAGCCTGGCTGGAGTGGAGGATGAGACTTCTGCAGGAACAAAGAAAGCTGGACAGTACCTGTCCTTTCCAGACCCCTGTGGGCTTTACTGACGATCCAGAACGCCAGGTAGAGACAAACTTGTCTTCAACAACTATTGTTGGGAACGTTTGTACAGGTTTAGCTTTGGGCGGCGGTACAAGCCTGGGCCAGCATGAGGCCTACCTTTTGTTAGCATATGGTTCTGGCACCAAGTATTCAGTAAGCTCGCATCTTTAGTTATGTCCGTAGTGTTCCAGCAACAGAAACGTGTTTCCTTCGCCATTGAAAGCTGTTGAAAGAAACTCTGAGGCCACTGGGAACAAGCGGTTCTATTGGCGGCATGGGTGCGTTTTCCCGCCTCTTCTTTCCGCACTTCAGTGGCGAATTCTTTTCTTCGTGAATCTGACCTTCGTGGTAGGCCCGTAGAAACAATAATAGTAGAGAATGAGCCTACTGGTCTTTACCGAGGACGCGATCGTGCTTTGCAAGCTGAAACGGCGGGAACTTGTGAGAGAAACGACCTTGAAAGCGCATGACGATCCACTGGCGAGACTACGGAGTTATAACCGCAATAATATAACGGTGACGCTGCAAAAGCAGCTAGTTCTTCAAGAATCTCAGCTGCATGACAAGAATATAACACAAATAATGCTTAATGTTATCAATTAAATAGCATAAAAGTTGCAGTTAAGTTATGTCTTCATGACTGCCGGCGTTTAGAGACACTGGAAGTACAAAAGAGGTAAGTACACAGATAGTTAGATTTTATGTACAAGTAGTTTTGAAGAAAGAACGTTTATGCCAGTTTTTTTCTCCCGTAATCCACAGAATTATTTGCTAGACGTTATTGGTATTATTGCTTTTTGTGTGTGTGATGAAAAAATCAAATAATCGTAATATTTCTATGTTAATTTGTATCGATGACTTAATTTTTATAGATAATAAAAAATCATTTGGGATTTGGGAGATAACATGGAAAACCACAACAAATTTCCTTTCTTATACTTCGCTATTAACACTGACGATTGTGTACATAACGAGAATTTTTACCGGCTTCTCCACCAGACCAGTAAGCCAATCAGCTTGGAGAACGGTCAAATGAGAGAAAGCCCGCCGTGCATGATTTATTTGGGATATGATTGGCTGAAGCAACGCATCGCCTCTATGTGGCTGGTAAGTGAAGAATGATACAAATTTGATTTTACCACTTAGAAGACTCTTAAAGTACATCCTTAAATTATAGCTGTTATATTGTTTTTGTAAGAAAATGTTATAGAAACAAATACATTTTCTAAAGTTTAAAATAATTAAATAGGACAAAAGTGTAACGACGGACGAATGTGAGTTTTCTAAAGTTTTAAAATGTGAAATTCCGTGATACAATAAAACAAAATATGAAGCTTCAGAATATTTTAATCAAAAGCGCTTTAATTTTTTTCTTCCTTTTTCTGTCACTTTCAGTTAGTGATTTATAATTTATAAGAAATGTAAATTGTGCATTTGAACTAACAGAAAACATTCTTTTACGCAGTAAAACACACCTCATATATTCTTCTGAAATTAGAAAAATTTGCGAAAATGAAAATAATTAACTTTTTGTCATTTCTTAGCTGAAGATAATATTTTTTTGTAATTAAACACAAAGCTGCACCATAGGCTATCTGTGCTGTGCCCGCCACGGCTCTCGAGACTCAATTTCCAACGTTTAAAACCGCTGTGCCACTGGGAAGTTACTTCTTTAGAATGTTGGGAAAATATGTAAAACTGTTTTGAAAAGATTAATTTAGAATTAGCGTTTGTACGGGTCGATAATTTATCTAAATAACCAAATTCAAGAAAAGCTCATTGTTCTAGAAATAATTCGCGACATAGGCGATGAAAATAGTTAACTTATATGCTGTAATAAGTTCATGAAAAATTATATTTTATCCAACATGGAATACAACATTCCTCAGATCAAATGGAAAGCTAGATATGATTTAAAACACGCACTTCACCTGAGAATAAGATATAACGTAACCTTTTCAAACTGTTTTAATAATCTGAGTACACTGAGCTGAAACAATCTGCTGTTTGATATTGTTATATCTATTTTGAATATGTTGTTTACAAGAGGCGATCTGCAAGGTTCAGTTGCTTGGTTTGTTGGATAATTCATGATTGTATCTAAACCTAGTTTTTAAAAGTTAATCATCGATATATATATAATGCTTAGTATTAAGAAGTAATTAAAAACCACGATATAATTATCGAATATGTTGTTAGCTTTCTGCTCATATGTGATGTTCTTATTTGAAACATATTAAATTAATAGTTTACGTAACCATTATTATTTTTTTTACTCATTTGCAACGCTATAAATAAGGGTAAGGGTCAGATGAAAATATGAAACTGAATAAGTAACGTATGATAGCGCGTAAATAACACTATCTTAGTTTAACCACGTTTTAGGGACTTTTCTTTAAGGATTCAGGCAAAGATCGACCTTAGCAACAAACCGAAACGTTACTTTCTGGTGGCATAAAATAACTTAATTAAACAAAGATAATTGAGCTTTGTTCATACTGTAATTCTTACGAGCTATCCTCCTTCTGCTCTGCAATAGCCATTTTAGAGAAAACCTGAAATCATTCTTTAGCTAAGTAAACGAAAAACAAACAGTGAAAATTATAAATATAGCTTAAATATTTAATCTAATGATTCACCCATGGATAGCAACCAGTGATAATGATACATGTTAAACTATTTATTCATATTAAACGTCTTACATATTTTAATCTACTGAGAGACTGACATAAAAACAAAAATCAAACTTCTTTCACGTCAGTCTCTCTATTGACATGTAACAAAGTTTATGATGTTGTACATAGGTATGATCAAGGTTTATGGTAAGGCCATGAAAACGTTTTTTTTTTTCTTTCCAAAAGACTTATGTGCAACATGATTTTCTTTTTTTGTGGTGCAATGATTGTCCGTTTTAATTTCTTTGGTTTTCATTATTGTAAAGGTTCTTTATTTATTTTATTAACATGAAACAACAAGGCCTGGCGTGGCCAGATAGTTAAGGCACTCGCCTCCTAATCCGAGTATCGTGGGTTCGAATCCCTGTCACACCAAGTATGCTCGCCCTTTCAGCCGTGGGGGCGTTATAATGTGTTGGCGGTGGGTCTTACACTGCTAAATTATGGACGGCTAGCGCACATAGCCCTCGTGTAACTTTGCGCGAAATTCGAAACAAACCACTGAAACAACAAAAACATTAAATATAACACAATACGTATAAAACGTTTGTTTTTTTTGCATTTCGCACAAAACTACTCGAGGGCTATCTGTGCTAGCCGTCCCTAATTTTGCAGTGTAAGACTAGAAGGATGGCAGCTAGTCATCACCACCCACCGCCAACTCTTGGGCTACTCTTTTACCAACGATTAGTGGGATTGATCGTCACATTATAACGCCCCCACGGCTGAAAGGGCGAGCATGTTTGGCGCGACGGGGATGCGAACCCGCGACCCTCGGATTACGAGTCGCACGCCTTAACGCGCTTGGCCATGCCGGGCCTACGTATAAAACTATAATAAAAATATGTCACATAACTGTATGGCAAACTTTGTAAATTCGCAGATGTAACTTATATATGTACAAAAAACTAGAAAACAATCCAGCACCTAGCCATGTGACATGCTGGGTAAGTGCAATAACTCGAAACTAAAGGCTCACATTAGTAAATGATTGACCAACGTCAAACGTTATTGGTTGCATTTTTTTGTTGTCGAGCACAAAAATAATGTAACTAAGGTGCGTAGATTTTGTTTAACGTGAGGATATAGATGAAACAATCAACAACGTGCACATTCCTAGTAAACAACAACTACTGATCGAATAACACTTAAACGAGCACTTACGTTACTGAGAATATATTGAAGGTGATGAAAATTTAACAAAAAATCGAAATAAGGTTTAGGATGCTTTGTTTGGTTGAGTCGTATATTATTGAGAAACCCTATGAACAACGACATCATAAACCCACAATCTTCTCCTACATGTGTCTTAAAATGCCGACGAGGTCAACTCTGTAGTTGAAAGTAACCTTGGAAACTAATACTCACGTATAAGAGGAGGTGGGGGGGATCCTATGGAAAGTTTTCAAAATGCTGCGATTTATCTCGTTGTTTTTCTTCCTCTTTCTATTTTTTGTGTGTAAAAGATCGTTTAAAAATGGAATTGTAATATCAGGTCATCAATCAAACTAGTTTCAATCACATATAGTTGAAGCTGGCCCAAGGTTAGCAGCTGACCTAGAACATAGTTTTAATAATGTGTAACTAACTCTCCGTATAACAATTCTTTTTTTATTGCTACGTGTTTCAGGTTCAAGTAAAATTACGAAGCCACACAACATTCCTAGTATAATTTGACCTTTTGTTTCTTCGTAATCAAAACTCATTTAATGTACTATACCTACAAGGAGAATATTGAAAATCTAGCAATACAAAATTTGTTTACGATACTTTAGATTTCCTATGACCATAATTATTATAAACAAGTACAGTAGCCTTCTGTGTTTCAGCATCATACACACATTACACCTAATGTAAATTGGGTTGACTTTTTAAAACATTTTATTTACATCTTGTCTTCTTTAAATTAATATTTAATATGTGTGGAACAACTAACTGCGCTTCACTCTTTTATCTTAATGACATTATCGGCTGAGTAACTATAGAAAACGAGTCCAAAGCTACTGTCGGCCATATTTAACTAACAGTGACAGCTGTTTGAGAATTGCTTCTGTGTGATGACTTAGGCACTTTGACGTTGTCGACGTCATTAAGCAATGGGCTATTCGTGCTGTGCCCACTGTGGAAATCGTAATCCGATTTTCTACCAATTACAAACAATCTGATTTGCCACTGAACCACCAGAGGGGCACATTTTCACATTTATAAACTGTATTTTTTTTTTTTTTTTTTACTGAAATCACACAAAGTATGAAGAAATACTTATTTCCCCGTTTTTGTCGCCAGCTGACTCAGCGGTAAGTTTGAGATTTAGAACACAAAAATTTGGAGATCGATTCCTGCATTGACCATAGAGCAGATACTTCATTGCGCAGCTTTGGGCTTAAAACAAAGTCATTTTATTTGGGGAGGAGGATAAGGCATAAATTTAAAATCTTTACAAATTATTCTTGTTGCACATCTATTATATAAATATAGTGAACACATTTCAGTTCACACGACTGGTGTCAGATATAACCAACGTGTTATGTCTCTCTCTGGATTTCAATACTGAACAGAAATAATTCAACAAATGCATATTTTCTTTAACCTTACCGTGACATGAAAAATGATTAGGTCAAAGTCAGTGTGTGAACACATATCATTAAAGCAATACCAAACTGAAATGTACTCTGAATTAGATTTATGCCAAGTCATTTTACACTGTTGAATCCATACAATTTTAAGTTAATGAGAGTTAATAATATGTGCGTATGACATCAAATGTTTTTTGTTTTTTTATTTCTTACAAACGTGTCTTGATCTGCTAGAAATTTCACCTTTCACTCTGAAAGAACTTTTGTACACTGATTTCATTGTATAAAAGCTAAATTTTTATATAGTCACTAAATCCTTAGGAGAAATATGTCGTCGCCTAACAATAATCTTGTCTTTTAAATTATATGAAAAACTTGATCAACATAAAAACATTAACTTTACCGACTGAGGGCTTCAAAATTAGATATGTGTAGTTTTAAATATTATGTGAAACTACGATAAATAGTATAAAGGATATGAAAACTAATATGTTGCTAACACAATTTTACAAATGATACATACAAAATTATCCAGGTGTTGCTCATTGCATGCATCAAGCATTTCGGAATAAACTAACTCGATATAAAAAATAATTATCCTTTGCTATTATTGGTGTAATGAAAATGGTAAAATAATACACAATAGAAATTATTATATTGAAAACTTTGTTGTTGTTGTTGGAATTTCGCACAAAGCTACTCGAGGGCTATCTGTGCTAGCCGTCCCTAATTTAGCAGTGTAAGATTAGAGGGAAGGCAGCTAGTCATCACCACCCACCGCCAACTCTTGGGCTACTCTTTAACAATTACTAGTGGGATTGACCGTAACATTATAACGCCCCCACGGCTGGGAGGGCGAGCATGTTTGTCGCGACTCGGGCGCGAACCCGCGACCCTCAGATTACGAAGCGCACGCCTTAACGCGCTAGGCCATGCAAGGCCCTATATATTGAAAACAAAAACGTGAAATACAATTAATTATTTTAAGATGTGTTTAATATAGTTATACCAGCAAGTCGGGAATTTTCTGTTACAGTAATCTTCCTTTGTTATTATTATTGGTGATATGAAAAGGATAAGATAACATACTGGAATTCTACAAACTGGAAATATTGCACATCATGGTTGAGCATTAGTGCCGTACAAACTGACAATGTGTTACAGTATTATTAAGACCATTTGACAGAAGGAAATTTATATTGTATGGAGTTCTATTTGAAAATTATATTACCGATTAAAACATGTTCTAGTTTATTGATATCACAAGACAGTTGCTATAGAAATCTTAAAATTACGTGCAGCGTCTTAGGAAACCATTATCCATACTTATATTTCGTACTAACTTTATGACAATAGTATACAGAAATGGTTCTCAGTAACTTGTGTGGTCCGGCATGGCCAGGTGGTTAAGGCGCTCGAATCGTACTCTGAGGGTTGCAGGTTCGCATTCCCGTCACAACAAACGTGCTCGCCCTTTCAGCCGCGGGGGCTTTATAATGTGATGGTCAATCACACTCACCACCAACTCTTGGGCTACTCTTTTACCAACGAATAGCTGCCTTCCATCTGACCTTACACTGCTAAATTAGGAACGGCTAGCGCAAATAGCGCTCGTGTAGCTTTGCGCAAAATAATATTGGGTTGAGGAATAATTCGTGAGCGTTTTTTCAAGTTAAAAAAATATATTCATAAATGAAACGCTTTCGCAAAATATTTCATGTCATTTGGTAGATAATTTTTTGCTCTAATAGATGGTGTGTTTGATTTTCATATGTCTTTAATTTTTGCTTTCATTTTCAGCTCATTAAATGGAATGTCAAGTGGACAAAATCGAGCGTTTTCGACACCATCTGCTTTTCGCATTTAATTTCTTGCAATTTCGTTTACAACAATGCATACTATATACCTAGGTATTACATGAAATAAAGTATCATAATAAATGTTTTGGGTGTAATGTGTTCATGCATTGAAGTATTGTATAGTCTTGCATGTAATGCTTGAATGAAATTATTTAAAAACGCTCACGAATTATTCCTCAACCTAATAAAAAAAACAACTCTCAGGGACTTGTCGTAGCTTTTCTCTTAATTTTGGCATCGACTGCGAAGACATCTAAGTCATAATCTCTGCGTAGATCAATAAAACACGCATTTTTATGTGAATGGTGTTTAGATTATCGACTCGGGTAAACTAACACAGCATGACGTCATGGTGTACTTTATCAACTGTGCAGTGTTACTAGTTTGTGAGTATAGAGTAGTCCGCATAAGCCTCGCCAACTTTGTGACCATGGAAAGTTAACTGACAGACAAAATCACGTAGTTATTAATTGTTAACTAGCGTTCTAGAATCTTTATAAATAAAAATATTTGGGAGCTTCTAGTTTCTTGATATGTAAATGTCACGGTTTATATATATATGAAAGTATTAATTCTTAGCCATACTTTCTATATCTTGCTCATAAAGTCATATGGAAGAAATGAGAAACAAAAGTAATTATAAGAGCGTTTGTATTTGTGCAGTCAAGACTTCTATAAAGAGAACGCTTCGTCTATATTATATTCATTGGAATTGTCCCTGAAAGCTACTTTTATTGGCTAGGCGCAGTTTAATAGTTCGTATTCAGGTTGCAATTCAAAAGGTGCAACGTTCGAGCCCTTAGTATGCTTTTAAACACTTTCCACGCTTTCAAATGAGGGTGCTTTATGAAACTAGTGTTATTCATTGAAGAGGGGCAGTGTAGACGGCAGGTGCTGACGAATGTTTTTCCTACTTCTGCGACAGGAGCAATTCCCAAATTTCGAGGTCACTAACTTGATGTTTTAGCATAGGGTATTGTTGATGTTAAACAATATCAAATGCCATGTACTGTATACAGTAACGTCTCTTCAGATGTGTTTTATAAATAGAATATATTTGCATGCTTTATTCAACACATGCAAATATATTCTATTTATAAAACACATCTGTTAGCCCCAAACAACAAAAACATTATCTCCTTAGAAATAACCTGAAAGCTGAAAACGTGTAAAATGAAACCAACAGAGTAGTGAAGAGCGAACTACATTTGGAGAATAATTTTTTTGTAACTACTTATATAGTGTTATGGCCAACGCAAAGTGCCCAACTCAGGTTCCAACAAAGAGTACATGCACTCACGTTTGTTCATTTATCAGTTTTTATTATGCTATCATAACCAAAGAAAAGGACCTGCTTAAATAATCAGGTTCAGGTGTGGTATTTTGTGTCTGTTTCCACATATTTGCAAATAGATCCATGTGTGAGTAGACGTATGTCTACATCTACGTGTATGAAATCGCACATTGTGAATTATAAATAAATAAGTTAAACGGTATGTATATGCACGTGGCTCACTTTACTTTCCGAGGCTACAACTTTGTTCTTTTTCAACAACCTACATGTTATCAATATAGGTTATTGAACTTCTAATGGCTAGACTGCGAACTTCATGAGATATGTTTTACTTATTACTTTTAATGGTTAGGTTGTGGTAACCAGCTGTATGTCGTTTTAGTCAGTTTCATTTAAAACAAAAAATGTTGGCTATGGATCATTGTGGGTTTGAGCAACAAAATATCGGCACTGAATGTTTATTGTATATATATTGTAACCCGAGGGGGGGGGACGTTTTTTGCAACCACTTATGTGGACTGTTCAATTTGCAAATTGGTAATCTCTGATTACGTGAACCTGAAAGCTGTAAACATGCAGTCACAGAGTAATCTTGTTGCCACGATCATGTATACTTAGGCCTACTGACTGATACTTACGAACTATCGCTTAGATCGAAAAGCTTAGAAGCACGTCTGTATTAAAGATGTACATTTCGGCTACTGAAAAATCCTACATCTGGGCCTAATTATGTAATTCGATTGGTAAGAACACGTGAATCACAAGAACAAACACACAGTTTGTTAGCCTGCGATCCAATAAAACAATTCAACAAACCAAACTGTAGGGGGATGATTGTATGCACCATACCCCCACCTAAAATGAAGAGGGATGTATCCCCCATCCCCCAGGATCTACGCCCCTGTATATATATATATGTGTGTGTGTGTAAGTATATTATTTCATATTTGGTGTTTCAATCCCTACCATATTATTAGTCCTAATTCTTGAGTATCACTTAACGTTATAACCAAAATACAATTTATTTACTTTATTTAAAGTAAACTCCAAGTTAAAAAATGTTTTCAAGTTTTGGTTTTTTATTTAAGTGTTAAAAATTAGTGTAACTTTGTGTATACTGCACTTACGTGTATGTATAAATATATGCTCATGAAATATCATACCTCATGCTACTTGTACAATCACATCTAGGTTGTATTCATACCTGCAGCTTTTTGCTGTAGCGCCACCTACTGACACGTTATTTTGTTACATACATTAATTGTTCTGAAATATTTTTCCGATCATTTTTGTGCAGTTTTCCCATAGTAAACTTAGTTGCGCAAAATGGTTGATGTGTCACGTGACAAATCTCATCCGTAAATTTGCTACAGTTTTCACTTATCCATAAAAGCGACAACAATACATGCATTATTTGTAGAAAGGAAACTTTCATAACGTAAGCTTTCCACAGTTGCCACTAGAGGTAAAATTGACTCTTGTGAAGAGTGTAATTGTAAGTTCAATAGCGGTTACCATAGTTACGGCATTACGGTACAAGGAGAGTTATTGCGAAGCAGTTTTTGAACAGAGGTAAATAACTACTTAGTCATTTTTGTTTTAATAATAAAGTTTGAAAATCATTTTACGATTCTTCAGTTTACTCATTTTAAAAATTGAGTTTTCTGTTTAATGCATGTTTTAGATCATTTATGGAAAGACCAGTCGCTTTCACTGAAGCGAATGAAACTATTATCATAACTGTTGTTTCATTGTAACCTCGAAAGTATAAGTTTTCAAGTGTGAAGAATATCTGAAACTAGATAAAATATGAAACAATCAAGTAAAAGAGTAAGACTGGGGTTTTAGAGCATAAACCAAGATGAAAACCTCTACTTTGAGCCACCATGTATTGATAAGAACGCTATAACGTAATGAGTGAAGTGTTAGAGTACGCTACTCGTATTGTTACTTCTTATTCGTTTGTTTTTTTTTAGTTGTCACGTATTTAATATTTGACCTTATATGGCGGCGATGAATCATGACAATTTCTCTGTAGCGTAATTCCCGTTCCATAAGGCTTTGTCGTGAGATTGTTATGTCCAAAGCGCGCCACTGGTTCCTTCTTGTTTTCCATAATCCATCTATTGTACGAGAATGAATGTTTTACCAGTCATAAAACACATAAATCCATAGGCACTGCATCTTGCGAACTGACCCGTATGTCTTTCCATGGGATAGAATTAATACAGGTTTTATTCCCCAGCTACTTGGAGTATGTGACGATTGAAATAGAAGTATGACTGGAAGTCTTATTCTGATGAACCCAAACCCTCTTGGTCTCGTTTCCAGGCGTAGATCTATTTTGATTACGTTATGTGCTATTACCTAGAGCGCATGAACTGCTTTTGACACTGAGTCCTGTGTTCTCAGATTCTCACCTGTTACAAGATTCGGCACTCTTATTACCACATCTGCAGTGTAATATGTTGTGGGTCTTTATCTAGATGTCTGCGTTTTTACAAGCTCATCCAATGGCACTAATTCAAATCTGCGATCTGAATATATCTTTATAATTTATGTTCATAAATATTTTGCTTAGTAAAGAACTATTACATAACCTTTCCAAAAGAAATTAGTTTTCAATAGCATCACACTACCTACGTTACGACCACAGTGTCAAAATGTATTACTGATACATTCTGTTTCTCCTTGACTTTATATATCGGCTGTGGTTGTCGTATGGCCTGATGATTTGCATATTCGTTTTAACATAGCTTATATAGCTCTCTATTTGCTGCAGTCTATCTCATTATGATAGGTATTACACGTAATTAGTTTTCTTTGCCTTTCATACATATCAGTTGCTCTTAATATTGTGACATAAACTACAAAAACATTTTAAAATATCTTTAAACTTTTTCAGAACCTCATTACAAATATTTTTATTAATTTCATTAATTCAGGTATGTTTCAACTATTGAAAATTAATGTTCCTAAAGTGGTTATTAAATGGCTTAAATTTGACGATTTACATATTCTTTTGTGCATGTTTCATCCTATCTATCGATTGTGAATTAAATACGTGTTGAGTATGTTCCAGTGTTTAGCTTGCCAGGCTACAAATCTTAAGGTTCCAGGTTCGAGTTTCAATACACATATGAACTTACTTTACATTTCCAGCTGTATTGGCATTGTAATAATAAGATTAACCCCGCTACAATCGGTAAAGCATGACCATAAAATTGGAGGGTACATTTAACTTGTTGTCCTCTCTCTGGTAAGCAGTTCACAACTATGGGACAGTTATGCTTGCCTAGTCTTGGGGTTTCCAATCTGGTTATTTAGCCCATGTGTTGCATAACATATTGTACTTGTTGAATATCCTAATGATCATGAAATAAGCTTAGATTATACAATGAGAACTTCAATGTCATTACATTCTTAGATTGTATGCGTTCTCTTATAGTAAAACCACATCGGGCTATCTGCTGAGCCCACCGAGAGGAATCTAATCACTGATTTTAGCGTTGTAACTCCATAGAC
Source organism: Tachypleus tridentatus (assembly GCF_004210375.1). NCBI lineage: Eukaryota > Metazoa > Arthropoda > Merostomata > Xiphosura > Limulidae > Tachypleus > Tachypleus tridentatus. The sequence continues at coordinate 133,415,508 of NC_134833.1, read as the reverse complement.
TTACCGCTGTACCAGCGGGGGACTACTTAGATTGAAAACGTTCAAGGGAATATTAGTTTTATCATGAGTCACCAGATGATTTTCTCAAAACAGTTTGTCTATAGATTCATTAAAAAGTCCTTAAAATGAAAGAAAGATCACATTCTTATCTATAGACCTCATGTGCTGAGCTTCATTTACAGAAGATTCCAGAAATAGTAATTGTTATTTATTTCTGTCTCTGAAATTGCTACCTTGCGGTAAGCAGCAACGCACCCATACAAACCTGTCCTGGAACGTTTTGTAGCACTAACTGTAACTGAACTTGAATCTGAGCTGTCTCTAGCGTGGTTCTCAGTGCTAGTTACATTAATGGTAGTAATGTTATCCTCACTCACACGGCTTACACCTTTTCCATTCTTATTCTAATCTCGAGGCCTGGCAAGACCTAATGGTTAGGGCGCTCAACTTGCAACCTAAGGTTCGCGTGTTTGAATCCTCGTTACCGAATATACTCACTCTTTCAGTCGTGTCAGCGTTATAATGTGACGGTAAATCCCACTATTCGTTGGTGAAAGAGTAGCTCAAGAGTTGGCGGTCGGTAGTGTTGACTAGCTGCCTTCATTTTAGTCTTACACTGTTAATTTAGGGACGACTAGCGCAGCTTTTTGCGAAATTCAAAACGAAATCAAACCATTTTCAAAACGTTTTATTTTTATTTTTCTGCCTCTTGGGGTGAAAAATAGTAATTTCCTACTTGTTATTCCATCTGTAAACCAGATTCTACACTTTACAAAAGATGTGAAGTATCGACGTTACATCTTAAAATCAACACTCCAATTTTACCATTGAATCGTCAAAGAAAAAAGCATACGTGCTAAATGTATACTGTTATTTTTCTTGCGTAAACAATGTTTTTTTTATAAGATTCATCTACAAACTTAATAATTATTTCTTGTTAAACAAAAAAGTAAACATATCAATTCTAAAGTAACATGCAATCTGTCAGAAATAAACCCCTGATTTTATCAATCAAACTCTACTAATTATTCCTGATGGGAGACATCCATGTAAATAAATCAGAGTTTTTCGTCAGTCTGTCTGGTGTCACGAGCTGTTGTGAGGAACTGGTTAAACCAAATTCGGTAAAATGTGGTTAACGAATTAGGTGGACTCCTCAAGTATCACGTTTAAATGGATAGGCAATTGAATAAACCTTTGAATTGTTTAAGCCAGTGAGCAGGTCGACCTTGTTTACCAAAACGATTACATTAAAGTTTTATTTATACCATAACAAACTGTACAGTGTGTGGATACCACGCACTCTATGTTGTGTGCAATAGTTGTTTTTTATCAAGTTTTCTCATCTGCATACTTCCAGCAGAATAGATCATACATTGAATTTGTGTTCATTGTATTTAAAACAACGATTTACCTTGTGACTGACTTCCTGGACACATAACACTATCACGAGTAAAAGTCTGGCACTGCTTCACGTAATGCCAGTTATGACTGAGTTCTTTTATTGTTGTTTGTTTCCTTCTTTTAAAGGCTTGGGTGTCATTTTCTGCTATAATCTTGCTTTCTATTATTTCACAATAACGTTAAAGAAGCAACACAAAATTCACCAACGTTAAAATTGTGGATATCTTACCTTATGGATGACTACCTTTCATAGGGTTTCTTTCTTTTCTGGTTCACAGTATTAGTGATGATATTACATGTTACCTTTTCCGTGAGAAATGAAAGTCTGTGTCCTTGAGGTTCTTTCTCCTATAACAACAATTCTTTCTCTGTGACTGCTTTTCTTCTGGTTCGATTATTCCAGAAGGAGCAACATTTTATCTAACTTTAGTCTAGTAGGCTACGGATTCAATTACTGGACTTGAAAATATTGCCGTCGTCTGTTCTGAGAGATTTAATTTATTATTTTTCCTTTCTCAAAAGATAGTTGAACACCTGTAACGTGGTGGTAGGTAAATTAATCATTATTGTTTATAATAGCTATTTTTATTTAGATGATAATAGGAGAAAAAAAAATGTATTTCAATGGAAAAAAATTACATGGTAATTTTGTTTTGGTTTAATGCTTTTTCAGTTTTACATATTTTAGTGGTAGACGATGTTCGTTAACATGCTGTGCTATCTGTAGTGGAAAACAATGCGAGTTACGGTTCTGTAGTATTGATAAAGGAAAACAATGCGAGTTATTTTTCAGTGGTTTTTATATTACAAAACAACGAGAATTATTACTCTGTTGTATTGATACTGAAAAACAACGCGATTTATTATTCTATGGTATTGATACTGGAAAACTGCGTGTTGTGATATATGAGCATACTAAGATATAACTAATAATAAAAAACAACTACGTTAATATTATATACCATCGACATTGTTTTCAATATTTATTTCCACCTTTCATAAAACGCACAAGTCATAATGTCGCTCGAAATTCAAAGTAAGGTAATGCTTTGTGTGTATACACTTCAAATGAAACATTTTCCATTGAGTGTGGTTACCAATTTTTGAAAATTATGATTATTTAAGAAATGTTTAAATTATAATTTTATAAAAATGATATAGAATAGACTTCCACACATAAATTGATATAGAATATACTTCCACACACAAATTGATATAGAATAGACTTCCACACACAAATTGATATAGAATAGACTTCCACACACAAAATGATATAGAATAGACTTCCACACACAAAATGATGTAGAATAGACTTCCACACACAAAATAATATTACTTTAATTAACCTAATAATTTAATATTCTGGGCTGCAATTTTCTCTCTCACTCTGCATAAGTAGAGTTTTAAAGGCTATTTGTTTCTATTTAGTAAAGTTCTATTTGTTACTATTTCTTAGTGATTAAATCGGAAGCGAAAAATAAAAGATCACTGAATATGAAACTAGAAAACTTCTGAGAATGGCATAGCAAAGTTCTCTTATATTGTATGAGAAAAAAACAACAACAAAACGTTGGATGGTAAACTGTTAGTTTACATGTTTACTTTGGAAACAAGGTCACACGAGTTATTTTAGACTTCGTTTCTCAAACTTTTGTCATCTATGCTCCCTTTTAATAAATGTGGTTTCTTGCCTGCCCCCGTCTTTTTATTTCATGAGTAAAATATTAAGTTAAGTGACGAGATGTACTACATGGATACGCATTAAAATGTCTGTCTTGTAGTAATCAATTATTTTCATTGATAAAGAAATACATCATTGCACTGTCGAGTCTATCGTAATCGCTCTCGCCCCCTGGTGGATGCACCTCACACTTTGAGAAAATTTTATTAAACAAAATATAGGAGCGAGTCGAAGTTAAGGTAAGGGGTAGGTTAACGTTCAGGTCACTCGCGTTATCTGGAAGACATAAAGAGTAAGTGAACATTCATGTCACGTACTTTATTTTAGAAATTTAGAAATTAGTAAAGGTAACAAGTCTGTGAAATGCAAGCAATGGATCGCGATTAACATCTCCCTTGTTACCATAGGAAATGGGTCAAGGTCACAAGTGTTACCAGAGAGAACAAAACTCAGATCAAAGCCTTTAGTGAGAGTTTGTTATTTTCATTTTATGAACTACTTAAATGTTCAAACATTGTTTTATAGTTAGGTTTAAGAACGTTTCTATATTTGGAGCTATAAATTACCTGTATAATTTTGTTGAAACTTAGCCCAACAAAATATTTAAGTGACTGCACTATGTTTTCTGATCATAAAGAATAGAAGTTTATCTTGTTAATGTTGGTTCGCTTTAGCAATAATCAATAAAGATAAAACTGGACAGCGAATGCATTTTTGTTGATGTGACGTTAGGGCACATTCTTTACCTGAAGTAGTTCAGTTAGGCTTAAGTAAGCAAATTATATCTTATTTAAATTTTTAAATTACAACTCCTTCTTTTAATTCGTTTTTAATCAGAAAATGATTCGCATTTGTGTAGCGGTGATTAAAACATACATTTAACCCTTTGATCACTCCTTTTTCACCCTTGATTGATTGTCTTATCAGGCGGGAGAGAATTTATTAGGCTTTATAGGATCACTTTTGATCAATGTTTATAAAGTAGCTTATCGCTCTGAGTCATGTTTGGCCATGACCACGAAGGCCTTCATTAATTAATTCACCAACAAAAACTTCCTTATAGGATGTGTCCCGCTGGTACAGCGGTAAGTCTGCGGATTTATAACGCTACAATCAGAAGTTCGATTCCCCTCGGTGGATTCAGTTAGTCTGATGTGGCTTTGTTGTAAGAAAACACAACCAATCATTATAGGATTATTCAGGACAAATTGTTCAATAAGTCCCAATGGTACGTGAAACAAAGAAAATGAGTATTTCGAACATGAGAAACATAAACTTTGTAAGGGATAGTAAGTTTTGAGTACAAACAATAATTTGTATTAGTTAATGTGATAAAAGTGTTATGATTGTGCTTAAACTTAAATGCAAGAGCAGGAAATATTATTCTCAATTTCTACGTATGTAACATATCTATGTCACAACAACCGTCTTAACAAAAATCTTGTAATAACGTATATTGACTGATAACCTGGAAATAATTAAAATGCTACCCTTGGCACGGACGTCATAATTTTTATATAACGTGTCAGTATTTTTATCCTTTCGAAAGATCTAGTTATTTCTTCCTGTTACTGTTGTTGCAAATAAACAATAAACCACTTTACTGTAAACGTTACGTTTCAACATATTCTGTCAAAAACAACACAAGTTTTCGAAATAGTCTTCTTTTACTGTGTAACTTTGTGGGATCCGAATGGCTCAGCGGTAAGTTTATTTAGTTACAACGCTAAAAATTCGAGTTTCGATACTGTAATGAGAAGAGCAAAGATAGCCTATTGTGTAACTTTAGGGTTAACAACAACCAAACTTTATGTGGTCCTAACATATGATAATAATAACAAATGTCTCTTCTGGAAATGGACAGATCATTGAAAGGAAAACTAACATAAAGATAAATTATGTTTTCTGTATGGAAAATTTTAACTATGTTAATGAAATCTCTTACACGTCTTACTTGAAGAACTCGTACTAAAACTTTATGGTTGACTAAAGCTGAATTCTATTGTATATTAATATATGTATATGTAAGAGAGTGAATATTTTTAATATACTGCACCACTGAACTCCCTGTTAAAATAGCCATCAGATACGGCTTCTGCCTTTTTTTACAACGTCCCTCGCCTAGTAAAAAAAAACAGATTAGTCACGACATACTACAGCAGCTGCCTGCTGAAATGATAATTCAAACATCAATCCGGATGTGTACATACACGTGCTTCCCAGTAGACATAATTTCTCTAAAGCATGCCTTAAAGTTTTCCTATTGTACAAAGGTTCAGTGTAGGTGTAGATGTCACGGGTGGAGCAGACAGGTGTTATCGGTAAAGATACACGATGCGACTATATATATATATATATAGAGAGAGAGAGAGCTAGCTAGTATTGTATTTAGATTCACTTCATCAGAAGGTTTTTACAAGATAAAATAATAAAATAAGTTTTATTAGGTTTAACAAACGAAAATTATTATTTTTATTGCTAATCAGAAAGGTAAGTTTGTCATTTTTCGCTGATGTTACGTTCTTGTGACCAAAATCTCTGAAACAAATCCATAACACATATAAATGTTAAATCCGAAAGAAACAGACAGATGAGGTATGTTACGTTTATTTTGAAGATAAATAGGATTTGGAAATACCCCGTATGCAATGTTAGACATCAGTAGTTTTTTTTATATAAATTATCAATTAATTGGTTGAGACTTAGTTTCATTTTGGAGTAAGTAACACCTTTAATAGGATAGTTTTGTACCTACTGTGATGCCCCTCAAATCCTTTAACACTTGATCTCTGACATAACATTTTTGAAGTTCATGTATACGTTTATCTGATTACAAATATGTCTGTCCCTTGTTTGAACTATTGAAAATTTCTGTATTTTTACATGATGGTTGGTAGAGGCTGGAAGTCGCAACCCGCTAGGCCATGCCGGGCTATTGAAAATTTCTGTATTTTTACATGATGGTTGGTAGAGCTGGAAGAAACTATCTTTACACTTTACGACATCCGATTTCCACATTGCAGACGATTCATTTGGTTAAAATAAAGCCCGGCATGGCCAGGTGGGTTAAGGCGTTCGACTGTCAATCTGAGAGTCGCAGGTTCGAACCCCGGTCGCACCAAACATGCTTGCCCTTTCAGCCGTGGGGGCATTATAATGTGACGGTCAATCCCACTATTCGTTGGTAAAAGAGTAGCCCTAGAGTTGGAGGTGGGTGGTAATGACTAGCTGCCTTCCCTCTAGTCTTACACTGATAAATTAGGGACGGCTAGCACAGATAGCCCTCGAGTAGCTTTGTATGAAATTCAAAAACAAACAAATAAACAATCGTTAAAATAAAAACAAAACAAACACAAAACAACTTGCAGTAAAAAACTGAAATAGCTCCATCATGACTTCAACCAACTAAGACTCAATGACTGAAGAACAGAATATACTTTAACTATTTATCTATGTTTGTCAGATAGATATATTTCCTCATCGAAAGAGAATAAATAATACAAATGATAACATTGGATGGGGATATTGTTCGCGAGAATAGTTTTGGATTTGTTTAACACTCCTACGAAAAGTGGGGCCTAATAGGCCCCAGAGCAACTTGAAAGGTTATTAATATTAGGCTAATAATTTTGTATTTAAATGAAATTTAAATGATATTTAATGAAATGAAATCAAATGAAATGGGAATTCCATTTAAATACAAATTTATTAACCTAATATTAATAACCTTTCAAGTTGCTCTGGGGCCTATTAGGCCCCACTTTTCGTAGGAGTGTTAAGTTAGTTCAGGTTATCAAACACGCGCGCTAGCTAATGTCGGTACACACATCACTGTCCACCTCATCCATGATATTCTAAAAGTACCAACACCTACCCGTATTTCTTGTCCCAGTTTTGAAGTGGTGTCAGAGCGATTACAATTTCGACATTATCCTTAAAGGATATATATATATATATACATGTTTTTTTTTTAATAAAGACTTTTATAGAAAATGATCCTTTTAAACCTAGAAGATTAACGTTACACTTATGGCGTATTTTTACATGTATATATAAACATATGTGACTACGATACCAGCTAGAAACAAACATATTTAGAAAATTCTGTACAGAGTTATAAGCTTCAAGCGAGATTCGTTCGTTTTGTTGAAACTGCGGCTGCTTGCCAATGAATCAGACTTCTGTGAGTTGGAAACTTAAAACTGCAAATGTTTTTTTTCACTGTAGTCATGCTCATTATAAAATACAAACGTTATGATAGTCAGCTCTGTGTTATACCAATTTTATACATCTCACGTGAAATGGATGTACATCGTTCACAGATCTTGAAAGGGTATCTCTAGTCTTCAGAAAGTCGTCCCGATATTCGGGCTAGTTAATATTTACTCTTCCCAGTAACAAAAAGAGAGAGAAGATGAAATGGAAATATTTAGATCTTTTTGTGCAGTCAAACCGTTTTATTGCAAAATAACTTCCCTTTTAAAAATAGGACATTCACTGTTATTCTTTAGACTCTCTATTTCTTTGATAATTAGCTGTGGTTTCCTTGAGTAGAAATGGTGTTTTATGGCTAAAGAAAAATGACAAACAACAGGAAAGTTTCGGTACCGCAATGATTAAAATACAGGCAATAAAATATCAGGCGAGTGTAGAACAAACATTGCATACACCTTTTTGGCTGGCCCTACATGGCCAGGTGGGTTAAGGTGTTCGACTCGTAATCTGAGGGTTGCGAGTTCGAATCCCGGTCGCACCAAACATGCTCGCCCTTTCAGCCGTGGAGGCATTATAATGTTTCGGTCAATCACACTATTCGTTGGTAAAAGAGTAGCCCAAGAGTTGGCGGTGGGTGGTGATGACTAGCTGCCTTCCTTCTAGCCTTACACTGCTAAATTAGGGACGGCTAGCACAGATAGCCTTCTTGTAGCCATGCTTGGCCATTATCGTGTTTTCAAAATGTAGAATTTCCTCTTAGTATTGCATTAGTGTACAACATGTAAAATAACTCGCATTAAGTGAGTAACTGTTCAAAATTTAACGTAAGTACAAAATCAAATTATATCTAATATCCCATATCACGACCTAACGATTGTATAGTATCATCGTAATGTAACACGACTTCATATGCAGAAGATTATCGTATCGTATCACGTTTTACCGATTTCAAAATCTACTTTGAAGATCTTCCTTCAGCACCTACGCATGAAAACATATCGTTAATTTAACATAAAATTATATAAAGATGTTGCTTCTCATGGTCAGGTGGTGACGGCGCTCGACTAGCAAACTGAGAGTCACGAGTTTGAATCCCGGTTACACCAAACATGTTCGTCTTTTTAGTCGTGGGTGCGTTATAATGTGACGGTCAATCTCACTGTTCGTTGGTTCAAGAGTTAGCACCGGGTAGTAATAATTAACTGCCTTCCTTCTATTCTTACACTGCTAAATTAGGATGGTTTGATTTGCGCATATAGCTCTCCTGGAACTTTGCGGGAAATTCAAAACAAACAAAAAATCTACAAAGCACATTATAAAAACCAAATAGACGGTATATCGTAATATTCACAACTGAATTATGAGAGTGTGTTTTTTTAAACACGAAATTTAAAAGAAGTAATATAAATTGTATAATTATTGGAAAACAGACGAAATTTAAGACAGTCTGTTATTTGTTAGTCGAACGCCTCGTCCAGTGCTATATGAACATTCAGATAGATTCATACCTTCATCACTGCTATATGATCACTTAGATAGATTCATACCTTCATCACTGCTATATGGTCACTTAGATAGATTCATACCTTCATCACTGCTATATGATCACTTAGATAGATTCATACCTTCATCACTGCTATATGATCACTTAGATAGATTCATACCTTCATCACTGCTATATAATCATACAGATAGATTCTTACCTTCATCAATGCTATACAATCACACAGGTAAATTCATACCTTCATCACTGCTATATGATCATACAGATAGATTCTTACCTTCATCAATGCTATACAATCACACAGGTAAATTCATACTTTCATCACTGCTATATGATCACACAAATAAATTCATACCTTCATAAATGCTATACAATCACACAGATAAATTCATACCTTTATCACAGCTATATGATCACACAGATAAATTCATACCTTTATAACTGCTATATGATCACACAGATAGATTCATACCTAAATCACTGCTATATGGTCACTTAGATAGATTCATACCTAAATTACTGCCATATGATCACTTAGATAGATTCATACCTTCATCAATGCTATACAATCACACAGGTAAATTCATACTTTCATCACTGCTATATGATCACACAAATAAATTCATACCTTCATAAATGCTATACAATCACACAGATAAATTCATACCTTTATCACAGCTATATGATCACACAGATAAATTCATACCTTTATAACTGCTATATGATCACACAGATAGATTCATACCTAAATCACTGCTATATGGTCACTTAGATAGATTCATACCTAAATCACTGCTATATGATCACACAGATAAATTCTTACCTTCATAACTGCTGTATGATCACACAGATAAATTCTTACCTTCATCACTGCTATATGATTACACAGATAGATTCATACCTTCATCACTGCTATATGATCACACAGATAAATTCATACCTTTATCACAGCTATATGATCACACAGATAAATTCATACCTAAATCACTGCTATATGATCACTTAGATAGATTCATACCTAATCACTGCTATATGATCACTTAGATAGATTCATACCTAAATAACTGCTATATGGTCACTTAGATAGATTCATACCTAAATAACTGCTATATGGTCACTTAGATAGATTCATACCTTCATCACTGCTATATGATCACTTAGATAGATTCATACCTAAATCGCTGCTATATGATCACTTAGATATATTCATACCTCATCACAGATAGATTCTTACCTTCATCAATGCTATATGATCACTTAGATAAATTCATACCTTCATCACTGCTATATAATCATACAGATAGATTCTTACCTTCATCAATGCTATACAATCACACAGGTAAATTCATACTTTCATCACTGCTATATGATCACACAAATAAATTCATACCTTCATAAATGCTATACAATCACACAGATAAATTCATACCTTCATCACTGCTATATGGTCACATAGATAAATTCACACCTTCATCACTGCTATATGATCACACAGGTAAATTGATACCTTCATCATTGCTGTATGATCACACAGATAGATTCATACCTTCATCACTGCTATACAATTACACAGATAGATTCATACCATCATCTCTGCTATATGATCACACAGGAATAATCATTTGAGAAGACCTTCCACACACCTTTACGATCACATAGAAATAGTTATATGAGAAAACCATCATTTCCATATGATCACATAGAAATAGTCATATGAGAAGACCTTCCTAACTGTTTACATTGACAAGAAGAAAGATTACAAAGTTTATATCTTTATACTTTAGGTTTAAAAAAGATGACAAAGTAAAAATATCATTTTCAATGCTTTAAATTTGAAAAATATCTTTCTTGATGTTTTTTGTTCTCCAAGGAATAACAAAGCCAAGAAACCAATACCACTTACTTGCAATCAGTGAGACTTAACAAACAAGAATGTCTTCATAACTAATTTGTGTCTAGTGAAGGATAACAATAGAATAACACTTTCCCACTAAATTCCTGATCAGTGAGATGTGACACAAGTAATTTTATTGATAACTTCATTATAATACTGTGAGAGATCAGATTGAGGAACACCTTAACTGCTGCTCATGATCACACAGATAATCTCTTGATTATCAAGATATGACAAAATAAGCACTTTTTTATGGTTAGAGTGAGATCACAAAGCCAGTTGGCTTCCCTTACATTTGGAGTAACATGATAGAATGTCAGGAGTATTGTTGCCTTTTGTTTAAATTGAGATGACAAAATAGTTCATCTCTCTTTTAACCCCTTATTTATATTAAAATGGCAAGTTCATCGTTCTTTCACTTTTGGGCTAAGAGTGATATGACAATCACGTAACCTGTGTCACTGTGTAAAATAATATGATAAACTCAGTTGGCATCTCTGTCTAGTATATGTTTAAAGTGACATGAGACGTGCTACAGATTATCTCTTTTTTGGTGAGATAATAAAGACCATAATGTTCTTTAATTCTTTGTGTATAGAATAACGTATCAAAGTCAAAGGACTTTTAGAGCACATATCAAAGTTAAATCACACGTTTTGCATCTTTATGCTTACATTGATGTATATAAAAGTCTGATCACATTTTGTACTTTGCTATGTTTAGGAATATGCCAGAGCTACATTGTGTCGCTCATACCACTTATATTTTTTATGTGGCATTTCAAAGTCAAATAATATCTCTTGTGTTTAAAGTGATATATCAAAATTTGATTGCATGTTTAAAGCGACATATCAAAGTCTATTCACATCTCTTATGTTTAAAGTGACATATCAAAGTATGATCATACCTCTTATGTTTAAAGTGACATATCAAAGTATGATCATACCTCTTATGTTTAAAGTGACATATCAAAGTCTGATCACATCTCTTATGTTTAAAGTGACATATCAAAGTCTATTCACATCTCTTATGTTTAAAGTAACATATCAAAGTCTATTCACATCTCTTATGTTTAAAGTGACATATCAAAGTATGATCATACCTCTTATGTTTAAAGTGACATATTAAAGTCTGATCACATCTCTTATGTTTAAAGTGACATATCAAAGTCTGATCATATCTCTTATGTTTAAAGTGACATATCAAAGTTTGATCACATCTCTTATGTTTAAATGGATATATCGAAGTTAGTGTGCATCTCTTATGTTTAAATGGACATATTGAAGTTAGTGTGCATCTCTTATGTTTAAATGGACATATTGAAGTTAGTGTGCATCTCTTTCCCCTTCGTCTAACAGACTAAAGTTAGACTACATGTCTTACTTCTCATTGTTTAGGATCATACTTTTCAGTTAAATCATATCCTATTCTTTATGTTTGAAATGATGTATAAAAGTTAAGACTCGTCTTTTTTTACTTTATAATTTCAATGTAATCATAAAACTAAAAACGAGTACTTCACTATTAATTATTCTGAGAGTAAAAGAAAGTAGCGAAAATTTAATCTGGTTTTATGTACCTGAGCAATCTGAACGTTTTCAGCACGTGCTTTACGTGAAAGAAAATATTAGTGTCAATACGTCACTCTCATAGCTCTCTCGAGACGTATATCATTGTGAAAGATTATATATCTCTTTGTAGATAAATATCTTATTTGTCGTTAATTTTTCACGTTAGCGCTTTACCGAACTTCCAAACAAAATTATTATGTTTTTATAACGACGTTCGTATTGTCATTGGCGCCAGGTGGTACAAACCTTAACATTAGCAGTTATAAAGATAGACCAATGACGTTTAATATGTACTTCAAGACCAGCTGACAACATCGGTTAAGTGCTATCTCTGCGTTATCTATAGATATGCCCTATTATGAAACCCCAGTTAGAATAATGTCAAGGAATATCCCGATGTTACAGCAGATCTTGTAACTTAAGGTAGATTATAACAGTCCACATTTAACCAGCTATATGTTGCAGTGATATACCATAGAATGTAATATTCCAGTTTCAGTTAGCTGTTTATTGATGTAATATACTGCAACCTGTAACAGTCCACGTTTCATTAGTTATACGTAACTCTGATATATTTCAGGAACATTTTTAATTGTCTTCTATGTGCAGTAAATCTATAATTTAAGTGTCAGCGATGCTGTTCCCTCAGAAGTAATAAGATAAGATATTTTGTTAAAACTCCTATCATTCACCGTCTATCCTTGTCCCTCTCACTCACCCAACCACCCCCAGTGGCTCAGCGGTAAGTCTGAAGGCTTATAACGCTAAAAATCAGGTTTCGATACTGGCAATGGACAAAGCACAGATAGCTAGCTCATTGTGCAGTTTTGCCCTTAACAACAGTCGATTTAAGAAACAAATTGTTTCCTTGGTAATAACTAGGTAAGCAATTTGGTTAAAAATCAAATATTTCAGCTTCTTCACTCGATAATAATATAACGTATGAATTGTCTCCATATTTTGTTAAAATAACACCTTTCATCTTTCCTCGATTATACTACAATACAAGGAACTTTTTGAAACTTTAAATTTCTGTCAAATGTTGAGATCGTTCGATTGATGCTTAGTTATCATGTAAAACATGGGTCCGATGGATCATACGTCACTAGAATTCCTGTATAGATAGTTTTATACATGTTCTAAATGCAACTGAAAAAAAAAAAAACTGTGCGTGTGTCGATATTCGATTATTTTCCCGCCGTTTGTCTGCGTCCCAGGAATGAGACAACTGAACGGTTAAGAATGGGAAACTTCCCTTCTATTTCCCTCAGGCTGGCCCCTCCCTACATTGAATAGCATCCCTGGGGTCGGGAAAGATCGCATAGCACCTGGCCTTTGAATCAGACCACTTCTTTCATATGTGAGTGTTCCTATAGGATCCCAGACATGTATGCAGGTTTTGGTTATTTTGTTCCGTGGAAGACACAGATGGGCAGCGGTCAGTATATTTTCCTATCTATCCTCTACCTCAGAGTAAGTAGTTATGGGAACTAAAAATGAACGGGTACATTCGAGTCCTTGGGTACGTGAAGCATTCATTTAAATTTTGTGTTGTTTTTTTTTCTTCACCTGAAAGAAAAGATTGTGTTGCGAATAAAGTATCAAAACTTGGGAATCTCTCGTTGCCTAGATACGTAAAAAATCGAACGCTTTTATTCTTAAACACGCTGTATAAAATGCATCCACGTTTTTTAGGCTTAATACCTAGTATCGATAAGTCGTAAAATAAATGGCTTTAAATTACACAGGCCTGCGAATTTAAACTTCATAAGTTATTTTGATTTTAATAATGGATTTTCTACAACTTTGCTACACAGATTTCTAAAAAGAAAACTATTAATTAGATCAAGTTATTATTTCGTTTACCACAGAAAACGTTTTTTATTATTATATTTGGGTTATATAAAACGATTAATAGAACTCTCACGTTGAGACTGGTCAAAAGAAATCTATAGCCAGTGGTTGTTAACGTTTCAAGAATGACAAAATGCGATCCAATTTCAATGAAAATGATCCACTTGTATAAAAGTACGTATGAGCTTTTGTGAAAAATCTGTACGTGATGGAGAGAATTAGATGCCACTTCTGGATTTAGCGTTGTTTGTTTGTTTGTTTTTGAATTTCGCACAAAGCTACTCGAGGGCTATCTGTGCTAGCCGTCCCTAATTTTGCAGTGTAAGACTAGAGGGAAGGCAGCTAGTCATCACCACCCACCGCCAACTCTTGGGATACTCTTTTTACCAACGAATAGTGGTGGATTTAGCGCACAGCAGTTACTGTAAAACATATAAAATTATCACAGGCCTATGTTATTTGTCTATTTTGTGATTGATGAAACGAAAGAAGCTTTCCACCGAGAAATAACATAGAGTCAACGTTTCACGTCATTGTATTAAACGCTGAAAATACTTACATTCGTATTTAATTATTTGAAAACAATCATATTGTGTTTTGTTTCATGTTTTTATAATGAGAGGTTATGAACACTTAGAGATAACTAAGTACATACGTAAACCGGCTAGAAGTGCCGTAAGCCGAACACGTTTAATTATTGCTGTAGCTTAAAAATAAATACCCTACAGTTCAGTAATATACACAGTTAGCACTAACACTCTATTCATATTAAACAATGTCTGTTAGAATTTTATTTTTTCTGAGTCTTGTATTATCGTCGTTTTAAACTAAGTCATGTGAGGAAAGAGAATAGTCAACCAATGAAGTATTAAATGGTGTAAACTGTGTTAGAATAAAGTCTGAACACGTGTAGAAATTGACTATCCCTGCTGGCTATACTTTATCATATGTAAAAAAAAAATAATAATGATTAAATAATTTGTTTTACAAACTTCGAATACATGTGTAACGTTCCGTCGAATTTTTAGACTTGTGCCGTTCCTAACAACAACAAGGTATTTGCCATTCAGAAGGTTGGGAACTTGGAAAACTCTCTGTCCTGTATCCTTCCCATTCAAGGTAGGTGTTAAGCTTCACGCACAATGTCACGTGTTGTGTTTGTGGTACTTCCAATAAGAACTACTTCAGAGAGTTCGGTAATTACCTCGTTTTTCTGTTCCACTGTTTTATATTTGTTTTCTAATAACAGTTTGTGTATCTGAGTCATGACAACCAACAAGTAGGATCAGTCGGCCTAGTTTCTACTGATCCAAACCACATACCGGATTGTAATTGTCGTTCACAGTGATAATGCTGCTAACATAGAACGTCCTGAGACAGTGAGCTAGGGTGTGCCATAGCCCAGATAATAGTAGTGTATTGTGGCTCAACGACCAGTGGCCTCCTATTTTAGGCTATGCTAGAAGCAACCATGTAAAAGGTAATAGTCGTTAAAGATAAAGAAAAGTAGCCAATAGGCTTCACCCTAGTCTCGACTTCATATCTGGTAGTATTTTAATTTTGTCAGGGTTGTATTTTGAACCGTATCAATCTTTAATATCTTCTCGTTGTTATGCGCTGAGACGTTATGTAGATATCAAACGAGTGTAAAAGTACATTCTATTTTACTTTTTAGTAATAAAATAGATAGTGGTAGATAACAGATGAAAACAATACGCACTTGTTTAAAAAAAGTAAAAAAATACCTTCCTCCCCTATTGTATGTGCATCAATGTCGTGTTCCATTATGTATTAATTAAATTCACAGTTGCCTTCAATGTTAGACCAAGATAAGTTAAATGACTGAGAACAGTGAAAGGTAATTCACATTTACTCTCAGTGTTAGACCAATATATGTAATTTAATCGGCTTTCTGAACAGATTTAAACTTGTTTACTAAATACTTAGTCTTAGTGTTAAACCAAGATAAAGTGTGTTTGTTTGTGTCGAATATTCGCTAAAAGCAAGTCAAGAGCTCATTACGCTAGCCGTCTCTAATTTTGGGCTTATATATCAGTTAGTCAACAGCACCCACATCCAGTTCTTGGACTACTATAACCAAATAGTTGGATTTGGCTGTCACTTTTGTAATTCATCCATAATTTCAAAGTACAAATTCTAGTATTGTTTTTGCAGCGACGGAGATTGAGCCATGGACCCTCGGATCCACAATCTGGCGCACGTACATCCTGGTAACAACTAACAACGTCCGGCCCTTAAGGTACTGTAGACGATTGTCTTGTAACAGTGGAATATTTTCATGTACCTAATCAAGGCCAACAATTTATTCTGGAAGAAAGTGTTTTTTTTTTAATAATAATAATATATATAAATTGTGTTGTTTTTAATGGAATTTCAGGTCGTCTGAACTTGTTCCATTAAAATATACACTTATCTCGACATTTCAAAAAAATCATTTAAATTGTCAGGAAGAAACAAAAATACGAATCTGTTTTGCAATGATTTAGCTAGTTAAATACGTTTTTAATCATTTGCAATTTGTATCATTATTAATTTTTATGTTCATTTTTCAATTACGTTTGACGCTTTCTGAACTGTATTCTCATCAGTGTACAAAGACGCATTCATTTCCGGTTGCTAGCAGCACCAGGGAAAAGAACCCTTAAATCATAAAATTTTAATTATGATGTGGAAATTTGTTCTAGCTCACCGAACCTTGACTTGAAAAATTAATTATTACTCGTAAACAGGTAATTATCTTGTTAATCTAATTTTCACCAGATTTTTAATATGAAGCTTCATTGTCAGAAAAAGTATATTTGTCGAAGTTCCTACGTTCGTAACACCAAACCTGTTACTTACAAAAAGTATAATACACCATAGGCTTAACTTCATTCTTTTAGCCTAACTGTTGTAAGGCAGAGAACATTTTCTGGTCAGTTGCTGTCTGTGATTCAGTTTTGTTGTAAAGTTTTGCTAATTTCCCTTTAGCTAGCTTCAGTTTGTCATGTTTGGATTAGCTCGGTCCTGACTCACTTCTATATTATACTGAATTTCAAGTCAATGTTGTAGCCTTCTTTTAGATGTATTATTTGATATAGGTACAAATGTTAATCCTGTATTTTGTAATATACAAGCGTTGTGTGTGTGTTTTCTAATATCAAAGCCACATTGGGCTATCTGCTGAGTCCATCGAGGGGAATCGAACCCCTGATTTTAGCGTTGTAAATCCGTAGACTTACCGCTGTATCACCAGGGAACTACAAGCGTTGTATTAAAATGCAGTAGCGAGATGGAGGAAACGATTTTTGTTGTTATTGTGATATTTGAAGAAAAATGTGTAATGATAAAAACCGCGGTATGTGAAGTTAATCACTTTATCATTTCCACCGTGGGTGCATGTAACACAATAACGGAAAAAATAAACGCTTCAAGTTGCTTCTACTTCCTTCTTTTTTTGTAGGGAGGAACAACGTTATTTTTTTAAAATTCACGTAAAGAATAATTCATCAGGTTTTTCCTGTTGAAAGTGCTGTATCTGTATAGTAGAAATAATACAGTGTTTAATATTTTGTATCGCAGTGAGGTTTTCCTATTAATATGCTATAGATAGATCAATTATAAGGAATGCCCTGTTTTAATTATTACTTCAAATTGTCATTTTACAGGAAACTTTGATTTTTCTTTCTGTAATAGAGCATTTCCTCAAGGTAAACTGTTAACTTAGATGAAATATTCTATTCGTAATTCTTATATACCACGCAATTCAGTTTTTGTTGGTAAGTTAACAGCTGAACTAATTAGAAAAAATCACAAATTTAATTAATTATTTCAAAAATATGTTATTGAATCCTACTGAAACCGTTTTGTTAAGAGATCCTTCATTTAGTGGGATGGGAATAACATGCATATCTAAATAACGTCGTTCACGTAAGTAGGATTGTTTTGATAAAGTAAGTCTCCTTCTGGAAAATTATAATGCTAAGCCTATTTGGGGAGAATTTTTTTAAATTTTTTTTTAGGCGGCTTTCAGCAAATTTATAACTGATTAGGGAATTTTCCATGACAAATATGAAAACTGAAATTATTTGATTTATTCGTGTGTAAAATATTTCTGTTAAGCAATTATCGATATTTTTGATATTTTGCTTGTCGCGTATGGATCATTATCTTTTCATGCAGGGTTGCACAATGAACCATGTCCAAACAAGTATCAGGATAATAATTTCAACAAACACTCAGAGCACGTTTGAGTGAGGACAAAGTACCAAAAGTAGATAACCAGCTACTTTAAAAGTCTATAAGCCTTATTTATTCGATTTTAACAAATTAGTTTTATAAATAACGTATTTCTCATTAAACTGTAAAGGTAACTCGAAAGTTAAACCCATCGTTTGGAAGAGTTTTGTAAGTATTAAGAAAAACTGTCACCATGGCAACAGTTAGGAATTGTATATTGTTGTTTCCTGATAAGGATGACACAAACACGTCTTAAACGTTACCAGCGTTTAAATACTTGACTAGTCACCATTTATTTTTCTTGTGATTATTGTTTTTTGTGTCTGCATTAATTTTAACGTGTTTATTGCTGATGGTATAATGGTAAAGGGAGCTCACAAACCATTATTGTTTTGTTTTCATGCTTGTTAACGTAGTTTATTGCAAGTTGCTGATGGTTTAACTGAGTTTATCATTGTTCAGGTATAGAACTGACTAGTTCACGAACAAAAAATTCCGAATACAGATTATAACTTAAGTTAAACATGAGTTGTAATGGAAGTTAGTTTTGCCGTGATTCTCCATATTGCATCAAACTCCATTCTCCAAACACAAAAAGACGTATACCTATAACCCGAATAGAGGTAATGAGTTTCTTACGCCTATCACTAGAGGAGATTTAACTATTTTCTTACGTGTTTCTTCAACCGCTTCATTTACCTATAACAAACTTTGCGCCTGAATTTTAGCTTCACGAAAAGAAAAAAAAAAGCTCGTTGAACATTCTATAAATTCCATTCTCAAAAAGTACTTAGATGTGTGAGCTAATGAAGTCTTATTACATAGTCACTATAGTGCTTTGCATTATAATTACATTTTCTGTGCAATAACAACTCTGCTTTGCATATTAATACAATTTTCTACAGAATTTTGACTCTTATTTACAGGCTGATAACATTTTCTGCACAAACATTAACTCTGTTTCACATACGAAAGATTTTCAGTACAATTTCAACTCTGTTTTTTGTACTAATTATACTTCCTGTAAAACATTAACTCTGCTTTGCATGCTGAAGTAATTTTCTGTACAATTTTATCTCTGCTTTGCACAATAACAACATTTTCTGTAGAATTTCAACTTTACGTGCTAATTAAACGTTTTAAACATTTAATTATTAATTGATTAAATTTTGTAGGAGTTAAACTCAGATGTAAATTAAATTACTTTTCGTTTTATTTTTACATAATGTTACTGCCACTGCTATTAACTTATTTTTTTTTATTCACTTAAAAAGTTATGCCTTCTGTTTTGGTCATTTTAAAATGACAAAGAAGAAGAAATATTAATATCACATTTGCACGTATCTCAAAGATGAATTTATCATAAACATGAGAAATAAACACACACAGAAAAACAAACTACACACCAGAATGATTGATCTGCCTCATAATTTTTTATATATTAGACTAGATGAAGTACTCTTTCGTTGGATAAGTGAATTAAAGACTGGTTTGTAACAAAGGATAGGAAATTGTGTTTCTATTTTTTTCTTAACATAATAAACACTAAAAATTTAATTAAAATACATTAAGGTATCGATACTGAAAAGAAAGACATTGTTTTCAAGAATTCTATATATGTGAAATAAGCTTAGGGGTCCACGCCCCCCCCCCCTTCATCCTGTATGGCTGTGTCAAGTTGTGGTGATTTGGTACTTTTCCGAAATTAGATGGGCGGAAGGGTCCGAACCCCCACTTATCTCATGACTTTCCTCATGTCATCGTGTATAACAGTGTCAAATTTGGTGCTGATTGATCAAGAAAAGTGGAAACACACATACTGACGTTTATTAATTTAGACTGAAACTACAAAACAAGAAACGGAAAGAATAAACGAAATCTCAAACGATCCTCAAATTTCAAATTACACACAAAAATCAAGTATTAGGTCCAAAACACTCTTTTCACACACCTGTGTATTTTATGACAACGAAAATTAATGTTGCACTAACCGGCCGTTTTCACCACAAACAGCTGGCGGAATTCTCTTCGTACTTAAGAATTGTGTTTTGTATTCCAAAATACGTCTATTTTGAAATAAGTTACAAATTAATAGTTACAAATAAATTAATGTGGTGTAATAGCCACACTAGGTTTCCGTGAATTCATAAATAGAGCTGTTAGTAATGGTTCCCATGTACCATTGTTAAAGTGACCAATCTTTATCAAATGTGCCATCAATCAGATACAAACAATAGATCTAAGAGCAGAAGTAGCCAAAAATGTGGAGTATTATCTGATGTGTGCTTGGCATAATGTTCTTCATCTATCGTGGGTCTACAGTTATTTGTAATAATATTTTTGTGTTTTATGTGCAGTTATTAAGAATTTTATATACCAGCTAAACGTCCCTCTGTACAGATGTTGGAAAGAAAAGAGTAATTGGCATTATAATTTAAATAAGAGCTTTCTTATAAAACTAATTTTCACAATTAGGTCTGGAAAGGTATCCACAAGTAAGATCAACTTGTGTTAAGTTATACATTTAGAGCTTTAGAATAACTGAGTGTGTTTTTATTTTCTTTTTTTCTTAGATAATGGAAATCTTCAGATTGGTATTTTATCCTTAATTTTACCTTAAAGACCTAGATTAAAGGCCCGGCATGGCCAAGCGCGTTAAGGCATGCGACTCGTAATCTGAGGGTCGCGGGTTCGCATCCCCATCGCGCAAACATGTTCGCCCTTTCAGCCGTCGGGGCGTTATAATGTTACGGTCAATCCCACTATTTGTTGGTAAAAGAGTAGCCCAAGAGTTGGCTGTGGGTGGTGATGATTAGCTGCCTTCCCTCTAGTCTTACACTACAAAAGTTGGGACGGCTAGCACAGATAGCCCTTGAGTGCGAAATTCAAAAACAAAACAAACAAGCGTAAATAAAATTGATAATAATTACAATCTGTTTATTTAATCCAGCTCACCACATAACAGTCATTCTTCACGAAAGTCTACTACTAGTGCGTTTGTTATATCTTAATGACTTGTTAAGTCCTGGTACTGTACGAAAGGCCTCGTCGGCCCTGGATGTGGCTGATGTAGTGTAACTGATACAACACATTCTTTTTCTTTTTTTTCACTTACAAGTTATCAGAATTCACAGAATCCAAACAATGGAAAGCTTGTTAAATAGTGTAGTTGGCGATTGGTATTGTTGGCAAGCTGATTACCTTCTAGTCTTTTTCTCGAAAATTAGAGTTAGCTCAGATAGCTGCCGTGAAGCTTTGCGCGAAATCTAAGAAAAAAATACGTTTTCAAACATTACGCATGCTGGCCAATTAGCGAAATTAGTGTACATTAAATAAAAATTGAAAATTGCACATTTTTATTAAGTCTGTAAAAGTATTAAGTAAAATACTAAGTTCGGGCGTGGCCACATAGTAAGTGTGCTTAATTGTGTATCTCAGAGTCCCGTTGCCGCTGAAATGCGCTCTACATTTTGGCACCATTGGTATTTCATAATAGTAACGGTCAACTACCACTAATTAACTAAAGTAACCCATAAGTTGGTGATTGGTACTGTTGAATAGGCTCCCTCTAGTCTATCGGTTTAAAATTAGGAACGTGTAATTTTTTTTCTAACTTAGTGCATATTTCCGCAATAAATAATCTTATGGTAAGGTCATGACAATATAGGTAACACTAGTCGTTAAGTGTCTATATTTTCGGTTTAAATACAACAGTAGTATATGTAATTGTTTAAACGTATTACAATGATAATAAAATGTTTTTAAAATATCCCTTTGCACCTTTCTCTAAGATCTATTATTGTCTCAAGTATCTGTGAATCTTTTAATCTCTGTATGGATAGGCTTAACTGCTATGAGTAACAATGAGTTTACGTTTAGTGGGAATAGCTATTCAAGGGCGAAAGGAAATAACATAATTTATTAAATTGCTCGCCAGCTTTCTGATAATACGTTATCTCAAGAAAACTGTAAATTTATTTGTGGTGTATCACTGGCATGCGAATTTTTCAAAATAAATTCTCTTTCATCAAGATCTATATATAATATTTGCTTTTCTTCGAATTTAGTAGGAACGACACGCCTTTCGCACGTCTCTGTCTAAGCAATGAATTTAAAGTCCTTGCGTGAAGAGCCTCACGGAACCTCACCAAATTAGCTATTGATTGATGCACTTCATGATACCATAATAGGCTTAACTGTATTTTTGTGATCCGTGACAGCGTAATGATTTTGTTGTTATTCAAATACATTTGTTCTTTTTTGCACTATATTGTTTTCTGTTCTAATTTAAAACTAACTTGAGAATTTAGTTTGAAGTACTCCGGTTTAAAAAAAAATTGAAACCGTACAAAATATCTTGAATTTGCAGTTGAAATTTCATAATAAATTCCATTCTAAAAAGTCTTAATCAAAGTAACTTCTAGAATATCTCCTTGATCACTAATATAATTTAAAGTTTAAAAATATACACGGAGATTTGCTACCAGTTTCAATAAATGCCTTAGTTCGTTTAAACCAAGGTGAAGTATTTGTTGTTTATGTTAGTAAACACCACTCCTTTGACGTCACGTTTGATGTCAACTTCAGTATTTATTGCAAGAGATCCTAGTCTGGAAGAAAATTTTATGCATAACAGTATCATATGCTTGAACAAAATGCCTTAGGGAACTTAGGTTAATAGCGAAGCTGAATACGTGATTGGCTTGTATGCGTCACGTGGCCTATTGTCTATGCGTTGATAGGTCACCACTTTTAGATGTGAAGTGCTCTATTTTCTCGTCTACAAAAGGTCGAATGTAACGACACGTAACGTAGCTGTTGCGAGACGGTATAAAAGTTCTGGAACATTTTTGTTACTTGAAGCATCTCTTAGTTTAAAATATGTAACTGCTGTCCCGAATTTATATAGTTTCCAAACACTTTCCTAATACCACTATAGCAGATAAATTTAGAAAGTCTTAAAATCCTGTAATACAAAATTAACTTATATCAATTAATAAGATGCAAAGAAGAAACTGTAATTACTGGCTTGAGTGAGAGCTTGAATCACGTGCTAGTTGAAAACCGAAAATGACAGAAAACCAGTAAAAATCGAAGTCTTTAGCCTTCCTTTAAACACCTTTCTTTATCTTTCTTACGCTGTCTATTATAGTCTACCAACCTATCAACCTCTGATTCACATGCTTGCCTATGATCCAACTGGATGACTTTCCTTCGACTTAACTTTGTGTTTTATTAATTTTATTTTTTAACTATTCTCACGTTTCTCAATATTTACGTCCTATGTTTTTTTTGTACGTTTAGTTGTTTTTTTTCCCATTTCTCGTCTTCCACGTTTTCTTTTCTTCATTGGATTTCTCTGCTGAGTAATTAAAGATGCTGCCCGTCATCTTTATAATAAGTATATATTCTGTCTGGTTCCCATTTTCTCTACGTTACTGTGTGTTTGATTTCCTTATATTCTTATTTCTCGGTTATTCTGCTAATTTATTACTTCTCATGCTTTACTTTTTTTTTCTGGCTTTATGACTTCTCTAATTCTTCAGTCATTCTGTCACTCTCACTTCTTTTAATATTTCCTTTTCCCCTCTTTATTTTTCCTCTGATCTCCCACTTTTGATATTTAGTTTTTCTACTATTAACGCCATCGATATCTTGTATTCTTTTCACCCTCTGCCTTCAGTTTTCTTTTATTTCACTTTTTTAAAGTCGTCTGTTATCTCTGCGACTTGTTGAACTAATGATGATGTCATGTCAGTTTTATGAAAAACAAAAGCAGTATAATTTCTCTTTCTCTCTATCCATCCCTTCTTCTTTCTTTCTTTTTGAAACAGTGCCACCTTGTCTTCTTAACAGTAACCCTATCTCTATCTCTGACTTTAGTGGCATGATTTACTTTTCTTTCTGAATGTTTCGTGGCTCAAGAGGAAGAACTGTGGTAGTCGCAAAACCTTGGTTACATAAGCATGAAATCTTGTAGATTCGGTGTCTCCATTCAGTCGTGGAACTTAATCCAAGTATAACGTTGTGTCTAGAATTTATGTTACCTGCATGCAGTGTTGTTGTTTTTCTCTTCTTTTATTTCCCTCTAAGGGTTTCCAACTGACCTCAGCTATGGAAAGAGTCAATGGTCATTCAGGTTACTCTCTGATGTACCAGAATAAATGGAAAAGACCTCTAACTTAAGGGCTGGCCAGCCAGTAACGGTATCTTCGTTTCCTTTCCCACGCTCCGGTGCATGCTTGAAGGGATTTGAAAACTTTCGACCATTAGGTAGCGCTAGCTACTCGGTGGAAGAGGTATGCTTGCTTCCGTTTCACCTTACCGGTGTTTGTCTGCTATGCAGGTGGAACAATACAGTAGGGCTACTGATCATCCTTCATGCTGTTCTTTGAATAATCTGTGTCACTTTGTTTGACTACTGGCTTTTATTCTAAGTTGACCTAATAGTCAGTGCCCAAATATAGACTCCATCAATAAATGTCTCATAGAATATTTGTAAAAATGTACTGAGACTCTTTTTTTTTTTGTTTTCCCACACAACGGAGTTAAAAACTTTGTTCATTTTCCGCCATTTCTCTTTTTTACATCCGTCGACACAGTTATCAAGTGTAAATGGGTAAATAAAAAAAAAAAAAAATCACGGAACTATGTTCCTTCAGATTTGAAAACAACACACGTTTAACATTCTCACAAATTCCACAACAGAATATTCCCGTTAATGGGGTATGAGCTTACTGTAGTACATAACCATTATGTTAGGAATTGTACCTCCTGGCTGAACGTTGATACTTTATAAAAGTAAGTTATATTTTTTTTTTTCTTAGCTAGTATAGAGACAAATTGCGGTGTAATCAGAAAGAAAGAAATGAAAAACAAAGATATTCATTTTGACCAAATGTTTCACAAATAGCATTTATCTTATACTAACTAGTGTATTTGTTTACAAGATGATTTTAAGTTTTCTTTCAAACAGTATTTAAAAACATTAAACCCTAGAATTTTACAAGTAACATGTATTTTGTACCTATGGCAAAGCTGTTGAGAAAACATGCCGCCGGTTGTAATACTGAACTCCTGACAAGATCAAAGACAATCAGCTTCATTCACCAACCACGAAGGAACTGAGGTCACATTTATAACACTCCCATAGCTTAAAGTGCTGGGATTATTTTGTGATACCACATGGATTCGAACCCGGCTCACCAACTTCGAAGTTCTGACACATGGCCAGTTCGCGCCCATTTTTGATGGAATCCATGAATCGGCTTTCTAAACCCGTTTTTCTAAATTATTTATACTCAAAACTGCTTGTGGGTCCATGGCTTTGTTGATTACTAGAATCTGTAATTATGTATGAGTTACATAAAAATAAAAAAATAGTAATACAATTTAATCACACTAACTATTGCTGGCATCCTTTATATATATTACATGAAAAACTAGAGTGCTGTTACCCAATTATTGAAGCCAGTTTTTCACAGTAAACGTTATAAAAAGTAAAAACCACAAAATTATCCAATCAGGTACAGTTTGAGAAACACATAGTGAACGGTATAAAAATAACTTAGTAACCTGAAGGTTAGTGCACAAACACAATAAAAGCTTTTATTGTGTTTTAGTAGTTACAATAATTTATTTATGTTGAAACTGATACACTTGTCAGTTTTTCGTTGTATGCATGGTTCAGGTATGGTAGGCTATGGTCCAGGGAAATATCTTTACAGGTAAATATAAGCGATTGTGCGGTACTGTAAACATTGGTATAGGTTTTACTAATATTGTATACTGTAAACATTGGTACAGGTTTTACTAATATTTGTGTTATTTATGAATGATACGAAGGATGAAAAATGTTTAAATTTTATAAATAAGTTTTCTAAATTTCAGTTTGTTTATAATGTAACAGAAGATGAGAAACCCCAAGAAATACCTACTGTTCCTACCAGGGGACAGTAAGTGAATGTTTTAGTGGGTTCTAATATTTGAAATACATACGGAATGCAATACAATTTTCATCTTTTGTTTGACTTTTACTGATTATTCATGCACACAAGTAATTCATGTTTTACATAGAAGCTGTTATAATGGTATTACAGCGGAATAAAATTCATATTGGTTTCACAACAAAATTTGCCCCTCATTTTTGAGACTGTGAGAACGATATAGCAGTGCCGTTCATATCAAAAAGGTGGATATGAATTTTTTGAATTTCGCGCAAAGCTACACGAGGGCTATCTGCGCTAGCCATCCCTAATTTAGCAGTGAAAGACTGGGAAGGCAGCTAGCCATCACCACCCACCGCCAACTCTTGGGCTACTCTTTTACCAACGAATAGTGGGATTGACCGTCACTTTATAACACCCCCATGGCTTAAAGGCTATTTGGTGTGACGGGGATTCGAACCCGCGACTCTCAGATTATCAGTCGAATGCCTTAACCACCTGGCCATTCCGGGCCTTATTGATCAGATGAGAATATCTTCGACTGTCGGTTTAAATGTAGAGACATATTTGCGCAGGTTGTCCTTTGTTTAGTAGTTGCGCGCCGAATAAAATTCATATTTATATAAATATAGTAACACTGTCTGTTGTATGTCCATGTAACTACTTCACAAGATGTGCATTGACCTTTACCAAAATTGGTATGTTGTTTGTTATTGTTGTTTGGAATTAAGCACAAAGCTACACAATGGGCTATCTGTGCTCTGCCCACCACGGGTATCGAAACCCGGTTTTTAGCGTTGTAAGTCCGCAGACATACCGCTAAACCACTGAGGGGCAAATTGGTGTGAATGTTCAGTAGGTCCATGTGGGGTTACAAAGAGTTTTGCCGTTTTAATGGATATTTTTGCGTTTTTTACTACTACTTCGCCCTCCTTTTAATGGATTTTCACCAAATAAGTCATGGAGATTTGTTTAGTCCATGCAGAGTTACATTGAAACTTGTGGTTTCACACTTTGTGTTTTGTGGTTTTGTGGCCATTTTTGAGTCCAAAGAACAGATACTCCAACCAGATTTCAGTATGTTTCATAAGTGGATTACAAATTCAGTGGATTTTCAGTGTAAACTGGCTTTATTTGTTCGACTTTTTTCTTGTCAGTGTGTGATCAAGTAGCTCATTACTCTTTTCTTATTGTTATATTAAAACTGGAAAGTAACACAAATCGGTGTCGTTAATTCAAGTACTATTGAGCAATATTTGCACTCGCTTTATATTTTATTTTTGCCTTAGAATCAAAGTGCAAACCCAAATGCACAGCAGTTTTTGTATCGTTCGTTAAACCTTTACTGAATACACTTTATTAAAAGTTGCAACTTTTACAACAAGTAAGATATTTTTCTAGAACAGGTACAACGCTTCGATCATACTTAAGTACACTGACTGTGTTATACGCTGGAGCAATTAATGTCGTCTTGGTAACCGAGTGATTGTTACAATACTATGTTATGTTCTATTGCGTAAGCAGAATCAAGCCTAAAGAATAATGTTTATAAATGTCTGTGTATAATTTTTCGTTTCGTATGGTAAGTATAATAAACTGTTTTAGGCCTACATCTTTCGTAAAAATTTGGAAAAATATGTACTAGAGGTCTGATATTGTTGGAAGAAAGTTGTATATGGTTATAAATGCCAAAGCAGTTTAGGCAATATCCAAAGACTGTTTTGACTGATACTGAACTAAAGACTGTATTGACTGATACCGATCCAAGGACTGACACTGTTTTGTTGCTAGGAGTGGGTTGTAAAATGTAGGTGCGTTAGAGAGAATTTAATGATAGTTTAAAAAATTATGCTTTATTTAAATTAAATTTATTAAAAGGATTTTGTCGCTTTAAATTTGTATTCTTGCTCATTGTGAAATATCATGACCTGTGTGAAAATAATAACAACAACAATAGGTCATATTTGTTAAGTCTAACCTAAAACAGAAAAAAACACTAATTTATATTTATTTAGTTTAACTGATAGTTATGCCCGAAATACACGCACAAACACGATAATTCACATTCGTTATTTTGTTTCGGTAGTAGTTGTATCCGAAACGGTAATACCATAATGATCTTATTGAATTTCTTTGACCGCAACAGGTGTGTATGTTCTGTTTGGTGTAGTAACGATAAATGTTTTTTTTGTTTTATAAATATATATATCATGTTCCAGGTCCGGCATGGCCAAGTGTGTTAAGGCGCTCGACTCGTAATCCGAGGGTCTCGGGTTCGAATCCTGGTCGCACCAAACATGCTCGCCCTTTTAGCCGTGGGGGCGTTATAATGTGACGGTCAATCCCACTATTCATTGGGAAAAAAAGAGTAGCCCAAGAGTTGGCGGTGGGTTGTGATGACTAGCTGCCTTTTCTCTAGTCTTACACTGCTAAATTAGGGACGGCTAGCGCAGATAACCCTCGAGTAGCTTTGCGCGAAATTAAAAAAAAACAAACAAATATCATGTTCCTGAGTTAACATAAACTACTTTGCTTAAATTATTAGACATGTTTTTGAAAGTGATTATTTACAATAGCGGCAACAGATCACATGGTTAAGTTAGTGACATAGTTAAGCAAAAGTGTCATGGAACAACATTCTTGAAGACAATCATTCTGTAGTGAATCAGTATCTCTGTTCTTGTACCGCATATTCGAGTGTCTTAAAATTATGTCAAATCATTTATTAACATTTATTTCTGAATGTGCGAAGGATTAGTATCTGGATTTCACGCATCCAGCATTTCGTAAATTGTACAACTTGCACAGGCAAGTACTCTCATAGCAGAAGCTCGAAACTCCTGTCTATAAAACGTTGTTTGCTTGTTTTTGAATTTCGCGCAAAGATACACGAGGTTTATATGTGCTAGCCGTCCCTAATTTAGCAGTGTAAGACTAGAGGGAAGGCAGCTAGTCATCGCCACCCACCGCCAACTTTTGGGCTCTCTTTTATCAACAAATAGTAGAATTAATACCATTATAAAGCCCCTACGGCTGAAAGGACAAGCATGTTTGGTATTACGGGTATTCGAACCCGCGACCCTCGGGCCATATAAACAAACTTATACATCTTGTATTAACTCGTAAATCAGTTTATGTATAGT
Organism: Tachypleus tridentatus; assembly: GCF_004210375.1. NCBI lineage: Eukaryota > Metazoa > Arthropoda > Merostomata > Xiphosura > Limulidae > Tachypleus > Tachypleus tridentatus. The sequence goes on along the minus strand of NC_134833.1, from coordinate 133,386,057 downwards.
CTGATAAAATAAACGAAATGCTTGAAAACGTTCTGAGATTGATGTAGTATATGCTTTTGTCTATTACAACAGTCACTATGACATACTTACGAAAAAAAATGAGTGAAACCATCCGTTTTCTATTAAAACATTTGGAAGATGGCACCAGTAATTTAGTAGAGCGATTAACTGCAGTAGTGACTGGTACGCTATTATGGATTTTTGTATTTCCCCAGTGGAACAACTGAAAGGCTATGGATTTACAATACTAAAATCATGGGTTTGATGCTCCTCAGTGGACATAGCAGATACCGGGAAGTGGCTTTTCCATATAACCCCCCCACACACACACACAATGGATTTTGTAGCGATCACAGCCATGGATCCACAAATAATGTGGTGAATAGAGAACAGATGGGGTTTATATAGGTACTTCATTAGTAGTTCCAGGGTTAATTAAACACGGAATCTTTATATTTGACACCCACCTAACGAAGTTCGAAAATTGTCTAAAGAAAGTAAAACTGAAAGTTCGATGCTTGGGATAACTAAACGCCTGCAGCTTTAATAACAAAATAATTTGTTTACTTTATTGGTCATTCAAAGAGAAATTTGGCAAAACTTCTTGCTCTATAAACGGATTTTGAACTTTACAAACCGATCAACAGTTTGGTTAATTATATTTTCATGACGGATACACAGTAGAAGCATTGTTGTAAAAACCGATTCGCGCTTTGATTCTCTTAAGTTATTCTGATTTTTGTGTTCCAACCTTGCTGCTGTTTAATGTAATTTATGTGAGGCCTAGATTACATTAAACAGCAGCAAGTTTAGAGCACAAGAATCAGAATAACTTAAGAGAATTGCGCGAATACCTTCTGCACTAGCTGTCCCTAACTACGAATCCTCTTGCCTGACCAAATAGTGAGATTTGACCTTTACACTTATAGAGCACTTACGGCACCAAAGGACGGAGCGCAAATTTGCAGCAGTCGGGCTTGAACCATGGATCCTTCGATCCAGAGTCCGACACCCTAACCACCCGGTTGAGATCCAGTTCTATAACTGATAATTCGCGGAACTTCAAATTTCACGCAAATTTGTTTATGCCATTTTATGCCTTAGTTTTGAAAATATTTGGTTAGCATAATTTCTATTCCTAATGTTTTTCATATTTAATAACTGATTTCATAACATGGGATTCCATTTTCAAAAAGCATGGATCGTAAAGGTGCATAAAACAGCGTTCGTTCTTTGGAACTGTCACTAAATTTTAGACGTATATATATTATGTTTATCAGGCTGTAAGTATAAATTTACATAAGTGTAGAAGCCGTTAATCAGGTTTAGCTAAATCAGCTGTTAACCACGCATCTCACCATTTAATTAATTAAGCTGTTTACCATGCCATGCAGCTCACCATTTCTACATCAACTATTAACCACGTATCTCACCATTCAGTTAAATAAGCTGTTTACCACGCCATGCAGCTCACCATTTCTACATCAACTATTAACCACGTATCTCACCATTCAGTTAAATAAGCTGTTTACCACGCCATGCAGCTCACCATTTCTACATCAACTATTAACCACGTATCTCACCATTCAGTTAAATAAGCTGTTTACCATGCCACGCAGCTCATCACTAAACCAAATAAGTTCTCTACTATGTATCTCACCATTTTGTTGTGTAATCAATATATTTAACATGCTATATATTTTGCCATTTAGCCAACTGAACTATATGCTAAGCAATACATCTTAATACTTAGCTTTTCAAACTGTTTATCATACCATACATCTCATGGTTTAGCTACATATACTGTTTAATATTCCACATATCTCGCCATTTAGGTACACATATCGTTTACCTTAAATCATGCCCTGCATCAAAGGCGTCGCTAGCTGCTTAAAAGATTCCGGGTTCGAGCCCATAGGCGAGGTAATTTTCAACGTTTTAATATGATATCGGTCATGATTTTCTATCCTGATTTTTCGAGACAAGTGTTCCGTGTGCCATTTGTCTTACATCTCGCCTAATAACTACTAAATACTGTTGTTTACTTTAAACCATGCCTTGCATCTCGCGATTTAGTTACAAAAATATTTTTGCCTTAAACCATGTATCTCAACACTTACCAATTTAAACTTAGTGGGGAAAGAAGATATTCTATATTGACTAAAGTTAAAATAAAAGTTTTACGTAAAATTTACTATAAATCAGAATGTATGTTTTTAGATTTCAGATCACAAAGTTCAGAGGAATGTTTTAAAAATCATGCAGATCTTTTGTATACGATTATTCTTGGGACAACTGCATAACGTTCACAGTAGGTTAAAGCCGTTATATCGGGTAAGAACGTTTATTTTCATATTACAGCCTATTTTCACCCTACATATAAAGTAAGGTAACTGGCTTTACACGAACTGAAATGTTGCCTGTTTACTAAAATGCAAGCAACATATCGAGGGCCTAAAGCAAGACACAGAGGATGGAAGTAGGCACTGAGGGCTAGCTTAAGTTAGCGGAAAAATGTGAACTACTGGAATATATAGGAAGTTCCTGCAAGCGCTTTACTGCAAGTGGTAAGAATTCAATTTACGATCATCTCTTGCGCTGATGGATCCATAATCGAATCTCATGATTGCTGATGACGTTTCCTTTCTGCACTCTGCTCGAGCGATCACATGACCCTAACACGCATCTCTGATTGGATTGTTTAAAACTGATAGCAGTTACCCGAGAAGAGGTAGTGGAAGAAATGCAATACCTCGGCCTATGTTCAGGGCTTTCTTGAGCCCTGCAGGTAACTAAAAAAATATTTAGATTTTATCTCAAATTATAGAGCGTTTGGTAATTTTATATATATCTTTCAAGGGTTTCATTTGATTAAATAAACTGAACTCGCATTTTGATTTTTCGCAGATTTTGAAAATTAAGATTTTACATTTTAAAAGTTTTAGAGCTAATTTACTCTGAATTTTTACTTCTGAGAATGAAATTGACGCGAAGGATTAAACATAATAAAATTTGGCATTTTAAGTAGTAATTTAAAATAAATATTTTCAAACTTAAAAAAACAACAACAACAAATACAAGATTAAACACGTGTTAATCAAAACAAGTTTAAGCAAAGCACACTTTCGTTTTCTACTGTTCACTATAAAATCATTATTTGCGAGATTAAGCTATCATTTCTTTTAAATTTTCATCTGAAAACTACCAGATTTGTTTGTTTTGAATTTCGCCCACAGATACACTAGGGTTAGCCGTTCCTAATCTAGCAGTGTAAGATTAGAGTGAAGATAGCTCGTCATCAGCACTCAACCCACCGTTAACTCTTGGGTTACTCTTTTGCCAACGATTAGTGGGAATGAATATTACATTATAACGCCCCACGGACGGAAGGGCGAGCATGTTTGGTGTGACGGGGATTAGAACCCGCCATCCTCAGATTACGAGTCCAGTGCCTTAACCACCTGGCCATGCCGAACCAAAGTACCAGAACCGATTAATGTTATCGAATGTGTAAAAGTACCAATTAATTCAATAACTTAAGCTTATTTCGAACTGAAACCAAAAGTTGCATAGTTTTGTTTCTCTACCAATATAATGGGACATTAAGACGAATTCTAAAGTACAAGATTTGAATTTAACAACAATTGTTACAAAATTCTTTTCTCTCATTTCTTCAAACGTAATTGGAAGATAATGTCGTGTTGTGGTTCAAAATATCAATGACAAGAAAAACCAAAAAAACAGTATTTGCAAGCTATTTGTTTTTAATGGTAAACTCCCACAGCTGCATTTCTATACACCTGCGTGAAATATAAATCCAGTTTGGCCAGTGTTTTATTAGAAACAGGATATTCACAATGCATTCTGTGACTGAAAGTATGAATACAATAATGTTTTGGCTGAGTTGCTTCAGCCATATGCTTAACTACGTAATGGTGGCGTGAAGTAGGTTGAAGCTTTTTTTTTTATTCTAGTTTAAAAATTAATTGAAGATTTTTATGATATTACATCACACAAACATTCCTGTATGTTGTTTTGTGTCACATTTCACAATTAGTCTTTGTTTTCCTTTACATGCGTTGTTTGTGACTTCAGTTATTAAATAAGCACACCTGTTATTTCTTCATTTGCCACGAGGCGCTCTGGAAGAAGCTGTTTGGCTTAACAACAATAAACAAGTACGTTTAATTTCATGTTTTTGGAGTGATTTGAGCAACTCGTTCAGACATTTTTTATTATTATTATTTAATCCATTTCAAGTTGGTTAAGTCGAATAATATTTTTGTTGTTGTTTCGTTTGCCCGGCCGTAGTTGTGAAATTAACTGGTGATATATCCCATACTCATGGCAGTTTGTTCTTGTTTCCACAGGAACTGAAAGGTTTATGTCCCGCCTGACAACTTCAGGATCGTCACGATGTCAGTACAAGTAAACATCCCATAAGAACTGGCAGATTGTGAAGACGGCTTAAAAAAAAATACCTTATCCGGCTTTAATCTGATGTTCTGTGATGTCAGATACACAGTACGTGGTCAATATCTTTCTGACTTTTCGACTGTAATTTATCTGTGTGAAGTTGTAATGTTCTGAATGTGACGACAGCACTACAGAATTCATCATGTAATCACATTTAATTAAACCTAAAACATGAGCTATAAAATTAAACAAATGTGGATAAACATTAAGAAAAGGTTAAACCCATATTCACCATGTTAACAAAAAATCGAACATGTTTTAAAAGTGGTTCTTCTCAGTTACATTCCCTCTGGAGTCATTGCATAGTGAAAGAACAAGCAAATAACAACAACTAAGAATTTGTCTTTTATCGCTGTATACGCTCTGTTTGTCTCTCATTCGTCTATGTTATTATTATCAGCATATTATTCGTTAAGATTAAATTGGCACCCTGCCCACGTGGAGTTATCAGTTAAGCATGTCTACACTTGGCATGTGAGTTAATATTGCAAAATTAATTGGCTAAACGAATTGAACGTACGCTAGAAAACTGGACCCGATATAGCACGTGACTTTTACTGCTTTAGGTTAGTGAATAAATAAACACCAAGTATAGGAAGAAACTCGAGTTTTTAAATCGCCCATTGTTATTTATTTTGCTACCGTTAAGTATTAAACTGTATTGTCTGTACTATATGTGTCCACTGATCTGTTACATTACTGGAAGAAGTAAAAGTTATCATTGTTTATTAAAATCTTAGACTTCTTGGGGTAATTCGGTGCTATCTTTCAAAGTATGGAATTTATTAAAATTACACCAATGATTAATGGATCCTAGAATTTGGTTGCAGCTTGTTTGTCAATTAGATAAGTACATTGTAATGAGAATATAAATTGACATAGCTCTAAAATGATTGTTTACATCTGTGGTTTTCCTTTTCCAACTTTGAGCTACTTTGCTGTATATGTTTTTTTTTTTTTTTTAATGGGATCCTTTCCAGCATTATAGCTAGAATATAAATGTTAACGTAGTTATATTAAACTATGTTAAGTTACGAAGGTTGTAAATACGTTTTTCGCATTATTCAGGGACGTAAACCTGCAGTGTTTAAAACTTTGGTAGTGGCTTGAAGTATAAAAATGCGAAAAGTGTATTTTGATATCTGTTCATTGAGTTCATGGGAGAAAAATGTACAAATGTTAATTTCTATGAATCCTGCAATCTTTAATGATCCCATATTCATTTAAAGACAATTAAACTTTATATCTGCCGAGGCTTATATATAATAAAATATTGACTTTAGTGTCACTGTTTGTTTATTATGAATGAAAGCTGTCCATGGACCCCATCGAGTCTTTAAAACTATTTGTACACCAACTTGCATGTGTTAGTAACTTTATTGGTTACAGGGTAACTAATAACATTACTTATTTAAAAAAAAAAAATCAACAAAAATACCAAGAATATTCCACTTAATGTCACTAATTACTTTTGAGGTTCCCTGTGTATTTTATAAAGAAAACTGATTGTTCGTCTCTTATCTGCAGTGAGCGTTAAAACAGGGAAAGCACGTGAATTAAACCAGTAGTGAATGGTATAAACATACGTCGCTAACTTGAGGGATTAATTTCGTATTGACAGTGGTTCTGCATGCGCTGAGCATAATATACAATAGAATATAACTTCCCATACAATTAATTTTTTAGATTCTTACCATTGTTAATTAAAGGCAACATAACTTTTATTATTTTCATTATCTTATCTCGAGAGGTACTGAGAAATATGGTTTCATCGATACAGAGGGATGAAAGAAATAGTTGATTCGCTTGTTTTGAATTTCGTACAAAGTTACTCGAGAGCTGTATGCGCTAGCTGTCCATAACTTAGTAGTGATAAACTAGAGGGAAGGCATATAACTCACCGTCAATTATTGGGCTATTTGTTTACCAGCGAAAAATAGTATTGACTGTAACATTATAACGTCCTAAAGGCTGAAAGGGCGAGCATTCTCAGTGACGGGGATTCGAACCTAGGACTCAAAAATCGCAAATCGAACGCACTAACCACCAAGTTATGCCAGAAAAAAACTAATTGTGCCATTTTAAGCTGGTATTTACAGATGGACACTAACAACTGGGCCTAAGGTTAAGTGTCCTCGTAGAGCGAACCATACCTTTAATTTTTGTGGTGTTGGACCCCGACTGATAAAAATAAACGTTAAGAGTCATTGTTATTGTTTATATTCGCTTACGTTACATCGTGAAGCATCAAGTTGAGAATATAGAAAAATTAAAATATCTAATCGTAAAACTTTACATTAGACATCAATGATTGGGCAACTTTTGTAACCCGTTGAAAAACCTAGGTTGCTTTAGTAAAGTACAAAAATAACCAAATCTTCCCATTATATAGGAATGTCTTGAAATCTAGAGAAAACTTATATTCAACTGTCACGAATGCAGAGTAATCAAAAATAGTTATTGTTGATAGATTAATAGTGTAATATTATACTTAAAACATGATATTTGATACTATACAGGGCATTTCGCTTCTTTTGATGTTAATTGTTATTAATAACTTCTAATCGGAAGTAAGCTGTCTGTAGATCAGAGTTAAAAATATGGTTTAAAGTAAATGAAGCCAATTCTACGTAACAAACTGACAAGAAGTACTTAATGTAATTTATTAATAAGTACACACGGAAACTGAAACGTATGCTCATTAAAATCCATTGACTCATCACTCGGATACTCTCGACGTTAATGATGTTTTCGGCCGTAAACCCAATAATACCTCACCCTTTTCGACAAGGTTAGTGTCAGTTTAGTTCTAAATTTTCATAACTAAGCTGACAGTGTAAAAACAATCCCCTGCACCTTCCGCATGGGAGTATATGTATCTGTCCTCTCATTTTAGAGACTTATTAAAGTTCACCGGTGGGACAGCGGTAAGATTTCGGATTTACCCAAATCAGGGGCTCGATTCCTCTTGGTGGATACAGCAGATAATCTGATGTGGATCTGCCATAACAAAACACACACAGACCTATTAAACATATATGTGTTCAATAATTTCTGTTTCTCTGTATGTGTGCGTATGCGTTGGACTGGATCGTATTGGAATCTTCCACCACCCTTCTTCAGAAATTAAACCAGTCTGAAACCCGAAACATGACATGCTCGATATCCCTCAACTGCAATGATTAAACGTTGCTACTTCAAAAATGCTGGAAACGCATGTTTTACTTATTTGTTTAAATACTAGCGTAAAAATAAAAGGAAAAAAATAAAAGAAAGTAAGTCGTAATTTTGTCCCAACTAGATGCATCACAGACGTTTGATTAAATGTAGAGGTGTCTTTTTATTTTTAGAAAGCGAAAAAATTAATGTTCTAATTAGCTGCCTGGTTCTTGTTTTATGTTACTGCATCGGAAAAACAGTTCTATTGCAGAATGTATTTTAAAATAACGCATTTGGAAAATATTAAAGTGAATAACTTTATTCAGTTTTAGATAACAGTATACTGAAATATTATTATTATAGATATGTGATTATATTTTTGCATACCATAAGATGCAATCAAACACGACTGCTGTAAAGATTATGGAATCACGTGAAATTTCTCCCTCTACTGGTCATTGTGAATTGTTTTAATTGATTAATTAATGACGTCATGAAATATTCTTTTTAAAATGGCTCCCCACCTTACAAGAAGAGATCAGCGCCGCCGGTTACAGTTGAATAACGTGTATGTTTGTGACAGGAAACGTTTGATGGGCATAATTATTACCTACATTTCAATTTTATTGTTACGAAATTTATGAAAAACGTAACGAATATCTTTTGCAGCTAATGGTAGATAGTATGTTAGCAATTTAAATTAATTTTTACACGTGTTGTTCTTGTTGACAATATATATATATATATTCCGTATGGACATCCTCTGTTTATACCTTATGGATAGTTCCGCAACATAAATGTTGTTTTTTTCAATGAAAGTTTTAATCTAAGTCCAAAATTTCATTAAGAAATATTGGAGAGGTGATACTCTTACCAGATTACCTTCTAAGCGCCCATGGTTACAAGCGACAACGTCGATGACAAATTTGACAGTAATAAAATGGAAGATAAAAGCAATGAAAAAAAGAAAAAGACACGTTCCTGAAATCCGTGCAGGTCAATACGTAATGTTTATGAGTCATTAAGTGAACGTAATAACATGAAATAGTTCGTCATATTTGTAATTATGAGAGCATCCCACTCAACTAAGCTATTGCCAAGTCTCTCTCTACATTACATTCTAATCAAGGGCACACAGAAATTGGTTTTGCTAGGTACACATCACCCGTTTGCTATCCAGGCTGGTGTTTCAAGGCTTTTCATCATTTCCAGACTTTATTAAATTTTAAAACCTCATTACTACAGAGCACACGTTTTCAGATTACACGTCCGTGTGTCAGCTGAGCTAAGCAGGTAGCAAAGTTAGAGCTTCGCTTCAAATTTGAGTACAATCAGATTTTCGCGTAATCAAGTAAAAGCTTGAAAAAAAAAAAAAAAGTGTTAGCATCCGTCCCGGGGTCGAGACACTACTGTAAACAGCTCTGTTGTCTGGACACAACAGTTCCGGCTTGTTATCACAAATACATGCTGACAATACAGAAATACGACCAATACAATTTGGGCAGCGACGAGCTTTGCACGATTGAGCCGTATTGAAAGTTTTACACGCTAAGAGATTATTTGTTAAACGTTTATTGGCTGCTCTAGAAACGACCAACATCAGAAGTAACGGAGCTCACGTGTTGATGTTATTGTCATGGGTGCAAAGCAGGAAACCCACGTGATATTGAAGAAATCTTAAAGATATATCTGGTAATCGTTTCATTTTTGACGTTTTGTTTTTCACACAATGTTGTCTTACTTCCTGCTCTCATGATTGTAAAACGAAATGAGTGTAACTATATATGCAAAAACGGCTCGTTTGGGTTGAGAAAATATATTGCGTAGAAGAGCGAACAACGTTTCGACTTTCTTCGGTCATCGTCAGGTTCACAAAGAAAGAAAGAGGTAACTGACCGGAAGCTGACCACATGTTTGGAAGGGGTTGTGTAACTGAGTGTCGGAATGTAGAGGGCGGTGTTAGATGTTTCAATATATAATTTTATTTATTTTATTATATTAATATAGGTATAAAGGCGTTCCTTTATATTGGTTTATTTTGGGTTAAGTTGTTGTATAAGTAAGGCTTCTTTAATTTTGCGTTTGTTTATGTTTGTTTCTTTATTTAGTATTTGAGTGTTTTTTATGGTTATGTTGTGTTTATTTGACTTGAAGTGTTCGAAAACGTGTGAAGGTGACTTTTTATGTTCTTTGAATCTGGTTTCCATTTTTCTACTTGTTTCTCCAATATAGAAGTCGTGGCAATTATCACATTGTATTTTATAAATAATGTTGGTGTGGTGTTTGTCAGTGTAGTTTTTACATAGTATAGACATCAGTTTTGTGCCTGGTTTTTGAATAAATTTGGTATTAACTGGAATGTCATATTTTGTTACTAGTTTTTGCCAAATGTTTGGTATTTTTCTGCTGATGTCGGGAATATATGGTATGCAGCAGTATATGGTTTCGTGATTATTTGATTCGTGAGATATATTTACTTTTGTTGGTTGATTTTGCTTTCTGTCTAGGTGTGTGCGTATAATGTTTTCTACGGTTTGTGGAGGAAACTTATTGATGTTGATGAATTATTGTTTTATTTTGTCTAATTCATCATTAATTTTATCTGGTGAGCATAGTTTTATGGCTGTGTTTATTTGGTTTCTTAGTATGTTGTGTTTTTGTTTTGTTTCATGTGCTGAGTCCCAAGGAATGTATAGTCCAGTATGGGTGATTTTTCGGTGGATTTCTGTTTTAAATTGTGTGTCGGTTCTTGTAATTTTGAGGTTAAGAAATGATATTTGATTGCTTTCTTCCTGTTCACATGTGAAGTTAATGTTGAGATGTGTAGAGTTAATGTGATTGAAAAAATTAAGTATGTGTTTTGTAGATTTGAATCCCACAACCGTGTCATCTACATATCTGTACCAGTATAATGGTGGATGTAATGCTGTGTTAATTGCTTGTGCTTCAACTTGTGTCATAAAAATGTTGGCTAGAACTGGTGATACTGGGTTACACAATCCCTTCCAAACATGTGGTCAGCTTCCGGTCAGTTACCTCTTTCTTTCTTTGTGAACCTGACGATGACCGAAGAAGGTCGAAACGTTGTTTGCTCTTCTACGTAAAATATTTTCTCAACCCAAACGAGCCGTTTTTACATATATATTTCTGTACAAGTGGGTTTTCTCGACATCACTGAAGTGAGTGTACTGATTCTGACGTTGAAAATAGCGCTAATTGACGGCTTAAAGTAGAGTGGTCGTGAAAGCCTTGTAGACTGTCATTTACTCGTAATTAAATCTATTTATTATTAATTGTTACCGTATGATTTTTATCAACTGTGCTGGTAGAAGTTTTTACATGAACACGAATTATTTTTATCTTTACACCGCTTGTTACACGATGCTTTCGTAACATTACATTCAGCTACTGTAATTCATGTGTTATGGTTCCCTATCAAATGATACCTAAAAATGAAATATTTGGTGTTGTGAACTTTGACACAGAGGTTTGGCTGTTTGAAGTGAAGGAGACATCATTCGATTTTGAAATGTCCTCTCTGAGAAGCCTAAGAGCAAATATGTCTCTGATCTATTAGTAGCTCTTATCTCTCACTTACCAGTTTTGTTTCCTAAAAACAAAGGCTTTTATAGATGAATCTGAGAAAGAAACACGAATGGTGCAACAGACACTTAACAAACTTTTGTTTAAATGCCTAATAATTTAAAGACTTGTGTCTTTATGTTTATAAAAGGAAGGAGTTAATATATTATTATAAATTTTACAGTGGCAGAAATCATAAGTTTGCTTGAAGTAAACGGTGATTTGTGTAAGAATCAAATACACGCAATTTTAGATACCTTCAAAAGCTGTATTAGAACATAGCCATGTTTCAGAAATTCACGAAGCAAAGTCATATAATTCAAATAAGATCCGAAGTGAATCTTTTCCCAGATAATGAAGCTACAAGAAACCTTGTAATTGGATGTATTTTACAGACATTCCACATAAAAGCCTTACTAGATATATCAGAATTTTGAAGTATACCTACAGTTAATTCCTTCGCTGGATGTGCTACATAGATATTTCAAATAAAACTGTACAGGTAACGTCTTCTAGAACTTTCGCAATATAGTTACGAACACTGCCTCATATTAAAGTGGTTTACAAACGTTTGAAGTAACGTTAAGTCCCCTAAATGGATCTCTTTCCCATATATTTTTTAGGTAAATCTACAGTGCTCTAACTGAACTTGGTTCCAGTGTACTCTCGAGGTAAGCTAGAGCTAAAGTCCTACCTGGACTTGATCTCCACGTACTCTTTAGGTAAAGCTACAAGTAAAGCTAACTGGACTGGTTTCGTATTCATCCTTGAGGTAAAGTTACAGATATTGTCGTAACTGGATTTGTTTCCAATGTACTCTTCAGATAAACTACATGTTATACATAGTGCTCTAACTTGAATTGTTTCACATGTAGTCTTGAGGTAAAACTACAGTACCGTTACTATTTGTTTCCTGTTCACTTTTGATATTAAACTAGAGGTAGTGTCCTTACTGACTTTGTTTCCAATATATTCTTGACGTAAAGCTAGACTTTTACCCCATATTCTCTTGATACAAATCAAAAACAGTTTGACTCATCAAGTGACTAAAGATTATTATTACTCATAAAAACGAAGATACACAAATACATTTTATATTTTATAAGTAAGAACGTAACACAAGTATATTTGTCTATCTGTACTCGTTAACAGGTGGATTTCTGTTTCTATTTAAAATGTATAGCCCCTATGATTGGTAATTAATAATAACACAGGCCTTCCATGGGTTTATAGTATTGATATTTTTACATGTTCTACAGTAATTCCTGTACTCTGAATCCGAAAATAATATCCATCTTTCTCCATCACGTAGAGATTGTTGACAAAACATCATATGTACTTTTACATAAGTAAATAATTTTCATTGAAATAGGTTACGTTTTTTCTGCTTAAAATGTTGACAACCACTGACTATAGATTTCTCTAGACCAATCGCGACGTGAGAGTCGTATCGATCGTTATATGTATAACCCAAACATAAAAATGTTCATTATGGTAAACGAGATAATAATTTATTCTAAGTAAGAATTTTTATTTTTTCCTTATTTCTAAACAAATCCTTACGTGATAAAGAAACAAAAAGAATATTATTTTGAAATCTGTGTAACTGAATTATAGAAAATCCGTTATTAAAACATAAACAACTTGTATGAAATTTAAATTTGCAGACTTCTGTAATAATACTTTTACTACTTTTAGTTCTATCTAAAAGCGAAATAAATTAAATACTAAGCCTAATTGGTGCTACGAAAGTGCTAAATGAAAATGTTTTTCTTATCATCCAGTACATCATATAAATGTTTTCAATTAACTTCAGTGAATCATAAAACTATTTTATCATTAATTTTTTAAACCATTGTGAAGTTGAAATTTCTGTTTTTTGTATAATATGACTATCTGTTCTCTGCTCACTATGGGCATTGAAACTCGGCTAGCGTTGCAAGTCCTCAAAGCTGCCCCTGTACCATTAGGGGAAAACATTATTGTACAGCACCACAACGTGGTCTTGGCAATAGAACTGTGACATCGGCTTGGAAGGGGAATTAAAATAGAAAATAACTTTATTCTCCCAGAAGCTCAACAGAGTGCGCTGCTAACGGAAATGACGGATCTTTTGTTGCTGCGTTAACTTCCGGTACGACGAGACGAAACGATAACCACAGTCGATTTTTATAGGTACGTAATTGATGAAAACCTATAAGTTAGTTCTGATCACCGAAGGAAAGCCTGACGACATGACACATGCTGGTTCTCTGCATTAAGGCTGCTCTCCTCGTATGTATTGAAAGAAGTACTTAGAACCGTTTTCTCGTACTTACGTCGTAAGTATCACTTTCACCTGATATTTAACATAGTTTCCTTAGTCCTTTTAACTGTAGAGATCAGAACCTATGATACCCCACAAAAAAAAAATTCTCAAATATACATTTTCTGTTAGCAGTATACGTGATAAAACCTACCAATACAGACAGACAAAACAATGAAACAACGAATATTCGCAAACTTTTGGCAGATGATAAGGTATTGTAAAGTGTGTATTAACGGGTTATAAACTGTTAAGATATAACAAATCACGTCGGAAAACGTACAGGAAAATAATTCACATGTATTTTGGAATTTCGTGCAAAGCTACGCGAGAGTTATTTTGCGCTTGCCGTCCCTAATTTAGTAGTGTAAGACTAGTGGGAAGGCAGCTAGTCATCACCACACACCGCCAACTCTTGGGCTACTCTTTTACCAACGAATAGTGGGAGTGACCGTCACATTATAACGCGAGCATGTTTGGTGCGACGGGGATTCTAACTCTCGGATTACGAGTCGAGTGCCTTAACCACCTGGCCATGCCGGGCCTGTTCATAATTGAATATTGAAAATCAAAAGTATCTATACCCACTAATGGATTTTTTAAAAAATTCTACTCATTCACTGATGTTTCACTTTTATCTTTATGATGCTATTTAGGTTGAAACCGTTCTCATAAAACCTGTCTCTTTTCTCTTCGTACATTGCGCTGGCTTTCTCAGTTAATTTCTACGTTGAACATTCGTAGATTTTACTGAACAGACACATATCCACTTAACACATAAATAATAACTTTTATTTGCCTAGGGTTAATCAATAATAGTCTTTCGGGATTTTAATTCACAATATAGCTGTACGAGAGAGTAAGTGTTGTTCAAAACTATACATCCCGATTATAATTGCGCGTTTTTTGTTGTTTTTTTATAAGATTGCATACGTAACAGAATTTTAAGCTTTTCATAAAGTTATTCGAATTACAACAGTCTCCAGGGTTTTCCAAAATCTATAGACAAGCACGTGCTTCACCCGTCTGAGAACGTGGTGGTCTCGAGCATCTATTCTTGTCCTTCTAGACGATATTGGACTCGCGTCAGCTTGGCTCGAGAGTGGCGGTGCTTGAAAGTTTTCAAGAGCCTTTATGATGAGGAAAATAAAATATTTTTTGATCAATTCTTCTGACAGATGTGTAGCTTGAAAGCGCCCTTCCAGGGGTTGACAGGTTTCTGTAGGTTGTGTTACTCGTTGAAAATCTCCCAGAAGTGGCAATGTTGAATAATGCGCTAAAATTACTACTTCAAAAAAAGAAACACACACGCGCACGATAAAAAAAAACAACCTCAAAAACGAACTGGTTTGTACTATTACTCTGTCAAGTACAATCTATCGTTTGAGATATTTAGTTTTCTATTGACAACATTACCCTCCATGGTTGTAAAACTTTAAACAGGAAAGTTCTTAAATCTTTATGTTTACGTTTGTTATTTATTATTTATCATTCTTGCGTATATGTAAGTAACTCTGTATTGAGGTAAAACAAATACTTTCTTTTTGTATGTTTAAGTAACCCTGAATTGAAGTAAAACAATAACTTTCTTTTTGTATGTTTAAATAACCCTGAATTGAAGTAAAACAATAACTTTCTTTTTGTACGTTTAAGTAACCCTGAATTGAAGTAAAACAATAACTTTCTTTTTGTACGTTTAAGTAACCCTGAATTGAAGTAAAACAATAACTTTCTTTTTGTACGTTTAAGTAACCCTAGATTGAAATAAAAGTATATTTGTACATTCCATGGGGGTTTGCAGCTAATATTGAGCCTGATTTAATTCCTTTCTGGATTGTGTAGTATTGAATTTTGGGATTGTTTCTACTAAGGAATTATAAATTTTATAAAATTAAAGTTAGAATAGTAGTTCGCGAAATTTTGAAGGTCCTTTAAAGCAGTGAATCTCAAGTGGATGAATGGTTCACTGAGGAGTTAGTTGGGATCAGTATCATGGTGTATGAATATTATCAATTGTTTAATTTGTTTTAAATGAATGATTTAAATAAATCATTTTACCTTTTGAATTTATATATATATAAAATATATTTCTATCTTGGGTGAGTGAGCTGTTGTGAAAAACTTAGTGGTAAATGATATCGGAACAGGTCGAGAAACACTGTTTTAAAAAAAGGTCACGGTAGGTCAAACGAGGCCTCATTCGAAGATATTTACAGGTTGTACATGTTATGATGTAAGTTCATTGTTTGCGTCATGCCGGACGTTGTTCTTACTAATTTGGAAAACTTGGAATTTTTTGTTCAATCGACAGACGGCAGTCGCGTCTCTTCGTTTCAGTTTGTCACGGCGAACGCGTTTCTATTGATTTTAGTTTGTGGCGACAGATGGGAACGAAGGGAATGGCGAAAGCCACCTGGTATTTGAACGTGGTCACTTCAGGTGCCACGTGATTTTGATAACCATGTTAATATTCAAAATGCCTTCTTCACAACTACCTTGTATTTGTTTACGCCTTTTATCGTGGTAACATAAATGTAACGAAAACACGACATATTTAAAAAAAGTTAAAAATACATTTTTCTCTTAGTCTAATTACATTTCGAATGCTGAACAATATTACGTAGTATGGATCGCGAATTTGGCAAACTGAAACAGGGTCTTGCTTTCCTCGTGATACGGTAGTTTTGAATCTCTTATTTTCAGTATTTCTGTTTTAAGTATCATAATTATTTTCATATTAGACAACACATAAACGATTCACATATTGTCTTTTTTCTTGCATTCGAACCAGATCTTCACATCAGATCTTTGTTACCAGAAATTATGTGTCCTTAGTCATTTGCTTCTTTTATGTGGCTCTCTCAAGTCAGATCAAATCTTCGAAACGTTGACTTTAGATAATTATATTCTTGTGGAACATGTGAACCTCAAAAATAAAGACTGTCTTTAAACGAGTTCTGTTTGACAACTAGTAAACACGATGGGTCATTTAAGTAAGATTCCATCGGAAGGACTATTTGTAGACTCAGCAGATAGCCAAATTTGTCTTTGCTATAAGACACACACACACACACACACACACACACACACACACACACACACACACACACACACACTACTTGGGATGATACCACTCATCGTGGGCCTATACGAATCCGTCTGATTGTGTTAACTTCATATGGTCCTCTAAACAATCAGTGAATGAGAAATCCACAATGGTGTTTTGTATATAAAACACCCATCATACAATACTTAAATTTGCTTTTGATCAACGGAAACGTGTATTATGAACATAAAGTGAGTATGGGTCGCGTAACGTACTCTTATTTGGTGGACCATCGACCGGATATATGTAAATATGGGAGGTTCTATATAATAATTGTTATCACCATACCTTACTTACGCGGGTTAATTATATCTATTGAGGCCTGCCTTAATCACGTGACCAGATACTCAAACAGTTTGGGGTGTGTGTTTTAGTTAAGGAAAATTTAAGCGAACTCAGTCACAATAATTGTTTTCAATTCTCACACTCTGAAAGACACACAAGAGTGCCCATGCAACCACGTTGTCAGACTACTCGAATAATGTTTCCGCTTCACAGAGGAAAACAAAGATTACTACCGCACACACCTTGATCCATATAGTTTCCTGTATCAGCAAGTAGGAACCGAAAACAATACAGTATTACTACGTTTTTAATTTTTGCTTCTTTTATAATGAAAAACGAATATTCTAAGTAGGTGTATGTGAATTTTCTATATTAAAAACATTTACATTCATCTTTGGTATAAACAGTAGTTTCTACTTTTGAGTCCATAAATTAGTTATAAACTGTGGGAAATCAACGGATACTTTATTGCTTTCCAGACAGTTTTTTTTAACTTTTTTTGTTTACTCAGGCTAGAAGAATATCAAAAGGCACAGAACAGTCGAACTGCGTCTGTATTGGGGCCCAAACATTGCAAGCTTTATAATCCATTGCGTATTCAAACTACATGATGTGCGTGTTCTCAATATCGAAAGGATCAGCATTTAATCCCTAAGCAATGTGCCGTTTGAAGCGATTGGTTGGTTGATTTTGGCGGGAAAATCCGCATGATCTGCCTCAAAGCTGTTAATAATTGGTGCCCAAATGCTAGCTGTTTATTCGCTTAGAAGTAAATTTGGGGCTGTGTAAACTAAAGGATATCTAGCTGTCTGACTGCTTGAAACGTTTCCGTACAAGTGCCTCAGGCCGGGCGCGTTCAGTTTCAATAGCTTTTCAAAAACGTTACAGCTATAAACTGTCTCTGGTTTGAACAAAGAATAGCCAAATGTATATAAAAATCAACGCTTGTGACGTCATTTTTATTCTACGACTGCTATGTATATTTCTTTGAAGCTTTCGAGATAAATAAATAAAGATCATATACACGTAAGCTGGAAATAACGTTTTACTTAGTATTTCTTAAAACTGACAAACACTAATGAAAGAAATGTATTTCCAATCTATATTTTCTACTCATTATGCACAACAATCGTTACAAATTTTTATGTGGATATATTTTAACATTAATACAACAAGGTTCTTTCATTCTTCAAAATACAAAACAAATTGAAGGTAAACCCGCCAGGCAGAAAATATTATCACAGAGAAAATACTTTATTTTTCCAGAACGCGTATCAAATAATGTAGACGTTGTAGACGAAACGCGAGTGTTACAAGAGGAAGTTCACGGAATTGTGCTAGTTCTAAGTTCAGTTGTTTTTTTTTTTTATTTTACATAGAATCATTTTTTCTGGGGAAAAAGAACCCAAGACATTAAGGAATAAAACTTAAGACATTTATGGCAAAAATATACGTAATCCTATAGTTTTGTATGATAAGTCATATTAAAGTTGTTATTACGGTTTACGTGTTTTATTATTATTATTATTTTTAAGAGCTTTCTCCGAGTTATTATTCCCTTTTATCTATTTACCATTAGGTACAGAATTCAGCATTCTTCGACTAATGTTTTTATATTAATTATGTAAGTTAGAATATTGCCGTACAGTAGGAACACAATGCTTATACCTGAATGTCTTGTAAGTAATAACTGACCTTTCTCATAGAACAAGCACCTTCTTTGAAACCACAGTGTTTAAAAAGCATTACAATAGCTCGTTTGTGTAGAAATATCTGCTAGTCTGTGTTCTTTCCTCAGTTTTTCCCTTCCCATAATTTTGTGGCCAAATTTAATAATTAAGAAAACACTAACTAGTTTGCAAATACATGAAAAAAAGACATGGAAGCCATTTTTCTTCTGTCCTGCCCATGTCTTTCTTAAATTTAAATAACCCCATGTAACAAAATGTTTACTTTTTCTTGGTCCTGGACAGAAAGTGTTATTTCTCAATTGCTTATGCCTAAAGTAAATAGAAAAGACCTATTTTTCTCTTCAAACTTTGCTTCAGTGACTTGGGAGCGTATAACGAAAACATGATGGGAGACTATATTTGGAGGCTGATACGTGAAAGTGATTTACATTACTGTCGTAAATCTCGAAAAACTACTCACTTCTAAACATTTTTGTATAACTTTAATATAAATACATGTAAATCTTGATTCATATGTTGTTTTATTCAGACCTTATGTAAATGAAAATGTGCAAATTTGCCCATATTTACATAGAAAATAGGTTAATTTCTAAATTTGATTATCTAGGTCACAAAAGCAAAGATTAAAGGGAATAATGTCCATTTTCTGTACTTTTACAACATAAGCAATTAAGAAATAACACATACTATCCAGGAACAAAATTTGTGTTACGTAGTGTAATTCACCAAATGTCCCCGAACTGCACTATTTATCTTTCATTTTTTACAAAGCAGTAAACAAAGAATTGTCTTCTTAGTACAAACTGTTTTCTTTGATTCTAAATAATCTTTATACTAACTTCAAAAATTTTAATAAAATATACTGTTCATTTGGTGTTATCCACGTTTGTTCATCAGCATAACAAGTAATACATTTTGCACACTTTTAATTGCCCGTCTCTCTACAATTAGTATACATACATTACAATAATTTTGATACTTAGTTGACTAAGTTTTACAACAATATAAAAAAAACACATTAAGTTCTGAACAACAAAAGTCGGTGTACGACATTAATAAAACATATTTAACACAATACAGCCTCTGTTTTCACTTAAAGAATAAACGGGCAGAATAACGTGAAAAAATTACAAGTAACATTTATTCATTCCTAGCTGAAATGATTAATTACGTTTTAAGAAAATAATTAGAAAGCAGTTGTCTGAAATATATGAGTAAAAACTTGTTTTGTTCAATGTATACCATGTAAAGTGTCATGTTTACAATTTAGGGTTAACGCACTAAAGTTCCCTGCTTATCAACGTAACTTTGTGTACGAAGGATAATATTTTTTTTTACGTATTCCTCTTAAAGTCATAATGTATTATAGTTGAGTCTCGTTACTGTCACTATATGAGCTATTCTTCAGTTCATGTTAAGAGAGAAAAAACTGTTTGCATTTGACATAACAAAATTATACTTTTTTTTTTCTGACGTTTTCAGTTACTTTCTTTCATTTGGGTGAATAGCTTTTGACTGAAACTCCTTCATGTTCTGAAACTCAAGCAAGGGACTTAAGTTATCTTCTTCGCTGAGATGTACATGTTTAAATATTTGAGTATGTCATGCAGAATATTGCACATCGGCTTCTTTAACATAGTATTTATTATGTCTGTATTAAACTTGTAGGAAATATTTGTACCGTGGCACTCCACTGCTAATTTCATTGTTTGTTTGTTTAGAATTTCGCGCAAAGCTACTCGAGGGCTATCTGTGCTAGCCGTCCCTAATTTAGCAGCGTTAAGACTAGAGGGAAGGCAGCTAGTCATCACCACCCCCCGCCAACTTTTGGGTTACTCTTGTACCAACGAACAATGGGATTGATCGTCACATTATAACGCCCCCACGGCTGAAAGGTCGAGCATGTTTGGCGCGACCGGGATTCGAACCCGCGACCCTCGGATTACGAGTCGAACGCTTTAACACGCTTGGCCAGGCCGGGCCGCTACTTTCATAGGAACTCGCTTCCATGGGCCGAGTGTGGCCCAGTAGGGTAGTGTACCGGTTTGTGATTCCATAATTAGCATCTTATTGTCATCTACATACACAGAAAGAAATTCGCTCTCCGCACTGTGGGCCACAAGAGTGGCAGCCAAATCCTATAATTTGATTAGAGCAATCCGTGAATTGTCGGTAAGTGTTATTTAATACAGTGGAGCGCCGTTAAGCCGCGGTATTTGGGGGGTCAACCTGCTTAACCGCGGCTTAAACCTTTGTGACTGAAAAGCCGAAGTCGCCAACAGCTCCGCCGAGGAGCCTCATCCGGGCCATTGCGTGATCATTATATCGGATTATCGAATTAAAAATAATACTTTAATTATTGATCACTTTTTTCACGGATTTACCGCGGATTAACTTTAATATATGGAGAGGTGTGATTCGGTAACAATGGCGGCCTCCATAAAGCTGACATAGAGAGCGGATAAGGTAGATTAACGGTCGATTTCTATTGTAATATATTTTATTTATTTCCCAAATTAAAGCAAATCCTTTTTAAATATCCCCTTGAAGTTATAAAGCCAGGATTAAATTCGTAAGCCGCGTTTTTACACGTTCTTAAATTAGCGGTGACAAGACTTGCTACAGCGGCTTAAGCGATTTCGCGGTTTACTGGTCCGCGGCTTAATGGCGCTCCACTGTAGTTGCTGCCTTCCCTCTCGTCTATCACTTGGAAATTGTTTGTTTGTTTTTTTAATTTCACGCAAAGCTACACGCGGGCTATCTGCGCTAGCCGCCCCTAATTTAGCAGTGTAAGACTAGAGGGAAGGCAGCTAGTTATCAGCACCCACCGCCAACTCTTGGGCTACTCTTTTACCAGCGATTAGTGGAAATCAGGGACGGCTAGCTTATATTACCTCCGAGTATTTTTTGCGTGAAAATAAACACCATCGACTCCATACATTATCGTTCAGTACGACAGTCCTGAAGAAGAGAAAGTATCAGTTTTTTACTGTATTCCGGTCCATAAATGATACACTACAGAGAAACTGTAACTGTCAATCATATATATATATAGACTTTGATCCTGTACAAGGAACACAGTTGATAAAAAAAAAAATAAAAATAATGGGTATACCAACTTGCGGAGTATTTGCATATATGACAGTTTTTCTGTGTACTTGATTTAGCACAAGTCGTTTTTTTTTTGTACATGTTTGTAGTGTTACTGAAATCGGAAACTAATATATTTTAAGGAATAGATGCTGGTTGTTTCAAGTAAAATATTTTACAGTGTGTTACACTGGTGTTGTTATGAATCAGTGATCTGCTTGTTTACATACGTAAACTTCACTTTTTTGACTGAACATATTTCGTCATCTATCCTCGAATGCCGCGAGCGAAATTGTCCAAACTGCATTTTCAATGTTTGAATAAATAGAAGAAAAAAAATGCACGAGACGAGAGTAGATTTCTCTCGCTTGCGCTCTTTGTCTTTTTCTTCTTTTCGAAAGAGAAACAGAAAGAACTGGCAGAGTATAACTGTATTATATTGTCGCTAGAATTTATATATACCAGTATAAAATTATCAAAGTAGAGCATTTATAACTAATCGACTGAGTAAAGAGTGTATAGGAAATAATTACACGTATTTCGATTTATAAAAAAACTGATACTTTTTAGTTACATTTTCTTATGATATATTTTTGTCAAATTTTCTAATATTCAGTATATCTGTGCTTTTTTTGGCCATTGGAACACCCCGTATTTGAAATATGGCCCTCACTGAGACTGCGCGCGATCTTGATAATAACATAGACGGTGCTTGGTCTGGTTGTCCAATTAGGAGACGTTATGATGGTGACCTCGTTACCATGGCTACGACGTACCGCCCCGAGAGAAATAATATCGATGTTGAGGGCGTGCCGTGAGCCGACAAATTGGCCTATCACATAGCGTTAGTGAGGCGAGGTTGATTGCAGAGACACTGTAACTTATTAGAACTTGCGATAATTTACTTTGTTTAGTTAGGGTGGTCCCTAAAGGCGGCATCTTGACGTCGTCACTGTCAATCAAAACATGAAAATACATTACAAGTGGATGATGGATGAACAACGCTCATATTTTCATCTCTCTCAGCTGAAGTAGAGATGGTACATCAGGTGGAAGCTCTTTTAATACTAAACTTCGTCATTTGAGAATAGAAAGGTCATCAGGTTAAGAGGCAATTCACAGCTGTTTTAGAGGTAGTGACTTTCTGACTTTTATCCTTGAATTCTTACATCTCTGTTTGTGTCTGTTAATATATGTTTTCTCCTAAAACTCGCTATGTAGTTTGTTGTTTATTTTGATGACTTGCTGTTACAAACATTTATAAGGAGTGCATAATATTAACAGGTAACTAAATCAGTCAAAAAATACAGGCAAAATTCCACGGGTCGTATATTTTTTTATGATTTGAACAGGGAGCTGTGTATTTAACGTGATAACTTTATATACGTTTTCGAGTCGGTTATTAAAAACGTAAATACGCGTACGCTTATGACTGTATTTTGGTTATTCATTACTCTACGTGAGATATAATAGGCATATTTTCTCTTTACTTCTTATCTAGTCTTTGTAAACTTGATTATTTCATATTCAGAATCACTTTATTTGTTTTGTTGTTTGGCGTAAAGCTACATAATAGTTTATTTGTGCTGTGTCCACCATGGTATTGAAATCCGGTTTTTAGCGCTATAAGTCTCCACATACCACAGAGCCACTGGGAGGGTCAACGTGTTAATTTTACCTTATTCACATAAAACCAATGTATATATGAATGTCGAGAGAGTGAAACCGTTGAAAATACAGTTGTAATACGCGTAATACAATAAAACCTTTCTTCAACTGTATTACATGTGTTACTGTACTTCCAATATCTATGACTAAGTGTCGCAGTGTTTGTGACAATTCTCAACTGTTGTAGCGAGAGAGCTTTTCAACAACAACAGAGTGCTACGAACTTCGTGTTTTACTCGTGTTGTTATTTATCGTGTTTATAAATAAAAATCTATAAACATGTAAATATAACATATTTTATCCACGTCACTGTGTGCGCCAGTCACTGGGAACGATATATCTCATTCATTATGATGAACGACCGTGAAATTCTCTACTAAGTACCTCGTTGTTTAAATGTTAAAGTGAAAAACTAACTGAAAGCTTTTATAGTATAACATTAATTTGAAATCATTCTTTAAACGAATTTTGTCTTTGGAACGACCTGGGTATTATTCTGTTCGTTTATTGCCAAAGGAATCTGTTTGGATACAGTAATGTGAACATTGTTGCACCGGAATGTATATATTAATCCAAAAAATAACATATATATGTGCAATGATTTTGACGTTATGAAATTATTCTAAAATTTTTATTCCTACCTTTTGAAATATCTTTGAAATATAGATTTCTTTTCATGTAACGAGTATGATTTTTCAACACTGAATGCCATTTTAAAGACTTTTTGGTGTGGGAAACAGTTTTAAATGTTCATGCCATGTGGAAGTGTTTGTTACTTATTGTGGGTTCAGCTGTCTTGTTATTGTAATAAATCAATACTGTAATTGAACATTCATTTTTAACAATATCTTTTGGACATTGTTGCTAAGTGTCACAGGCTCTTATAAAATAATTTCCAGAAGCGTTTGTATTCCTCTTTGTTTAGGGAATTATTATAGTTTGATTTTGTTTTAGTTTTTTAACCTCATAGATTGAAATGCGAATTAATTTCTGGAATGTGAAGCTAGAAGGATTTCGAATTCAATTTTTTAATCATATATGTAAAAGGTCAATGTTAAAAAACTTGTGTGTGTGAAATTTGTTTTTCTATCTGCGTAGGAATGTCTTTAATCCATGTTTTCAGTGGTTCTAGAAATGTCTTTTTACTGAGTTATCTTTTAACAGTTTAGATTTTAAATACGCTTGTCATTGTTTATAACACTCATCTTTTTAGATGTCTTTCAGCTTAAATATAACATTCGACCTTTGATGCACAAATACAAAGTGTGGGTATACATGGAGTTTTTCAGTAACCAGTGACTATTGTTTTTCATCATGTGTACCAGTACAGGCCAAGCAGATTTTAAAACGCCTTGAGATAGTTTTACTTTGTCGCCAATCACCAACAAGAACTCGCCGATGAAATTTCATATGGGTGCATAAAGCGACGGAAAGAAACAAACTGACGTGGACAGCTGAAGGTCAAGTTTCCAGTATCGCCTTTACAACAGACTTTGTTCTTTCTTTGGGTCACTGGGTTCGTATGGTGCATAGATGCATTACTAACTCTAGCACCATTTGAATTCAGTTCACCCAGAGGTCGTGTTCTGCTCGAGAAGTGTGACGCCAAGAAGGACAGGTCATCGTCACGTGAGGGTAATTCATCACGCTAGGTACACGTTTTGAGACAAACATTTCTTGTGCGATTTCTAAGCAACGCTCGACCACTTCAGAAAAATTGTATTATTGTCTTGTGAGAAAAGTTATTAATGATTTTATAAATTGAGAGTTTTAACTCCGGTTAAATAGAAGCATAATGTCATGTTATTTCTAGATCACACGAGAAGTTACGAGATCTTCCTTTTGTTTCTTAAGTTCTCTTGAAAAATAGACAAGTACTTGTGAATAAATCATGTCTAAGATAAATATCATAATGTAAATTAATCTTAGATCGATTATAGTAAAAAGGTTTATTACACCCTGCTTGCTTATTTACACAGTACTTGTAAACTTAACAAAGGTATGTCTTATAACACAATGTTACATCCTAAATACTCATTTCGCATTCTAGTATACACTCATTTGTATATCCGTTTTTAATCTCAATATGGATATCTGTAATAAATGAATTTTATATCTTATTCATGTCACGTCTTATTTTGCACGCTAGAGACAAATGGCTTTTAATATTGACCCATAAATTCGATGTTATATCCTGATCATTTATTCGCCTTATACCATAATATGCTTCCTTGAGTTAAAATATATAAATATTTATCCTAGTGATTTATATCTGTGTACATTGTGCCTACATGAAATGACTAACAGCTACCAAAATTAATGTGATACATCTCCTTACGACATGGCCAGGTGGGTTAAGGCGTTCGAATCGTAATATGAGGGTTAGGGGTTCGAATCCCTCTCATACCAAACATGCTCGCCCTTTCAGCCATGGGGGCATTATAAGGTTATGGCCGATCCCACTATTCGTTGGTAAAAGAGTAGCCCAAGAGTTGGCGGTGGGTGGTGATAACTAGCTGTCTTCCCTCTAGTCTTACACTGCCAAATTAGGGACGGCTAGCGCAGATAGCTCTTGAGTAGCTTTGCGCAAAATTAAAAAAAAAATCCCCTTATTTCAATTTTAAAATTTCTTATATATCTTGTATATAAAGGTATAGTACAAACATTACTGTGAACGTAGGCAACATAACAGTTTTTCTTAACCCTAACGCGCCCAATATACTCCAGTCATTCTATATCTAAGAATTTAGCCTATGTAAAATGACTAGTAACTAAATTGTATACGCTTCGTTAATTCTGTTTTGACAATTATACAGTTTACCATCAACATTTTTATTTTGGTTTAACGCTTCAGTACAATATCAAATTCAACTGATATTTGGTTTATGGTTAATAATCTATTTTCCATGCTTTGTTTTTGTTGTAAATTGGTCGAAAATAAATAACAAATATTTATCTTTCCTTCCTGTTTAACTGATCTCATGTCTTATTATTTATGCTTTGCCAGCTAAAATTCTATACCTGAGAATTAGTTTTATACTTATTTCATTGTTCCAACAACGTTCTGTGTATATATCTATAAAAGAAGTGTTTAGTAATAAAGGTTGGTCCAAAATTATATTCCCCCTTTTATAATATAATAATTCACTAAATAATTACAACCCTGCACTTTTCAACATCTTGTAGCTAAACTTAAACAGGTTTTATTGTTATGCTTTTTCCCCACCCCAATGAGTAATGTTATCTCGTAAAATGGCAACCGTGCAAGAATGTGCTTAAAGCGTAATTTGGTGTGAAGAGACCAAGTTAGTAACTGTGGTGCAGCGTAATTACAGGCACCAGTATAGGAAAGAAGTATGGAGGTATGTTAGAGATATCGTATATAGCTCACCTATAGCAAACATCACGGAGCTAAAGACCAATATTACGGACGCCATTGTAACTGTGGGCATGTTGCAGAGAACGTGGACTGAAATCGAATATTGACTAGATGTATCGAGAACCGCTAATGGTGCATACACAGAAGTCTACTGAAATGTCAACAAAAAACTGTTTGAGTTGGACTAAAAGATCTTGAAATTGTATATTTGTACTTTCTCAGTTAGTTAATTATTAAATCTGAAAACAGGAAAGATAGTCATGAACTTCACGTTTATTTCCAAAACAGATTAGTTTTACATGTGTACAATACTTTTTAAAGTAACAGAATTTTGTGCACTATATATACATACATACATACTTACCTACATATATATCAGTCCATGCATTTACAAATTCAAGTCTCAATCAAGAACAGCTCTCCTTTTCTTTTCTTCTTGCTCATCACAACTTTTCTCGGACTGTAGTTAAATATTTCATTTGAAAGAAGTGACCGACCATTTCATGCATTCAACTATTCTGAAGACCTACCGGTATATGTTATACCTTCCATTAGCCAATACTATTTTTTATTCTAGTTTAGGATTAATTCTTAAATTTATGCGTTGGAACTGAAGAAAAGCTTCAGTGTCTGAGCGCCCCTGGTTGTCCGAAAGGACTTGTAATGTTTAAAACCAAACTTACTGCCATTCATTATTCATTCATATTTACAAGTAAAAGCTTTCGATAAACAGATAAGTCTCATAGAAATATACCTGATACTAATATTCTACATTTTTTTATCTCTTTCCGATTCAACGATTCACCCATAAATTGGAGTTACCGATACTGAGAACTGGTATCTAGGTGTTTTCTATACTATGAAAGCTAACCAAGAAATAATCGTAAACCAGCACAAAATTTGGTGGATTTAAAGCACTGGCGCATGTATAAGAAATACTTACTAAATAAAACTAGTGAAAGGATACTATCGTACTAATTCGTCTAGTTATACCAAAGCCACCAGGTAAGTCATTAAATTCTAAAGATTTACTTCGCACATTGTATGGCATTAAACTTTACCATACTTGTAGCCAATCAAAACTGTTAGAAAGTGGAAACGACTGACCTGATGTTTGTGAGCCGTGTGATAATTGGTTTGTATATAAAGGTAGTACAAACATTACTGTGAACGTAGGCAACATAACAGTTTTTCTTAACCCTAACGCGCCCAATAATTGAATGTTACACCCTATACTCCTTTCTGTCCCGTCCTATTATGCTTTCGTGTACTAATTTTCACTTTTAATCACACCTTGTATAATTCAATGATACTCCATAAACCCTTATTTTCTGTCCTATACCTTCATGAGTTACTTTTCACTTTTAATGTTGCATTACACACTTCAGTGTTGCAGCATAAAAGCTTATCTCACTTTTTAGCATGCATAAAACCTGTCCATCAATTTTAATTACAGCCACAATACGTTATCTGAATTAATGCTCTATGTTGAATGTTAGCTGCATATCATTTACTAAACTGTATAAATCACATAGACTGTTATTTGTAAGAACTCAGTATTTCATTTAACGTATTTATGTATATCAAGTCCTAATAGGTACCTAATTATATACGACTCTTAGTCTTGACATATGTGTCATGATATTTCAATGTTACCTTAGGGATAAACATGCTCATCCTTTAGCCAGAAAAATAAAATAGCTCAGATACACATGATACTTACTTAACAGTGGTATAACGGAGGCCAATAGCTATATTCATTCATTATCGCAGCTATAAATAATAATAATAAAAACGTAGGCCTACCCCATATGTTACGTTAAAACGTACCATAGAAATACGCCCGATACTAATTTTTTACATAAATTTTTTGTATCTGTTTCTAATTTTCTGATTCGACAGTTCACCCATAAATTGGAATTAAAGTATTACGAACTGAAAACTAATATCTAGGTTTTTCTATACTGTGAAAGCTGTAACTAATATTAATAAAAAGGTAGGCCTATCTCATATGTTGCTTTATAACATACCTTAATGTTAAGTGATTCGGCAGATTGTGCATCACGTTTAATTTAAATTCACTGCAAAAAATTTAGCTTAATGCGATTCCTATGTTATGTGTAAGTTAGACTCAGTTCAGTGTTATGCATTTAGCTACTTACACATAACGTAAATTCAGTTATATCAATCTCAGACACAGAGTTTAGCGTTATATATAATTTAGTCATATCAATGTGAGACACATAGATGGCGTAACGTATGCTAACCTCACATATAAATACTTTAAATACTGTATATTAGATCCGAGGTAGTTAAATATTTATATTCATTGTTGTAACTCACATAATTCTATTGTATGAACTGTATTTGCGGTAATTACTTTCCCAATTTTTTTAGATAATTACTGAAGTACGTGTGACAAATAAAGATCTTTGTTTGAAAATCTTTTATACGTTATAGTAAATTCGATAAATGCGGTAGACTTAAAACTCTTTATGAGCATATCCAGATAAGTAATGGGCACTGTGGTTCTTTAAGTATTGCGATACAGGGTACTTTTGTGACGATTTTTATTAATGGACGAGTTCTTTTAGATTCTTCAGTGACAAAATAATACAAAGTGTTGTATATAATTCCAGTACTCAGTTTATTCAGTTTCACGATTTAATGAAAGGGCTACCTTGAGAGTTGAGTTGACTACTAGGTGACAATGCCATGGGTTGCCCAAACCTTTCTTGTAAAGGACTCATTTACTGATATTACTAAAGGTATTGTGGCCTTGTACTGTCTTATTGATTCCCCATCTTTTGTTTTGTTTTCAACCAGTCTATTTTTTCCTATGAATGTTGATAAAGATTTTCCATAGTTCCCGTTCTTCTTTTTCTGGTGCAGAGGCACTTCCCTTATGAGCTTTCCAGCTTGATCGCTTAGCATCACCCCTCCATGGCCTGGTCCATACATCTAGGCGATGATCTTACCATGCTTTTGTTTTGCTATCTCCCATCAAAAAGGGTATTAACCAAGTTGGACTTTACGTGGTATATCCTGTAAATCAGTTGCAGATATTATGCTTGTGGTATAGTTTATTTGCAACTCATTGCTTTCAGCAATCCAGTGGGAAGCTTCTTCTATGGTTTCAAGCTTCATCCTTGTGTTCTCTGTGAGAAGCTTTAATACTCCATCAGCCTTATGTAGACTTTTGGTGCTCCATGGAATTATTAATGCCCAACCAGCTCTTTTATTATTTGTGGCGTGTAACGGATTTAATACTATTTTAATATTTGTGTTTGTTTCAGTTTGGTACATATTTAGAAATGTTTGCAATTATGTTATTAAACGTGTGCTGCGCAAGTCCTGCCTGTTCTCTAAGTGCATATAAGATTGTAGAGTGTAAGAATCAACAATATTGTTGGGCCAACTGAATTTTCTAGAACTACTCCTAAAGATTGTAAATCGACGTGCCAAGAGACAGATACAGAATATTGTTGATTGGCTACAGTCTCTATACTGTAAGCATCGGAAGCTATAATTGTGAGAAACGCTTATTAATAGGAAAACTACAGATATTTGACGTTTATAGATTTCGAACATTACGAACCTTTCAACTTCAGAGAATTAACTTCGGACGTTAGTAAGTATTTCTACAAAAAACATTAGACGTTTAGCTTCCTCTGTGAAAAGTAAGCTTGTAAACCGTGTTAGGCCAAACAAGAATAGAGCTAGCTAGCATTACGGTCAAGTGAAATGTATCTTCTGTATCAACATAAAATTAATTCGCTTGACATGGACATGAACTGTCGATCCAGACCAGATAGAAGATTCAGTATTTGTTTGTAAAACTATTTTATGTAAACCATTATTTGTAAGAACCGTTATTATCAATTATATTTTCTGTATGTTCAAATATATTTGTGTCAAGACGGCCTTTAAAAGAAGCATGATCTTTTAAGGGTTTGAATAAATAGTTAATAAAAGTATCAATCCATATTTCAGAAAGAATCGCGAAATCATGATGAAAAAAGTAATTGTAGTGTTTTATTGATAACAATATAGTGTATTTAATAGATAAGACAAGAAAGCTGGTAATTTCAGTGAAAATAAAAAACTTAGATGCTTAAATATTTCCAAGTAAACAATCGAAAATGTGCTTCTATAAGATTTTGAAAATGAAGCTTGCATAATTTTTCAACATCGGGGTAAAAAAAACAACTAATATAAATTACGTGATACTTTCTTTTCTCTATTAGATCAATTTCAGAATTTCATTTCTTAAAACTGAGCGACATAAGTTTAAGCTTTTACTCGCAAACTCATTTGTGCCTTCTAAGATTTTAAAAGATACAGCATGGAATGTACACGTTATGAACTTTATATTAAGCCTACTTTACATTGAAAGTGACAACTATATCTTATCAGTAAAACAATATCATATAAAATTACCATAAACCTTTAAAAGATTGGTACAATATGCACAAAAACAAGCACAATCCATTAAACAAAAAAACACCTGGTTTTTAATATTAAACACAACAACAACTCAAGCCAAGTTTGGAAAAAGAAACATTATTTTGCGAGTGACTTCCATCTAGTTGGGAATGAGAGCTGGAGTGGAGGAAGAAATTAATGTTATCTAATTCACTAACAGTGCTTTAGAAAATGTTAAGTTGGTATTCTACTATTTATAATTTACTTGATCTTGAAAAGGGTTTTGTTTAATTTAAACTATGAGATGCTGCTCTAAATTTGTTATGCCCATGAAGGAAATGTTTTGTAATGCTAATTATTTATTCTTTGATGCTATTGTATTTTGTTCAAAACAAGAAAGGTAGAAAACAAAACACTTTCGCACACATCACAAAACTACCTTAACATTTTCCTTAAAGCAATAAACGTTGATATAAGTCCCTCTGTGAGTCCGCAGTGTCTCTGTGGACTTCCATTACTAAAATTCAAGTTCGATTCCCCATACCAGGCACAGCAGATAGCCCAATGTGGCTTTGGCCTAAAAATACTCGAATCTACACATGAACGTAATAGCAAAACTGAAAAATTATGGACGTGCAATAAGAAGATAAAAGCAAAGATGGGTTAGTGCAAATGTACATTTACGAACTGTGTACAGAATATAATGACGTAATTAAAGAAATACAAAAGGACATAAACAAGAAAAACGTTATGAACAATGTACAAAAAGGTATTCCAAATGCAAGTAGATGAGAACATTAAATTAACGAAGTAAAAATGGGAATAGTTAAGTAAAAAAAAATAACGCCAGAATGAAATATCAGAGTGGCAAAAGAAATGATTAAACCAGCAACACTTATCTGCCTAAGAATTCCATCCTCAACTACCTTTAACTATGGAATACGAAATAGGAGAACCTATTTGGCCTACATTGGTTAAACTACTGT